>NC_071396.1:102036189-102664045 GCF_022682495.2 Desmodus rotundus | reverse complement strand
CCCAGAGTTCAGAAGTATTGTTCTTGCTCCAAAGCCACCGGGAGGGGTGGGGAGTGGGGGACTTAGCCCCCCACCACCACCCACCACCACTGATAATTAGCACTGTCCAGAGACCTTTTGTTTGTCACCACTTGGCAGAGGGAGAGGGGCTGCTACCGGCATCTGGTGGGTGAGAGAGAGGAGGCCAGGGATGCTGCTCTGCCTCCTACCGTGCACAGGACACCCCCACAAGAAGGAATGACCCAGCCCCAAATGCCAGTGGGGCCGAGGCTGGAAACCCTGCTCTATGGGCACAGACTTCCTCCTTATCATCCTGCCCTCTTCCCATCACAGTAAACCCACTCCCCTTGGTCACCCACAGCAGAGCCTTCTCGTGCGGAGATGGTGGCCAGTCCCCGCTGCAGCTCACTGCCCCTACCCCTGCCCTCTCCCACCAACTGCAACTGGGTGTGGACGAATGGGCTCCCTGCATAGCTATCACAACTCTCCTTACATTTCAAAATAAGCCATTGCCTAATCACCACACAGTTCTCTCCAGATACCAATTTCACCTTCGACATGGTTGGAATTGTGAAATATGGTACTTTCTTCTATATATTATGACTGAGAGCATCCCTCAAAGTTATCACTTATGGCATGCCTACTGGCTGTTGATTACAAAGAAGCTCATGTAAAAGTTCTCTTCCTGGAGTAGACAGAAAACAAAATAAAAGAGAGAAAAAGAATTAATGACATCATTTTACCAATCGCCGTTCTTTTTGAAGGGGAAGAATAGAGGACACTCTCTGGTACTCTTCATAAGGCCCTCTGGCGGTTCATTCATTTCATCTGAGACAACCAACAGCTTGGAGCAATGCTGGCCCAGGAATGCTCCTCCTGTTACTAAGCTTCCCACCGAAAAGAGGGAAGAGGGGTTACTACAGGCTAGGAACTTGGGAAATGCTGGGTTAAACACACACACACACACTTTTTTTTCTCAAGGCTTTCCTGAACTTCCGATGTGCATTTTGTTACGGGGATCCCCGCTGAGGGCACCACCCAAGCTTTTTTGAGGCTGGATGCTTTTGGAAGACTCTTGAAACAAGGGTTAAGAAAGGGTTCTCCTTGAGAGATGGTATTAGGAAACAGGAGTGCCTTGGGAGGAGAGTGTGTGAACAACTCTAGCTCCCTTTGTCCCAGTAGTTCCTCCCCAGAGGTTCCTCCGCATCAGCCCAAGGGAACAAATGTCCAACTATGGAGGAAGAAAAACAAACAGGTATTTCTAAAGGGGCTCTGCCTTCACTTTGATGCCATAAAAATGAGTTCCAAACCCTGTTTGGCTGGTTCAGTGAGTACTGTCGAAAGGAAGCCCTTTGCGGTGTGAAACACACACACACAGAAGCAGGCGCGCACACATCTGGTAGACCAGATGGAAGAGGAAGAAAAGGACCAGAGGAAGAAAACCCAGGACAGGAAACAAGGGGTCTCTCAATGTGCACCTATTTTCTACAGCCGTAGCCACATCAGTGGCACGGACCAAGCAAGAAATGCCTCCTGGATCGTGACAACAGGGGGAACACTGGTGGACCCAGAAGCAGGGGCTCTGAACCGCCAAGACATTTGAGTCTGCTGCCGACCAGCTGTAGAAATGGTACCTGTAAACCACAGTCCACTGCAGTGCTTGAAAGCGTGGGCTTTGCAGTAAGATAAACTACACTGAGTCCTGGCTCTTCCCTTTAAAAGTTACATGGCTCTGAGCAAGTTACTTAACTTCTTTAAGCTGGGTTTTTCCAGCATAAAATGGAAATCAGATCTCCCTCGTGGAGTTATTGTGAGCATTAAATAAAACGATCCAGCCCTGGCTGGTGTGGACTCAGTGGACTGACCCTGCAAACCAAAGGGTCACCAGTTCAATTCTTAGGACACATGCCTGGGTTGCGGGCCCAGGCCCCAGTACAGGGCACACAAAAAGCAACCACACATTGATGTTTCTGTCCCTCTTTCTCCCTTCCCCTCTCTCTAAAAGTAAACAAATAAATAAATAAATGAAATCTTAAAAATAAAATAAAATGAAACAACCCAGATAGCTGCTTACCCCTGGGATACAGTAAGTACTTATTATTTGGAGTTATGGCATCATCAAAAACAAGGTCAGCAGCAGGGTTCTAACACAGAGAGAGCCCTAGAAGAAACCAAGCCACAACTCTGCTCCTAAGTTGGTGATGGTAAGACAGATGTCATGAGACTTCCCAACAACCACATGGGGCATAATGACGAGTTTCTTTCACTGAAGCGCCTCTTGCAGAAAGGCAGCCTGGCGAAGTCTTCTAAGATGCCGAACAAATTTGTCCCATCCTCTACGACCTGAAATTAGAGCATCCTGTAACCAAAGAACTTACAGCTAAATTTGAAACCCCAACAGAGGTCAACAATATCCTAATGCTCAAGATTAGAGAAACAGAAAGTTTTTTTAATTCTGAGTCATCTACATCGAAACCACTAAAGCACAATTATTATTACTCAACTGCTGAGCTATGTGTTTCATCTTTCCCAAAATTAACACTGGCCACATAAACCAGACTCGCATTTCACCAGGATACATACCCATGAGGGGCCTCAAACATACACTCATGTGCACATATACACAACACACACCCCTACCTATGAGGGGCCTCAAATACACACCCGTGTATGTGCGAGACCCTGAACGTCATGCATGAACTACCCCTCTCACCGTCTGGCCAAATTTCCTACCCCCGTGTCTCAGTCCAATGCATTACTCAGACAATCAGCATTTTCTATGCATTTATAAAAAAATGTCGAAAGCTAAACATTGTTTTTGTGATTTTGAGTACACAGAAAACATTCCATCCCTACACTCACAAGAGCTCAGTTCTTCTGGCTACGATACTGAAGAACGGTTAAGAGGTATAGACTTTGAGGTCAAAAAGACCAGGTATGAACGCCAACCCCCACACTGGCTGGCACCCTAGCCTTGGCACATTCGTTCATCTCTCAGAGCCTCAAATTCCTCAGGCATAAAAGGAGTTCAGACCACCCACTGGTCAGGGCTGCTGTGAGACCCAACTATTCAGAAATCGAAAGTGGCTGAGAACCGAAGCGCTGCACTCGCCCAGGGTGACCAAGTCACCCTTCAGCTAACCTTCCTTGAGACTTGTGTGTCATCATCGTTTCCAGACTCAAAATCTCTGTCCTCGCAAAAAAGCTACGTGCAGCGTCCTCTGTACGATTTCTTCTTGTGCCAAGTGTTTCACTTCCCCATCGTCTCCTCCTTCGACCATCCATCCCTCTTGTTTTCAACAATTCTACCCCAAATTTATCTTCATCAAAATCTCTCCTTGGATTCCATCTTTTTTTTTTTTTTTGATTCTTCCCCCCACCTCTACCCTTAGAGTCCAAGCAAGCATGTCAGAAAACAGTATAGAAACTAAGGACACAAATTCAATTCACTCATGGCTAAGTTATTTTCTGACCATAATGAATTAAGGCACAGCCACAGGCCCCATTCCCAAAACAGTGTGGTCATATAGAAATTCTGTACTCTGGGCTATAAAGAGAACAGATGAAAAATAACACAAACCAAGGAAAATCCATCTCTCCCACGGGGCAACAATGCCATTCCCGTGTATGAACAGGAGCACGTTTCGTCCTACACAAAGGCAGCCCCCTCTTTCACTGCCCCCAAGCTTGTTAAACTTAGCTGATGAACACGTATAAATCATTTCTCATTGCCTTTACTCACTCACTCGACGGCTGAGGATGTCTGAACAAAGGCGGCTACCAGATTTCACTGGTACAGCGACACCCTCCAGAAAGCATCCCATTGTAAGATGTGGGATATCTCGACACTGGCAATGGCTAAGTGCATCTGCCTACATGGTCCTTACTCTACTGACCCCTCGGGGAGTGTCTCACAAGCCCAGTGAGAACTGTCACCCACGTAGAGTTAGCAGTGACCTGCCCTCCAAAGCCACAGCTGACTAGACCAGGACCAATGAGATCTTCGGTCCTGAGAACCAGAAGGGGGACTGAGGCACACAGGTGACGTCTCCTCGTGCTTTAAATGAGGACATGGATACCATCAGGAACATGGTAATTACTGGGTGTTTGGCTATATCAGGGGGACACTTTGCAAAGCATGTGAGTGTCTGACCACTCTGCTGTACACCCGACACTAACACAAAATAACACGGAGTGTAAACTGTAATTTTTAAAAATGCTTTCAAATACATAAATAAATACATGAGGGCACGGAAATATAAGGGCTGTGGGACAGCCATTCGCACAGGAGAGGAACCACAGCTCTACCAAGAGACAACGTAGGGCGTGTCGGCACCCTGCGAAGGACAGGGTACAGAGTGCAGGGTGACGTCGCAGTTCCTACTTCCCAGTCCCTGTGGCATTCCAACAGGTAGTCAGTATCAAAATCTCCTAATGACACACTTGACATTGTGTGTCATATAAGCCTTCGCAACCTGGCGTGCGCTGCATGCTCACAGCTCCTCTCAGTTGGGACTAGCCACCCCGCACGTGCCCAAACAGCCCTAGGTGGCTGGCGCCTACCGTGGGCGGAGCCGTTCTACACACAGTCATTCCTCCCGGATCGGTCCCTCGGATGCCTTCTCCGCTCAATCTTCCATCACTACCCAATACCAGAGAGCAAGACAGGAGTATCTGGTCACCATGACAGGGGGAGGGGTGGATCAAAGGGGGCAGCCAACCTGCCACACTGGCACGATCCAGTTGTTTTTAAAAACTCCGATCAATGTAAATTACCTTACACCGACAGACAGGCAATGCAGACTACGGCCACTCACTCACTGAGTGGGCTGGGTTTTCCTAGAAGCAAAGACCACTGAAGTACAAGGTTATAGCCACAAAATTCGCCCTAGATTTTCCACCTGCAAATGAAGGTACCGCCAAGTAGGAACAAGCATGCTATCCTCCTGCCCACATTTCACCCACTTTAACCAGATGCAGGGCAGCTGGAACTGAAGACCTGCAGACAAGGCAGGAGACTGTCGCTGTATGTGTTTCTATGGCACAAGAAAAAAAAAAAATCCACTTATAAACGAGATCAAAGGAAGGCCAGGAGAAACAACTCACTTCTAGACAGGAAAAAAAAAATGCCCTTCTCTGAAAATGGGGCTGGAGAAGACAGAATAGCTGAGATTTTACAGAAGGCATACCATGTACCTGGCACTCTGCTAAGCACTTTTATATGCATTTGATCCTAAAAAAAACCCTCAAAAAAGTATAGCTAAGAATTTAAGTAACTTGCTCAAGGTCACTGGCAGAATAGAGGTCTGTATCATTGAGGGCTAAGCAAAGGCAACTGAAAACGTCCGTGGCCTTACCCCCCAGATTTAACTGCAACACTAGGCATAATCCATTCTCAAACCACAAACCTCAAACAACTTCCCCCACTCTTGCTATGTTAAATCAGCAAAAGTGTTAAGGACCAGCTTATCCATGAGTACCTTACCTGCATCAGGCTTAATTTGAGTAACCCATGGTTTCAGCTTCTCACGATATAAGGATTATAATATGAGCTGACTTCTAGACCACAGAAACACACGTGATGAATTTTGGAAGGCAGAGAGAAAGTAATGATGCAACAGCCTTAGACTGGAAGCCCAGAGGGCTGGGTTCTAATCCCACACCTGCCACGCAACCCTGGACGACCCCTCCCCTCCACCCCAACACGGGCTCACTTCAGAAACGAGAGGCGATCGCTGCGAATGTTTGACTTTTCTAACCAACTACGTTTTTCAGCAATCTAATTCTTACCTAGAAAGAATTTGTTCCGCACAGACGAAAACCATCAAAATCAATACCCATTATTAGACTCTGAATCAGCCTTTGGAAAGCAGGGGTTTAAGGAAGGCAAAGGCTGAGTGGAGAAAACATTCAAGAACTACACCACCTTGACTTTGTCTTAACGCCTCCGAATCCTTCAGGATGCCTGGAGTCTCTGATTATGTAAAGTTGTGATACTGTTTGACTAGAAACAAAACAATACAAAGCCTGCTTGGGACAGCTAAAAAGGCCTCTGAGTTTGCCTAAAAATAGTTCTTTCAGCCTTCAGGTTTAGATCAAGCAGAATTTGCTCCCACACCTCATTCTGAAACAGAATTGAGACGATTCAAAGAATTCTTTAACCTGTGTTTGTTTATTGTCAGAACAAAAGATTTTTCTCGCCACCACTCTTCAAATTTGCTTTCATTTTCTCATCCTTTTCAAATAATAAATAAAACAAAAACACCTCTTTGTTCCTTCTCCCTTCCAATTTATATCCTCATCCTAGTCCCAGTAAAAATGTCTGTCTTTTCAACACACTGTTTCTAGCACTGTCTGTGGTGTGTGGTGCAGCAGATACAGATTCTCTCTGCGTGATGCTCGTCAGGAACACCTGGCTAGTCACAAGGGCCCTTCCAAGGGCTACATCACACACTCTCACCCCGACCACCTGCCACTTCTCACCTGGACATCACCAGCGTGATTAGCACTTCCCGGGCCCTCTCTCCTCTCTCCACCTCCCGGCCCCTGAACACCCTCCGTTATTCCCCATGTCCACCTTCTGGGCTCCCCCAAGGCTGAATAGCCTGGTGGTAAGGAGCAGGCTCCAAATTCTGCCTCTACTACCCCTAATGAGCTGGTGCGCCCCAGCCAGGCTGGGATCTTTGCCTCAGTTTCCTCACCAGCAACCACGGGGGACAACAGGACGCAGCTCACCTCGTGGTTTCGGTATAAATAATGTAACACATGGGAAGGCCCACCGTGCCGGGCGGCTACAGGGTCTACAGGTATCAACTACTCCTATTTTCTGCCTTTCTGGAAATTGGCCCTCCAACTTCCTGAAACATGCACTTCAAGTTGTTTGGCCATCCCCCTTACTTCACTTATGGTTTTTATCATATAAACCATTATCCTAGGGGACCCTAAACTCAACCTGTTTTCCACTTTTTCTCTGTCACCTCTGGTCTATGCAAATCCTTCCCAATCTAGACCTCTCACCCACACAGATCTGGGAGACGAAGGACACCCCCATGAGCAACTCAACCCCAGCTCGAACTCGCTGTATTGAGCCCCTCCACCTCCACCTTCCAAATCTCTTCTGCCTTCTAAATTCCAGATCTCAGCCACAGAAACCTCAGCAGGAAGTAACCTCTGAAAGCTACTACCCAAGAGCCCCTAGCCACCCTCCTGTTGTCCCGTCCCTCACTCACCAGGCACCACCACCCACACACCTACCCCTGAAGCAGCCATCATCCACCTGCCCATGCCTTGGATCAGGCCCTGGTCTCGTATCATTGGACTTCCATGCCTCCAGCCTGAACAGTTCCATTCCATCGTCCCAGGGACAAACCCAGAACCTCTGTGATTAGAAGTCAGTCTCTCTCTCTTTTTAAAATTATTTTAGAGAGAAAGAGGAAGGGAGCAAGAGAGACAGAGATGGGCTTGTTCCCCTTATTTATGCATCCACTGGTTGCTTCTTGAATATGCCCTGACCAGGGATCAAACCCGCAACCATGGCGTATCAGGACAACGCTCTAACCAACTGAGCTACCTAGCCCGGGCTAGAAGTTAAGTCTTTCTGCCTAGACTGCCTATACAAGGAAGTCCACACACAAATGGACTGTACAGACTGACCTTCAGAAGTCTGGCCCTTGACCGCCTCCTAAGCTTCCTCTATTCGCCCACACCACACTCTCCCAAACTGCTGGCCACCAACTCCCTCAGTGCCCCTCCACACGCTGCTCCACTGGACCCTCCTTCTCCCCCAAGTCTTGCCTGCCTTACCTGTCCTTACTGATCTTTCCCAGTTCACCTCGGAAGCCACCCACCTCTTCAAGGGCTCCTCTCTGGACACATGGCATTGGGTGGCCCATTCACATTCCTGCCATAGCATCTGTAAGACACTTCCCACTCCTTTTTGTCTGGATTCCTCTCCCTTCAGTACCGCCAGTGTCTAACACTCCATAAGTATCTGTTAAGTAGGTGAAATAACCCCCAATTAAACATCCCTCCCCACATTTCTGGGCTCTCCCCCTCTACATCACCACAACGTTGGTCTGTTTGTTCTTCCTACTTGTTCTCCCCGGTCTTTAACACTATTTTATCTGCACGCAGCCATATAAAAACTCTGCCTCCAAAATCTACCTACTTCATTGCTTTGCTATTGAGCAACTATTTTCACTTCCTTAAAAGGCATAAAAGCTGAATAATAACTTCAAATATTAAAACACGACCAATATTTTGGCAGGCAGTAAGTCAGACAAATTATAATTAAGCTGTTTGTGTGACTACGATTTCAACAAAGATCTTTGGTACCACTTCCCAAAATTTTGGTTCTATTATTGTTTGGCGTCTTCCTGAACCTGAAGACAAATGTAAAAATTAAACTGCCAAATGTTTCTGAGGAGATTCAAAATAATTGCTGTAGGAAATAAAGGAGATTTGACCACTTGCAGTTTTTTGTTTCCACTTTTGGCTAATTCCGATTAGTTCTGGGTTATAAAGCATGTCATCCTGTTAGTGAGTGGTCTATTATCACGAACATCTCCCATTTGTCCTCAGATAATGTTCGCTACAACCTCCTCCTCGAAAAGCCTTAACTCAGCTGACAAGACTAGGTCTTGTTTTGTGAGCTGTGATGACCTGAACATATCTTCATTCAAACTTCTAATTCTTAGGGACTCGCTAGATGACCTAGCCGTCTCACTCCAAAGCCTTTACCGACGAGATCTAAAAACTTATGTTCGAACAAAGCCCTGTAGGCAAATGTTTCAGCAGCTTTCTTCACAATCGCCCAACGCTGGAGATAACCCTGACGTCCTTCAGTCGGGGAGTGGGTAAAAAACTGACGTACACCCACAGAGAGGTCCACAACTTGACAATAAAGAAGAGCCAATCATGGATACACCCAGTAAGATGGATGAATCTCCCATGCACTTTGCTCAGCGAAAGAAGCCATTTGTATGACCTTCTGGAGCAGACGCAGGGACAGAACGAATCAGTGGCTGCCAGGGGGTTGGGGTAGAGAGAACAGTGGGACAGCAGGAGGACAATTTGGGGGGCGATGGAACAATTCCTTCTTATGGAGAGTGGCGGCAGATACTCGGGGTTACACACTAATCAAACACAGAGAACCGTCTGCCTCCGAGTCAATTCCACCGTGTAAAAATTTTAAAATTAAAACAATTAGTAAATCATGACTTGTTTAAAGATCATTCCCTAAAATGCAACGAACACAAAGGTGTGGCTGCCGTTAATGGTTTGTTGTTACTGGACTGACTTGGAAGAGATACTGGGGGCGTGAGGAGGGAGTCGTCCCAGATCTTTCCCAGATCCTTTCAGTTTCTCTTGTGTTGACAACCTTTGTGAGGTTCCCCAACCAGGGTAGCCTCTGCTCCAGCTGTGCACGGCCAGATGGAGTTCTACCAGGGACATGGGGACGCTTACTCGACACCAGCGCAAGGCAGATTATACCCCACAGGAATGCTCAAGAAAGCATTTCAAGTGAAAAAAATCAAGGGGCCGGGTGACTAGAAATCCTAAATTCTAACCCACCCTGGTCAAAGGTGTGAGCAGGAAATTCCATTTACTTGTTGGCTGCCCCCTTCCTACACTCTCCATTGAAAAAGGGTAGAGGGGAGCAGGGCATCTCTTTGTGACGAAAGAGGGGAAAAGAGATGGAGAGGCCTCCTGAACCAGGACGTTGAGTTCTAAAAGCCCTGGGTCCAATGTTCTTTCACATGGAAAAAATCATTCTCAGTAGGCAAATGGCAAAAACAAGCAAAGGTTCAACACCCAGTGACACTTTCTTTCCAGTGTACCCTCTTCAGCCAAACCCACACATTCCTCCTCCAGAGGGAATGGTCGCCTTGGGGACCGCCGCAGGCAATCCCAACCAGGCACTGGGCCCCAGGGTCCAGGTGTGGCTGCCTCCAAGGCGACAGGGTCGGCCACACACAGGCCCTGGTCCCAAGTGTGGGTGCCACCCGGTTTGCTTCCTCCTAGTTCCTCCAGGAAAGAGAATGCTAATGCTGTTGCTGCCCTCCACGCTCACATTCACATTCCCAAGCTCAGAAAACTCTGATCCTCTCCCCGGGGGCCCTGGGCTGCCATTGTCAGACCTCAGCAGGAGGCCGCCACCTGAGACAGACCTCAATCCAAGATGAGCTCCCCGATGGCCGCCCTGGAGAACCAGCTCTCCAACCTCACACTGCATTTGCAGCTGGAAAGACCGGCCTAAATGCAAAACAAATGCTATTTTCCAGGAGCCTTCTGGTAGAGGGGGAGGAACAAAGCTCAAAACCACAGAGAGAGTAAACCAGAACATTCTGTGACATGCGATGCTTTACAAAGAAGAGCTTTTAAACATGTTATATCAAGAAAGAGCCCTTGCAAAGGGTTAGCTGTCAAAGTTAAATACAAGTCACTGGCTTTCTAAAGATGGGAGTACAAGACTCAATTATAAAACAGCTAATGAAGGTTTATCATATTAGCCATCTGAGTTTTCGTTGGCACCAAAAAAGCCGGAGCAGCATATCATGCAACGTGGACCAGGACCTGCTTTGCAAGCAGATTCCTGCGCACACTCAGGCACAGCACCTCTGATCGTCCAAAACGTCGTGGAATTGAAAACCAACTGCAGCAGTGACTTGCAAAGAATTTTGTCCCTGCACATAAGCTATTTACTGGTATACCAGCCCAAGACCACATTTATCTCTGTTAAATGCTACACAAAGTATTCTGAGCTAACCATGCACTCCAGTCTCCCTCTGCCAGCTTTCTCACACACTGGATGCTCTGCAGTCATACGAAACATTTCTGAACAATAAAAACCCTTGCCTACTTGATGCCCTCCAGGGCAGATACTCTGCCCACCGAATGCCTGCACACAACCAATCCTAAGATCCTGGGCATTTCTGAAAAGGCTCTGTTCTGCTGACCGCGAAGAGGAACAAAATATCCTCTTCAAAGTAGGGGAGAAATTTATTTTCAATCCTGTCTTGTATGGGCTCCCCTTGACTGTACTTGTTACCAAGCCAGAAGACAGAACCAGTTCTGTTGATGACATCATATTGGATGTGATTCTGGAGCTGCTGGTTTCCTGTTTGGGGAAGTGGAAGTTCTTTTCACAAGGAACCCCAAGGCAAAATGTTTAGTGTTCCCCTGTAAGCTCTCACTGCCTTTGTTCTTCACTTGGCTATACTCATTACTGCTTCCTTCTCTCTTCTCCAAAGCCTCTGCTTCTAGGGGGTGCGTAAAAAAGCCAGCTCAAACTGAACCACAGTCTCGGAAGGCATCAGACATTTTCTGCCATCCAGGGCTGTAAGGCTTTGCGTGAACAGGCATCTTCACAGATGAAGCCAGATTACCCGCTGTCCTCCGGGTATTGCCTCAGGATTCCACGTTAAAATGTATGCCACAAATAATCCAATGGCAAACTCTCCGTCAACAGCCCCCAAAATCAATAAAAGCCATTCCACCACTTGACTCGGGAGTGAAAAACCTTTCAGGCTAACACAGAGAGCCCGGTAAAAGAAAGGGGGTGGCTGAACAAAAGGCGAATCTACCTTCAGCCCTCTCAAACCCCAAAAAGGTGGCGAGGCTGCCTTGATTTGGCAAAGTCCTGGCTTTTTTTTTTTTTTTTTTTTTTTTTTGTAATCATTGAGGAAAATGCTCCCTGTGTATTGCTTTTAGTCTTATGCAAAACAGTGCATTCTCCACAAGGCCCTGCCGCCTACCATCCTCTAGACTTGCTTTTTTCCAGGCCTGACTCTTCTCAATGACTAGACACACACGATTTCATGAAGTCATTCTAATTTCACCTGGACAGAAACACCGTCGTAAAGTCACCCTAATCCCATTAAACGTGGATAACATTAAGAGTCTTTCTTCTCCACTCCGAACCCAGTATTACCTCCAGGGTACCCATCCACTGTCAGTCTGTGTCTGAATGGATCTTCAAATAAATACTTAAATTCATGCTCAAAATATCGTATCTCACCTTGTGAACCTTGACCTTTGGGAAAGACTTTGGACCAGTGTTCAGTTACTGTCACACAGTTGCATTCTCTGCAAACATGAAAGGGTTAAAAGCAGCCCCAGTCAACAGGCCTACAAGGGAAAAAAAAGACAGCATGTATGCCTTACAGCATCACTGGAAAGCATTCCTGCTCATTTCCTAGAACAATACTGTTACCTTTTGGCCTTCATAATAGTCAGAAGTATCCCCAACACCCTTTAGTAGCTTCTAAAAGGAAAAGCAGAACACAGAACATACCCTGCAAGAGAAAAAAAAAAAAAAAAGCATGCAAAGTAGCAATCTCCAGCAACAAACAAACTACCATTACAAATCCATCAGTTCATTTTGATTTGGTTTTGTTAAAAACAGAAAAGAGAGAGACAGAGAGAGACAGAGACTGCACAAACCAGTGTCCCCACCCTAGCAAGTCACATTTTTTTCTTTAATAAGGGTCATAAATCTCAGCTCCTTGTCCATCCCTTAAGCAAAAGAAAAAGGCAGGAAAAGCCCAAGTAATCTCAGACCTTGCAAACCTGCACATTTTCCCCATCTTCTCTACACAGAATCTTGTAGGACTCCATTAGTCACATACCAGTGCTGTGTGGTGTCTAGTGTGCATTCACATACTGTGTTGGGATGGCACCTTCCTGCAAGCTCCTCTGCTTTTGGCTGCCATGGAGGGAGGAAGCTGCTATCCCACTGTAGTAGCTCAGTGACTGCATTGTGTTCAGGAGCTGATCTGCCTCAAACCAGTTTCAGCCGGTTCTGGTCACCCTACATAAAAAAGCTATGGCAACCCTCGCTGAGTTGCCAACAAGTCCCTGAAAATCATCAGCACAGGGGGATCTCGCTGGGGGTTGCTTTTCCCTTTTAGGTTTTCCTGAGGAGGGGAAGGTCATCGTGTGTCCCCCACCACCACACAAGCACACAGTCTTGGAAATGCCCACCTCCCAAGCACCCCAGAGCCCCTCAGGGCCCATCCCCCCTCCCCTCCACCCGAAAGCCCACCGCAGACACTGTTGCCCCCTCCTTCTGCTTCCCCCACTTACCTCCCACAACCTGGCTCAGATCTTTGTGTACGTGTGTGTCAGTGTGTGTTCTCTGTGTTGGTGGCTGACAAAGAGCCCCCAAGAAAGCAATCTATGTGTCTGCTCACACTGGATGCGCCGGCTGCGGGAGCCGGCCGGCCTCGGCCTCCTGGCTGAGTGGTGCTGGCTTGTTGACCAGGCTCCTCTCTGCCTGTCACCCCCACCCCACCCAGCCCCCTCCTCCCGTCCCTCTCTCCCTCTCTCCCTCTCTCTGTCTCTCTCTCTCCCAGCCCTGTCACCACCACCAGCAACCCCCCCACCCAGTCTCCTCCTCCTCCAACCTTCTCTTCTTTCAAGCACCTGGGGGGAGAAGTCCAAATCCTTTCACCTCGAGGCAGAGAAGTAGAGATGCCTGGGGTGGGGGTGGGGGGCAAAGGAAAGGGCAGTGGGAAAGAGGGGCACAGAGGCCTTTAAAAATCCTCTGTGCACAGCCCGCCCCGAGGGGGAGCAGGCAAGCTCCTGCGCTCACGTGGCCCCCCTCTCTGAACCTGTGGGGCCTAGCAGAAACCGCTTGTCCTCGGCCCCCCAAGGAAGCTGGCCGGGCGCGAAGGCTGGCTCTCCCCAAGGCCAGCGTGGGACAGGCCACTGCAGTCAGGCGAAACGGCCTGAACCTCACACGCTCACCCCACGCCGCGGGGTGGCACGAAGGGCCGCGCCCACAGCTCGCCCCGGGGGTCCCCCGCGCGCCCCTTCCTCCACGGCCCTACGCCCTCGCTAGCCGGCTCCCTCCCGGCCCCCGCCCCCCAGGCGCACACCCACCCCCTTCCCGGGGTTGGCCTTCACAGCGGTCAAGCCCGGGCGTCTGGGCCGCAGCTCGGATGACCTCTGTTCAGCGCGGCGCCGCCGGCGGCTGCTGCTGGGGCTGCGGCTGCTGTCGTCGTAGCGGCGGCGGCGGCTTCCATGTTACGGGCGTGTCATCTGCATTCCCGCTGCCGGGGTCTGTGTGTGCGTGTGTGGTGGAGCGGCCTCGCGCCGCAGCTGCCGCCGCCGCCGCCTCCCGGGCTCCGGGGCCGACCCGCCGCTGCCGCCGCGGCCTCGCCGTGCGCCCTCGCCGTGCGCCCGGCCCGGGCCCTGCGCCTCCCCGGGCGCCGCGCTCTAGGCCGCGCGGCAGTGACGGACCGGCCCCGGAGCCCGGGGCCTACGGCTGGAGGTGCGTGCCCGGCGGCGGTAGCTCGGGCCAAGCGGCGAGCGAACAAAAGGGAGCGCGGGAGAGGGGGAGGGGGCGGCCGGTGGGGGGAGGGAGGCTTCGGGAGCCAGAGCGCGAAGCCCCGCGGCCGGCCGGTGCCGCGGCGCGGAGGGAAGACGAGCCCCGCAGACCTGCCAAGTCTCGCCCATCTGGGGCTGCTGGATTGCAGCTTCGCCCCGGAGAGCGGGGTGGTGGTGGTGGTGAGGGGATGGAGGGAGGGCTGCTTTTTTTTCAAACGACATTTCAGGCTCTCACCCAGTCCTCTCCATGGCCCCAAGCCGCAACTTACTCGAGTGGAAGGAAGCAAGGCCTCGCCAAAGATGGTTGAGAAAAGACTGTGAGCCTCGACCCAGGATCCTGAAGCCAAGGTGGTGTTTTGTTATCCTCGTAATGGTGGCAGATAAGAAGAGATCACGCTATCTTCAGATAACTTCAATCTGAAATTCTCCCTGGAGGTACAAGAAGGGGCTCTCTTCCGTTTAGGTAGTAGTTTGGAGCCCTCTTCGCCTTCCACTGAGCCACAAAAGAATGGAAGACACCCCCTGGGGTGGGCAGAAAGCCCTGGTGTAAAAGACACATATTTTGCTTGCAGAGAAAAAGCCACTGGGGCCAAATTGAAACGTGGCATGTTCGGTTCGTGCAGTTGGGTTTTGGGGTGGTTGGGTTTTTTTGTTTATTTTTTAATAGGGGAAGGGTATTGAGTAAACAAGATGTAATAGCCAGGTCTTTAAATTCAAGAAGGGAGGTGGTGTACAAAGGTAGCAAGCACGTATTGTGCATACAGCAGGTGGTCCTAGCCTACAGAACACAAAAGTATACATATACCCCATAAAGCCCGCAAGGGTGTATCATCGTCAACACATCCGACAGAGACAATATATTACCACCACATCAGGTATGCTATTTATCCAGTCCTGCTGCTACCTGGCTCAGCGGCCTGCACTCAATGGACAGGTCTTTTAGAGGGAGAGAGACATGCCATGTCAAACTAATTGTGCCTACCCTAGAAACAGTACAAAGTAGAAGCATCTGAAAAATGTCACCTTAACCTCTTCAAAAGGCTCACTCCTGTTGCAGTGAAAACTCCCAGCATAGGAAGCGGTTTTGTATTTTATTTTAAATTAGATTAATTGGTTACTATTTGCAAAGTGCTGAGAAGTCGATTTGGTTTTGTTTTTTTAAATCTCAGTGTGCCTCTCCTTTGCATTAACTTCCACTGAGGAAGCCATTGTTCTCTGTTATGGGGACACGGTATGATGTAAATTGAAGTAGCATTTTTGCGCTTTAAGGCTTTTCATGTAAATGAGCCAAACGATTGTTGCACAGAAGAGCTGTTGGTCTTTCATTTGACACAGCAACCTGTTTGGAGTGGCACGTAAATTGGGACACACGTTTACACGTGCTTAGAAAGACCTATGTAATCTGCAAATTTTGCCAGCCACGGCCTCACATTTATCCGTGTTACAAGATGATGAAATAGAAACTCATCTTCTTTTAGCCTGAAAACAGTGCCAGGCCTCTGTGGGTTGAGTTTCAGCTTTACCTGGGCTTGATTTCATTTGAAAGGAGGCCTTTTTTCTTCTCCCAACAGTGGGCCCTTATTAATATGCATGTGAAAACATTACATGCATTGACAAGTATCCAAAGGCCTGCTTATCAGAAATCTTGATAACACTACACATACTACAATATATGGAATTTCGTAATATGCATACCAGAGTAAATCCTAGGTTCCCTAGATTCGAGATCTTTGTTTACTACAAACGCTCTCTTGCCCCTCCCCCACTCCCTTCTCTTGAGAGTTGAAAGCACCGCAGAGCAGCGTTTGAATGGTTAGCATTGCACTAAAGTCTGGTTTGCTTAGCATAAAGTGTCTTGGTGTAGAACTGCCTGGTGGCTTCAAAATGCCAAATATTTTTTGAGCAGAGCTTGGTGCAAAGCCCAGTGTTTTGGTCAAACCTAGGCTGGAGGAAATTAGCTTGAAAGCTCCATTCATCATTTGCAAAAAAACGGCAACAGATAACATTGCAACTACTTTTAAAAACCATTAACAGCCCAAAGTAAAAGATAATTTCTTGCAAATTGTCTCTGTTCTGTAGAAGTCTTCGGAGAAATGTCTCTGCCAGGTAGAGCAAGAGTTAAAAGCAGAGCATGCATCTTACTTAGTCCATTGAAGGAAATCCTTCAATTCCACAGCAGAAAAAACAAGTTTTAGTGTAAGTGTTTTTTTTAAAAATGACACTACCCCTCTTCCCAAGAAATCGGTACCACCGTTCTTTCTATTATCCTGCATATGTAACTTGATCTTGGGTACCACTCAGCTTTGGACAACAACAGAAGAGGTAACAGGGCTGACTGCAAGGATGAAATAAGCTATTATTTGAGTGCTGTAGATAAGAAGGGACGGAACAAAGAAATCATATTATTCTTACACCAAATAGAAACTAAAGGCATTCCAAACCCTTTCGGATTTGGTCTTTGCTGTTTTTATTGCTAACTCTCAATGTCTGGGTTTTTTCCTCCAATCAGTATATTGCAAAATTCCAGCTTTTTTTTTTTTCTTTTTTAATCCTTTTGTGGTTTGAAGCCGGCTTTGCAGGCTATGTAGATATCAGTGTACACAGCACATCCCTCCACCCTCAAATTCCACTACGGAATTGGGAAATTCCTTTGTTAGGCAGAGCACACAAAGGTGCGTTCCTTGAGGGAAAGGAGTAGAAAAACAACGAGAAAAGCCTTTATCCCACCATCAAAAGTCCTTGAAAACCCTCCTGAACCCTCTCCCCCACCCCCCGCCCCGTGACTTGAACGACACATTTTTTAGCTCTAAATGAAACTAGGCCTAGGCATTTATAGAGAGTTTAATATGTCCAATTTGTTGGCATGTTTTTAAAGGAATTACTACACTCTTCAACACTAGAATTATAATTTAAAGATCTGTAGCTGAGTGGTCAGCAAAGAGCAAAAAATCAATCTTTTATGTTTAATATCAAAATAGTAGTATTATCGGGGTTTATTTTATTTCCCAAAGCATACCCTTGAAAGAAATGATAACTAGATTGAAATTATTATTTGCCTAACAGAAATAAACAGAGGGGAGATCTAGGAAAGGATTTTCTTTTTCCTTTGTTAGTCAATTTCATAAATAGATTTTCTGTAGCAAAGACTCCTCCCTGTTCCTGAGCCTCACTTTGGAAATGCTTGCCGAGGCCTTTCCCTAAGACGCCTGAAGGGGTGGGGGTTGTGTTCTGTTCAAAGATACACTGAGCACATTAAACATTTTAAGAGTTTATTTGAGCAAAAATCTATGCTAATTAAGCGTTGCCAAGCCAGAAGTGGTTAGGAACAGCGGTGGTCGCCAACCTTTTCGGCACCAGGGACCGGTTTTGTGGAAGACAATTTTTCCAAGGCCCCCGGTGGGGGATGGGGGTAGAGAGTGGATGGTTTGGGGATGATTCAAGGGCATTACATTCAAGCTCACCTCCTGCTGTGTGGCCTGGTTCCTAACAGGCCCCCGACCTGGGGTTGGGGATCCTTGGTTTGGAGCACTTTACCTGCATAAGCGGAGGAAGGAATGACGTGAAGAAGGGGCAAAAATAAAGAAAGGAACTTAATTGACTGGCTGTAGTTGAAAGCCCAGTTGGCTGCTTGTGATTGTCCTCAGCGTTTTGATTTTGCAATCTTGAAGTCTTTACAGACTAAGGTTTTAGTTTGCTGATGGAGGTTAACAGAACACCAAAGCCACCTAAATCTCAAGGCCTCCTTGCTTAATTAATTCAGCTGTTCAAAGTTGAGCACATCTCAATGACATCCTAAGTCCTGGCTGCTGGATGGATCCACGATTCTTTGTCTCCTGCTATCTCTAAAGGCCTAACTGCTGGAAAGGCAGCCTTGCCGGACGAAAGAGAAGGGCAGGGACTGAGGAAAAGTCTTGTTTTATGAACTCCAGAGAATCATAGAAGAGCCAGAAAGTATGGGGGGGAGCGGGATTGAGAGGTCAGCAAAGGATTCCTCAGGCGCTATGGGCCAAGGACAAAGCCTTTTGAGAATTTTGTAAAGTTCTTTAACCCTCCGTGACTTCCACATTGTGTCTGGGCTTCTTTGAAAGGAACTGGGGTTTGGGCTAGTTTCCGACTCTTAAGTCCAAGAGGAGGGGAAGAGAAAGCTACAAAAGTATCTGAGGAAAGGAAAGGCAATCAGGCTTAATCCTACAAGGAGAAGGAGGGAATGCACAGGAAATGGGGACTCAGTTCCACCTGAGAATGGATCTCATTGGTCCTCTGCAGTACGGAGGCTACCTGGGCACTATGTATGTGAATCTTCATCTTTGCATCTGCCCGCAGCACCTGCACCAACCGCACCAGTTAGCACAACACCCTGCACACCCCATAGCTGAAATGAACTAGTTACTTGCAAACTAAGGAATGGATAATAAACCTCCAGGCCCCTAAAAATAAGTATGTCCTAAGGGAAACACAAGATCCTCTGCCACTGTAGTATGTACTGTACTGTCTGTCCAGAATGTCTCTTCGGGGTGTACACCCCAAGCCCCAGTGGCCCAGAACATTAGCTGCTGACTACTCAGAACTGAGCTCCTCCCTGCAAACTGCCTTCGCTACTGTCTTGTGTCAGTTCCTGGGAACTGGCTTGCCCAAGTTCATCCCCCTCCCAAGGAGCAGACAACATCTGGCTGATGTGAAGATACAAAAGCTTGGCCCTCTTGCCTTATTTGGGCCAATTCTGAATGGCCGCCCCAGCTCCAGAGTTCCCTATGAACTGGCTGAGGTTTCAATCTCCATAGCATTGTGGGTCGTTTTTCTTTTTGTTTTTTAGAGAGAGGGGAAGGGAGGGAGAAAAAGAAGGAAAGAAACATCAATGTGTGGTTGCCTCTCATGTGCCCGCTATGGGGGACCTGGCCTGCAACCCAGGCATGTGCCCTGACTGGGAATTGAACTAGGGACCCTTTAGTTCGCAGGCCGGCATTCGGTCCACTGCGCTACCCCAGCCGGGGCATCAACATTTCCTTCTGTCTAATTCTGCCTCTCTCACAGCTGGATTTCCAGAACCTGTTTCCTGGAAACACAGGCCCAGACAGACACCCTCCAGGCCGATGCATCTCCAGTCGGCACCACTCTCTAACGCACTTACTCCCTCCCATCTACTCCACCGCCCCCGCCCCCTCCGTAGGCTCCACCTCCCAGGGATGTGTTGATTCGAATCCCTTCTCTTCAGGTCCGTCACCCTGACTCACCCTCTGGCCTATCACCTCAGTTTGGAACTGGTCACTAACTGATCTCCAGGCCTCCAGCCTGGTCAACTTCCAATATATCCTCCACAGTGAAACCTCTAAGAACCTTTCCAAAGATATCTTGTCAGCCCTCAGTTCAAACCTTTTCATATCTCTCTGTTGTCCTTAGAAAAGGTCCAGACTCAATAAAAGTGACTTAGAAGGCTCTCCGTGATCCCACCCATTTGCCCTTCCGCATGCCTGACTTCTCCCTCCTCACATTCTAAGATGCAGTCTTGTTGGACTTTTTGTTCTTTGAATTCCTGACTGTGAGATTGCTCTCCTGCTGTTTCCTCTTTCTGGAAGACTCTCCCCACTCTTCCCCAACCCCCTTCACTTAACTCCCATCTATCTCCAGGTCTAAATTTATGTCACTCACTTAGAAAAGCCTTCCCTGACCTCATACAAGCTGCATATAGGTGCCCCAACATGTGTCCCTAAGCTATTCTTTTTGCATGATATTTAAGCTTATTTGACTCTCTCCCCATGAGACAAGAAACCTGTGAGGTCAAGGACAATGAAGGACTTGGGCTCACTGAAGTCTCCCCAGTGCCGTCACATACAGAAAGACATTCAAAAATTAGGTATTTCAGAACATCAGGATTGATTAAACACATCCACAGGTTTTTTTCCCCAAGGCCCCCCGGTGGGGGATGGGGGTAGAGAGTGGATGGTTTGGGGATGATTCAAGGGCATTACATTCAAGCTCACCTCCTGCTGTGTGGCCTGGTTCCTAACAGGCCCCGACCTGGGGTTGGGGATCCTTGGTTTGGAGCACTCTACCATCTGTATGTAGATCTGTATGTAGATCTACTCATCTGTATAATGTTTACAGATGAGAGATTATCAAATACTTTATAATTTTTCGCTAAATTGAATGATAAATTTAATGCCAAAAGACCAAAAGCCACACGGCACTGGCAACACATTGGTTATTTCTGGAAAGGTAGAAAACACAAATATAAACAAATGTTAAAATAAGAAAATAACCAGAAAATATGACTGCAAAATAAAATGCATTCATTTGTCAGCAAACAGTTGGAAGATGCTTAGAAAATATTGCTGTAGATTTGAAGAAACATGTATCAGAATAAATTACACAGTGTGGGAGGACTGCCGTACTGTTGAAAGAAAAGTGTAGCTATTTCTAACACACCATTGCTTAGGGTGTATGCTTGATCTTGTTCCAACGATGACATACCTGAAAAAACTTATTTTTTATGAACTATGAAATAAAAAGTTGAGCAGAGAAGGTATACATTCTCAACAGTAAATGGTTTTTTTAAAATCAAAACAATATACTCTGTAACAATAACAACTAAAGAAGCAGCTTCTATACAGGAAGTTAACATTCTGGGATTAAGTGACAAAAATTCCAACACGCTAAAAAAAAATTCTCCCTGAGTCATCCACAAATAAACTATTGTACTGAAGCCAGAAGTCCATAGATGCTACAGAATTTCATCAGCAAGGCTAATTGTATTTTTAGGGGGCAGAGGTGTGAGGACCGTAACAACAGTCCCTTTAAGAGAACTCTACTGCACTTTCAAAGACGAGGCACAACTATTACAATCTTTTGTATCACACAGTGGTTTGCTGGTTATGTTATAGCAAAGAACTTAACATTATTCACTGTCTTTTAAAAAGAGTAGTTTCAAACTTGCTGACCTTTGCTTTTGGTAAATGTCTATAATATGCTATCTGGCAGATATTTTATTAGAATAAAAAATGTTTAGTGTGTCTTTTTTGAGGCAAACATAATATTTAACTATAAAAAGGACTGCATTTAGGAAGAAAGTCAAGCCCTGGCTGGTGTGGCTCATTGGATTGGACACTGGCCTGCAAACCAAAGGGGTCGCCGGTTCAATTCCCAGTCAGAGCACTTGCCTGGGTTGCAGGCCAGGTCCCCAGTAGGGGACATGAGAGAGACAACCACACATTGATGTTTCTCTCCCTTCCTTTCTCTCTGCCTTTCCCTCTCCCTAAAAATAAATAAATAAAATCTTTTTTTAAAAAAAGAAAGAAAGAACCTCAAGCTATGGAGAGAGCATTTTAGAAACAGATGCTGTGAAATCACCATATTACCTTTATAAGTATCAGATACGTTCACTTAAAATATCATAAACAAAATTCTCTGTTAAAAATAAAAAACCTTCCAGATGAAGACTTTCAGTGTGTTTGAGCCTATTTGTCTAAAATATATAAATCCAATGCAACATCTTCCAATTTACATTGCAGGAACAATGAACTCACACTAGGAAACTGAGATTTTTCACCCACATTTCAACTAAACCGTTGGCATAGCTGGTAGGTGGGGTTAAAAAATGAGCATTATTAAGTAAGCAGTGGAAGGAGCCCACCTCTTCCTATGGCGCCTAACTTTGGGAAGCATCTTTTCCCACTATGATAGCATTTAAAACAACCAAAATTGGAAAAAGAAAATTCAATTTAGAGCAAATCTTCGAATCGCTGTATCACAATGTTATATCAAGACCCCCCAAAAATGCATATTGAATATTAAAAACTTAAACAAGAGCATAATACTTTATTCTGCTAATAAAGAAAATTAAAAGTTTGATGATTTTTCTTAGTCAATCATCATTTCAACCATCTCTGACATCTATTTTGTATATAATTTGTACTGTACATGAGATCTTAGAATAAGCTTCCTTGTGTTTAATTTATAAGTGAATATATAGATGTGATTAATCAGGAGTCTAAAAGCCACTGAGTATGAAAAATTTCCTTGAGTGGACAAGTTCAACTTTTGCTGGACACAGTGAAAACCCGTATTCCTTTGTTTCACTACACGGACGGCCCAGATGGGGGGAAAGTAAATACACTGGCACCGAATAAACCCATCCCAATGACCGGGTCAATAAGCATCACCACACCCTTTCCGAGCTTCCCCTCAGCCTCTCCCCAAATGCAAGCGTGGACTAGATTGCATCACTTAGAGCCAGCTCCAGCTCCTGGGTCCTCCCTTCCTGGAAGCACCTGTTCTGGGACCTTGTCCCATCTTGTCCATCCCAGTCCATCACATACAGGCAGAAGTCAAGTCAACTGGAGCACGTGGGAAATGTGGAACACAACCGACAACTGGTCACACTACCTCAGGCACTAGGCACACTACTCAGCAGCTAGGCAAAGAGAGCATTAAATAATATAGTGTGGCTTGTTGCGCTGCCCGCCTGCCTAGATTCTTTTACCTAGCCCATCCTACTCTCGCCTTCTAAACACAAATTAAGTCAAGAGGAATCAAGACCCTTTTCCTCTGGACATAAAAGACCCTCTGGACCCTTTCTGGCTGCCTTTCTTCAGGGAAACTGTAGTCTGAAAGGTTTTCCCTACGTCGAGAGTTCTGCATGGGGCTCCCCACACAGGCCCCTCCTTGAAGTCCTCTCTTCCCTTAACTTCCACACCCTCCCACTTTCCATAAAAACCATTCCTTCTCAGTCTTTCTTCATAACTGACTTTTCTGCACCCCTCTGTTACATAGGGACTTTCTCAAGGTTCTATCTTTGACCTTTGCTAAATCTCCACTTCTTGAGAAAACACATTCAACTCTCAGGGCTTCAAGTATCTCTCTCTTTTAAAAAAAAAAAAAATATATATATATATTTATTTATTTATTTTTAGAGAGAAGGGAAGGGAGGGTTAAAGAGAGGGAGAGAAACATCAATGTGTGGTTGCCTCTTGCATGCCCTGAACCAGGGACCTGGCCTGAAACCCAGGCATGTGCCCTGACTGGGAATCCAATCAGTGACCCTTTGGTTCGAAGGCCGGTGCTCAGTCCACTGAGCCACTCCAGCCAGGGCTCAAGTATCTCTTTATTCTGGATTTCCAAATATGGCCCTGACATCTCCCCTAACTGCAGGTCCAGATCCCAATGAATTGCCAAATGACTGACAACTACTTCCAATTCAGGAGGTCCAGAAACATACCTCCTCCTGTTCCATCCTCCACGGCAGGCTGCTTTCTCCAACCCTGTCATACCACACTCCCCCTTCTATGTGCAAGAGGAGATGGCTGCCAGGTCTTCCTACAGCTTTCTCAGCAAGCTCACCCTCTCTTCCTGCCCACATTGACGTCTGAGTTGAAGCATGAGCTCCCACCTGATCCCTTACAGAGACTTCTTAACTATTCACTAACCACTTTTCCACCAATTTCTCCCACCAAACAGCCCTGGAGCAATAGTTGGTCACACCAAATGCATATAAACCATGCTGTTTCTTTCCATTGAAAGGAAAAGGCCCACTTTTCAAAAGCCGGCTCCCCAAATGTGACCTTCACAACTTGTTGATACAACAAAGCTGTGTTTAAGGCTTACCATGGTCAGCAAGGCCAAAAACTAGGGCAGGGTCTCAGAGGGAGGCTGGTAAGGTCAGAATGTATGGAGAATTAGAAACTGGGTTTCAGGTAAAATTGGCTAGGAGGTATAAGAGCCAAAGGATTGGTAGAAACAGCAGGATGAGGACATCTAGGTGAAGGATTTCAAGAACCCTATAGCACTACAACTGTATTAGCATAATCAATAAAATATATATATATATATATATTTTTTTTTAAAGAGCCCTATAGCACTAACTATTGTGTTTCTTCATTGAGGAGTTGATGGATCTTTGGAGAAGTTTCTAGAACCACAAACCATTTTCTTGGGCAGGTGACTTCTGGAAGAATTTAAAAATGCTAATTAAGCCCTGGCTGGTGTTGAACATGGGCCTGCGAACCAAAAGGTCGCCAGTTGGATTCCCCGCAACCACACACTGATGTTTCTCTCCTTCTCTTTCTCCTTCTCTTACCCTCTCTCTAAAAATAAATGAATAAAATCTTTCTCAAAAATGCTAATTAAGACAATAGAAGAGCAAGGTCACGTTAGTGTGGATTCGAAAGTGTAGTTCAGGTTTTCCACGTCCAGGCTGGAGTGGGGTGGGGGGAGGGTAGTCAGTTTTGGTTCTGGCTGATTTCGCCCCTTCTAAGGTTTTGCTAATTTGACTCCAGGCTCATCTTCCATCCCACCCACCCTGCCTGAGGTCACAGAGCTAGGTGTCTGCCGAGGAAAGAGAGAACGTATGCAGAAGTATCCCAAAGACTGCCCCTCTGGAACCTACTAAATAATAAAGCATTGGGATGAATAAGAAAACTACTGATAAAAATGTCTGATCCCTTGATCCTGAGCAAATCCCATCTTGCTGTGAGAGAGGAGGGAATTCTTGCCACCTGTGATACCCAGACCACTGCAGGACTCCGGAGTGATCACATGGGCAAGGGCTAAGGGACACACGGGCAGGCCCAGGAAAACTGTTTGGGTTTTTATCCTCTTAACCTGTCTATTTTGTGTTAAAATACTTCTATTGTTTCTGCTAGGGAACTGTCACAGAAGAAAAAAAAAAAAAACACCTTAGCTAAGATGAGACCATGTAAGCACTAAGAACTAAAAAGCGAACGTCAATGAACAAATATAAAGCCAGGGAAGACCTCCCTTTTACCTTAAATCTATGGATCTCTAGGCTGCATTTGGAAAACCATTCTTTTTTTTTTTAAGATTTTTATTCATTTTTTTAGAGAGATGGGAAGGGAAGGAGAGAGAGGCAGAGAAACAAGATCAGTTGGTTGCCTTCCGCACGCCCCCGACCTGGGACCTGACCTGCAACCCAAGCATGTGCCCTGATGGGGAGTCAAACCAGCAACCTTTCAATCTTGTGTTTCCCAGGCCAATGCCCAACCCACTGAGCCACACCAGCCAGGGCTGGAAAACCATCCTTTATCGGCAGGCATCCAGGGCAATGGATGCTGTGGCCGTGAGGTATTCGTGCACATGTAGAAATAACAGGGGCACTCATAGTCATACCATTATTATGCCTGCAGGTTGGGGTTTAAAGCAGACCTTCCATCTGACAGACTCACGTGTCTTTGGAGACTCCAGCAATGTTCTCTGTCACAGAGCGATACGCTAGCATCAGGTCCCAAAGAGCCCTCGCTGCCCCTGGTATAGAGCTTTGAGGCCCAAGTCCATTTTCATGTCACACGCAACAATTCCCCACACTACTCCGCTTCCTTCCCATTCTTTGTCCTTTTCCACCTGCGACCACTTAAGACTTTGATAAGCATACAGTAGAATGAGCATCTGATATGAGTGGCTATTAGAAATGTGGACTGACCCGCAGTTACACTGTTAAAGAATTTCAGTGTTAAGGAATTAAAGAGAAACAGGAGGCTGAGCATGGAGTCACTTGTGCCAAGCCACACTTCAGCAAACCAAGACTTGAAATCTAACCTAACTGTACTTTCAGCTTCTCCCAGGAATGTGACCTTTAACGGGTGAGTCTGGAATTACCTGATCAGGGCTAGTGAAGTCATCTGCAGGATAGACTCCCACCCCTCCCCCAAAGAAAGGTGACCTTCCCAGAAACAATCCACTCTTTGTTGGGAACTTCCTTTTTCCGCCCTCCCCCTCCCCTTTCCTATGAGGGCTTTCCATTCTGTACAGCTCCTTGGAGCTTCTTTCTGGTTGCCTGATGGGCTGCTGCCTGATTCACGAATTGTTGAATGAAGCCCATTTGATCTTACATTTACTTGGTTGAAATTTGTTTTTTAACATCAGTTATTAAAAGCTTGCTGGTGCAGAACCCAAATCTCGACACTGACACTGGAATCTGACCCTGGGGTCTCTGCAGTGCTGTTCTTGCTCTCTTAGGTGGTCTTTTCCATCGTTAATCTGCCTGCCTGGTTCCTTCCCTTGCTTCAGTCACATCTCTGCTCAGTTGTCACCGTCAGATGGAGCTTCCCTGACCACCTTAACTGAAATTGCACCCATCCACCCCTAGCTAGCACTTTACTCTGCTTTATTTGGCCCAAAGCACTTTCTACTACCCAGCATTATACTTAAGATTGCCAAATAAATGCATGCCATCTTCAGAACCAACTTATACTAAAAAATTATTCACTGTTCATCTGCAATTCAAATTTAATTGGGTATCTGTATTTTTTTGTTTGCTAAATCTGGGAACTGTGATTACATTGCATCTGTAGTTCCTTTCCCTTCCATTGGAACACAACCTCCACGAGACAAAGGTCTGGCCTGTCGGATTCACTGCTCTGAACTCCAGACATCTGGTGTTCTGCGGCCTTGTCAGGTGTGGCACACAGAAGGCACAACTAAGTGTTCAGGAGTGAAGTAAGGAAGGATAAAGCAATACGGCGCTAGCGCGGACAGGGCAATGCATGCCACGTTCCCATCTGGCCTCTGCTGTCTCCTTGGAAAATTTTCAATTGTAACGGGGATTCCAAGGATGAAAACGTTTGCTTTCTGGTCCAGATACTGGATTAAGACCACCAGTACATACCAAATTGGCAAACCCCAGGCAAAGGACAGCTTATAAATCAGAATAAAGCCATAAATTTGAGAGTAACTACAATCTTTTCTTTTTTTTAATGATTTTACTCTTTATTTTTAGACAGAGAGGAAGAGAGGGAGAAAGAGAGGGAAACATCACTGTGTGGTTGCCTCTTGCGCACCCCCAACCAGGGACCTGGCCCGCAACCCAGGCATGTGCCCTGACTGGGAATCAAACCAGCAACCCCTTGCTTCACAGACTGACACTCAATCCACTGAGCCATACCAGCCAGGGCGGAATCTTTTTTTTTTTTTTAACATCGCCCTGTCCATTCCTTCTCTTCCCCAGTATCCTGCATCTACAGTCACCAGATTTCTTTCACCAACTGCATTCACTCTGTTATTCCTCCACCAAGCTGTCATTCCCACAAGTTAGAAAACAAAACTACACCCATCAAATATCGTCCTCAACAGCCAGTCTTTAAAATACTTGGATGACGTGCGAAGGATGATAGTTTGGGCAGCTTCACTTGCTGTTCTGACAACTGAGTACTGTTAGTTTTGACTCGGCTGCTTAGGGCAGACTATGTAATCCTCCAATCACTCACGTGTATTTACTCAGCTAAGTAACTCTTTTGACCCATGGCATTCCTTTTACGGGTCTTTTCCAGAGGCAGGAAGCTAGAAAGTTGCATGGAAGCCCAAAAAGCACAACTTTTCTACCCAGCAGCAGAAAGTAAGTGCTTTTGCCAAGTTTTTTTTTTTAATTAAAAAAATATGTTTATTGATCTTTGAGAAGGAGGAAGGGAGAGAGAAAAAGAAACATGAATTGGTTGGCTCCATACACACCCTGACCAGGGACTGAACCCGCAGCCTAGGACTGTGCCCTGACAGGTACATGCCCAGTTTTATGGGATGAAGCTCCAATCAACTGAGCCACACTGGCCAGGGCTCTTGCCAAGGTTTGAACTTTGTTTTCACCCAGAAGGAAACCAAAGTTTTGTTTTATTCATCCTGTCCCACATCCCATCTCATTGGAGGAAATAAACAAATAAACAAACAGACAAAAAACCTAGAAAACATCTACTTTTCTACAAATAAATTACTATATATGCTTTTTCCCCTGGTAATTCCTTTTTAATTTGAATTTACTGGGGTGACAGTGGTTAATAAAGTTACATAGGTTTCGGGTATACAGTTCTATAACACATCATCTGTGTATTGTACTGTGTGTTCACACCCCAAGTCGAGTCTCCTTCCCTCACCATCTTGCTAATTCCTTAAGCCTGGCCATGGCTTAACCCTACCTCATAATTATCAGCCGTATATACCTCACTACGTCTTGAATAAATGACCAAATACCAACAATTCAGGGCTGGGATACAAGAAGACAGTGAGGTTAATGAGGACAGATTGCAACTGAAAATCTGCGAAGAAAATTCTAAAGATCCAAAAAACAACCACCAGAGGAAAAAAATCAAAACAGGTGCAAGACCTAGACAGCCAGGCAGGTTGGAGCTGAGGTTTAGAAATGAGATGCTGAACCCTGGGCTGTGAATCCACTATGTTCTGTCCGACATCATGTTATTTCTAAAGTTCATAAAACTTTCTCCAGTCTTCGTGGCCGAGCCGTGTTCTGGGCAGAGCCCTTATGTTCTCCAGAACTGCCCCAGAACATCGCACAGCCTTTAGCATGCCTTGGGTGCATAGGACTCGACCTCTGCACTGATTCAGTACAATTTGCTGTGCGCCTGTGTTTCTCGCATCTGTTTTTCCTGGTACTTCGATTTTCCTTGAGCTGCCAGGAGTTAAAATCTTCCCTTCCAAGGGGGCCTGCTATGGGCAGCTCCTCCATTTCCAATCAGCGATTGAAACCAAGTAACTTGTGGGAACCAAGGGTCAACTAAGAGGAGGAGCTCCAGGGTTCTGGAGTGGCTGTCCGTCCTCCGGCAGTAGGTAAGCCTTCCTCTCCCCCTACATTCTTTAGATGCATCTTGCATAGCTGGCTGCAGGATTGGGACTCTCCGGTGTGTGAGTTGTAGGGACAAGGACGGTGCCCAGCCCTTAGGGAGCACTTACTCTATGCCAGGTAACATTCTATGTATTTTGCTCTGTATCTATTCTCTCATTTGACTCACCTTTTAATACAAACCCAAGAGTTGAGTCCTGCAATGATCTCAGTTGACGTGTGAGATTAGGTAGCTTTCTCTCTCTCTCTTTTTAAATGATTTCTTCTTGCTGAGTCTTTTTTTTTTTTTTAAGATTTATATTTATTTATTTTTAGAGAGGGGGAAGGGAGGGAGAAAGAGAGGGAAAGAAACATCAGTGTGTGGTTGCCTCTTGTGCACCCCCTACTGGGGACCTCGCCTGAACCCAGGCATGTGCCCTGACTGGGAATCAAACCGGTGACCCTTTAGTTCACAGGCTGATGCTCAATCCACTGAGCCACACCAGCCAGGGCTAGGTAGCTTTCTCAGGCGCACAGCCTTTGGGACGGAGTCAGCACTCAGGCCCAGGCAGTCTGACGCCATGGCTGTTGATCACGGCTCACACGGGGCCCCGACTGGAAAGCCCCAGGGGGCTGCACCCCTCCTTTGGCTTCTCCTCCGCGCTCTAATTTGTATCGACCCTGTGGACCTCCATCTCCTATACATCCCAAGGTCCTTGGGATGAAATCTGGCTCTTTCATGTGGTTTAACTTAGCCCTCCAAATCCAACCAGGGCTTACCTCCCAGCCTCTTCTCAGACCCAAATGCCCTGGCAAGGGGCAATGCCACTATTCTTCAGGGTCTCATGTTGGAAGGAAGTCTTTCTGGCTTTGAGGGCTTTGTACCAGAGCACTCAGGTCTCCCCCGACCCAGGATCTCCAATAACACCTTGTATTTCTCCAATAGTTGCATTATTCCAAAACCTCAGGGGGTTGCTTGTTTGTCCCTATGCCTCGTGGACTGTAGCACAAGGGCAGGATCCCGTGTGGGGTGTTCACCATTATTTCCCCAAAGAGGAGCAAAGTGCCCGGCATGCGGCAATAGTAACGCTAATCATAGGCCATGTTTATTCATTCACTCATTCAACAAGTTTATTGAGTGCCTACCATACACCATACACTATGGTACCGGAGGATGACTTCATTAAACCTTCATAACAACTCACTGAACAAGCCAGTCTATACATTAGGAAAGTAAAATGTAGTTGCTTCTGTTTACAAAAAAAAAAAAAATTATCCAACATCCCAGTAGCCACTCAAGTATATCTGTGTTGAATGGATAAATGAACGGACCCTGGTCCCGACTGGAGGCATCCAGACTGGGAAACCCCTGAATTCAGGAACTTGAAAATAAGGGTAAGAGTTAGGCTCCTTGGAGGTGACTTGACTTGGGGTGGTAAACACACAATACAATATACAGATGATGTGATGTAGAACTATATACCTGAAACCTATATAATTTTATTAACCAATGTCACCCTGATAATTCAAGTTTTTAAAAAAAGTCTAATATAAGAGACCTGAAATAGGTTAAGTCTCCTTAAGAGACAAAGCCTGCCAAGAAAAGACTGGATTGTAATCTAATTAAGGTATTAGCATATATAAAGAAAGGATATGTCAATCAGAAGGGAGATGCATTAGTTTAGAACACTGGGAAAATAAACTCCAGTGGGAATGCTGCTTTGCTAGTGCCTGACCCAGAGAACCTTCCTGGCAGGAGGTGCTCGCTAATGTTACTGTGGAAGATGCAGCCTTGCCAGGGTGCCCAGCTGAATCATACCTCCCCGCCCCCTCCTGCTGTAGTTCCCGCCCAGCCAGCAACCCGAATGTGATTGGGCTGCAGCCTACAGTGAGAACCTAATAATAGCTCTCGTGGATTGCTAGGCATCCTGTGCCAGGCACCTTGGGTACACTCCCTGTTGCATTTCAGCCTCACAGCCCAGCTTCCAGCTGAGCATCCCAGGTCTGGGAGAGCGAGAGGGCTTGCCAAAGGTCAAACAGCAGATATGGGGGTGGGCGGAGAAGGAGCTGGTTTGAGCCCAGGCTTGTCCAGCTCCCGGGTGCAAGATTACCTTTCCCCTCCCTTGCTTGTACTGCCTGCAGGAGCATGTCTGGACCCAGGAGAGCTCCGTTCCTCTTTGCAGACAGTAACTGAGCTGGCAGTCTGATGTATGCCCCCACCTTGTGCAGCGTTGGTTTCATGCACATCTTCCCTGAGAAGCGAGTTCACCTTGGTTTCTTGAGACTGAAACTTCTACACTTCCACAGCCCTCCTCCTTCGCCCATTGAACAAGTCACAAGGACCCATAAATGCTGCCGCCCCTGTGTGCCTTCCCTGCTTCCTGCCACCTGCCCTCCTGGGATCTCTCCCTTCAAAACCACCACCACCATTTAGGGGCACCTGGCATCCTGCTAGGTGAAAGGAATAAGGGGGTACTTTCCTCAAACCATTTAATATCCCAACTATTACAGTTTTCACATGAAAGGAACAATCCATCAGTAATTATACCAGGAGGGTGGGCATAACCCAGAACTGACCAGGCAAAGGAGATATATATTCACCTATGTACTTGGGAATGACCCTGGAGATGTATCTGAAGCCTTGGCACATAGCTGTGTAGCCTTGGAAACTTCCTAAAATGCAGTTTCATAATCTGCTAAGAACAATGTGTCAAGTTTGCCCCTTCATGAAGTGCAGAGCAGGTTTGGAAGAAACAGCAAACCACTTTAGCTCATGCACGGGCAGGCACCCAGTGCATGATGAGACACCTTGCCCCAGATCTGTAATAGACCTGCAGGGAGGAGAGAGCGGTGGGCTAGAAAAATGCGTGCTGAAACCTTGTGACCTGTGCTGTTCATTCCCTTCTCTCTGCTCCTGCTCCACTCTCCCTGGCTCTTCAAACACGCGCTGATGCCTCATTAAAGATGGAAAACCATTCCATTAGGTCCGAATGCAGGGAAACATATTCATGATTATTCAAATGATCCCCCATAATATAATCAGTGCCGCTCTCATAAATATTCATTTTCACTGTGCTAATCACTGTGTAATCTCACAAGAGGGAGTGCCTCCGTAATCCTCTTCCCTTTTGCCCTCCCCTCTCTCCTCCCTTTGTCTGATACTCTTCCCCCCTCTCCTAGGCCTTGGAGGTCTTCCAAGGTCTTCCAAGGTCTTCACGATCTCATCGTGCTGGCTGACCCCCCAGAACAGTAACACCTTGCAGCCGGGTGCAGGATAACGACAAAGGAGACAATGCTCTGTAATAACATGCACCAAGAAGTACAAGGCAACAGCTAGCTCTTGGGAGCACCTTTAGGCAGGGGGGCAGGGGGAGCCTGGAGAGAGGGGCAACTCAGGGCTGAGTGGCATTCAGAGCCTCTATTCCAGCTGTGTGTCTGGACAGTTACCCTCAAGGTCTCTACCCCTCATCTCGGTTGTCTGCCGCTTTCTTAACTTGACCATCTGTCCGGTGATTGCAGCAACCATGGGCAAAGTTAGGAAACAGGCATGAATTCCAGCAAGGCAAAACGTCAGGAACAGCCTTTTAAGACTCGATGACTCAGTGGAAGTTAATCCCCAAACAAAGCTCCCAAGGAGCACGTTTTCAGTCCCTAGCACTTGGCACAGTGGCGAGGAAGAGCCCTAGTTCCCAAGAAGAAAGGCAGAAGCATCCCTAAGCCTGCAGAGAGCAGAACACAGGGTCCATCACACCAGCCTCCTCTCCCGGGCGTGCCCAGTCTAGTCTGCTTGTTCATCTGATGGAAAGGAAGCGCCTCAGCCACTTACCTCGTTTGAGGGAAAAAGGCACAAGGAAAGAGGAACATTTTTACAGCTAAGGACTTTGGAAATTCTAGAATGGGAAGGGAAATACTAAAATAAGAGGGGAAAAATAAGATAACAGCAGCTCATACAACCTCTAGACCCAGATAAAAAGTGTAAGTGCTCTCTATTGTATGCTACCATGTGAGACACAGGGAAATCTCACCGTTGCCTTTAATTTTATATGAGAACCATTTCACTTTTCAAGCTTTGTAGGAAAGAAGGAAAACCCACTATTGCTTAAGGTTTAAATAAGAATCCTTTTTCTCTTCAAAGGAGAAGCACATTTTTCCCAAGTAGCGAAAATGTATAGACTGAAGGTGAATTGAAAATACTTTCTAAAGGGAGACTCAGAATAATTTCATTTGTCTTTTTAAAGGCATGAAAGTAAGACAGCCGTTCACAGAAAGCCTTCGTGCTCCCTTTGGAAGGGGAAATAGAACGCTGCCAGGAGGAAGCGGGAGCTACTGACAAAACCATTATCAATTTTCCACGGTTGATTTGTCAGTGGTTTCAGGGAGATAAATAATATTATTTTCTAAACCAAAGAGGTCTCATACCTGAGATTTGCAACATTATTTCTAAAATCAACATAGCTTTCTCTTCCTAGGAATCGTGGCAAAACCGGGAGTCCCTAGTTTGATTTAATGAGATTTACACAAAGGGAGTTGTCAGCAACCACAGAAACAGGGCAGGGTTTTCATAATGATTGTGCTTGAATTGTATGCCAGTGTGAAAAGAGCCTTTTTAATTATAGGGCTTGGGGGCTGGGGGAACAGGGTGTAAGAGAGCGGAAGGGGTGGCTGGGCGGGGATGTAGTTTTTCATGGCAAGAGGCTGCAAACTCTTTTATCTATTTAAAAAGATAGCAGGTGGGCTCCACTAACAAGTCTTAACCCCAGGACTTGGCTTAGCCCTGGAGAAAATGTTTTTCATTTTCAATCCTACGTATTTGCTGGTTCCTCACTTCTTTAAATTGCAAGCTCTTAAAATAGAGCTTAGCAGGCCTGGGGGAGTGGAGGAAGGTTCAGCCAAGGACAGCTCAGAGGGTTTGAAATACCTCTGCATGACAGGTTCTGGAGGTCTCCACTCGGATCTGTGGGGTCCCGGGCGGGTGACCTGAGGGGCTGGAAGCTGACGTTAAGGCGTTAGACTCGGCCTCCTGATTTAACACTGCAGGAGTTGGGATTTTTTAAAAAACAGTATCGGGTAATGTCAGCCCATCTGCATTTCCCTAGTTGAATTTCTCACCTCCAACCTGAAGACAGCAGTGGGACACTCATTCCAGCAGGCAGCACAGCGCAGTTAATATCACCGTCACAATGTATGACGGAGACCTTAACACAGCCGGGAATGAGGAGGTGGTCTCTCACACCCCGTGCTGACCCCTGAGCCCTACAGAAAGAACTCTATTACAACACTGCACTGTAGCTATAACAGCGCCTCCCTTAACTTCCTCTTCTCCTCTGCACCGTACTTCCTCCATCTTTGTCTGCATAGGGCCTCCAAGTGGCTGACCCGGGCTGCACGGACAGGATTGCGATCCTTGCTTTGTCCCCAGAATATCCTTAGTGGTGACAGAATACCTAACTGACTTTTGTTTTGCGGTTGACATTGTGCATGTGCAGTACAGGGCTAACCCCCCCCACAAAAGGCCGGGGCCCAGACACCCTCTCCCACGTGGCAGCTGTGCTAGAGACCCAGGGTCAGCTCAGCACGCCCTTGGGTTCCTGTCTTCTCAGGACCCACCCCACCACTGCCGTTCTTTCCACTTGGTAACCCCAGTGGTGTCGTGTCAGAGAGGTGAAACTAGAATTTAACCTGGCAGGAAATTCAGTAATAGCCCAGAAATGAGATGCCTTGGATTTCTTCTATTTTGAGAGGGCATCTGTGCAGCACAGTAAATAACAATCCGATGTAAACACCCATTCTTTGTGTATGCGAACGATCAATCTGAAATCTCCAAGGTACCACTCAGTGCCCTCAGCACGTGTGGTCACCTGGCACAAGCTGACAGCACGACTCTGAGCCTGCAACGGCTCCTTATTACAGGTCTGCTAGGCTGGCATTAGCAGGCGGCTTTTTTTAAATGTTATTTTTATTTATTTTTAGAGAGAGGGAGAGGGAGGGGGAAAGAGAGGGAGAGAACCATCAAACGGTTGGCTCTCATGCCCCAAACCGGAGACCTGGCCCGCAACCCAGGCCTGTGCCCTGACCGGGAATCCCACTGAGCCGGGCCGGTCAGGGCTGGCAGGTGTTTTACGAACTTGGAGTAATACCTTCCTTGAGGCTTGACACTCCTCCTCCTCCTCCATAACTAATCTGTGATTTGACAGAGTCCTTATATCTTTAAGTTCAAAGTAAGATACATACCTTATAACAAGACAAATCTTATTCAACGTTTAACCATTATCAATGGGCATTAATAAAAATTTTTCTTAATGTCCTGAGAAACGGAAATTACTATTTGGCCACCTCACTTGGACAATCTCTCTTCTTGGCCTCTGTTGTATAACTGAGTCCCGATCTTCTCTGTTTTAGGGGTTTCTGTTTCTCCGTCTCCCCTACTCTTTCCGTCTCTGACTTCCAAACCCAAATTCAGCTTCCATCTAAGCCACTTACTCGGTACCCTTGGGCAAGTAATTCACTCCTCTGGGCCTCAGCCTCCTCATCTATAAGAAAGTAATGACACACTACAATACAATACACGATTGATGTGAAAAGTCAATGAAACGAAGTCTCGGAAAGCAGCCTGGCACGAGAGCTGGCGGCACTAGGCATGCTTAATAGATGCTCGTCTCTTTCCTCTGTTACAATAGGCATCACTGTCCTTGCTATTTAAAAAAAGAAAAAGGCAGTGTTGCCCTTGTTTTAAGAGGCAGTGCATTAGTACAGCAGAAAATCTGAAGTGTGGTGAACCCAACAGGTCAGGAAACAGCTGCCATGGAGAAGATATCTAGAGGAGGGGGGACCCTGCGCCATGGTGGGGGGTCAGTCAGCAGGTGGGGGGGGCGTGGCTGTGGGCAGGAGCTTTGATGGTGATTTCTGCAGGGAGGAGCAGGCCAGGCAGGGTCAACAGGTTTAGGATTGGCAAGTTCGATTAATGTCAGCATGTTCAGGGGCATGGTGGGGAGGGGGCGATCCTTGGTTGTCTGGTCCCTGCCTGGGGTGATTAGGGCAGGTAAACGTTTACAGAGTGTGAGCCTCCATAAAGCAGGTGGGGGGGGGGGGGCAGGGTTGGGCCCTGGATAGGCTGTTTGGATTTAAAAGTGCGTTCACAGTTACGCTGCATACCGTCTCTTGGAAATTGGCTAAGTCCAGAAGGACAGTCCCTTCCCTCCACACTCAGCAAGGACCTAGATGCCAAAGCCTCAGAAATACAAAAAATAAAGGACATCATCAGCACACCCATGTTTAGAGATTAAGATACTTCACATAAAATAATTTGGACTTCTGACTCCTCAGTGTGAAGGTGAAAGAACTTGTAAAGTGAAGCCTGCACCTGGGCGTGGCCACGGGAGGAGGGAGCTGAGCTGCTGTCTCCTAAGGGGGAACCAGAGGGCTCTAAATTGCTGTAGTCCCCACCGCTCCCTGCTGCCTCAACCTGCTTTACTCCTTTACATGTCTGGCTCCTGTAAGCTTTTGAGTCTGATGCCCTTCCCTCCAGAACATGGATTCAAAGTCACCCGGTGGAAGGAAAGTCACTAGAGGGGCTAAGTCCCTGCACAGGTCTCTCACCCTCATAGAGTTTCATAGAAGTTTTGCTTGTGGAGGCCCAGGGGACTGGCCTCAGGGCCCGAGTGCTCTCAAGGGACAGCATGCAACATAAACACCTGCGCTGGGATCTGACTCAAAAAAGAATGGTTTGTAGAAAAGAGGGCGTCCCCGTGGGTTCTCTGAAGGGAGTGGCAAAGGCCAAGAACATGTCCATGTGTCCACCATTATAACAGACTGATGACTTGGCCAGCAGACCCTTTACGGAGGTCCGCTTGACTGACCACTTAAGCTATTACTGGGCACGAGCACTTCGGCACTCTGGTTTATGAACCGATCTGACGAGGTCTGGCGGGGGGAAATCTGGCTGCCTTCGGATAACTTGGTAAAACTCCTCAACCTGCAAGGTTAGAGCTCAAAACTAGCTTTCCCTTTCTTTCCTGTCCTGTCCTGAACTTCTGGAGTTGCCGGTGTTAGGGTAGGTGACAGCGTGCAGGGTAGGGGGAGAGAAAGCAGGCAAAGCTGACACCTAGGTCTCAGACTTGCAAGTCAGCAGGCAAGCATTGCTGCGCACTGAGCCAGGGAATGCGGAAGGAGGACGGGTCAGGGAAACGCTCACGCGTGAGCTGCATTCCAGGCACAGCCCAGCACTGGGCCTCTCTTTCATCATCGAAAGTTTATTGCCTGGTTAAGCCAAAGCCAGGACTGGCTACACAATCTCTGGGGCCCGGGGCTAAATGAAAATGCGGGACCCCTAGTCAAAAATGATTAAGAATTTCAAGATGACTACCGCAGAGCCTTAAAGCAAGCCCAGGACCCTTCTGAGGCCCAGGGCCCTGGGAAATGACACAGGTGTCACCCAGGGAAACCAGCCCTGGCCCTGGCTCTGGGAAGACAGCAAGAAGAAGAGGAAAAAGCCTTGTTCTCACAGAACTCATCAACTGTGGGGGTCAGAGAAGTGTAAGCAGATAGTTATAAAAGCTATCCTTATCTTTAAGAGATACATGGTCAAATATTTGCAGATGATATGATATCTGAGCTTTGCTTTAAAACAGTTGTAGGGGGAGGTAGAAGTGGGTGGAGGGTATATTTAAAACACCATTACCAATACCAACTATAACAAAAACAAAAAGAGAAAATACAGTTGAAAATGCCTTGGAATTACAAAATGCTATGAAAAGCGAGCCTTTATTATCCCCACCTTTCTTGTCCGTAGGAAGCAATCTCAGCTAAGCTATATAGTTATCAATTTTATCACTAAATACCACCTCCTCAAGTGCTTCACTTACACCAGTTGCCACTGAATTAGTAATGATTCAGCTTGGCTGTGAGAGACAGAAAACCCGCGATGCTAGTTGTTTAACAAGATAGACAAATTGAAGATGAAAGCAATCTGCTTTAAGACATCTTCAGGGGCCCTGGCTGGTGTGGCTCAGTGGATTGAGCACCAGCCTGAGAACCAAAAGATTGTCAGTTCGATTCCCAGTCAGGGCACATGCCTGGGTTGAGGGCCAGGTCCCCAGTAGGGGGAGTTCGAGAGGCAACCACACACTGATGTTTCTGAAAGATGACAAAAACAGATATCCTAGGAAACTAGGAGTCTCTATCTTACAATGTGCTCCTCCAATTCTCTGGACTTCAGCAGTTACATGAATCAATAAGATACTCTTGGGCCCTGGCTGTGTAGCTCCCTTGATTAGAGCATCATCCCAATATGCCAAGGTTGTGGGTTCAATCCCCACTTAGCACACATAAAAGATTCAACCAATGGATGCATCAATAAGTGAACAGGTTGACCCTCTCTCTCCTTTCTCTCTCTCTCTCTAAAAGTGAATAAATAAAAATCAAAATAAAAGAAGACACTCTTGAATAATCACAGAATATAGTAGGAAATACTTTGATGGGTACAGTTTTATATTAAGAAAACTGATTTTAACACCTTGCTTCACAGTCACGGGCTTCAAGGTAGCTGAAACAGAAGAACTTGTGCATATAAGCACAAAAATAGTACGATGGCTCAATAAAAGGGAGTTTTGGAAGGCACTGCTACCATTCCGTAGGAAGCCTCCTAGATCAACTCCTCCCTGCCTCAAGTCAGGGTGCCAGGGTTTCAAAGTTCGTACCTGCCGAATTTTAATGTATAGAGGGGACTGAGTCACCACAGAGGCAAAGCCACTGAGAGAAGATCTTTGTTACTCACACCTCCTAAGGAAGGAGGGCACGCCATGCCACGCAGGGCCACGAGGGAAGTGCCAGGTTTTGATCGCATGGAGGACGGGGAGAGCTGAGGCCAGGGCGATTATTGTGCTTCTGCAGAAAAGGTGAGACAGGACAGGGTAAGCTGTGTAGGATGGGCTAGACTGCATCGTTTCAGCGGGCTCTGGGCTGTAGGGTTGCCTGGAACCTGGCCCTGGGATGCTTTAGGACAGGGACATATTGACACTGTGTGGGGGAGTTAGATAAGGACGTCACTGGGGCTATAGATTTGAGCTCGGAGGGTTTCTGTGGGTTAGGAGACCAGACAGGTCACAGGAGGGATAATTCCTCTCTGCTGCACTGTGTCGAGGCCTCAGCTGGAGGACGTGAAAAGCTGTGGGCTGAAACCATCTGCTGGCTGGTCCACCCCCATGTCTGAGGGTTCACTCCCATGGTGCTGGCTGTGGGCTGGGGACTAAGGGATATCGGTCAGAACATCCACCCACAGTCTGTCCATGGAGCCTGGGCTTCTTCACAAAATGGTGGTTGAGTTCTGAGGTCAAGGAGACCGACAGAAATAGGTACAGACAGACCCAGAGCCAGAGCCAGAGCCAGAGCCAGAGACGGAGACAGAGATAGAGACAGAGCCAGAGAGTTCTGGCCAGAGGTAGCTCAGACAGTTACAGCATCATCGCCGAGGTTGCAGATTCAATCCCTGGGCAGGGCACACACAAGAAGCAACCAATGAGTGCGTACATAACTGGAACAACAAAACCAATGTTTCTCTCTCTCTCTCTCAAATCAATAAATTAAAAAACATTTTTTTAAAAAAAGAAAGAGAGCCAGGTGGGTGCTGTAACTTTTTACTACCTAGCCTCAGAAGTCACATGGCATCGTGTCTACTGTGCTCCAGGGGTCAAGCCAGCTAGGGGTGGGGAACCCTTCGTTTCCTCTCCGGGAAGGAACATCGGTCCTGTGGTAGGAAGAACATGTGGCATGGTATAAATATGTAGGTGTGGCTATCTTTGGAAGATATAAGTTGCCACAGAGGAAACCCCACAAATACCTATCAGGTACATCTATGAGGACTGAATACCTGGTCTCAAAGACGTGACCGTCCAGCTGCTGACAAACAACGTGGAATCACAGGACTCTTGCTTAGAGGCACCTAATCTAGTTCTGTGTTTCTAGCTGTTGTTCGTACATCCCCAGTGGTGCCCAGAGCTAGCCTGGACAGGTCACAGAGCTGTCCTGACAGTGGATACGCATTTGCATCCCCCGCATCTCCCACCTGCGCTCACAGGTAAGATGCATCCTGTGCTGACTCCACGACCTATGGACCCCCACCCCGGGCCCCCAGTGTGCACTTGGGGCAGGGCTGGGCTATGGGCACACAGGCTTAGTTTCAAGCCCCAGCTCAGCTCCTCACCGGTTGTGTGACCTTGGACAAGTTAGGCAGTCTCTCCAAATTTGTGTTTCTTCCTAGAATGCGGTGATTGAAAATTATCCACAAGCTTTGACTAAAGCTAAAGGATGACTGCATGTCCTCCCAAAGTCACGTGGGAGCATTGCCCAGTCCAAGGCCCGCCCACCCAAAGCTTGTTCAGTTCTCTATAAGACACACTTTGGTTTTTCTTTCTGTTTACTAAGGACGAAGGTGAAGATTCTCAGAGGTTACAGGTTAACTTGTGGGTTTCCAACACTAGCAAAGATCACTTCGAAGGCTCTAGTTTTCCCGTTCCATGGGACATTAACGAGTTTTGTCTGTAACTTAGAAAACGTACTTCGGATGCCTTTGCTGACCCACTGCACAGGCCTCTGTCCACAGAATTCTCCTCGGAGCCGGCTTTCCTGTCCTCCCGGCCCCTCGTGAATGAGTAACACACATCGCTGACACCTGTTCATTCTACATTTGTCTGACAGACTCAGGTTTTTAACTTCTTGAACTTCACACTTCGATAGCCCCAAGTCCTATGCACCGTGAAAACAAATGGTAAGTAGTGTGCTACCAATTCACTGGAGGAAGGGAGCTGAAGTGGTCCAGGAAGACTGGACAGAAAAGACTTTTTATAGGAAGGTGTCCGAGATCTTGAGAGATTTGGAGAGTTACAGAACTGAGAAGGGATGGGAGGGGGGTTCCGTGCAGAAGAAGGGCCAAAGAAGCAGGGCAATCAACTGAACAAACCAGAAAACCACGGTCTGGGGAGGGTAATATGTAACATTTCAGAGCTAACCCCATGAAAGACTACCGATAACCTCACCACGTGACCACTTGTAAATTACTCAGATGAAAACCAGGAGTTATTACGTATTGAAGTTGTACATGTTTTTGTTATTTTGCTTTTGCCACATAGAGGAAGTAGAAATCTGGTTACCTGGTACACCAGCCTGCACGGGTGGCTTCTCTGAGGGAGTTTAGAAAGGAAATGAAACAGTGCTCTTGGTCACAACCTTCTCATTTCTACCCCGCCACTCCCACCCCGGCCTCTGCAGCATAAGCCTGGGAGGAGCGCTGGGTCAGGGCAGAGGGTTCGGATTACCAGCTAGACTTGGTACATATATAAAAAAGAAGTCATTTTCTGCCTTTGAAATCTTTCTTTAGAACTCACACATTTTTTATTCTGCGGATTAAAGAATGACCAAGTGCAACACTTGGAACCAGCCAAGCCAATCCCGATGCAGACAGTGGTGGAAACGGGAGCCCTGCATGGAAATAAAGTCTTTAATTTCACCTCTCCTTTTCTTCCTCTCCTCACCTGTGCTGCTGGCATCTCTCCCTTTGGCCAGTGCCTTTTCTCTGTGAGTTGTGGTCAACTCTACATAACATTAAATTGACTATTTGACCCATGGTTAAGTGTAAAGCTCAGTGGCATGAAGTACATTCACATCGTGGTGCAACCATCACCTCCGCCTACCTTGCAAAACTGAAACTATGTACCGGTGAAATGACAGCCTGCCATCTGCCCCTCCTCCCGGCGCCTGGCAACCACCATTCTGCTTTCTGTCTCTGTGAATTTGACTGCTGTAGGGACTGTGTGTTAGGAGAAGTGTACAATATGTGTCCCTTTCTGTTCTGGCTTATTTCACTTACTGTGATATCCTCAAGTTTCATCCACGTTGTAGCGGGTGTCAGAATTTCCTTCTAGTTTAAGGCTGAGTAATATTCCGTTGTATGTATGGACCACACTTTGTTAACCATCCATCCGGTGATGGACACTTAAGCTCCTTCTATCTTTGGTCTTGTGCATAATGCTGCTATGGACATGGTTTACAAATACCGTCACCCTGCTTTTTAAATACCCACTTAAAAAAAATGACAGGCCTTGTCCACGAAACTGAAATGAGTTCGATACCCTCTCTGTCTCACAAAGGACTTCTGCAAACTTTTTGTCCCATCCTAATCCTAATCGGACTTCTATCCATGTTCACGAAAAGAGAAGTTGTAAACTCTGATAGTATCTCAACACAGCATTGCTGTTTCCCCAGATCAAATATTTGTGGTTACCAATTACTGGGTGTTCGGCAGTAGCCACTGTAGTCCTCCTGGCCTGTTTCTCCATTTCCCATATCCCCTTCTGGTAGCAGACCCGCTGTCCCTGCGCACAGAAGGTGGGCAGGTGAGGAAACCAAACCATTCAGATTGCTTTTCCTGGGAATTTGAAAAAACCAGCGACAGCAAGCTGTCCAACAGAAGTTCACGATCAGCCTCTGCCTCTGTGGTCCTCAGATCTGTCCCGCTTCTTGCTTTCAATTCTGTGAGCTTCCCAGTGTCATTCAAATAACATCCTTTTTTTTTGCCTTAAGTTCATGAGTTAATTTTTGTTGCTTTTTTAATCAAAGAACCTTGACTGACAAACTATCCAAAGACTGATGCTTGAATTTCTTCAGGAAGCATAGGAATACCATAAAACTCATTTGACATGAAAATGATGTATTTTATTATGGTCCATTTTTCTCAGCACATCCTGATAGCTATTTTAACAATGTCGTAACTGAAGAAACATCTGTTCTGTTCCTCTCTCTATCTCCATGTGCCTGCCTTTCTGTCTCCGACTCTCTCTGTCTCACCTCGAGAAAGAAAAAGGAGCATTAAGGAAGAAAACAGAAAAGATAAATGTGACAGAGCAGAATCTTTGATGGCATAAAAATGTGGAAACTCCTAGAAGGGAATCTGTTTTCTGCCCCCAGGAACACATGCCTTGGTACAAGAGTGTGTTTTCAGTTTAATTCAGTGCTTAATTTACTGTCTGCAGCTTCTGAAATATCCTCATAGTAAAGATTGACTTCAGTTGGAAAGTTATTCCCATCAGAGGAGAATGACCGGGTCTGCATTTTCCATATTTGCTCTGTGCTTTCTTAAATGAGAGAAATGCTCCCGACTCTGAAATTCTCCAAATACGCTAGAGACTCCTCATGTTTGAGCTGTGCCTTCCCCCGTGAGCGCTTTCTTCTAAAGAGCTGCTTCTGGAAGCTCTTCCACAAAGCACTTTAAAATGTGGTGTTGGTCTCTTTTTTTCTGAACCACATCAAAGAGCACATATTGTTTCCTTTCTGAGAACAAAACTCTTTAATGACAAGAAAGAACAAGAAACTGAGCGGCCAGCCAGCCCTATCATGAAAGACACCGGTAACCCTGACAATGACGAAGGATCTGCTTCTGCGATCTCTTTTTGAAATTCAAGCCCAAGTACAGTAATTATGTCCTAGCACAAACTTCTTCAAAATGCAATCACACTTTTCCACTTTAAAACCTCTTTGTGAACCCAGATGCGTCATTAACCCCCACAGGGCGGTTTCGTCACACCTACCCAATATTTAGCATGAGATTTAGCAAAATCACAACTGTTGAGCGAATTGCAAAAATGTTCTTGTTCCTTTGAGCCAGCAATATCACTTGCAGGACTCTATCCTACATATGTACACATATGTAATCTGTATTATATATATGTGCAAATATGCAAAATGACAGGTGTTAAAGGGTTATTTGTTGCAGCACTTTTTGGAAGAGCAAAATATTACAACTGACCTGGTGCTCACAAATGCCTTTCGCATTCCATTTAGCCCGTGGAATACTCTGCTGCTGTTTTCCTTCCCACAGAATGGTCTGGAAGGATCTGGAAGACACGTTAGGAAAAAGCAGGCTGCAGAGCAGTATGCGTGTAGCGGCTCTGGACTGGGGCGCACATTAGAATGAGATGGGGGGTTAAAAAAGTGCTGATGGCTGCGCTCCTCCCCCAAAGATTCTGATTTAAGTTTTCTGGAAAGCTCTCCCAAGTGATTCTAATGTGCAGCCAATGTTGAGGAAAGCTGGTAAAGGGTATGCTTCCATTTGTTTGAAAAGGAAAAGAAAAATCTGGACTTGCCTTTTGAGTAGGACTATCTCTGGAAGGCCGCCCAAGAAAGTAAGTAGTGTCGGCAGCTACCCTGACGATGGGAACAGGGTATAAGCTTCATTGGCGTACCTCTCGAACATTTGGATTTTAGGAGTATATTAACCTCTTTAAAAACATATAAATGACATGGCAGTTTAGAAATACACTTCATAAACGCTAATTTGGAAAGAACAGGGGAAACATAGTGAGCAAAATGGTCTCCCTTGAATCTTCCACACTCAAAGGCTAATGTAGTGTAAGAGAAGGGCAGAATCCATGAAAGAGAAGGAAGGTAACAGTTTTCAGGCAGGGCTATCCTTTCTGTTTAGCCTAGAAATGGAGCGGTGCATTCTGACTGTGCGGGGTGGTAAGAAAGTTCATATCAACTGTGGAAAGTAAAATATTTACCCATGCATCCATCTGTGCATCCATCTGTGCACCCACTCATGCACCCACCCGTGCACCCACCCGTGCATCCATCCGTGCACCCACCCACACATCCATCCGTGCACCCATCCATGCTTCCATCCATGCACCCACCCATGCACCCACCCGTGCACCCATCTGTGCATCCATCCGTGCATCCATCTGTGCACCCACCCATGCACCCACCTGTGCACCCACCCATGCACCCACCCGTGCACCCATCTGTGCATCCATCCGTGCATCCACCCATGCACCCACCCATGTACCCATCCATGCATCCATCAGTGCATCCATCCGTGCACCCACCCATGCATCCATCCGTGCACCCACCCATGCATCCATCCATGCACCCACCCATGCATCCATCCATGCATCCACCCATGCATCCATCCGTGCACCCACCCGTGCACCCACCCAGCTGTGCACCCATCCGTGCACCCACCCGTGCATCCATCCGTGCACCCACCCATGCATCCATCCGTGCACCCACCCATGCATCCATCCGTGCACCCATCCATGCATCCATCCGTGCATGCAAGTGACACTGCAGTAAAACATGTTTAGCACTTAATACATGGCAGGCACAGTGCTCCTGCTCTTAAGGGGTTCAGTCAAGCTGGGGAGAAAAACATTTTAACCAATGACAATAATAGTGACAAAGGCTACCATACAGATGGACACAGAATACTTTGCTTTCTTTTTAAAATTTTTTTATTGTTGTTCAGTTACAGTTGTCCCCATTTCCCCCCCAGTATTCTCCCCTGCCCTATCCATACCCCTCCTTCCACATGCAATCTTCCCCCTTTTGTCTTTTGCTTTCTTAAGTACAGGCATTCCTTGTTTTACTGAGCTTTGCTTTATTACGCTAAAAAATGTTGTCTTATTTATTATTCTTTTTTTTACAATTGAAGGCAAGACCCTCCACCGGCAAAAAGATGACGGCTTGCTTTATTGTCATGGTCTGGAACTGAAGCCACAGCCTCTCTGAGGTCTGCCTGTACTTGGGATTCCCTGAAACTTATGAAGATGTAATAGTGGAAAAACTCAGGTGTAGAGAATTTCAACCTTACTGACACTGTGTTTTCTTTCCTACCTGGGACAGATATAGAGGGGAGTGGTACCTATGGGAAGGGACAGGCCAACAATAGACAAGAGATATGGGTGTACTTTTCCCTGAAAATATTTCCCCAACTCATCAATTATTTTTACACGCTGACAGGATCTTTGTGTTCATAAATATGAATTGGATTAAGTTTATTCCTGGTTCCAGTATAATTTTTCTCTCTTTTTTCCCCCTCAAATTCAGGTGCTTAATTTATAATGCAGTCTCAACACTTCATTTCCATTTAGCAAACAGTTACTGTCTCCTTGTTCAAGGCGCTGGGCTAGGCACTGGTATAAAAAACTAAATAAGAGCCCTGGCTGGTGTGGCTCAGTGGATTGAGTGCCAGCCTGTAAAACAAAGGGTTGCCAGTTCGATTCCCAGTCAGGGCACATGCCTGGGTTGCAGGCCAGGTCCCCAGTAGGGGGCATGTAGGAGGCAACTACACAGTGATGTTTCTCTCCCTTTCTTTCTCTCTCCCTTCCCCTCTCCCTAAAAATAAATAAATAAAACCTTAAAAAAAAACCTAAATAAGACATTATTTTGTAGCAGGAAAGAAAGTTAGGCCCTTCACCAGAATTCAGCATGCTGAGTACGATGCTCCAAGCGCCCATTCTGCCCAGAGCTCACTTCCGAGCCAGCAGCCAGTTCCCAGGGCAAAGGTTGTGCAGGGTGTGGGCAGCCATGCTGGATGTGCTGCGGAGGGCATGACTGATTTAGGGTGCGGAGAGAGTTCACAGTAGAGGTTAGTGCGGGATCAACCAAGGTGAGGTTTGAATTTGGGCTTGAGCAATGTGCGATCCTACATACAAGGGACAAAGAGAGACACACTTGTGAGGATCTGGAGGTAGGCTGGCCCTGAAAATGCCTGTGACCGTCACGTAAGGGGTTGGGAGCAGGAGGTTGGAGATGAGGTAAGCGGGAATAATAGCCTGGGGTCAGGTTATGAAGAAAGTTTGGGCTTATTCTATGGCCAAGAGGAGTCGTCAATGCCTTGCAGGCCTGGGACTGACACGACAGGCATGTTTTTCAAAGTCAAGTCTAGTGTCGTAATGAGGGAGGATTGTAGTTTGTGGCCATGAGGTGTGGGGAGGGGAGATTTAAGTCCGGACAAAGAACTGAGCTACTGGAACAGCTCCAAAGAGCAGGCATGAGGGTCTCGCCAGCGGAAACAGAAAAGAGGTCAGAGGATGCCTGGACACAGAGGAATGGCGAGAGCGAGGGGGTCACTTCAGAATGTGGGGCTGTGGTGGCCACCGGGACAGCAGAGCTAGCTAGGGAACACTGGAGAAGCACGTCTGAGGGGAAAAGGCATTATATTGGCTTTGATTGTATTGAGTCTCAAATGTGCATGAAACACCCAAGAAGAAGGGACAACAGGAAATTACAGACGTAGGTGCCACGCCTGCGTGGGAGACCCCCACCATTCCGAGGAGCCTCGGTGATTCTTACATTGCACCTGAGTTGAACACACTTGCTTCTCTGCTTTCTCAGCTCAGAGTAGATTTAAAAGAATAAAACAGCCATTTGAAAGGAAACGCTGACCTGTTGGATGCAGGAAACTGAGGAGGGGACAGAGGAAAACTGGAAAACAGACTAAAGCAGTAGATAGCCAAGCAGCCTGCGTATGTCCAGTAACTTACTGAACCGCCTTGTGCTGGTGACTGCACAGCACTGTGTTGCTTCTCAGCTGATGATGCTGACCCTCGGGAGACGTTCAGGTCGAAACTGGTTTGTCCTATACGAAAGCAAGGGCAGCCCTGGTTAGTGTGGCTCAGTGGGCTTGGTGTCGTCCTGCAAACCACAAGGTCATCGGTTCGATTCCCAGTCAGGGCACATGCCTGGGTTGAGGATTCAGTCCTCCGTGGGGGCACATCAGTGTTTCTCTTCCTCTCTCTCTCCCTCCCTTCCTCTCTCTCTAAGATCAATAAAAGAAAAAGTAATAATAATAAAAAAATAAAGTTGCAGCATGCCTAATAAGTTTGAGAAAATTTCCATTAAAAATAAATTGTTTCAAGGTTTGGCGCTTAAAGGGATAGAGCAAAAAAATGTTTAAAATTCATTATTTTATTGTGGTAAAATATACATAGCATAAAATTTATTTTCCTATTTTACGGGTACAGTTCACTGGCGTTAAGACATTCACATGTTCTGTAATCATCACCACTATTTCCAGAACTTTTTCATCATCCCGAACAAAAAGCATCGTACCTATTAAACAACAATTTTCCACTTTCCCTTTTTCTTAGCCCCTGGCCACCAGCATCCCACTCTCTGTCTTCATGAATCACACTACTCTAGGCAGCACATATGAATGGAATCATACAATAGTTGTCTTTTTGTGACTATTTTCCTTCGCATAATGTCCTCCAGATTCGCCCATAATGTGGAATGTGGGGAATGTATCAGAATTTCCCCCCTGAGTAATAAATATGTGCACATGTATCACACTCACCCAGCAGCGGCCACTGGAGTCACTTTGACCTTCGGCTGTTGTGAATAATGTCATAATGAACAGAGGTGTACACGTATCTCCGAGTCTCTGTTTTCATTTTGGGGGGTATACACCCAGGAGGGGGATTGCTGGATTTTTGATAATTCTCTTTTCAATTTTCTGAGGAATTGCCATACTATGTAAAATAAATCATTTTATCTTGTTCTTTATTCAACTGCTCCCCATCCTTCAAGGTCCTGATCAAGTTCTATCTATTCCGAGACGTCTTCGGTGGCCTCCTCCACTCTTCCTGCTTGTATATTCGCACCACCCACTTTGGCTGCTGACCACTCACTGCCCTGCGTCATCTGGCCTTGCCCCTCCCTGTTCGTCCTGTGTCCCGGATGAGACGGTCAGTTCCCCACGTGCAGGCCACCACGTGCTCAGGACTGCCCTTCTTCTCCACTGCACGTGGCCCAGAGAAGAGATTATGGCAGGTGCTTGGGGAGAACCACTGACTGACTCATCGAAGTTCCTTTAGAAGGAAGCCCAACACCTTAAACTTTTATGTCTGACATTTTAGGGGATTTGGTGACAGCAATGCTTTTCTGGAGTAAAAGCCAGGAGAAGCTTCCCCATGCAGTGGGAGATGTGCAGGATAGAGACTGAGACAAAAAGATTGGAGTCGGTGGCAGGGAGGGGGTTGGGGGGGTTGAGGGGTTGGGGGGGCGTGGGGGGACGTGGGGGTGGGGAGGGACTGAGCAAAAAGGAAAAAGAACTCATGGACAAGGACAACAGTGTGGTGACTGCTGAGGGGCAGGGCACACAAGGGGACTACATGCTAATGGAACAAGTACAATAAAAAAAAGATTGAGGTTGGGTTGGCATTCACGTGGAAACAAAATTGGTTTTACTTTTGGTCTTATTGCCTCCTAGTGTGTCTTTGGGGCTGTGGACAAATTATTTAACTTCTCAAAGCCTTAGCTGCCCATCAGAAAAATGAGGTTGGCATGCTATTGCTTTCCAAGCTGTGGACGAAGCTGACCTGGGTAATGTCAGGAATCATTGGTGCCTATCCTTCTCCTTCTTTCTTTCCCCTCTCTCTTTCTCTCTCTCCCTCTCTCTCCATCTTCTGCACTGAAGGGATAGATACAGGTTTTCGCCCTTCTCTTTCTTTCTTACTTCCTGGGAGTGTGTCTGAGAGCAGGATGGTGCTTTTAAAATGTAGATTTTGTTATTATTTAGAATGGTGGGGCCAATAGATGAAGGGATGACCGCCATGGATGAAAGAGTTTGTCACGAAAAGCTCCCTGGAGACAGGAGGCACACTATGCCCCAGCCCCGCGGGGAAATGCCACACCAGCTGGGTGGGTCAGGAGGTGGAAAGGGCGAGGGGAAAGCCCGGATGACGGCCTTTGGTGTGGTCTTTCCATATCCATGGGTTTCACATCCACGAATTGAAAATATGTTTTTTTAAAAGTCCCAGAAATTTCAAAAAAACCACAACTTGAATTTGCCACACACTGAGCACTACAGGAACCCATACGAATGGTGATTGACAGGGTACCCTGCTGTAGCCTATACGCAAATATAGGTTCCAAATATAGGTTGCATGAGGGACTTGAGCATCGGCTGATTTGGGTACCTGTGGGGGGTGTGGAACCAGTCTGCTGTGGAACTGACAGACGATGGTATAGCATAATACAGTGGATGAGTGGGGAGAAAGGTCGTGATTCCTAAGCCCCTGGGACCCTTGGCCCAACCCTGCCCCTAGGGCTAAGGAACCGCGTAATCTACCACCTAAGAAAAATAGTCATTAGGAAAACAGTCTCTCCTTCCCCCAGTTCTCCAAGGACCCTGGCTGTCCTTGGCACTATCAGCTGTCTTCTCTGTGCAGTCTACACAGAAAGGTTTTAAACTCCTGAAGATAAACATCTCCAAGAGGTTAAGGAAATGACCTCAGTGGGAAGAAAGTAAAATCCCCACTGGAAAATTTCAGCGCAGGATGGCTCCCTTTCAAAGAGCGAACTTCAGAAAAAAACAGGAATACTCATAAACACCATAATAAAACATATGTTCAAATGAGGGTTGAGACTTAGCTGTAAAACTTCACTGGAGTCCAATCTTGAAAAAAGACTTTGAAATAATAAACCTTGCTCCAAATTAGGAACGCCTGCAAATGTAGTAATTTCTACCTAAGAGGCTTTGTGTCCAAACATGTCATTTGAGAGCCCGGCAGACAAAGGAGAGCAGCCATGGAAACAAGGCCACCATTCAGCCCACAGCCCAGGGCATTGCATTTCCTTGCTGGGCTCAATGACATTTTCAGCCACATTAGGCACCAGCTTCAAACCTGGTGGGACGCAAATGTAAGTGTCTCTTTTAGGGAAAAACAATGAGAATGCTATATTTCACAGAAGAAAGGAATCCTAGCGCTCCTGGATTGGCAGATCCGGGGTCTTAATGACAAAATTTGACAGCAGCTTGTACTCCTAGGTGTTGAATTTTATAGCCCCATTTGGGCTGGTAAGGCTTATGCCAAAGCGGGGCAATGCCCCAAATCCTCAGCTGAGCACAAGTTTTTGAACAGCACAGGAGAACATGTTTATTTTATTTATACTTATCTTTGTACTCCCGGGGATAAGTGAATAAATGAATGAATGATCCTATAATCAGAAAGGCAGCCCAGTGAGATGGTACTAAAGAATAGTACGTTTTAGAAAAGCACAGAGGGCTCATTCACCAATTCATTCATTCACTCACTCGTTCACTCAACTAACAGGCACACACTGATTGCCACCAGGTGCCGGGCACCCGAGATACAGAGTTATAGAGACCCGTGGGGAGAAATAGAAATCGTGGCATCTGGGGTGGGGAGTGAGAGACTCTCAGGAGCTGCAGAAGAGAGGAGAAGGGGCGGGGCCCTGGCAGAGGGTAGAAGACACAACATAGGTAAAAGGGTGTCAGGTCAGGGAGCAGGGAGACTGATCTGGTTAAAAAAAAAAAAGACTAAGAAACTAAGGATTGAGAAACGAATGGAAGAACTTTCACCGTCAAGCAAGGACCCCAGTCCAGTGCAGGTCTGGGCTCTAGGGAAGGAGGCTGAGGGAGAAGGGGACATCTTTCAAAGCAGAAAGACCAGAGACCATCTCTGTCCCAATTTAGGAGAGCGAGGCCTCGGAGTGTGGCTGATGGGCTCGTTCAGTACGTCCTGTACTTGCTAGCAGTGACCGGCTGTGGGTGTTGGAGACATTCAGCTCTGTCTACCATGCACGTGAGGTGCCCAAATTGGGATCACCATGGTGCCCACTCAGCTCTCATCGCTGTCAGCAGGTCAGGAAGCCAGATCGGCATTTGTCCTGCCCAGGAGGGTGGGCAGAAACTGTACAGGTGGAGGTTCCCCAACAGTTCTAGCTTTTGCATATAATCTGAGACCCTTGTGGTAGGAAGAATCATGCAATGGATTCCCCTCCACCAATTTCCTGTCTGAATCTCAGGGTCTGGGAATATGATGTGATACCCCACCTTGGTTGTGTTACATTACATGCCAAAAAGGGAGTTTACAGATGTCATTAAGGTTGCTAATCAGTTGATTTAGAGTTCATGGAAAGGGACATGACCTGGGTGGGCCTAATTGAATTCCACGAGCCCATACAAACAGAGAGTTTTATCTAGTTGATAGCAAAAGGGGAAGGTGGAGACACTGGAAGATTTGACATACCTTTGCTAGCTTGATGAAGGAGGGGGTCAGGTCCAAGGACCAAAGAGTAGCCTCCAGGAATGGAGAGTGACCACCAGCTGACAGCCAGCAAGGTCATGGGCACTAAGTCATGTGGCCACCTGGAGCTGAGTTTTGACAACAACCTGAGTGAAATGGCTTCTTCCCCAGAGCCGAGCCCAACCCTGGGATCCCCCATGCAGAGAACCCAGTTGAGCCTGACCTACAGAACCGGAAGTTAGTAACTGGGTGCTACTATGAGTGGCTAAGTCTGTGGCATTTGTTATGCAGCGATAGAAGCTAATACAACTTTCTGAGGATCAGACATTGGGAAGGACCCGTGGAAACATAGTTGCGCCTTCAAAATCTTTCAGTTTGTGGGGACAGCAAATGCGGATTGGTCAGATTGGGGCAGAGAAATGCGGGATTAGGCTGCATGACGGAGGCATGGAAAATCTCTGAAAAGTCACTCCCGAAATGTTCTGAGAAGGGAGGGGGTATAGGCAGTAGTGATGAGGCATGATGTCAAGAAGGAGGTGGGGGCTCCAATTATAACACAAACTCCAAACTTAGGGGGTCCGTGGGCCGCAAAGATGCACAATGGAGGGATGAGTGTGCCCATGAGGGCAATCCTCCCTCCTTTTGACATCAAAATCAATGGATAAAGAATCTAGAAGTGAGAATTGAGTTCAGGAGAGGGTATTGGGCTAAAATGCCCCTTGTTGCTAAAAATTAATGCGTTGTCCCCGATGGTGTTTATCGCAGATACCTTCACCGACTGTATCTGTTTTGCTATAAAGGATGCTGCTACTGCCCAATTATCCAAAATTCTATTTCTTTCCAACTGTACTTAATAAAAAGACAGCACGTTAAAATAAAAGGAATGTTTAGCAACCCAGGGGAGATTAAGCTGTCAGCCAGCTGAGGCAGGTGTTCGCTTGGGAACAGATTAATTCTTTCTCTTTCTGTCTCTGATGACTCTTCCCCAGGACCCTGTGGCTGAATATGCCAGTGAGGAAAATACACCCACAGCAGTCTTCTCCCTTCTCTGGAGGGTGAGAGGTGGGGAGGGCGTGGATGGGTGGAGGAGACTGGGCAGAGGCAGATGGGGAGAGGAATGGGAACTGAGAACCGGTGCTTACTGAAGTATGGCCCGAGAGGTCCCCAGAAACATCCCTCCCCAAGAGGGTCATGTGTGTCCTGCCAATGAGCATCTCCAAAGACCTTGATAAATGGATGATAGAAACACCCCTCGGTTTTGCCAGGTAGTGTTGCTGCAGGGACAGTTGGCTGTGCTGTGACAGAGTGCGTTTCCTTCCCACTCGGACCAAGAGGAATAATCCAGAGCGGAACATTTGCCGCTGCACAAATCTCTTTTCTTAGCTTCCATTCACTTGAGCATCTACCTTGAATACTGCTAAGGCATGCTTGTTTGTGCCCCTCCCCCAAAATTCTTATGTTGAAACCCTAACCCCCATGGTGATGGCATTGGGAGGTACAGAGTTGGCAGGTGAGTAGGTTGAGGGTGGAGCCCACGTGAATGGGATTAGTGCCCTTGTAAAGGAGGCCCCAAGGAGCTGCCTTGTGCCTTCTGCCATGTGAGGACACAGAACAGACAGTGTTGCTGAGGGAGCAGTCCCACTCCAGACACTGGACCTGCGGGTGGCTGGATCTTGGAGTCCCCGGCCTCCAGAACTGTGAGAAAGTTTCTATTGTTTATATTTATATTCAGTTTCTATTGTTTATAAGCTGCCCAGTGCGTGGTCTTGTGCTGTAGCAGGAACAGATTAATACAAGGACCACGGAAGCTATTTCGGGGTTTGGACATAGGTGGGACTGAGGGGGACCTGGTGTTGATCCAGTCATTGGGGTGTGGCTATCTGTCTCCTTGAAAGGGCCTTGCCTTCCCTTCAAGGTGTCCTGTGGGTCCTTCTGGACAGGGTGTAAGCTCCGCCTTGCTGCGGTGACTCTCTCAGTTGCTGCCCGCCGGGCAGTTTCCACACGACGGCCTGCCATGAATGTTCCTGACCACCCGTCTGGTTTCCTGTCTGGAACTCGTCTCTACGTACTGATTGCTGCCGCCACTCTGGTCTCTTTTCTGCCTCCTGGATACCCTGGGCTCTCTCTGCCTTCCCTTTGTTACAGCACTTCTGTCTAGAAGCTTCTGGGCGCCTCCTCTTCTCTCTTCTGGACAAACTCCTACTTATTCCTCCAGTCTCCATGCAAACTGTAGCTTGATGAAGCTTCCCACGATTCTCTCGAACACGCACGGACTGGTTTCTCCATACTCCCAACAGCCCTTCCTTGGCCTGTAGTGTTGCAATTGCCCATCCGCCCGCAAGGCTCTCTGTTAGCGTTGACTCCTTGAGAGAGATCTATTGTGTTTTGTTCAGTCTCTTTTCTTACTTGTGCCACTAACATTATTATACGTCCATAAAAAATATTTGTTGCCTGAGTGACAATAGATGATGGACTGTCATGTGGGCGGCCGTGGAAAGTATGTAGCTCATCCCTCCCAGGTGTTCATTCTGTGCAGGGCTTGTCCTGTGACAGAGGAGAGATCCTGAGAAAAACGCAGAACCCTTTAGAGTGGGACCACCTGAGATGCTAACATACCTGGGTGGGGGAGGGTTTATTCCTGGTAGAAGCAAAGCAGTAAGACTGAAAAGTACATCAGGGCCTCGAAATAACTAACCTGCTTTGTCCCATGTCATTTCTTTAGGATGGTGATGAGATGCTGTAGGAAGTTAACTGTTGTTTACATCAGTTGGCTTAGGGTTAAACTGCCTCTGCTCTATGGCATCTGAAGTCGCGGAACCCATCGACAGTGTTAAGGGATGGTGTGACTGTCCCTTTGATGTACTCAGCTGTTAAGAAGTGTGGCGGGATGACCTATCAGAGAAGGAAAGAGTAAGTGGGTGCCCGTTTCCTGCTGGCCCTGGCGCTCCTGTTCAATCTTATTGATTTCCAATGCTGTCTGCTTTGGGCAAGACAAGCAGTTAGGTCCTGGCAGCTCCTCTCCCAGCGTCTGCATGTGGGCCGAGAAGGGGAGGCCCGTTTGCTCACGAGGTCACAGCACTCATGCTCATTAATGACAAGCAAATAATGTGACGGGGTGTCACTGTCTTTTTTGTTTTAACTCAGCAGTGGAAAGAGTTGGAGATTTGCAGACAGAAGTCTCCCAAAGGCCCAGCCTGGACTCGCCCACTCTCTGCTAGTGCGACCTTCCACTCGGCGTTCCTCAGTGATGTCGTCCTGCTAACGAGGGCGTGACGACGCCAGCAGTCACGGCCTCACAGGGCCGTGGTGACTGCCAAAGGAGATGCCTTAGATGTTGTTGAAAGTCAGTATTTAAAAAGTGGTAAAATTAGCACTTTTATACAACTATGAATCAGACACACGTGCCCAGGATTTCATATAACTCATTAATTAATGAGGGGACTGGTCAAATGTTCAAAACAGGCTCAGAGGGGCATCCTGAGAGCGGATGCCCACCGTCCGGGATGGCGAATGGGTTTACTACTCCAGGCAGCACTGACTTCTGCACGGGAAGTGGAAATGGGGAGATCGATTGTCCCTCAGCTGGACCAAATCCATTTGCACCCCTCTCTGGGTGGGAACCTCAGCATTGCTGTCAGTTTCCGAAACTTAGCGACTGGCAGATTGCTCTTAGAGCTGGGCACATCCTGTGCAGAGCGTGCTTCTCGTTTCCCAGCTCCCGGTGCCCCGTGTTCAGTAAATGCTTGTGGAAGGATGCGGGCTTTCCACCTTAAAGATCATTTTAATGTTTGTGTTTTCTTCTCGATCTCCAGGGCTCTTTATTGTTTTTTTTTTTTTTTAATTAACCTGTGTTAAGTTCCGATTTTTGACAGTGTAACATTGTCACACTCGTGACAATATAAAATGAACGAGCGTCAAAAGTTGTTATGTTGCTCCTCAGTTAACGGGGAAATCAGTAAGATATCACAACGGTTCAAATGAGAATTAACTTAGGTTTTTATTCTCCACAAGACACCATTTCTCTGCATTGCCAGGAATGGGAACCTGTGCCTTTCTCGGGACGGGAAGGGGGGGGAATTTGTGCGTTCAGTTTGCTACTTAATTTCTATCCCCACCGACTTGTTCAATAGCTTAGCCAATTAAAAACAGTGCAAGAGGCGCACCCTCTCACACTCATACTCCAGAAGGCCCACTAGAAAACCCCCGGCGCTCCACGCCAGGACACGCATGAGGGTGCCCTTGAGCCCACTTTCAGGCCAGACAATTTTTCCTGACACCCAGCAGCTGGGGACTCCTGCCCCTGAGCAGTCCTGTCTTGTCCTCCCACTGTCCTTGACAACTGCATCACATCTTGATCCCATCCCACCCTCTCCTCCATTGGACCAGATCCCAACCCTTTCCCAGAGGCCTTAGCGAAAAAGCTGTCCTCTCTTCTTCAAGGTCCTTCTTTTCCAGACCATTCTCCTCTAATTAACTTCCCTCTTTTATTTTTTTTCAATGGTTTCCCCCCCCCCCCCCCCCCCCGCCCCTCCAAGGCTGCATGGCTTAGGGAAAGATCTTCAAATCCCTCTTAACTTAAAAACAAACAAATAAGCAGACAAACATATGAAACTGCTCACCTCTATTTGTGCGGTAATGCTGTGTAACATCAAAACCTTGACATTTTGATGGCCTTCGGCAGAGGTCAGCAAACTTTCTCCTTAAAGGGCCATGTAGTAAATATTTGTGGGCCGCATATGGTTTCTGTTTCTCTTCACTTTGTTTCTTCTTTACAACTCCTAGAAAATAGAAAAGCATTTCTTGGGATGTGGACAGTATAAAAAGAGGCCGTAGGCTTGGTTTAGAGAAAAAAGCACTCGATCCCCCCACTTCCACTTCCTGTGCAGAAGTCAGTGCTTCCTGGATTAGTAAACCCATTTGGCATCCTGGACGGTGGGCGTCTGCTCTTAGGATGCCCCTCTGAGCCTGTTTTGAATATTTGACCAGTCCCCTCATTAATTAATGAGTTATATTGTTTTTTCACTCCTGTCTCTGAGGCAGAGTGTAATATCCATCCCTCCCCCCACTGACGTTGGGTGTGGCCATGTGATTGCTTGGCGGATGGCATATTAGCAAATGTGGTGTGAGAAGAATATACCTTGGGTACCTGCTGGTCCAACAAGGATGAAGGACAAGAAGGAGCAGATGTGGATCCAGACTCCAGCTTGGAAACCAGGGGAGCTGGGCCCAGGTTGGATCAGCCCAGCCTCGGCCAACCTGGGGTGCGTTGCCATGTAGATGATTGGTTGCTAAGCAGGAACTTCCTAGATAGGGGAATTCACTAATTGCAGTTACTTCTGTTTTGCTGGTGAAAGCCTTACTGATGTTCCTGAAAGTGTGATCAGGGGCCACCTGCAAAGTGTGATCAGGATCACCTGGGGTACTTGTAACTCTCAGTTTCCTGGGGCCTGCCTTGGAGGTGTGGGGGAGGAACAAACTTCCCTACCTTCGAGGTTCTTCTGGCTGTTCTAATAATCACATAGGCATGAAACACGTTAGCAAGAGAAAATAACCAAATTTAATACATGCATGTATCTGGGAAGACCACATACATGAGAGAGTCAGAGACCATCCCCCCCGCCCCCCCGCCCCCTACCCCGGACTCGCCCCATGCAGGGGAGGTTCAGAGACCGAAAGGGAACATGCGGATAGAAGATGATGGGAGCTGGGAGGACCTAGGGCTGGGAGGGGGCTTCAAAGGGTCACTGCAGGATGATCAGAAAAGCAGACACTTAGTAAACAGAGGTTTATCCTGCCCTAAAACAGGTCAAAGAGGTTATCTCTGATAATCTCTTATTATGGGCAAGGCCCCTGCAAGTTCTTTAGTTAAGGGAGGGGCAAAAATTTCTCTTAAGCCTTCAGCTGAATTTGCCTTTGGCTCAAAGAACCTCTGAAGAAAGCAAATATCCACAGGTGGCTTATACTCCCTTCCCATTGCCTGGGGTGGGTGTTTAAATTGCTGGGGTTTGCCCCCCAGCTCCCCCACTGGCCGCGATTGCACTCAGTGGGTCTAAACCACACTCAGGGCTCTTCCTTCTCGGCACACTTTCTAGTCTGGTGTTGGTGTTTTAAAATCAAGTTTTGAAAAACTCTGAACAAAAGAACTGATTCACAAACCTAAGATTTTCTCTTTGAAAAAAATCACATGAGGAATATATATAGTTTAAATAAATTCTTGTTTTAAGATTTTATTTATTAGTGTAAGTAATTTCTAAAATGGAGAACAGTAAAAGGAAAAAACATCACTTGAAATCCTACCAGTCGGGGACACTACCATCAACATGTTGATCAATATTCTTCCACGTTTTTCCTGTGTGTGTGTGTGCACCCCATATATGGGGGGGCGTGCACCATATATTACTCTGCAGCTTGCTTTTTGCATTAACAATATATCTTAACATACCCGTCCATGTCAATATATAGAACTTTACGTAATATTTATTGTAGCTATTAGGTATCCGTGAAGACACTTGCTTTGGGGGATGGTCTGGGAACTTCTACCTCTTCTTCAACCTGTACATCTCGCAAACATCTACTTTCCCCTTGGGTAAGGCCAGAACTTGGGGTTCATCTCTGAACCCCGGAGTCCAGCGTTCCGTTTCCCTTTACAGAATCCTCACTGGGAAGTGAGGCACTGTTGGCTGATTCTGGGCAGGGGGCGTCCTTTTCTGCCTTTCTGGGCAAACACTCCTGAGCTTCTGAAGGCAGCCAAGGGGCGTGTTCAGCTGCTGTCGCCAAACTGGCAGTTCCGACTCCAAAGCCCCTGTGAAGCTGCAGCGCTGGGTTACACCGAGTCCCACCCCCACTTCCACCCATGGGAGCCCCCTGGGGCCTAGGTTCAGGGATGTCTCAGGGATTGAAACCACAGCCTAGTGAAGCCAGAGCAGGGGAAATGGCCTCTCTCAGGCTCTCTCTTCCCGTGCTGGCCCCAGGCCCCTGCAACAATGCAAAGTTCAAATCTATGGCTACTTGGAAGTGCATTTGGGAACAATCAGTGGGCCCCTGACCTCTGACCTGTGACCCCAAGGCCGTCCTCTCTGCCCCAGAGACTGGGCTTGAGTCCTAGGAACCAAAGAGGGAAAAAAAAAATGTGTCGGGGTAAGGCCTGTTTTTGAGAGGAAAGAAACTTAAAATACAATCACAAGTAAACTTTCAAAAAAAGCAATTGGGATAATTAGTTTCAGTCTGAGAGATAAACAAACACCAAAGCAAACCCTTTAACATCCCCCCCACCCCCCCACTCAGGGCTATAAAGCGGAGGCATTTGTATTTTCCTGGTGCTTTTTATGACCTGGTGGCTGGCCCTTCTCTGCCTCTGGACTGGGGCGGCACAAAGCAGCGCTAATCACAGAGCAGTTTCGGAAACAAGGGTCTAGGATGGAATTTCCTCAACACGCCCTGGTCGGCAACCTCCTCCTCCAGCTCCCCCCACTCCCCGCCCTGGGCCCTGCTCCGGGCAGAGCTCGGGAACAAAGGGGCCGTTTCTCTGAGCTCTCCCTGGAGCCCAGCAAGGCGCCCTGGTACAAAAATTCAATAAAAGCCACTCTTCTGTTCCCTGCCCCATGCGAGGGCTGTCAGAGAAAATAACTCAGGGGCTGCATATTTATGGCGTTTACTATGTGCAAATGTCTGTAGGGGGATAGAAAAATGGAGATTGCAGCTAGGGGCCTTGCCCTCGAAGAGCTTCCTGCTCATCAGCAATGTCATAATTAATCCCGGCATGGGGGGACGTCAAATCACGACTCAAGATAGCAACTTGATCATTTTACAAAGGAGAGTTACAGGCCTTCGGAGTTCAGTAGATGTGAAATATTTGTTGAGCGTCTTCTCTACCTGACAAGACAGGGGATCGCAAAAACTCCATGGTGGTAATTGTCTCAGAAGATGGCTGCTATCGCCCCGCAGGTGGTTCAGTTGGTTGGCGTGTCGTCCCATACGCCAAAAAGATTGCCGGTTTGATTCCCAGTTAGGGCACCTACTTACATTCCAGGTTCCAACCCTGGTAGGTGTGCATAGGGGAGGCAACCGATTGATGTTTGTCTCTCACATACATCAGTTATTCTCTCTCTCTTCCTCTTTCCCGTCCTCTCTCTCTCTCTCTAAAAAAATCAGTAAACATATGCAGTGAGGATTAAAAAAACAAAAAAGCCCTGGCTGGGTAGCTCAGCCAGTTGGTGCGTCATCCTGCTATGCCGAGGTTGAGGGTTTGATCCCTGGTCGGGGCACATGCCAGAATCAACCAATGAATGCATCAATAAGTGGAACAACAAATCGATGTCTCTCTCTCTCGAATCAATCAATAAGTTAAAAATTAAAAACCAAAAAAGATGGCTGCTGTCCACTCTTTCCGTCCTTGTATGCTTGCTCCACTCCCTCTCGGAGAGGTGAAGTACATTTCTTTCCTTCCTTGAGCCTGCACTGGCCTATGAGCGCTTCAACAAATAAATACAGTGGGAGTTATCCCGTGTCACTTAGTTCCAGGCCTTTAAGAAGACTGGCACCTCCTACTGCCTCTCTCTTCCATCCCAGCTGACGAGCTGTGAGCAAGTCCAAAAAGCCACATGGCAAGTCCAAATGGAGGACACGTGGGGCGCGAGGACCACAGCCGCAGCTGAGCCCCTGCCAATGGCGCCAGCTGGCCAGCAACGTGCGCGGGTCATCTTGGCCATAGACCCTCACGACCCGTGGATCCGCCTCAGCTGGCGCTGCTTGGAGCAGAGGGCAGCTGCCCTGCCAAGCTCTGCCTCAGTGGCAAAACTGAGCAAATCAATGACAGCTGGTGCATTCATGCATCTTCTTTATTCTCACACAACCCTGTAAGGAAGATACTACTAGTACTGTCCCCATTTTGTAGTTGAGGGGTGGACATTGAAGAGGTTAAGCAAATTACCCGAAATCACACAGCTAGGAAGTGGAGACGCCAGGAGAATACAGGACGTGTCGTGGGGTTGGTATCTATGCCCATTAGGCAGGAGTAAGGGATCTTAATTAGGAAGTTGTGTGACGTAAAACAGGAAGCTGGATGGGTTGGGAGGGAATGTAGGCGGAAGCCATGTGCCAGGATAAGAAGTTAGCACTTCATTTGATAACGGCCAAGGAATACTTTTGCATAGAAGTGACCGGATAAAAATAACTTAAATAAGTGGTTGAATGTAGGGTAGTTTGAAGGGGCCAGAGGCAGTAAGCAGACGGTCCGGGCCAGAGACAGAGTTGTTCAGGAGGAAAGTGATAGGGGATCCCTGCCTGGGGTGCCAGCAGTGGGACCGGAAAGAGACACATGCCAAGACCTTAAAAAAAAAACCCAGTGTTAGGGTTCTGTAGCCAGCGGCTCCCAAACTTTGAATCTGGTGTCCTAAAGAAGGCAGGTTTAGGCGGTACCACTGAGGAAATGGGTGACGCAGGGGAGCGTGCCTGTGGGGAGGGACGTGCATCCCCTGCACTCAGAGTCACTGGTGGAAATGGAACAGAATGGAGGAGGATGACTTCCCTTTCCGGTCTGCTGAAACTGAAGGGCTGACAGAGAATGGAGATGTGGAAGTCAAGGCCCTGCCCCGAGGCCACTGATAATCCCCAGTGCTCTCTCTCTCTCTGATGTGTACATACACAAAATGACGCACGCACGCCCACGTGTGCCCACAGACACGTTCACACGCGCACACACATCAGAGAGCAAGTAAAAGTAGTACGTAATAAATAATGACAAAATAATAGTAAGGGGGATGAACTGCCGAAACATCTGGGTCTGAGAATAAATGCAATGAGCTGTCTGGAAAGGAGAGAGAGATGGCCCAGGAGCACCCAAGGGTCACAGTAGAATCAGAGGAGGGACCCTCCTCTGAGACACACTTGAGTACAAATGTCCCAGGGTGTGGAGGTGTTACCGCAAGGGGACCTGGCCCAGAGTAGGTCTGCCTAGGGCCGGCTGGTAGTGTGTAGGTTCTTGACCTCGTGCATGAAAGGTTTCACAACACGAATCCAGCGACTTTTAGAGGAGTTTTTATTAAAACTGGGGCCAGCGAGACAAGGAAGAGCCTAGGAGAGAAGAAGCAACGGGAGAGGGACTAGGCGGGAACATGAACCTGGGCTGGGCTGCTTGAAAGGGGACTTTGGGGACAGGTGAGGGGGTTAGCCCAGGACAAGCTGCTGCTGCCCAGTGCTCCCTGGTTGCAAGTCTCATGGGAACCTGTAGAGTTTAGGGGGTGCGTGCCTGTGAGGGAAGGAGAGAGGAAGAAGGGAAAGGCATAGGTGTGCTCCCAGGTAGGGGGTCAGGACACGTACTGGGTCCTTTGTTTTGAGGGTTTTTAAAGGCTGGCGGGAGGGTGAGGTGCCCTGGCTGGTGTAGCTCAGTGGATTGAGCGTGGGCCTGCAAACCAAAGTGTCACTGGTTTGATTCCCAGTCAGGGTAGGTGCCTAGGTTGCAGGCCAGGCCCCCAGTTGAGTGTGTGCGAGAGGCAACCACACATTGATGTTTCTCTTCCTATCTTTCTCTTTCCCTTCCCCTTTCTCTAAAAATAAATAAATAAAACCCTTTAAAAAAAAAGGCTGGGGGTTTAGGGAATTTCTTGGGGAGGGTCTCAATAGAATATTCATCAGCTTTATGCTGATGATCCAAAGCGAGATTGATCCCCTGAACTTCCGCCTTCCTGGGTGTGGTTGGCAAACGGCACTGATTGGACTTCTGCTATCTGTCTCCCTGTGTGGGGTGGTTTAAGTTAGTGCCCTCCGGCTGGGGAGGAGACTTGTAAACCATTTAATCTTAAGTCTCCTTGGCTACAGAGGATAGGGTTTGGGGATTTACTAGATGGCTGTAAACTCCTTGGAGCTTTAACTATCTGTCTCAGTTTCCCTATTATGCATCTCCTGGCTCTCTAGTCAGTTTCAGAGGGACTGGAGCGGGGGTGGGGAGGGGACGACGACAGATTATCATACCCAGTACACATTCTTTGAAAATGTGATTTTCAGTGACTACATAGTATTCCATCTGGTGAATAACCACAATTTATTAAACAATCCCTGCAAGTTTCGTACATTTATGAGGCTGATAATTTTGCTATTATAAACAACACTCAGAGGAAAGCCTCTGTAAATATTTTTTTTTGGCACGTATGCATGGGATCATTCTTTGAAGATGGATTTCTAGACATGGAATTAGTGGGCCGAAGGGTGATCATTTAACAATATTCTTGATACTCATTGCCAAAGAGCCTGCTAAAAAATGGCCAGTTCACACTTTGTTCAGCAGCGTAAAGGGCCCATCCCACTTGTTATAATGGGGTAAAAAGTGGACAAACGGCTGAATACTCCGTAGAACTTTTTGTAAATTAGGTGAAAATAGATGAAAATATAATCCAAAGTGTTCACAGTGCCTAACTGGGTGTTGAGGTTTATGGGTGATGTAATTTTCTTTATACTTTTGTAAAGTATATGATTTTATAAATGTCCTAACTAGCATGTGTTACTTTAAATTTCTTTTTAAGCAGAAAAAGTAGTATGGCAGGAAGAACACCTTCCTCAAGTCAAGAAAGCTGTGTTGTTGTCCCGGGTCTGCGGCAAACAGTGTCAGCTGGGACCAGCTCCTGGCCCCACTGGGCCTCTGCTCACTCATCTTCGGACTGGCCTATCTTCCCCTGAGGTCATTTTTGCCGTTGCTTTTAGAGAGACAGGAAGGGGGAAAGAGAGAGAGAGGGAGAGAGAGAAAGAGAGAGAGAGAGAGACAATGATTGGTTGCCTTCTCGTATGTGCCCCGACCAGGGATCAGTCCCACAGCCTGGGTACGTGCCCTGACGGAACTGAACCCCTGACCTTTCGGTCCATGGGGTGATGCTCCTGCCAACTGAGTCACACCAGCCAGGGCACAATCACCAGGGACTTTAAAACATACCTCTCCCTGAGTCCCAGTCTACACTAATTGAAGCTGCATTTGTAGGCATGGGAGGGGGCCTGGGAACGAGCATTTTAAAAAGCGACCTGGCTGGTGTGGCTCAGTAGATTGCGTAATGACCTGCGAACCAGTCTCTGGTTCGATTCCCAGTCAGGGCACATGCCTGGGTTGTGGGCCAGGTCCCCAGTTGGGATGCATGAGAGGCAACCAATTGATGTTTCTCTTGCACATTGATGTTTCTCTCCCTCTCTTTCTCCCTCACTTCCCCTCTCTCTAAAAGTAAATAAATGAAATCTTAAAAAAAAAAAAGTGACCCATGTGCCCTAATGTGTAATTTGGGGAAGAGCCCTGTTGAACCAAAGGCTGTAAGGCAGGTCTGAACTCCACGCTGAAGTCCCCCGGGGAGAGCGCCTGACCCTGTGGACCTGTGACGAGGCACACCTGCGTGGGTACGCGGGCAGCACCTGGGCGGCAGGTGGAAGGCGATCTGACTCATCTCCACCGACACCCACAGCGAATCAGAACCAAACAAAATCGAATCTCTCTCTCTCTAGGGCAGCTGGCTCCTCCTTGATTCCCAGCTGGAGAGAGCGGGGTGGGACGGGAAAGCCGGGCAGCACAGCGCTGACTTTGGCCTTCCCTCCCTGAGTTAGGGAAGCAAAACTAGTGGTCTCCCTTTTTTAGGGGGTTTGGTTGAAGAGAGGGGGTCAAGGTGGAGCAGAAGAGAGAGGGAGGCCCAGGCCTTCCTCTGGGCCAATGGAGAGCTGCCACCTCCCCCTGGCCGGGCCCCCCAGCCTCCTTGGAGGCCTGGAGATGAGGGCAATTTAATCCTTTGCTCCTCTCCTCTGGCTATTTCTGTGGGGAAGGGGGTTGGGCTGGCTGCTGGTTCCCTCAGCAACAGGCCTGGCCAGGCTCCATGGGGAAGAGGCCCCGCTGGGAAAAGCAGTGGGGGAAGGAAGGGAGGAGCCGCCTTTCCAGAGCCTTCCCTTCTCAGAGGTGGTGGGAGCTGGGGGCACCCAAGAGCCTTTGGTCCAGAAGGGATGGGGAGCCTTTAAAGTCCCCAGTCCCTCCCAGCGAGGAAGGAGGCCAGAAAGGGGCTGCGGGCATAAGAGAGCTCATTGTGCATGGTGACAGGGGAGGAGGTGGTAGAAGGGGCTGGTGACGTTCCCTCTGATGGAGAGGAGGAGGCCAGGCCCTGACAGCCCTGCTTGGCTGCTATCCTGGCCCTCAGCCCTGAGTCCTCACGCTTGGCGTTTTCTGACCAGCCCTGTCAAAACAACTAGGTGCTCTTGTTAGCATTTCTATTCGAGGAGATTCTGCAAATCTTCTCCCTCCAAAGTCCTCTCTACTGCCAGCTCCTCACCCTCGGCTGGTCACTCTATCTATCTTATGTCCCTATTTGGCTATGGTCCCCTCTCCCCCTCTTCTTCATTCAAGTCTTCTATTTCATGTCCATCTCTCCCCTCAGTCTTTCCTTCTTCCCACATTTATTTTCTCTCTCTCTCTCTCTGCAAATACAAAGGGAAATCTCCGATCCTCTTTTTAGTCCTAAAAAATTCCGCTGGCCCTCTGGTTGGCAGGTTTGGTCCCCCGTCAGGCGTGTACGAGAGGCAACCAATCGATGTTTCTCTCTCTTTCTTCTTCCCTTTCCCTTTCTCTAAAAATAAATAAATAAAATTTTAAAAATAAAAGTTCAGATGGCCCTGAAGGGGTCCTAAACATATCAGCAAAGTTGGGGACGTAGACCCACGGTGCCCTTTAGAAAGTCCCTGTCTCTAGTCACTGCTAGATCTCTTGGCACTTGAGGATGTGAACTTCCAGATTTAAATTTTATAGTGGCTGCTTTCCCTGACCCTCCCCAAGTAGTAAGATGCTAGTGTATCTCACCATGTGATTGAATTAAGTCCCTTTAAAATAAAAGTCTTCTGGAGGGATGACGTGATGTTTTTAGTAATTCCCATAATGCCATTTCCTTAGCGATCACTGTTTCAACCTGGTAAATGTCACGAGATTAAGTGTCAAAAGGAGGAGACTCAGTCACTCACTTTAGACGGCAACTTTTTCTTTCTTTTTTCCCTTTAAAAAATTTCATTTATTGATTTTTAGACAGAGAGAGAAATATCAATTTGTTGTTCCACTTATTCATGCATTCGTTGGCTGATTCTTGTATGTGCCCTGACCAGAGATCAACTCCACAACCTTGGCCTATTGGGATGATGCTCCAACTGAGCTACCCAGCCAGGGCCTGAGGTGCCTTTTTCTTGTCTGCATCACCAAACATAGAGGAACATACTCAGGGGCCAGTAGAACGGAGCATGGAAACCCATATCTCACCCTTCCTCAGACCTACCCCGCACCACCACATCGATGAAAATTCTCCGGTGCATTCCTCACGAGGAGGAAGGGGACCCCAAACCAGCGCCTATCTTACAGCAGCCAGCAAAGCCTTCCCCAGACCACTCAGGTGCCCACGAAGCACTAACTTCCTTAGACTTCACTTTCAACTTCTGCAAGACCGCGTCGTTGTGAGGATTAAGGTGATCCATGTGAGTTCAACGTTTAGCCCAAGCCAGGTGCACAGGAAGACAGTAATACCACCTTTGACCTTTTCGTCTTGGGAATGTGCCTGTGTAATCTCCAGGCTCCCTGTGAGTCAGTGAACAAGGATTATCAACCTTGATTTACAGATACAGACAAGGAAGCTCAGGTGGCTTCCACGGCTTGCCCAGGGTCACCCAGCCAGTCAGACACTGCCGTCTGGATTTGAACTCCAAGCGCTCAGCAACACGAGCTCTTGCCAGAGCTTGGGCTGCCTGGCCTGCATTGTGACAGTGTTAGAAACAGCTTGCTTACCCTGAGTCCCTGGAGGTCTGAGCGACAGAAACAAGTCCATTATGTCAGTGTATTTGAAAACTGCTGGAGGCGGTCCTTCAGTGGATGGCTTTTAATGCCTGTTAAGCAGGTGGAGAAAGAAGAGCAATGAATAGTGATGTCTTTGCTCCCCTGTGGGGCTTGCCGCCCTGACCGTACTGCCCCGGTCCTGGAGCAAGGCTGGAGTTCAAAGGCCTTGGAGAACTTCACACAAAGACAGAGGAGATACTGGTGGCGTTTTAGGGTGGGGGGAGGCTTTCTCGCTCCTCTTTGCTAATTTGTGCCGGAGAGTAGAAAAGCGGGTTGATGGAGAAGAAGCAGGCGTGGATGAACGGGGGAGGACAGGAAAGGACAGACCCTGGCTGCCAAGCAGAGCGGTGGTGAGTCGATGATGGGGAAGTTGTCTTTGACCCCCAGCGTGTGTGCACACATGCACCACCTGCCACACACATTCACCAGTGCACCAGTGCACACATTCACCACGCCACAGTGTGCACACCCCCACGCCTCACAATGCACACACCCGCCCTTCCACATCCCAAAGCACTTTTGGAGAGTAACAGTGCCACCTGGTGGCTATTTACGTACAAAGGCTCCCCCCAACTTAACATAGTGAAGATCACAAGTTGCGTTATTCTGTACTTATTTGCTCTGCTTTTCTACAGTTGAAAGTCCCTCTTCTCCTTTTTGTCCTTTTCCAAGAAATTGAGCCAAACCATAAATGTACTTCTGAGAAGTGTTTGATGGCATTCCCGGTTGTACTTGGGTGAGAAACAATACCCAGAAAACAGCTTCCAAACCAGTCCTCACTGCCTTACCCTGGATGGTACTTATCTGAGAAAGAGCCAGCAGGGCCGAGGCGCAGAGAACGAGGAAGAAAAGCTGGGTCGGAGGAGCGATTCCAGTCGCTGAGCATTTTTACTGTGAATTACCAGCAGAGCAGAGAACCGGGTAGTGTCCATGCCGTCAGTGCGAGCTTGTCTGACACGAGCTCGGCCTCTCCAGTCAGGGTTCGTCTCAATGAGGACAAATGACAGCCGTTCGATCACTGAGTCCCCACCCTGCGCCTGGCCCTGTGCAAAGAGCTCCTCCTGCTTTTGGTGATGCCAGGGTCCACGCAAACACAGGCACGGGGCTTCGTGTGCCTCCGGGGACCCCAGGAAGCCCGGGTCACAGGGACCTCTGTCTCCCTAAATCAACGAGATCCTGTCTGTAATGAACTTAACTCTCCGCCTAGTACTTCATATGTGTTCTGCGCCAGCAGCTATGCACATAACATGTACAGAATTCCACGTGTGTAAGTACCTAGTAGCTATGGCTGAGGAGCATTTTCAAATACTTTTTGGATTTTATTTACTTATTTATTTACAAAAGTTTCTTATCTTATTTTTTAAAATTTATTCTTTTTAGAGAGAGGAAGGGAGGGAGAAAGAGAGAAACATCAATGTGTGGTTGCCTCTGGAGGGCCCCCTACTGGGCACCTGGCCTACAACCCAGGCATGTTCCCTGACTGGGAATCCAACCAGTGGCCCTTTGATTTGCAGGCTGGCACTCAATCCACTGAGCCACACCAGCCAGGCCAGGGCATGATTTTAAAAGGACTCATTACAAGACATCAGATTTTCCAGCCATGCGATTTTTTATTTATGTAGGAGTTCAAGGAGTTCTTCCCAAATGCTAACTCACAGATCCTCACAAAATCCCCTGGAAGTGACTGGCTGGAAAGGACAGCAGTGGAGGCTGTTAATCAGGACCAGGAACAGGCAGTTCTTTAAAGCGCCACCACCCACCACGTCTGGAGCAGGGCCTCTCCCTCAGACACGAGCTGGCTTTGCTCTGTACATCCCAGGTAAGGGAGGCTCCTCATTTGTCCCACGGTGGGGAAGGAATAAAGTTCTGAAGACCAATTCTGGGCTAGTCAGTGAGCGGACGACAGTGGGGGAAGAGTAGGAGGGCTCACATCACCCCTTCTCCCCGTCTCCCCAACATGCGAATATGGCTGAAATCAGGTTAAAATGAGCATCAGGACACTCTGAAGGGGAGGACGTAGAGAGGGCACTGGAAGGGACCCCAGCGGGCTGACGGGGGCTGTGGGGGGCAGCCCATTTCCTCGCCTTTTCAGCTTCCATGGGCCACCAGTGTTCCTGGGTGTGTGGCTGCTTCCTCCAGCTGCACAGAAGGTCCCTGCAACCCCTACTTCTGCCACCACATCTTGTCCCCTTTCCTCTCCAGCTCCCCTGATATTCCCATCATAAGGACCCTTGTGATGGCGTCAGGCCACGACGCAGACAATCCAGAATAATCTCCCCACCTGAGACTGTTCACCCAAAGCCCCTTTGCCAGGGAAGGTAACCTTCCCAGGTCCTGGGGATTAGGATGCAGGTGCCTTTGGGGGCCATTATCCTGCCTCCCACCCTGGGACGCCACAGGGAGGAACATCTGCCTGATGGACATTGTTCCATAACCTCAGTCTCTCTGACTCTGCGGCCTGTTGTGGCTCTGAAGTGTGCAGATGGCAGCAGTGTGCCTGTATCCCTGCATGGGGACAAGGGCAGTGTTCCTGGGGCTCTCCTGAGCTAGGCACTGGGTGAGGTCTTGGAGCAGCACAGATTCCTTCCTCCAGAAAGCCACGAAAGCCCTCTGAAGTCCAGCCACACAGGTCACCAGGGAGATGCCCTTAGGGAGAGCGCCTGGGCCTCAGCGCCGTGGACAAAGGAAAATGAATTTATCACAACCAAAGCACAGGCTGTTCTCTGTGACCATCTCCGACAAGAGCATTTCTGGCTTTGCATTCGTACGAGGAGCCCCAAAGGGAGCCACATACCCCAAACCTCAGCAATTCCTGCTGCTTCTCAGAGAACCAGGATGAGGGAAGAGTTATCAGCAGAGAAGAGCGTCTTCAAGCTTGTGAAATCCCCAAGTCAGCTCCGTTGAAAGGGAGGGGAGTCGTGCCTCCCCCCAGAGAGTTGAGACAAGGAGGTGGCATTCAGAACCTCCAAGAGGGCCCTGGTCATGAGTCTGGCCTGTGGTCATGTCTGGTAGTGGACCCTAGGACCTGCGCTGGCCCCCGGCTGTCGCCGCATTTATTGCTACCCTTCCAGTAACGTGGCTTTGAAGTTCCCCGTGGGAGACTCCACAGGAACCGGGGCCCCTGGAGTCAGCACTGAGGTTACAAGGATCATCAGGCCCCCAGCATGCTGCTGGTCACTTCCCCTGGAGCCGCGATTTCCCACTATCCTTCCCCTTTGAGGGGGTTGTTAGCTCCATGGAGACGAAGGTTTGGAAAGCCCCCAGTTTGGGGTAAGCACACTTTCTCTCTTCAAAGCCACGGAAGCCGCAGAAATCCCAAAGCCACGCAGCGCAGCTGCATTTGGCAACGTGAACATGGACAATAGGCAGGAAACAAAGGAAACAGACCTAAAACCACGGCCCACCAGAGACAGCAAGCGGGGCTGCCTCCACGCACGGGCTCTTTTGTTGTTTGGATTTTGTGTTTTTAGTACTCAGTATCTGTTGAAACACTCATATCTGGAAGGGCATTCAACTCTCACCCACTTGTACGTATGAATAAAAGCAGGACTCAATGATGAAAAATGAGGAACAGATAAAGGGAAAAGGAAAGTGTGTGTATTTATGCCCAAATCAGCTGCAAATCAGTCATCCTGGCCAAGTACTCTCAGGTTCAAGTCCCTTAAGGAGACAGGCAGCAAAGTCAAGAACGAAAAGGGAGGGACCGGCTGAGGACAGTGTTCCACAGGCAGCACATCCCAAGGCACGCTGGGTCATTAAAACACTCTGTACTTTCTCAGGTCCTGTGGTGACATCCCCCCTCACCCCCACACACTGAGGCATGTGGTAGAAAGCGGGGGATGGTTGGTGACTGCGAATGAATCTCCCCGAGGTTCCGCTGACAACCCTTGTTAACGGTTTTATGTGGAAATTAACGTGGCCAAGCACATGGACGGCTCTGGGGCGACCCTCGCTCACCAGAGCGGGTGCTTCTGACATTGTTCAGAGGTGGGAAACTCACCTCTCCAACCCCTGCTGAGCCCCGGGGACAGGACCGGCCAGGTCATCTCCTCGCTGCGTTCTAGCATGCAGATGGCACAGGCGAGGTCACGAAGCCACGTCCCTGGAGCCAGTCTGCCGGGATCCAGACCCAGGCGCCATCCTGGCCCTCCCCTGTGGCCTTGGGCGAGTCAGGCAGGCCTCGGGCTCCGGTTCCCTCCTCTGGGACAGGCTGAGGACAGCCCCTCCCTCGCAAGGGCCCCGTAAGCAAGGTGGTGGCCCAGGGCCAGGCTCCTAGTAGGTGCTGTCTAAACAGCACCCGCCGTTACTATTGGGGTTCAAGTTCTGTCACACTTGCTTCCTAGCGCATTGAAGGCCACATGTCTAAGGCATTTGACTGCTTAAAACTTTCTTTTTGCCACAATTTCTCATCACTTGTCATTTACATGTTGCACAAGATTATTTTCAAAGTGACATTTCAGAGGATCTTGAATAGCCTTTGGTTCTTGTTTTGGAATGCGGACGGGGCCCCTTCCAGGGGAGCCGCGGTCCTGTGTGGCCAATGCAGGGGGAGGTGGGGGGGGATATGACTGAGATGAACAGGGTGTAACATCCCCCACCGCTCCCCTGCTCACCCCCCAGCGCCGGGCAGAGTTGTCCTGGATATTCACAGGTGCACAGTCATACCGCCTTGGAATTCCTTCCATGCCGTTCTCCGCGAAATTACTCTCCAAGTCTGTGTCTTCCCTTGAGGTCTCTCTCTCTGCCTCAGGTTCTGTACATGAGAACCACAGTCGAGTCTAGGGCGGGAACTATGTGAATACACTAAACATTATGGAACTGAGTGCCGCAAACGGTGAAGATTGCACATTTTCTCTTCGGTTATTTTACCACAATTTAAAAAAATCACTGCAGAAGCACATTAGAGTGCCATGGTCGAAAACTCAGATCTGAGAGGCTCGAGTCCAAGGTCACTTCTTCTTCTTTTTTTAAGTAATTTTTAATTCAGGGTCCTATATTCTGGGAAGCCTTCTGCAGTCCTGGTTTTCCAGCTGCACGTGGAGGTTCCAAAGGTCAGCTGGAGCTGTAAGTTCTTTTGCTCCTGTGCCCTGAGCCCTCCCTGGAGGGGCCCCAGCAGGGGTGGGCGGAGGCAGGAGCCTCCCTAGAAGGGGTCCACAGACATGTGGCCACACCCACAGCCCCAGTGGTGGGTGCTCATCACCGTTCCTCTATGCTTTTTGGTGCCAGGTTCCCCGCGGTGAGAGGACAGGGGACAGGAACGACCACTTGCAGGGCTGGCTTGCAGCTTGGCTGAGCCTGGCTGCCTCCCACCCACCGCTGTGCTGGCAGCCTTTCCGGACATGGTCCTTGGCTCCCGGCCCTCCTGGTGCCCCCACCCTCTCCCTGTCCTTGCAGTCAGTCGCGGGTTGGGCAGGTCTTCAGTGTGTGTGTAAGCTCCAGGTTGTAAAGACACAAAATTGCCTCCTCGATACATTTTCCCACAGAAACTTGAGAACATGCAAATCGGCTGGAGAGCAGAGGACCAACTCAAGCCTGTGCTGCCCTCTGCTGGGGATCCCAGCTCACAGCCTCCCCAGAACTCAGCCAGAGGAAAAGCCCGAGAGGCCTGGCTCCAGGGCAAGAGCAGGCCCAGGGGGCCTGGTAGGGAGCTAGCAGCCCTGAAAGGGGGGGCCTCGAATCCCCACAGGACCCCCTGCTCGGGGCCTTAGGCCTTCTCACTGGTCTGACCCCTCTCTGTGTGGGTGCAGGCTGGCTCTGTTAGTAGCAAGCCATACCCGATGTCCAGGACTATGCTCTCTCCGCCGTGGGCAAGGTAAGCTTTGACTGTCCCCAGGGTTGGGGTCTGGCCCCTAGCCTCCCTGGGGGTGTCTGCCATGGGCTTGTCTTCCCACCATTGCCCCATGCCCCCGATTCCCTTACAACATAGAGTTCTCTCCCCTCTCAGTCCCCATCACTGCGAGGGTCTCTCAAGAGCTCTCCTGCCTCCAGGCCACTCCCACCGGACCCAGACAATGTCCAGAATGTTAACGTGATGCTGCCGGGCCCCTGTCTGACCACTTTCAAAGTCCGCCGACTGCCGAGAGGGTGATCACAAAAGCTAGCACGAAACACAGAGCCCCGCACGGTCCAGCTCGTAACCACTGCATTCATCCAGGTGCCTCCCCTTGTCCCTGCCGTGCTTACGAAACCACCTTTGACTGAGAGTTGGCTGCCTGCCTACACAGCTGAGCTTCCAGAGAGCGTGTGAGCGGGCCAGCTGGGCCAGCTGATCCAGCGTGCTGCCCACCTAGGCGTCCCCAACAAGCATCCTTTGCCTTGGCGGCTGGTGGCCAGGCCACCGCACGCCTCGAAACCAAATACCTCCCTCAAATACCTCCCTGGGCCACAATAGGTCAGGTGGCACTGAAGTGTAAAACTGGGGTTTAAGAAATTTAACACCTAGTTAGCAATAACTGATTCATAGGGGAGGGTGTCAGGTGGCACCTTGCCTTGTTAAAAACACCCACCAGCAAGCCACATCTTGAATGACAAAGAAGATTTGAGGACCGAGTTTTAGGCTGTTGGCCAGCACTGCTGGTCAGTACGTGCTCACTTGGCCTTGACTCATCATCGGCGGCCCAGATGGACTGGCCTGTGGGACCCTTTTAACGGGGAGACTGGAAGCCCTCCCAGCTCAGTGGGCGTTTTTCCTCCCCTTCCTTCTCAGAGTTGCAGTCTGCCCCAAGTCCCCAGCAGGTATGGGGACAGCAGTGGGCGTGAGGGCGAACTCTCTGAGCAATGGTGGCATCTGGTGAGAGGAGACTCTGGTTCCTGGCTGAGAAACTTTCTATACAAACCAAAGTGGACTTGCAGAGGCTTTCTATAAACAGAGAAAAGCAGAGTTGCTCCCGATGAAACAGAAGCAAGGGGCCCCATGCCCTCCAGAGAGAAGCTACCCTGAACAGTTTGAAAACCACTGGACTCTGGTGTGGGGTCAACTGTTAGAACAGGAAGTTGGGAAGGGAGACAAAGCCACTTGTCCAAACTGGGCACGGAGTAGAGAACAGTGAGGTCAGATGATATGTCCGCACTGAGTCTGCCAGCCCAGGGGACAGACACACATAGAAGGTATTTATTATTATAAATGACCAGTCTCCAGGGAAGACATAAGTCTTTGGAATACAGTGATGACCACTCTACACAAAGATGAAAGGGGTGAAACTAAAGCTTAGGAAAATACTGAAAAATATTTCTAAGAGCTTCCCCTGTCAGAACGCTGCTGAGCGTCATACAGCAGCCACATTGCTGCTGTCGGGGGAACGCACGCCTTTGGGAAGTTTTGGGACATGACTTCCACACTTAGAGGTGCTAAATTGCTTTCTCCTTTAAGACGAATGTTTCAATATTTAAACACATTTGTCATGTACTTAGGATGAAATATTAAGCCACACCACTCACACACTTACGCCGTCAAAAACCACTGTTGGCTCCTTTTCTGCCGTGTTGGAAGAACACCAAGATCACGCTATTAAATTCAAGATGCTATTACTCCTGTTTCCACAGTAGGTTGGTTTCTGGCAGATTTCGTTCAAACAAAGATTCATCTCTCTTAGACACAATATTTAAAACCCCATGTGAGGCGAGCATTCGGTGCCACAGCGCTCGTGAGTTGCTCGACGACGACCGTGTGTCTTCGGTGTTGGATTGGGTAACACGCAGCAGCGGCAGCGCCGTGGAAGTCATGGGCTTTGCTCTGGGTGGCAGGCTTCCTGCCTCTGCCACTAGCCAGCTGGGCTCTCCAGGGCGAATTCACATGTGGGGGGAGCCTGGCAATTAGTGTCTTCATCTCTCACCTGCAAGGCGGAGTTTGAAGGAGACCCTGAGTGTGAAACCTTTGTTCCTAGTTTATAGAAAGCAGCACACCTACAGAACACAAGCCCAAAGGCTTATTTGCTTTCCTTCTTTTGCACAAATATTTACGCCCTAGGCCTGGCTAACACTGGTGAACCACTGGTGCTGCCGAAGCAGCAGAGGCAGGCGCTTTGGCCGAGGGACTGCAGGTGCGGGAGTGAACAGGACTCCACCTCCTCCTCAGGAGAGCCAAACGTTGTGTCTGAGGCCGAAATATACTTAACGCTGTCAAACTGGGAAAAAAATTATATACGTTTATACGAATATTCTCATGTTCTGGGTGTATTTTTCTTTACTAATATATCATTATGAGAACATCATGTAATTCAAGGAAAGGTATTAAAAATATTTTTTAGGCCTGGATAAAATCCACAATGTCAAACTAGGTGATAGGTAAAATAAACAGGGTGAAATGCAAAAAGGTAATGTGTAATTTCTGAGTGTCTGGCGTCAGGTGACAGCTAAAAGCAATGGTAGGATATAAATACCAGGGGACTGTTCAAATAACAAGAAACGAAATTTATTAGTCCTTTTGTTAAGAAAAAACCCCAAAAACCTTGTATTTAAAAAACCCGCTCTGGCTGGTGTGGCTCAGTGGACTGAGTGCCGACCTGCAAACTGAAAGGTCGCTGGTCCGATTCCCAGTTGGGGCATGTGCCTAGATTGTGGGCCAGGTCCCCAGTAGGGGGCATAGAAGAGGCAACCAATAAATGTTTCTGCCTTGCACATCGATGTTTCTCTCCCTCCCTCTCTCTCTAAAAGTAGGTAAATAAAATCCTTAAAAAAAAAAGTACTTAAGAATGAAGAAACAAGAATTCAAAAAAAAAATGAGAAGAGGCTTAGGAACCTCCAGGACATCTTTAAATGTTCCAACATCCGAATTATGGGGGTGCCAGAAGGAGAAGAGGAAGAGCAAAAATTGAAAATTTATTTGAACAAATAATGAAGAACTTCCCTAATCTGGCAAAGGAAATAGACTTCCAGGAAGTCCAGGAAGCTCAGAGAGTCCCAAAGAAGCTGGACCCAAGGAGGAACACACCAAGGCATATCTTAATGACATTAGCCAAGATGAAACAGAAGGAGAGAATCTTAGAAGCAGCAAGAGAAAAGGAGACAGTTACCTACAAAGGACTTCCCATAAGACTGTCAGCTGATTTCTCCAAAGAGACCTTACAGGCAAGAAGGGGCTGGAAAGAAGTATTCCAAGTCATGAAAGGCAAGGACCTCCATCCAAGATCACTGTATCCAGTAAAGCTATCATTTAGAATGGAAGGGCAGATAAAGTGCTTCTCAGATAAGGTCAACTTAAAGGAGTTCATCATCACCAGGCCCTTATTATATGAAATGTTAAAGGGATTTATCTAAGAAAAAGAAGATAAAAAATATGAACAGTAAAAATGACAGCAAACTCACAGTTATTAACGACCACACCCAAAACAAAAACAAAAGCAAACTAAGCAAACAACTAGAACAGAAACAGAACCACAGAAATGGAGATCATATGGAGGGTTATCAGCGGGGGAGGGGGAGGGCGGGAAGGTACAGAGAATAAGTAGCATAAATGGTAGGTAGAAAATAAACAGGGGAGGGTAAGAATAGTATAGGAAATGGAGAAGCCAAAGAACTTGCATGTATGACCCATGGACATGAACTAAAGGGGGGGAATGAGGGAGGGAGGGGGTGTGCAGGATGGAGTGAAGGGGGGAAATGGGACAACCGTAATAGCATAATCAATAAAATGTATTAAAAAAAGTATTTAAAGTCAGATCTCTTCGTGATCTGGAACTTGTGCCCACCTCTGTGTCACTGTATCAGTTATCCGAGCGGTGGCTACACGATCGAGTCTGCTTGCGTCTGTGGTCAGTGAAGAGACCACCACCTCACCGTTGCTTCATGTGCAAGTCAGGGACTCGGGGAGTAACAAACACTGGAGATGGCAGAAAAGCAAAGGCGCGAAGGCACCTTTCTGTGTCCGTATTCTCTACATGCTTTCTTTCCCAAGGGTATGCTGTCTATGTACTTGACCTGTTCACCTCTGGATGGGTAATACTTCAACATCTTGTATTTCTATGACTTCATGTATTGATAGTTTTCTTTTATTGGAAAACATGTAACGTATAACGCTACTTTATAATTGTTAGTTACTGTCTAGAGAATCAAATATTAGCTTTGGTTTTAAGTGAGCCTTTACTATAATCAATTCCTCATATAATTAGTAGTGAAAGGCCACCTTTACTAAATTCCACCAAAGTATAAATCCGAGGCTAGTATTACAAAGCAGTTGGTATAAGAGATTCAAGTAAAATAAAAGCAATGGCTGGTTGAACAAAAACTGCACCATCCTTCTAGTTATTTAAAAATGTTTAAAGAAGATAGATACATGCTTAGTTTTTTATTTTTAAAAATATTTTATTTATTTATTTTTAGAGAGGGAAAAGGAAGGAGAGAAGCATCAATGTGTGGTTGCCTCTCACGCACCCCCAACTGGGGGCCTGGCCCACAACCCAGGCACGTGCCCTGACTGGGAATCGAACCAGCGATCCTTTGGTTTGGTGGCTGGCACTCAGTCCACTGAGCCGCACCAGCCAGGGCAGACACATGCTTAGTTTAAAAATTCAAATATACAGAACATGTAAAGTGAAGAGTGAAAGTCCCTTTACCCTACCTTCTAGCCCCACTTTCTACTGCAGCAAAATATGGAAGCCATTAGCTAGATGTGGCTATTTAAACTAAAACTAAAAAAACCCCTGAATTCCTCATACTAGCTGTATTTCGATTGCCCAATTACCACATGGTGTTAGAGGGCTACCACATCGGAGTGCAGATACTGGACATTTCCTTCATCACAGCCAGGGGACAAGTCATCGGTTACTGCTCTGTAACAGCCATAACTAAGCGCATCGTGTGTGTGTGCGCGCGCGCGTGATGTCTTACCATAAAAATTCATCATATATTACGGATACAGGTCCCTTATCAGATATGATGTTCAAAAATTTCCTCCCATTCTGTGGCTTGTCTTTTCACTTTTTAAAAAAGATTTTTATTTAGAAAGATGGGAAGGGAGGGAGGGAGAGGGAGAGAAACACCCGCGTGCGAGAGATGCATCGACTGGTTGCTTCTCACACGCCCCAAACCAGGGAGCTGGCCTGCAAGGCAGGCCCACGCCCCGACCGGGAGCGGAACTGAACTGACGGCCCATGGTTGGCAGGCTCGATCCGCTGAGCCGCACCAGCCACGGTGTCTTTCTCACTTTCTTGATAGCATTCTTTGAGCACAGAAGTTGATTTTGAAGAAGTCCAATTAACTTTTTTCCTTCGTTGCTTGCGCTTTTGGTGTGGCATCTAAGAAACCACTGCTTAGCCCAAGGTCACAAAGATTCACTTCTCTGTCTGCTTGTAACAGTTTTATAGTCCCAGCTCTTATATTCAGGTGTGCGATCCCTTTTGAATGAACACTTGTATATGGTGTAAGGTCAGGGTGCCTTAGCACATGGTTACGCAGGTTTCCTAGGACTATCTGTGGAAAAGACAACTCTTTCTCCACCCAATGGTATTGGTGCCCTTATGAAGAAGTCAATTCATAGATGTATGGCATTATTTCTAAACTCTAAGTTGCATTTTACATCCCCTTGATCTACACATCTTTGTGGCAGTGCCACTGTCCTAATTACTGTAGCTTTGTTGTAAGTTTTGAAATTAGCTAAGTGTCTTTCACCTTTGTTCTTTTTCAAGACTGTTTTGGCTACGGGTCCCTTGCACTTCTGCACGAAATTTATCATCAGCTTGTTAATTCCCGAAAAGAGTCCAGCTGGGATTTTGACAGGAAGGGCACTGAATTTGTAGAGCAATCTGGGCAATGTTGCTCCACGAACAAAGGTGTCTTCTCATTTATTTAGGTCTTCTTTAACTTCTTTCAAATATATGTTGTCGTTTTATTCATCTTGATGCTACCGTAAACAGAATTTTCTGAAAATCTCAATTTCAGAATGTTCATTGCTAGTATCGAAATAGAACTGGAGAGTTACCGCATTGAGGACCATCGTATTTCCCAGCATCCCGCTCACCGGTACCCCAGGGGCTGGAAACACCACACTAGACGAAGAACTGGTCTCAAGATCAGGACTGAAATACATTGATGTGGGTGATGTAGCTCACGAAGTCTGACCCCTGGGTATCATGGCGTCTGACATGATGGCTCCTCCCAAGAGAAAGCCAACAGAGGCACGGGTGACAGCAGAAACCCCGAAGGGTGAGGGATGACAGAATGAGCCAAGAGTTATAAATCAGATGTTGGAGCTTGCCTTCCAGTAGTGACCACAATTCTAGATGATGCAAAAGTTTATTCAAGCTGTGCTAAGAACGCTACTGTTGATGTGCGACTGGCAATCCAGGGTCATGCTGACCAGTCCTTTCCTTCTCCTCCCTCAAGAGATTTCTAATTAGATATCGCAAGGCCAAGAAATCAACCCCCTCTGCAACCCATCAAGTCACATTCAGGCCCTGGATTGCCCCCTGAAGATACTGCTTGACCGCTCCGAAGTAGAGAGTTAAGGCTTTACAAAAAAAGGCATCTACTTCTGTAGGAAGAATAACAATTCTGTGGTTAAGTGTTGGTTCAGGGACCAGCAGACCAAGCACTCCCAGACTTGGCCCACCAGCCCCTCCAGCAGGGGCTCCAATGTCCCTCACTGAGCAAAGGTTTACAGTGCAAATGCCCACTTTGCAGTCCCCAGCTATGAAAGCATTATTCCTGCAACATCAGCAGTTCAGAATGGCCTGATTAATCTGTCATTAATTGGGTCCAAAAACATTCTTATTACCACTAACGTGGTGGCATCCCAAAAAATACCGCCAGTGAATCACCGAACGCGCAGAAAACATGACGAGGGCGACGACGGCGACGATCCGTCATCTAGCCTTGATGGAGCAGGCACGGTTGGTCTTCAGCCCACCGTACTGACATTAAACACGCTGCTGCGTGTCTTCAAGTCGTGTTTCAGAAAACTGTGTTAGTATTTAATGAGTAAATATAGTTACCGTAGTTTTTAATTGAGATGTGTTTTCTTTAATAGAATTCATCAGGGTTTTCCATCACCTTTTAAGTATAAAAAATATAGTTGTCATTCATCAAAAAAAAAAAAAACCCAACTGATTTTTCTAGATTGATCTTGTATCTGTCCTATAACCTGTTGAAATCATTTGTTTTTAATGAATTCCTTAGGACTTTCTACATAACGAGATGCTGAGACATGTCACCTATAAATGCATCTAGTTTTCTTTCCCAGTATGGTTGCCTTTTATTTTTCTCTTGCCTAACTGCCATGGCCAGAACCTCAAGTGCAATGCTGAATAGAGGTGGTGCGAGAGAACAGTTTTTCCTTCCTGATTTTTAGAGGAAAGCGCTCAGCAGTCAGTCTGTTGCCGTGAAGTGTGATGTTATCTGTGGGTTTTCACAGATGCCCTTTATTCTGTCGAGGAAGTTCCCTTTCACTCCCAGTTCGTTGAGCACTTTTATCGTGAATGGTGCTGCATTTTATCAAATGCTTTTCCTGCATCTATTAAGACAATCATATAGTCATTTTGTCCTGTATGAACATGGCACAGTTAACCATTATTCCTGATTCTGAATTTGTGATCCCCAAATCAATACTTGCGGCACTTTTATGATCATTCACAGACGTGTGCAGACCAGTGAGGACTCTGAGTTCCCTGATGCGCACGCTCTCAGCTGAGGTCGAACAAGCCGATACCTTCTCGTTCCCGCTCTCATAGAGACGACCAGAGGATGGAGGGGCAGGGACAGCGCAGTGAGTGCAAGAAAGTCCAGCTCTGGGGCCAGTTGGACAGGTTTGAATTCCAACTCTGGCACATGCCCCCAGGATCTAGGGCTGCATATTCTCTAGTTCAGGATTACCAGTGACTTTATAGGATATGACTACTGTGAATAAGAGTCATTTGCATATTATGTTGATTTTTGGATGCTAAACTGACCTTGCAACCCTGGGATGAATCTCACTTGGTCATGGTGTATAAACCTTTTTATATGTTGCAAGATTCAATTTGCTAGTATACTGTTGGTTATTTTTACATCTATACTCATAGTAGACACTGGTCTGTAGTTTGTGACGTCTCTGGTTCTGCGTCAGGGCAACATGGGCCTCAGCAGAGGAGCTGGGAAGTGTTCTCCCGTCTTCTTGTGGGTGAGCGCTGGCAAAGGATTGGTGTTAATCTTTAAATGTTTGGTAGAATTTAGCAGGGAAGCCATCTGTGCCTGAGATTTTCCTTGTGGAATGTTTTAAAAGTACAAATGCAATTTTTTCTTTGTTATTGGCAGCTGCCTTTTAAACTTGCTTTTGGGTAGAAAATGTTTAAGAACAAAGGTGATGAGATGACCTCCCAAGGGGCGTCAAATTCAGTAAGAAGGCGCATGTTACCAAGGAAGACATGTGCAGTGGTCGTGAGATTCAGGCAGGCAGATGCCAGGACGTTCCCGGTAGCACAGTTCTCCTCTCCTCCTGCTGTCTAGCTTTCACAGAGACAAACATTTTGTCACCGCTCACATGCCTTCATGACCTTAGACCAAAAGACTTCAGCTTGTTCTACATAAAATGCAAATACCAACCTCTTAACTGACACCTGTAGCCAAGTCCTATACTCACAAACTAGAGCTGGCACATTTTCTAGTTTACGTACAGATATGTATGTTTACGTAGCTATCTTCAACCCTATCTACACACGCAATGCCTGTCCCAGAACCCGTCAGGGAGGCGGTGTGCAGTGGAAGAATCCCGGAGGTCGCAGTGCCGACTCCCCCACTCAAACAAGACGCCTCAGTGAGCTCCTCCTGCTGATAAAATCCGGTTAAGCCTGATCATCACAGAGATCCTTTTTCTGGTTCTAAAAATACAATGATTTATTCTACAGTAATGCCATTCCCACTGTTCTCACTTCAGAGTGGTCAGAATGAAAATGTTGTTGTTATATACAATGAACATACCCACATCTACACCTCACTCTTATAGAACCAACCAGCCAATCCCCAAAGCCTTCAAAGAGAGAGGAGGACGAGGAAGTCTGTGGTTAAATAATATAATTCCAGCATCTCCGAGTCCTGAGCTTGCCTTGGAATGGCTGTTATTTTCTTTCTCTACACATACATGGGTGCTTTTTCACAATACCTCACTTTCTACAAGTACTGCTGCCTCTGAGGCATCTAGTAATTATAACTCTCAAAAGCAAGGAGGTCACTTTTCAGAGATCCTGAGCCCGTCGGAGAAGCTGAATGGTATTTCATCGGTCGTCTCGACTGGCACGTTACTTCTCCCGAACTGAGACGAGTACTGGTGTGTGCGGTGACTTGAAATGAAGGCATCTGCAGTCCGGCTGCAGTGACAACTGTCTGACGGCGGGACACTGCTGGAGTTACCGAGATGCGAGTGGTAGACACCGAGGAAGGAGTCTTGGGAAGGGCGGTAAAGGCCGGCGGACGGGGACGCAGAGCTCTGGTAAGGGCCGTTGCACATGACGCAGGTTTGAAAACAAGCGTTCCTTCCCAAGCCCCGATGGATGTCCAGCTTAGCAATGAGAGGCTTCCCCACATTCACTTCCTGCTTCTCCTCTATGGTATCTTCCAGCCCCGAGTACTGATATGACAAGCATACTGTGAAGATCAGCTGTTCCTGAAAAGGAAAAGGAGAACGGTTCGCTATGTTTATCGCCTGTGGAGGTTGGTCAGTCTTAAAGTGCCATTCACGCAAGTACAGAAAGAAACAGCAAACGTCCACCAGCACCCTCCTTTTCCAGGTTCCGAAACCTCAAGGCCTCCTTCACTGCCCAGGGGTGTCCAAACCGGGGCCCGCACGCAGCCCAGGATGGCTACGAATGTGGCTCGGCACTAAGTCATAAATTTACTTAAAACATTACGAGATTTTTTTGTGTGTGTGATTACGTATCACAATGTATCACTGTGTGCCCCGAGACAACTCTTCTTCCAGAGTGGCCCAGAGACATCAAAAAGCTGAACGCCCCTGCCGCCTCCCCTATCCTATGAAAGGCCGGCTATCATCGTCTTCCTCTTCACTCAATCAGTACTTTGAATTAATATAATTTTAGTTCTTACTATTGAAAGTAGTCAAAACTGCAGAGGTCTGGTATTATATTCTTGACGAAGGGTGAAAAGGCATTTTCCAAGCAGTGGGGCTTCAGAAACTTTCCCTTCTTTATTATTAGAGACAGGGAATGATCCTTTAATGAAACAATAATCTGGCTTTATACCCAAGTCAAAAGATTAGCAGTTGTTAAAACACTGTGCGATAAGAATCCAGTCACAGGTGGTGTAACTGAATCAGAAAGTGGGCTGCTTCTCAAAGGTAAAAGGAGAGTGCAGGTTAGCTACGTCCATTGTGCCTCTGCAACTGTCAACAGCGCCCACTCCACTGCCCGGTCTTAGCTGATGCGTCCCGCGGTCACGCAGCTATACGTCACTTAAAAACGTAGGCTGGCAAGGATACTCTTTTACGAGAAAGCTCAACCATGTAGAGGTAGTTTCTGATTTATAAGTTAGCAGGAAATGAAAAAAAGATCAAAATAATTGCCAATTCTAATTTGCTATTTGTTTTGTAGAAAGTCGTAGGACTGGGAAATGGTTATTTGAAAATGCTGAGATATTTAAAAGCAGACCATGCTCTATGCCTCTAACTTTTCAACAACGTGGAGGGCAGTCACATCTATTTTCATGCCCAAGCCCTCAGGGCTGCGTCAGAAACAGTATCTAACGTGAAAAGGGCCGTTGCTAAGATTCACTGCAAGTCACTTATCTCTACTTCAATCTCACACGCAGTGAGGCAGCACATCCTAGTGCAAGGTCCATATGCCAAAATCAATTTTCGCTCCCATAAAGTTCCCATTAGTTACGAACAGGAAAAGCAGTAACCTTTAGTTTCTGCAGTGAACCGAGTCTAGTGTACAGGCAATGCTTGGGAAGCTCCTTTGATACTAAATAGCTGCCGGTTTCTTCAGGTGTCCCTTTATTTGCATCTTTCGGATCAATATCTAGGTCCTGTGAAAACCAATAAACATTATTAATGAAATCAATGGAAGTCACAGCATCATCCATGACAATAAAACATTTAACAGGTCTTGCTCTCTCATGAATGTTGGCCTAAATAGATAATTGTTTATCCAGGACTAAAGAAACAATGAAAACGTTCTAGTAATGACAGGAATTTTAAATTCTGCGCTGGAACATTAAAAAAGTTAGCTCTGAAAGGACAGTTACTTTCAGACTACCCCTAGAAACACTTCTTAACCTACTCAAGATTCCTTTTAAGTTTGAGCCCCATGCAGTGACTCCTGGATTCTCTCCTTCCTCATTCACCACTTTCGGAAAGGATTTACGTGACTTGTCTGTTTAAGAAGAATGAATGGATGTGCCAAAGGCAGCCCTTCCTTCTTCCTTCTCACAGAGCCAAGCCTGGACAAGAGCAGACCCGCTCTGCCCTCCAGAGAGAAGCCCTGGGCTCTGCACCGCCCAGTGCCCAGGGCGCCCATGCTGGTCCACGCTGCCGTGACTGGGGGCAGCCCTGTCTAACTCCAGGGTTCAGTGCCGTGCCACTTGTCCTCACACTAAGGAATGTCCTCCCCGAAGGCTTTATCAGGAGCAAAGATGATGTTTAGGATTGGTCTTGTTCCTTGCTTCCTTCTCAATTTCCTACACCCATGCAGGAAAGAGCAGCACTGCCCACTGGCTCCTTTGGGCCAACACACGAAAAATCGTATCTAAGTGTTTGGAAAGAACAGAACCAGGTTTCTGTTCTACCACAACTTGACAGAAAGGGCTACTGAAGGACTAAAATGTATGCTAATCGTATGTGAAGAGTAACTTCCAATGGAATTAACAATTTTTAAGTGGAAATTATTCTTCACATACGATTGGCATACATTTTAGTCCTTCACACTTGACATCCTGTCGAGGGTATGGGAAATTCCTGAGCGAACTTTAGACGTTTCTAAATTTAACAAGTTTAAAGTATGGTGGCAAGTAGCTTTCCAATAGCAGACCATTGTTACTAAAATACACATAAGTATTTATGTATGATATATATGTATACATATTTCTTTTGTATTTACCAACAACTTCAAGTCTTCCAAAATTTGGTTTTTAGTAAGTGAGGGTGTTTCATTAGGTGTTACATTAAAAAAAAAGGCGAGACTTACGAGCGGGAAATCGGTGACGTAGGCATCGCACACGGTTACATCGGGTGGCTTGTGCACTATGCTGGTGTAGATCACCATGACGTTGGAGAACTCAGCCGCGAACCCCAACTGAACCTGCACGCCGCACTGAAACTTCAGACACAGGCTTTCCGGAAGTTCTAAGAGAGAACAGGAAGAGTAAGTTATAAATAGTTATTTACAGAGTGAACTTTTCCGGCAGTAAACAGCACACAAATATTCCTTATAGGGCAAAATACAGTCAGAAAATTTTCTTTTGCTTAAAAATGTTATATCAGTAACGTATGAAGGGGGATCCCTCCAAAACGCGGAATTATCTTCTGAAGGGTGGGCCCCTTGTATGCAGTGCAGGCTTCCCCCCGCTAGGTGGGGGTTCTAGGAACCCATCTAAAAAAAGAGAAAATAAAAGCCCAAAATATTGTTGGTCAAGCAAACAAAAATCTTTCATTTACTGTTCCCTTATGATTCTTATCCCTCCACATATATAATTTTCATAGTGGTAATCGAGAGTATACATGTAATTGTAAATGTATTTTCCTGTTGCCACCATTTCCGTGAAACTCGTTTTTGATAAAGCATAATGCCACTCAGTAGTTTGTTACCTTTCACAATCATACTACTGTTGAATCTAGTCTTTCTGGGTTTTATTGTTTTCCTATCATAGGCAGTATTTCTTATATATACTTAATGCTTTAGGATTGGCGGATACAGCTATTTGATGGTTTCTCACCGTTGGGACAGCTCCCCATTTACACAGAACGTAACTCTACTCGTCCTCCGTAACATTTCCACAAGGTAATATTAATTTTCAAAAAGTTGACCTATTTGATGGGGTTAAAAAAACTATGCCTTCATGGATTTAATTTTCCATAATTACTGTTCCACTTTGCCATTTTCAAATGTTTCTTAATTATTAATAAATCCTCAACTGTGTGAACTACTGAGCTCATATCCTTTGATTATTAAGGGGTATGTTAATGTTTTCCTTTACTATTTTGCATGAGTTCCTTATTATACCAGAATTATGTGCTTATAAAATTTGTTACAAATACTTTCTATCTGACCCTTCACTTTCATTTTATAGAAAGGTTTTGTATGCTGTTGATCTTTCCTGCTGCAATTTTGTTACTGCTGATTAGAGATTTTTTAAAGGAAAAAGAATCAATTTTAATCATTTATCCAATGATCTCGAATGCCAAGATGATGTATTTATGGCATTTTACATTTTAATGTGCTTTAACATATTAATGTTTCAAAAGATATCTTTTCATACATTATCAAGAAGATATTATATAAGAGTTCAACAAAAAATTATTTTCAATTATCCATAATGAGGAATTCACAGCAGAGATATTTGGGACTAACAGAAAATCCAAAATCTTTATTTCAGTCAATAATTTATTTTTTATTGATTTATTTTTTCTTCTTCAGGGGTATTTTATTTTTTCAATAATTCATTTTTATTGTATTTTTTTCATTACCCTTTATCCCCCCCAACCCTCTTCCTCAGTCAATAATTTAGACTTTTTCACGAAATCCCATAGAATTATCAAAGATAATTAAGTTGCAGATACAAATCCCACCTCACCTTCTTTTCTGTTTGCCACCGACCCCCTGACTCAAGTGTCAAAGACAAAGTACTCGGTAACACTCATGGGCAGAGAGGTCTGCTGGCGCCATGCCACCTCCACACAGGTGTGATCTCAGGCACTACCCACAGCCCTATCCAGCAGTGCCATCTCTTCTCCCGCCTCACAGGTGACATGGTCACCAGGCTCAGCAGAACCCCGGCCTGTCTGCTTTTTGAAATAGGAAATTTAACAGCTCACATATGGGACAATCTAAAGGGCTGTATATTAGGTAAATTGACAATCATTTTTAAATGATTATATTTTAATTTCACTAATGGTAAAAAGAAGTTAAATAATTTACTACTTCCAACATCTAATAAATCAGTGTAATATTTGTAACTGAGACATTTGTATAGACTAGTGTTTGCCCACTAGGCTAAAGTTGGGAGGAGAGCTGCATGCTCGGGCGGAAACACCCTTCACGATTCAATACGAGCACAGTGCTGAAAGAGCTCACGAAGACAGACTCGCGTGTACCGTGTGCCTTGGCCCACTGCAGGTTGCGCACCAGAGACTCTGCAGAATGCGCTGCTCCCTGTATGGGGTCAGTCAGTGCTCTCTTTTCCGATAAGCTACTTCGGATCTCGAGAGCCTGCTTGCCTTTGGTGAGATGACATTTACCCATATCTGAAAGATAAGAAGTGAGTGTTATTTTTGACCACAATCCTTTCATCATATTTTAAATGCTCAGGCCAAGAACTCTCCTATAAATCAGGTTACAGTCCCCGTATCACCGATTTACTCAACAAATACTGACTAAGCACCTAAGCGTGTCAGGCACAGCTCCCCGTGCGAGGGACGTGGCAGGGGCAAACAGGTAAGAAGTGCTGGCCCAGCTCACGTCTAAAGGCCGCTCTCTAGCTTCCATCTTCTCTAACTCTCATAGCGAATCCTTGAGACCCTCATCCTTGATTCACAAAGAGCTGGGAAGTGCATTTCCCCCTAATGGGCAGGCACGGTGGCTTTCTGTGGACGCTCTGCTGAGAAACAGATTCAGTGAGCAGACATATGACTCTACATCTCTGAGAAAGTTAGAGTATCCTGTCTTTACCACAGATTTCTTTATTTTCTAAAAAGGAAATTGTGTTAAAACCACCGGCGTGGTGAGAGCCCCGCCACCGCCCTCCCCAGACCATCATCTGACGTGCTGTGTACACTCCCACGCACACTGTGGGGCACTGGGAGCGGTGTGCGCCCCAGTGTTAGGTTTTGAACTTAACACAAATATTATGCTATATACACGTTTGGCATATGTCACGTGTAGGTGAACTGGTGCTTTTTATTGAGTTTTAACAATAGTTCAATTATATCTAGACTATCACATTAGGATAACACCTTGTAGGGTCTCCGAGGCCCCTTCACAGACCTCCGTTTGAAAAGAACTGACATAGTCCAGAGGCCTCAATTGCTTTTTCAAAGCAGCAGAAACTTTTCTTCAAACAAGAGCTAAAGCAGAAGCCCGATATGTAAAGCAGGTAAAAGCAGAACCACTCGGGCTGCCAGAGGCCAGCACAGCCCAGCTGTCTCTGTGACACAGAGAGTGGCCCGGGGACCCAGCTGAGACCTGCACCAGCAACAACGTGACAATACACCATGTGGCTAATAGCTGTGAGCCAAACGCCCAGACACCTGGTCTCAAACTGCCATTTCTGGAACGCCTATGGAGCACCGGTAACTCGCTGGCAAAAGAACGGCCTTCTTTTTGAGATGGCTTCCAAAATGGTATTTCAAAAAACACTCGTCTATGGATGTGCTCACTCAGTCCCTGGCCCGAGCACAGCAGTCTGCGCACCGGCAGGGAAGGGAGGATGTGGGGTCAGACCTCTAGGGTCATGTCCTTAAAGCAAAAATTTAAAACCACTAAGCTCATCAAGAAAAAAGTGAACCCAGTTTTTTCCATCTGCCTGGACCTGAGAGAGACTGCTGGTTAAATATTTTTTTGCAAACAAGCAGGCGGCCAGCAGCAGGCACCAGGCCCAGAAACACGGTGAAGGGCTCGGCGATCACACTTTCACTCTGAGGATGTCTGGGCCAGCCTTGTAGTTCAAGCAGCACTGAGCATGTGGCTGTAGCTAAGTCAGGAGGGAAGGGAGGAACTAAACAGCAGTGCTGCTGAACACTGTGTTAAAAATTACCTTATACAGTAAGTATTAATTCTAAACCTGCACAATAGTAGGAATAAAATAATTACCACACTGAGACACCTAGTAGCTTTCTCTTTATTTTACCTTCTGCAACTTCATCCAGTAACACAGTAATTTTCTTGTCTTCTAATAATCTATCTTTTAAAAATTTCATAAAGATTCCATTTGCCAATCCAGAATGCTGGATTTCAAAAGCTTCTGCTCCTTGACACCTTAAAAACAGCAAAAAGAAAATAAATTCTAAAACCCAACACTCGCCACGTGGGGCTTCCTAAGTACTGATGAGACTCCTCTGCTTGCCCGCCTCAGCAGGATATCCTAATTAAAGAGTTCATCTTCACATAGGAGGTACGTGCTGCAGTGCTTAGTAAAAAGAAGGTACAGCTCAGTGGATTGAGCATGGGCTGTGAACCGAAGGGTCACCGGTTCAATTCCCAGTCAGGGCACATGCCTGGGTTGTGGGCCAGGCCCCCACTGGGGGCCACGTAAGTGGCAACGACACACCGATGTTTCTTTCCCTCTCTTTCTCCCTCCCGCTCCCTTTCTCTAAAAATAAATAAAATCTTTTTAAAAAAGAAGGTGCCATGATATGCAGCGGTTAAGTCAATTATTTAAAATTTGCGATCAAGAATACCAAGGAGGCAAATGAATGCCTATGTATCTATGGGTATTTCCAGGCTTCTAAACTACAGCTAAAAATCAATGAAGGTTAAAGGGTTGTGAGCATATACATAGAAGTTTCTGCCCTGGCCAGGTGGCTCAGTTGGTTGAAGTGTCATCCTCTACACCAAAAAAAGGTTGCAGATTCAATCTGCAGGCAGGGCACATATATACCTGGGTTGCGGGTTCGATCCCCAGTTGTGGTGCATACAGGAGGCAACCAATCAATGTTTCTCTCTCACATCCGTGTTTCTCTCCCTTCACCTCCCCCCTTCCTCTATTTCTAAAAATCAGTAAAAACTTATCCTCAGGCGAGGATTAAAATGAAGTTTCTCACGTGGCATATCCAAATACAATGTTGGCAGTGACTTTCAGCGCGTCCAAGATGGGAATGGTATCATCATAGTCATTTCTGTTTCAAAGGTAGGAGGGGAGAAGGCCAGAGATAAACAGAAAGAGTTAAAAAACGTTTTAAAAAAGAGCACGAGTAATAATGTAATAAAAATATCACATAACACTACTCTATCATATGTAATTTAAAATTATGTTTTCAAAATTCCTTTATCAAATCACCTACATCAGGGGTGTCAAACTCATTTTCACCATGGGCCACATCAGCTTCGTGGTTGCCTTTAAAGGGCCAAAATAATTTTAGAACTTTATAAATGTAACTACTCTTTAACTGTTAAGGAGCTGAAATTACATTTGACCCTTTGAAGGCAACCACGAGGTTGATGTGGCCCCTGGCGAAAATGAGTTTGACACCCTTAACCAACATATTTACCAAAAATAGTCCAGGGCATCCCCACTGCTGAGACAGTGGACAGTCACCTCTTTCCCCTTGTTAGCATTAACACCGGAGTTACATGTGAACTCCAGCACTGGATTTTGTCCAGTAAATGCTGAGCAAGCAAAAAACTGTCAACCTGAGAGGGATCATCGTTAGTTCCGTTCCCCAGTAACTAACACAGCGGCGAACAAGTGGGACCTGGGCCAGTGTTGCTTTCTGTATCTGCGCACGCAAGACTGGCCAGAGTGACCGGAGGCCCCAAAGCGAAGGGGCTGTTGCCGTGACCTTGTGGAGAAATCAGTAAAGTGGTGGATGGAGGCACCTGGGGAGTTGTATGTTTTGTAGCATGAGTTCAGTTCCTTGCTTTTGTTCCACAGCAAACAGGAAATAGCTAAAACAATTCATTACACATACAGAAAATCTATTTTCCTCTGTTTTTTTTTTCTTAATCAGCTTCAATCTACACAATTCACAGACTTAATGTTGGCATTTGCAGGTTTGCCCTACGTGTAATTTGCCAAGGCTGACATTTAACTCCAACCAGCTTCACTGACTAAATATGAGACGGTTTACCTTTTCCTACACATATCCAACAAGAACACATTGAGTCCGGTTTCTTTTTCTTGCATCAATTTCAGTATATTTTGCACACACAGACAATTTTCAGACCTATATGGATTTGGAGCATCAACAGGGACCATGAAGCTGTTCCCAAAGTTTTCATAACCATGTCCCGCATAATATAATAATCCTGAAGGGGACAAAAAGGGGCAAAAGTTAATTTTTTTACATTGATTTTTTTGAGAGAGAGAGAGAGAAAAACATCAACTTGTTGTTCCACATATTTCTGCATTTATTGGTTGATTCCTGTATGTTCCCTGACTGGGGATCAAAACCCACAACCTTGGTGCATCTGGGCGGTGTTCTAACCAACTGAGCTACCCGGCCAGAGAGAAAGTTAATTCTAAATTAGACTCTGAACATGCATGTAGCACTCTTTAAAAAAATGACTTTTATTTTCTTCAAACTAATGCAAACTTATTTAAGCGATTCCCAGGTATAAATACAGTCAACGTTGACTAAAATGTGTGCTGAAAATTGTTCTGGCAACAGTGTTCATTCTCGTACTGGATTTTCAACCAACATCAAGATGTTGTCCTGAAGAGTATTTTAATTCATAACGTCATACATTTGTAACCAGTGGTGTAACGTGGAATGCAATTTATCTCATGATGTGCATAAAAAGGCGGCGGCTGGGGACCTCTCTGCTGACTCGTTTGTCTCCTCCATGAACCTGCTGGGCGGGGGCAGCCTACATTTACCTGTGCGCTGCTGGCACAGAGCGGGAGCTCAGGAAGTGTTTCATAGACGAACGAATAAGCACAATTTAGATGAAAAGCAACTGCAATATCAAGCGTAAGAAATTCCATAGGTGTTTGGCCTTGACTGGTGTGGCTCAGGGGCTTGAGAGCCGGCCTGCGAACCAAGGGGTGGGTCGCTGGTTAGACTCCCAGCCAGGGCACACGCCTGGGCTGCAGGCCAGGTCCCAGTGGGCGGCGTGCGAGAGGCAACCGCACATTGATGTTTCTCTCCCTTTCTTCCTCCCTCCCTTCCTCTCTCTCTAAAAATAGATAAATAAAATCTTAAAAAAAAAGAGAAATTCCATAGGCATTTCAATATAATTAGCAAGGGTTACAATAGAAAGGTAGCTTTTTCGAAGCAGAGAAGGGAAATCTGATTTAATGGATTATTTCTTTTTTGTTGTTGTTATGAGATATAAATACCATTAATTCTTCATCTAGAGTCTTTTGAATTAGTAATCTAAAATTTGAGTTAGTTTCAGTAATCAACAGATGAGCCATTTTTTTCTTTACTGAGAAATGATGCTATGAAAATTGTACCAAACAACTCTAAAGATTTTCTTGAAATTCTGCTTTAGCTGTAAAAAAAATAACAAAAACAAAACAACACCAAAAATACCCGAATGGGCTTCCGTATAAAACCACTTGGGAGAAATATTCGTGAAGACCTGTCTCCTGAGCTTGGGTCTCTAGAGCCCGCTGGTTTCGTCGTCTTAGAATTCTGGAAGGAAACTCCCTCGTGTGATATTCTGAAGTAAATACTAAAAAGGCTTTTAGATAGGGAACAACAACAAAAACACACACACACACACACACACACACACACGACAGGAGTATTTTACATAGACGAGTGTGCGATTTTCCATGTTGTCACCAGGTACTTTGGTTCCCGTTGTCGATAAAAAGCAGAATCACCTAAGATTGGTAAGAATTCTAAGAATGATGTTGTTTTTAAAACAAGAAACATGGAAATAACTACAGTAAGCTTTTTAGTTATTCATAAGGAACTACAGCATGAAGGCCAATCTATTGCTTTTTTTTTTTTAACAGTAAAACTCATCAATTCAACAATGTGTTTCCTGAACCTTTCTCGGATTTTTAACTCTTAACCCTAACTTTTTCCATGACGAGCAGTGATAATTATTAAAATGAAGATTATAAATATCTTACCATATACTCCTTTGTCTAAAAGTAGTAAAAATTCATCCACAGCATTACGCATCTCATATTCAGTCAGATCCAACAGGGAGACGACTTTGAAATCCAGCTGTCTTAGCAAGTTGGTCAGTTCATACACGTCCACCAAAGGGGCTTTAAGCTTGGGGTGCTCCCAGTAGTTCATATTTCCTATCAAAAGAGCAACCTTGTCCTTTGCTGTGAGAAAAGGGGAGGGATTGAAAGGATACAAAGATTAAAAGAAGACCTATGGAAATGGAATCATTATAATAGTACGCTCTATAAACAAGACGTCATTATTATTTAATTTCACCTTAGAACGATCGCTTTGTGCAGTCAACCAGTGTACTGAGGACCACAGAGCCCAATAAATCCAACAACTGAAATGGAACTTATTGACACTTTCGAGAACCAGGCAAAGGGCGCTTATTAGCTGTATGTATATGAAACAATGTTTATTAATGTGCTAGTGCACTTTTACTGAATTATAAAAGTAAAGAACATTATATTCAACCAGACTTTTAGAGAAAATTTAAATAAGAAATGTTTGAAGTTGGGTTCCCGTAGAATTAGGTTCTGTTTTGCTGACAATGGAAGAAGATAGAAACAGAAGAAATGCCCAAAAGAGGAACAGGAAGAACTCACACCCGAGCAAGGAAGGGGAAACACCAAAGAGGACAGCAAGGCAGCCACTCAACAAGTACCGTGTCCGTGCTTTTCCAGTGGATACACTGTCTTCTCTTGGCTTAAAAAAATTTTCCCATTTGGGTGAGAAGCAGCTACTTTAGGGATGTGTGAAGACTTCTGTATGAATATCTTAACGGTTTATTTTCTGACTTTAGTGCTGCCCTGAGACTTTGTTCAAAGTTGTATTCTCATACAAAGAATTTTTGTTTTTAACAGACAAAAACACTCCCACCAATGCCTTAAAAAGTACCAGCTAGCTTGATCTGGGATATAGCTTGCCCAAGAACAGCTGTGGGAGGCTGGGCATAGCTTAGTGCTTAAGAGGTCTTCAAATCGTACCTTCGCTAGTCTGGGTGGGGTTAAAAGTTCCAGACTTGAGACCGCGCTGTGACTACCGGAGCCTGTTAGGATGTTTTTCTTGAGGACACTACGGTATGAATCAAAGGAGACACCAGGGAGCAGAGGAGGTGGCGTGACAAGAGCATGGGGCGAAGAGCCACACTGGGCAGGACTGCAGGCCACCTCCTTCAGACACAGGCCAGACTAGGCCACCAACCTCTGTCACGCGGTGCTAAGTAGCGTGTGTAGAAATTACTATGAATACCACTCTTAAGAAACTGTAATACACACAAATACTCACACAGCCGACTTGATGTCTGCAATATTTAATAGAATGTTGGATGTTTCAGATCATTAAGTTGATTAGATTTCATCAACAAATCTGGGGAAATTTCTTCTCCTTCCACAGAACACCCAGGTCTAGGGCTAAACGAGGTCTGGAGAGAAACTAGTACCAAAGAATGTGCCTCTCTCAAGGGGCAGAAAACTCCGCTTTGTGAAAAGCCTTACCACTTTCACGTTGCGGTGTCTGTATTCTCCATTTACAGTTCTCAGAGATTTCTTGCAAATTGCCCATTCTTATGAGCATGCACATTGTAGGAAAAAAAAAGTGACACTTAAGCCACATTTCTAATAAGTCACTTCAAGTCTTATGCAAATAACGATCTCTTCTTTTATCCAAAAGAAAGGGCCAATTTTCAAGACTGTTCAGGTAACATATAAGGATTCAGACATAAAGCTTCTACTAAACTACCTTCAGTTCTAAAACTCAGTTGAAAAGTTGAAACCACGCAGGATGGATTTCAACGGGAGGCAGTGTACAACTTAACATCACTGTATTTCCTTTTTAAAAAAGTTTATTCTTAAATAACCTAGACCACAGCACGCACTGCGCAGGACTGCTAGCTGGCTAGTCCCCCGAAAGGGGACTTTCAGTGCATTCCTTTGTGAGCCCCACCCCGTGAGAACCCAGACCGGCCTCCACAGAGAAGCGCTCCGTCCAACCTGCCTGCACGTGAGGACAGAGCGCGTTGTCTCCGGCCGACGCCAGCACGGCCCAAATCACGGGGACCCCAAAGTTACTCAGGTAATAAAGTGTTCATAAGTCACAGGGGTGTTTGGGTGGAGTATTAAGATAATTTAACTCTAAAATGTATACTAAACTGAGTTTTATTGGCAGAAAACAATGAGAAGGTATGTAATAGAAAAAAAACAATCCAATACTGGGGTCTTTGGGGGAAAAGATCAGTGGTCGAACTATGTGTGCTAGGTTGCTCCTGCCGCTGCCGATTCTTTACTCGTTGGTTTTGTTCTCTGATTGGAAAGAACACTTAGGACAGTTTACAGAACGCATGAGTCCAACACTCTGGGAACTATGTGCGATAACACGTATGTATTCATAATGACCATGCTCTTCCGAATATTTTCCCTAATGATAAGTTTTAATAGCTAGTTTTTAAAATGTCTTAGAGCATTTTCTTGAAATAAATGGTAATAAAAATGATGAGTAAATAAGTCTTACCTTGTTCAATCTACTTGTAAAACTGTTGCCGAATGACAGGCGAACGGGCAGATTTAGCACAGAGAAGCAGGCTGCAGGGGCGCAGAAGAGATGACCAAGACTCACTCCAGGAAATTAGTGGCAGACAGGGAAAGGAAAAGCCAGAGTTTAGAGATATGACAGAGGGCGAAACAGTAGAATTTGCAGTTGAGAAGAGTTAGGAATGAAAGAAAACTTTAAAGTAGCAACTATGTAAACATTTGTGATACTTTTCAGGTGATAATGTAGAGGGAAGAAAGTTTCTGCAGAAAAACATTTACTGTAAGAGCCACCCACAATTTCGTGAACACAAGCCCTCTACTGGAAAAAGGAAACACGATGCGAGTTGATTAAGAAACAGAACAAAACCACTTCAGAAAAACACTTAACTACCTGATCCCAGGCATTTCCCAAAGCTCAATGCAATGTGTTCTTTAAAACTTGGTACCATGTTATGTCATTCATTCTACATCTAGTTAACAATCTAATAGTGTGTCACTCCTCTTACCTAAAATGAATTCATATTCACAAGCGCTTGGAAAAGGGTCTGGAACACACTTAGTGCTATGTAAGCATTTTGTTAAGTAAATTCTTTGACTATCAAAAAGTTGACTATCAAAAATTGAGTATTAGCATCAGATCTGACTGGTTGAATACACAGTGCTTACTGGTCTCACCCAAGAGATCTTTTCCTTAATCCTCACCCAAGGGCACGTTTATTGATTTCAGAGAGAGGGGAGGGCAGGGGGAGAAAGGGAGAGAAATGCTCATGTGAGAACCATGATTGGCTGCCTTTTGCATGCGCTCTGCCCAGGCCCGCACCTGCGACCCAGGCATGTGCTCGGACCAGAAATCCAACCTGCGACCTTTTGGTTTACAGAACGACACTCCAGTCAACTGAGCCACACTGGCCAGGGCATAAAATCTTTTAACCTTTGTGCCCTACAAAATAAAGTCCAAAATCCTCAGTCCGGCAAACAAAGTCACTCACGCTCTGGGCTGCGCCTGCTCTCCAGCTGCGGTAAAAGGCGGTCCGCCGTGAGCCAGCGTCCCCTTCTCTCACGCAGAGCAGTCACCCGCCCCCCCGCCCCAAATCTGGGCTGCCCTGGGGTGCCCTGGGAACACCATAATGTGGCGCGACACCCTGCGAGTTCTGAGTCTGAACCTGAAGAAGTCTGACAGCTTCCAGTTTGGGACATTTAGCTACATGGGGAGACCAGGCGGGGAAGGAGGGGAGGGGAGAGAGAGGGAGAGTGAAGTAGACGGAAAGCTCACAACAGGAAAACAGGGGAGCACATGCCAATTTAAAGAGGCAGCCACTATTCAGCCACAATAGACAGTTACCCCTTTTCATAAGCACCCAGAAATCTAAGTTTTTATAAGGTATCTGATCAGTGACAGCTGATTATAATTGTTAAAAACACCATGTGTTCTCCCGCCCCCCAGAACAGGTGAGCCAGCTTCGTGTCCCTTTCTCTACGGCCTGCAGCAATCTCGTGTTTGGCTGTCACTTCCGTATCTGTGTTAATGGCAGGCACTCTCTATGGATCTCTAACCCTGGCCTCTCCAGAAATTTCTGGACCCATGTACACAACTGCCTGCTGCATGTCTTCACCGACACGTGACACAAATACCTCGGACCGGTTAGGTTCCAAACTGACAGTCCTCTGTTTATTGTGTGTTCTCCAACTCAGTGGGTGCTATCACTGCCCGCCTAGCGGTCCAGGCAAGAGTCTGGAGATCTCCTGAATTTGCTCTTGTCTTCTGCCTTCTCAGTGGTCACCCTGGTTTAGATTCTCGTTTGTTCTCTAGACTACCGCGACAGTCTGTTAATTCTCCTCCTAACCACACGCCCCCACCTGGCTGCACACCACCCGCCTTTCAGAGACACACCCGGACGTTTCCTCCAGCGGCTTAGTGACAGACAGGACTCCAGAAACTCTGGCCCCACCCTTCTTCTCTCCCCTACTTCTCTTTATGCTCCAGAGCACAGTGCCCCAGACCCAACGCCGTGTCTCATCTCTGTCCCACGCTGCCTCGGGGGGCGCGGGCTGCCTCTGTCTGGGAGGCCCTTCTCCTACGCTCGCTTCAAAACGTAGAACTGCCATTGCCGCCGCTCTGCTGCCTTTCCGGTCCGGCCCCACCCAGAGGCAGTGTCGCTCAGCTCCACGGGACATACATGTTCATTCGTTCGTGTGTTGCCAAAGGAAAGAAATCACCCCGCAGAAGCTTAGTCCCACAAACTGAATTCATAATCTTTGTAAGCCTCCTGTTCTATAATTTCCTTTACAAATATCCAAAATTAACCATGTGGTCTCGAAGTCATTCAAGTACTTATAAAAGTTGTCAAATTAAAATGTCTTCAATCCCTTTATGCTCACCATAAAATAGACATGTATTCATATTTTGACCAGGCATTTTAAAGCTCTACTTACCCAAAGGTTGTTCAGCTGTTTGCTCTTTATTGTCTATAAGAAAATAAAAATGCAAATTAGAAGGTGTTATATCCATGATATGAATATCTTCAGGAGAAGTTAGAGATATATGAAAACAATGAATACCATCAGAGACATTCAAAGACAGAATATGATTTCTAATAGCTAACTTATGATTTTAAGGTTTCCGGATTCTTTTTCCTTTAGTTCTCACCCGAGGATATGGTTATTAGTTTTAGAGAGAAAGGACGGGGGAGAAAGAAAGAGAGAGAAACACTGACGTAAAAAACACTAACTGGTTGCCTCCCACACGTGCCCTGACCAGGCATTGAACCCGCAACCTTTCGGTGTATGGGACAATGATCCAACTAACTGAGCCACCCGCCAGGGCAAGATTTCTAGATGCTCGATGACAACACATCCTTGGGTGGACTCGAATCGGAGCCCTGGAATCGGAGCAGGGGAATGCCTTTGCTGACAGATGGCCGTAGCTGGGGGTCATAATCTATAAGGTGCTGGGCGGAAGCACAGTCTGAGAACGGTGGGTGCTGGGAATAAGCAGCAGCAGCAGAGGGCTTACCACTTTCTGAATGCTTGCCCGGCGCAGTTATGGAGGCTTTCAGTATAACCGACTAAAAGAAACATCACTTCACGACATATATACAGTTACTGCCTCCATTATACAGGTAAGGGGTCAGAGGTGGGCAGAGATTAAGTCACTTGTCCAGAGTTATCAAGCCAGTAAACCGCATTCCATGGTCCACACTCTCTGCCATCGACTCTACGTAAAATGAAGTATCTCTCACCCCAAGGACCACGTGGAAAGAGATACAGGGAAAGCTGGAGTTCAATCAGTAATCTGTCTACTACTATAGACAGGGTAACTTTTCTTTGGTATTTGTAACCATTCATTTGCTACTGGAGTCTATTAAAAGTATATTAAATTTTCTTTTTTAAAAACTCAAATTTTTTGGTGTTTCTGAATATTGAAGAGTAAGGCTATAATGAAAGAGGAGGCCACGAACATTTTACAAGTTCAGTGGTGGTTGTTTGCAAATGTTTTCCTGAAGTAACTTTTTACAGTGTTCACTGAAGGGCAAGAAATAACAGACCCATTTAGGGAAAAAGGATTCTAAGCAGACCAGGAGAGGATGGTTCTCCAACACCCAGTGGGTTTAGATGTCTAGATGTCTCCCTGAGGTGTCCCTTGAGCTCCAGGCTGGTATGGCAAAAATGACACACAGCTTTTATAAATATGTGAGTAATAGGGAAAACAAATGGTTAATTTAGATATCTGTAAAAGAAATTATAGAAAAGGGGCTTATAAAGACCATAAATTCAGTTTACCCCGGATCAGTGGCCTTCTGGGTTGTAGAATTTGCTTACATGTAATCAGCACAGCCCAGTCATCACTCACAACGGGTGTTTATTTAAAAAATCTGAGCATGAAATAAAGAAACAGGTCCGAGATGAAAGAGCAGGGAAAATCTCCATAGAAAGAACTAAATAAAATAGAGGCAAGCAAACTACCAGACACAGAGTCCAAAATAATGGTTAAAAGGATGCTCAAGGAACAGCATGCAAAGGTACAAAGAAACCGTAAAAAAAAGACCAGTCAGAAACGAAGGATATGCTAACAGAAATGAAGATTAACTTGCAGGGGATCAGTACAGCAGATGAAGCCGAGAATCAAATCAGTGATTTGGAACACAAGGAAGCAAAAAACAACCAATGAAAACAGCAAAAAGAAAAAAGAATCTAAAACTATGAGGATGGTGTAAGGAGCCTCTGAGACAACTTCAAGCATTCCAACATCTGCATCATGGGGGTGCCAGAGAGGGAAGAGAGTGCGCAAGAAATTGAAAACCTACTTGAAAAAATAATGACAGACAATGTCCTTAACCTGGTAAAGAAAATAGACATGCAAGTCCAGGAAGCACAGAGAGTCCCAAACAAGATGAACCCAAAGAGGCCCATACTGAGACACATCGTAATTAAAATGCCAGAGGTTAAAGACAAAGAGAGAATCTTAAAAGCAGCACAAGAATAGCATTTAGTTACCTACATGGGAGCTCCCGTAAGACTGTCAGTTGACTTCTGAACAGGAACTTTTCAGGCCAGAAGGGACTGGCAAGAACTACTGATAAAAAGCAAAGACCAACAACCAAGATTACTCTACCCAGCAGGGCTGTCATTTAGAATCAAAGGACAGATAAAGAGCTCTCCAGACAAGAAAAAGCTAAAGGAGTTCATCACCATCAAAGTAGTAGTACATGAAATGTCAAAGGGTAGGCATTTCTACCCTTTGATAAAAATAAAAAGATAAAAAATATGAAGAATAAAATGGCAATAAATACATATCTATCAACAACTGAAAAATTGATAAATACGCAGAACAGAAACAGACTCAGACACAGAGAAAACATTTTGACGGTTGCAGAGTGGCGGGGGGTTTTGGTGGGTTGGGCGAAACTGGTGAAGGGACTAAACAAATTCGTTGTTACAGAATAATCACAGGGATGTACAATACAACATGGGGAATGAAGTCAGTAATACCCTAATAACTATGTATCCTGTCAGGTGAGTATGAGATTATCGGATGACTGTACATTACACAGTGTCTAGTCACTGGGGTGTACACCAGAAACTAACATAACACTGGATGTCACCTGTAACTGGAAAATAAAAAATGATTTAAAAAATAAAATACATGGACATGAAACTGAGCAAACTAGTTATGGTGCTAAAATGTTGAGATACAACATGTCAGGAAATAAAAGAAATCTCTATAAATATTAAATGACAGAGCTGCCTTCTTCATCCGGTCCTATTCCATCACCGCCTTTCGGAACGCCCACAACCGGGAGAAGTCCTCCGTCTTTATGGAGTCCTCACTGTTACTCTGCCTTTCATCCCAGTTAAGTTTTTCTCATAAGCTGAACTTGTTCAGAAATCTGTTCTGATTAAAACTGGCTAAAGAATGATGAATACTCTTGGCAGCAGAAAGTTTCTTAATGGTTACTGACCAGCTACTTATCTATATAATGCAAGGCATTCCCGTTAACACACCTTTTACTTCAGATAAAGTCACCCCACCCAACTAGTTCAGGTATGTTCTATGAATGAGCAACTCTGACCAAGGTCCCTGGGGCCTGGCAAGGCCAGAATTGTTACCCTGTTACTCTTTGAAGACTGCTTCTTATCTTTCAAATAAAAAATCATGCACTCCCCCCATTAACTGCATTTTTATGATCCAGAGTCATTCACAGAGAGATAAAAACTACACTCACGTTTTGTGTGGCCTCCGTATATTTTCTACCCCTAGATAGTCTTCCAATCTAGAAGATTTTTTTAATATTGTCACTTGCATGGAGTTGTACTTCATGCAAATGTTCATTTCAACCCTAAATTATATTATTTTAATGAAGAAAGTTACCACTACTGTAACCAGTACTACTGTAACAAAAGAGTATCTACAGTATCTTTAAATTATTGAATTCAATAACTTAAAAATCTAAAACTAATGTTTTGTTATATTACTCACCAGGATGCCCAAGATGATGGAGTTCATCTGAAATGAAATAAAATAGATTAGCTTTGAATAATTTGACGGCCAATTCAGCACAAATAGTGAGACCAACCAGAGAAGGTTTGGAGCTGTTTAACCACGTTAGCATGTTTAATGAGCTGAAAATCTTCAAATACATGACATGAGAAGCTGTGCGGAACCGAAGAGGAAAGAGCGTTGCTGTGGGTATCAGTCTGGGCTTCTAAGCTATTATTCCCTTCATTAAGTGACAAAAAGCCAATCGGACTCATTCATAATTTGTTCAAAGTTTTAGGTATTCTAGATGATGACAGAACATAAACAGTCAAGATACAGGTCTGTCTGTGGCCTCAGTCATAAACTTCTTGGCACTAATTAACAAACTAAAAGAGGAAAATGACCTTTTCCTTTTTTAACCAACTTTTAAATTTTAGAGCGGGTTAAGATGTAGAGAACTGCTGTGTGGACAGTGCACAGTCCGTGGAAAGCCCCACAGCCGGTCTCCCTATTATGCTCAACCTCTGACGTCGGGGAGGTTTGTCTGTCACAGCCACTAAGGCTCTTTTTGTCTCAGGGTCCCACTCAGGACACATTACATTTGCTTATGGCACCTCAGACGCCTCTTTGTCGTGACAGTTCCTCAGACGTCCCTTGCTTTGTGACCTTGACAGTTTTGGGAATTACTGGTGAGGGACTGTGCGGGATGTCTCTCAGGTGGGACCCGTGACGGCCTGCTTGGGGCTGGACTGGGGCAACGTGGTTTTGGAGGCACGGTGGTCTCAGAGTGGTTACCCCGCACCTCCTGGCTAAAGCGCATCATCTAAGCACATATGACATTATAGCCGTCTGTTTTTCTGTACAAATTGTATGGAGATAAAAAACAATGTTAGTAAGTTACAAATGTTACCCTATTCATCAGATCGTAGGTAGAACTTATTCTTACATGTGTTATAAGATCAACTCAGGAGTAGCATCGGCTAGAGTATAGGGCTATGCACAATTTTCCTTTGCCTTTTATCTTACAGACCTCTCTCATTTCCCGTTACTCAGCCAAGTGCCTTGTTCTTCCTTCCTCTCTTCAGTGGGGTTGCTTTATACATTTGCAGTAAGTTTGGATTCTCTTGTCATGTTCTGCATTCCATCCTGGGAGCTACTCTCCTCTGACCTTCTACTAAACGATTTTTGAAAAAACTTGGGTACATGACTCCCCATTACAGTGGTCACGTAGAATAGTTTCAGCACTCTACCAAATCCCCTGAACTGCACCTGTGCCATCCCCGCCCCTGTCCTGATCACTTTTAACACAATACCGAAAATTAACCGGGGCCAGCCCACCGGGGATGGAAGTCTCAACTTCGCAGGTTTTTTAGAAAGAAAAGCTGGACCTAATTCTTCCACCTGAAATTTCCGGAGTTGTTTTGTTGTTGGACTTTCATCTCTAAGTGTTCTGAACAGATTTATTTGAAAATCATGATTTGATTGTGTGTTTATTATTGCAAAAATTATAGGGAAAACCTTGCAGACAAGGAAGCATCACAGTAAGGTGATAATTTACAGGCATCACTCTGAAGCCAGACAGCATAACAATGCTCATTTTATTTCTCGTTTTCCTTTTTTATTCTTAGTGGTCTCCAATGTTAGGAAGTTTTAAAAGTCATGCAATTAGGCAAAAAAGGAGTAAGACAGGAGGAGTTAGTTAGGATTTTTCACACAGCCTCCCTCATGCAGGGCCCAAGACCACGGGGCCGAGACCCCCTTATGCTAGAGAACTCCCGTTCGCAATTTCACGTTGTGATGAAAACGGCTGTTGGAGGATTTCCAACTGACACCACAGTTCTATAAAGGACTAGAAAACCAGGAAACAGAAGATTTAACAGTATTTTCTTACTTTACCCAAGTAGAGCCTAAGGTTATAACATAGTTTAAAGAGGCAGAAATTGAAAAAATACTTTGCTATCCACAAACCTAATTTTATAACAATGGGATATCATACTAAGGGAATTGAAGTTTTAAAATTTACTCATTATAACTTATGTACAATGCTTTGGTTAATTAAAACAAATTAGAAACTCATGTTGAAATAGATTTTCAGTTCTCTTTATATATTATGGTAAAGGTGACATGGTAGATTAATCTACAGCCTTATAGTTTAAAAATGGATCTTACCAATTTTATATTAAAGCATAATATTTAATGTTTGATAAAACATCTGTTAAAAAAATCTGTCATGAAACCTTGATAGAAACTATGTTTGCATTGAGGGGCATATTATTAGGGCTAAAGGATAAAATAATCTGAACAAGTTTCCATGACAGTATAGCCATCTATCTTTTTTTTACAAATTTTGTAATGATAAAAGTTAGCATTAAGAATTAATTGTAAATGTTCACTATTCATGAGCTGTTATGCAGGAACTTTGTTCTTATACGCAGTAGAAAATCCACTGAAAACTAGTTATTTTAATAGTAGTTTAACAATGTCTGTGGCAATTCATAAAGCCTCAAACACTAGGATACAATATCCTTGACTGGAATGCTTCCCTATAGCCAGTATTTTTTCCATCACTGCACTCAGCAGGCTAGAGAGCTCCAGCACTCCCAGGAGGGACCAGCATGCAGGGTGTCCGGTTTCAAACCAAGGGATTACACTACCTTCAGTGCACTCCACTGCCTCATCTGTTCGTCCTTGTTCCCGAGAAAACAAACGTGAATACACTGTAATTCATGATCTTAAGGCGGGCAGCCACCAAGCAAACAGAGATAAATATCACAGAAATATGTTGGCAAACCAACACTGGCATCAACATCTCCTACTATTAAAAATATAACTATAAATGTATTTAGCTTAAATAGAATAAATTCCCAAATTATGCACTTCATAAGGGGGATTGTTGATTAATCACCATTTTTTCCTTCATGTCTGTTTTTTAAAAAATGTTTTATTAAAAATCTTTTCCACAAAATCAAGTTCTTTATAATTAAAGTTTTAATACATTTTTGCCTGAAGTGTTTAAAATAAGCTCTAAGCCCTGACCGGCATGACTGCTGGCTGAGTATCGTCCTGCAAAGTGACAGGTTGCCGGTTCCATTCCTGATCAGGGCACCTGCCTGCGTTTCAGGCAGGTCCCTGGTGGGGGCATGTGCAAGAGGTGAGGCAAGAGGTAAGAGGGGAGATTAATATTTCTCTCTTCTTCCTCTGTTCCCTTCTCTTTAAAAAATAAATTAAAAAATCTGGAAAAAAATACACTATAAAGTTCAAACATAATCAAAAAATATAAACAAACTATTTTTTGTTATGGTATATAAACCTAGATTATGAACTTTAGTATGTGTGCCCTCCAATTTCTATACAGACAATGTAACTCCTGATACTTAACACACTACTAAATAGAATGGGGTAGTAAGTAGTAGCATTTCTGTTGCTTAAATGGTTACTTTTATACAGCTGCTGTTATACTCCATTTGTCAGAGCACTGAGTAACACTGCTTACCTACGATGATTTCTACCTTCTTGCTGTCTTGACTGTCTCGATCATTATACACACGACACCAGTAGGTTCCTTGGTGTTCCAAATCCACATAAGGTACCTGTATCAATATTAAAACACACATGTATTTCCTCTTCGATTTCAGTTTAAATTGGCTTGGATAAAAAGTTATTTTGTATTAAAAAAAAACCCTACAAAACAAGATTTCAGAAGGCTTTAGAGACAGTCTTATTATTTTCATTCACTAGGTTAAGTATTAGTTCAAGCAAATGATACAATGTATCCAATAATGGTGAGTTTGGTGCAATACTGTAATTTGGCATTTCAGTATAAACCCTTAGATGTGGGCTGGTGGTGTTTTCTAGCACTTTTGCAAATACACAAATCAATTAATGTTAAAAAGCAAGGACCTAAAACAAAATTACTGAAAACATGAAAACACCCCCAACAAATGGGATTATTAATGTCAACATTAATTTTTAATTACACTATTTATTTTACATATTAGCACGAAAAATACCCTGGAAACCAACTTCCTACCATGTATATCTTTTTCGTCTCGTGTGCTAACAGAGATTCGTTTCTGAACCACTGGTAGTGAGGAATAGGGCTTCCAACAGCAACGCACTGTAGGACCAGCGTGCTGCCTGGCATCAGCTTTTGGGACCTTGGTTCAACACATATTTGTAACTTGGATTCAGAGATGACATCCAAACTTCCTTAAATTAAAAGAAAAATATTATTAAACATAAATAAAATCTCTAAGTTAAAAATAAATTTTCCCCCTGTAATTAAAAAAATAAATTTGTTTTCATGTTCCCCCCATTTTTTACAATCTTTTTAAAAAAAGATTTTATTTACTTATTTTTAGAGAGGGGGAAGGAAGGGAGAAAGAGAAACACCAATGTGTGGTTGCCTCTCCCGTGCCCCCTAGTGGGGACCTGGCCTGCAACCCAGGCATGTGCCCTGACTGGGAATGGAACCCGTGACCCTTTGGTTCACAGGCTGGCACTCAATCCATGGAGGCACTCCAGCCAGGCTATTTTTTACAATCTCTAATAGTATCTCCCAAACTATGTTTCATAAAACTATGGCATTTCTAGAAATATTAAGAAATGTTCTGTGGATAAAAGAATGCTGTGGACTAATAAGTTTAGACAAGTCTGGGTTAAACAAAGTTAAACAGATCTTTTACTGCAGGACTTCTCAGCACTTTCAAAGTGTTAGTACGCACTGTGCATGTAAAGGGGAAAACAGTTCAAGTGGTTTCCAAAAGTGTTTGGCTGCAGAATCTTTCTGGTGGGGCAAACATCTTGATACTCCCGTTCAACACAGAAAGCTCTACATTCTACTTTGATTTAACTTGACTTATTAAAATAAGGAGTTTTGTTATTAGCAGTGAATAAATATGGATGGGTTATCACCAGCATTTCTTTCCAAGGCAGGTACCAGAAAGCATTATTTACTGAACACTCAGTGTTACTCAAGTTCCTTGAGGACAGAGGAATGTTATGCATTAGCAGATCTCCCACATGAGACTCAGTGTCTCACAAATTGCAGGTGATCAATAATATTTGTTGAATCTTGGCTGGACTAGCTCAGTGAATTGAGCGTTGGCCTGCGAACCAAAGGGTCACAGGTTTGATTCCCAGTCAGGGCACATGCCTGGGTTTCGGGCCAGGTCCCCACTATGGGGCACAGGAGAGGCAATCACACATTGATGTTTCTCTCCCTTTTTCTTCTTCTCTTCCCCTCTCTCTAAAAACAAATAAATAAAATCTTAAAAAAAAATTTGTTGAGTAAGATTCCATTTATAAACATGTTGAATTTCATTATATACACAGAAATATTCAAGAAATATATAAATAACTGAACTAATCATTACCATTTTTAGAGATGGTTTGTTTATTAAGGTGTGGAGGGAAGAATGTCAGACAGACTAGAAACAAAAAGCCCATTTCCCTCCTGTTCTTTTTGTCTGGCAGAAATGACAAAGGATACGGCCTTGACAGCGTCTGTGAATAAATAAGAGGATCTGATGTCCACCTTTAGAGTAGACTGGTTTTTCTCTCAATCAGTACTAGTCATTGGACTAAAAAAGGTGAATGACAGAGTGGAAAAATAGTTTGATGAAATGCTTTATTGTAGCAAATGATACACTATATGCCCTTTCATGTTGGTATCTCCTCTAAAATTTTATTCCACAGCACAACTTTTTAGGAGTAATGCAGTAGTTTTGGAGGAAAATGTACAGTGTGGAAAGAAATTGAAAAGTGAGCAGGACTGTATTAGATTCTTTTTTTCTCCTCCAAAAGCAGAGACCACATTCAAATCCATGAAAGCAGGCAAGATGGAAGAGGTCGGCAGCAGGGCCAGACTGAGAAGGGTTCTGTGTCATACAAAGGCATGTGTCTGTATATAGGTGAGTGTAGATATGTACATGTATGTGTGTATATAGATATGTATATCCATGTGTGTACACACACACACACACACTTTTCCACAGAGCAGAGAATCAAAGCACATGGGATAAAATCTTAACAACGGGTGACCTTATATTGGGTCCAGTAGATAGGTGAGCTTTCGGTAATATTTTGATACTTTGAATTTATTTAAAAGTAAACAATTAAAATAAATTGAAATAAGGTAATTCCCTTCCCAACATTCAACTTCCTTACCCTGGAGGCTTTCTGTTAATTCTGTGACATCACACACATCCAGCTGTGACCACTGGCTGAATTCGAAGGTGCAGTTATTATTGACGCGACAGACATAAAAGCCAGCATCTTTTACATGCACTGTGTTAAAAATAAGTTCTGATGCATTTCCGTTTGGAATCTGGGAAATAATCAGCAAGAGAACATCAGCTCATAACTCATCAAAACACGCCTCATAAAACGTGCTGTGCAAAATGTGTGACTGGAGTTTTGAAAAGTACCTCTTTTTTCCAAGTCTAAAGTATTTGTTACTTAAAAAACAAATACCAGTTTGAGTAATGTCGGGCTGAAGTCTTACGGTCTTCTACAAATCCATTAACCAAAGAGTTAATAAACTCTCTCCTGGGTCCCTTCCCAAAGCTCACTAACAATAAAAGCATCTGTCCTGTCATCTAAAACGGTTCAGTCGCTGGTATTTAAAGAATCCACAGCGTCAACATTTACGAGTTGAGCGGCCGTGACGTGACAAACACCACGACGGGGTCGAGAGCACCCAGAAAGGTAGGCACGGCTACTAATTTCTGTTCTGACCCCATCAGCTGTTGGCCCTGTCACTTCCCCTCAAGTCCGATTTCCTCACGTGCGAAATTCTGTAAGAGGACGGACTCCTCAACCTGTATACTTCTTCCATCATTCTACCTTCTTATGACAGAGGGACTAAAAGACATTTAAAAAATTACCTCTTTATTCATTTTGAACCATTGATACTGTACAAAAGGATGTCCAGTTGCCCGGCAACAGAGTTTCACAAACTGTCCAGCCAAGACCGCCTTTGATTCTGGGTTTACAGTGATCTTTATTCCTTAAAAGAAAAAGAAAAAAAAGTTGAGTAAACAAAGTCACAGAAGAGTTTTCTTTGTTTATATTTCTGAAACAACAAAAAGAAGGCGTATTTTGGAAATAACCTGCATATTCATCCTTGTTATAAATCACCCACTCAGATCTCCTTCCCCCGCAGATTAGGACTTTGTGAAGTTCCAGGCTTTGTAAGACCAGGAGGAAAGAAACTTGCCCGGAGAAGACTTTGATCTATTGTACTTCCTGTGATGGGGGCGGGGGGAGAGAATTGTTTGTCACACTTTTCCAGTTCTTAGAAATATTTTTTCCACATTCTAACCGGTCTGAGTCAGGATGCACCTACGATAGACACCCGCTCGGCAGCAGCCGCGGTGGCGTGTGCAGGGGGCCAGCTCTTCCTGGAGTACGCGCTCGTAGGTGCTCACACCGTGGGGTTACCGCACTGTCAGTCACACAGGTGTTCAGCTGAAATGCCAGTAAAAGTGTCTACAAAGGACGTCTGAATCTCAGAGCTATGATTCAGTATTAAAATGGAAATTATTCTGTAAGCAGAAAGGCACAGAACCAGAACAGCAGGATGTAAGTTTGATACATGTGGTGCATTTCCCATTTGAGAAATGACTATCTGCAAGGCAACTTGGGGGCCTTTTGCAGGAGCTTCAGAGGACACTCTGGAGTCAGTAATGAAAAAGATCCCTCTCCCCTGCCCCGCCCCTCTCTCAGTCACTGCCTCTGGAGAAGCGGCTGCCACGGCAGCCCTGCACACGGCCCGGGGGTCAGGAAAGAAACATGGGCAGCGGCCTGCCAGCAGCTACGTGAACCAACCGCTCGACACAGGGAGTTCCGAACCTGGTCGGATCTTCAGGCGGCTGCAGCCCTGGTTGACGGCTTGTTGGCCGTCACGTTGGAGGCCGAAGCGTGAGCCCACCCCACCCCACGAAGCCACTTCTGGATCCCTATCCTCAGAAACCGTACGAGGTAATAAACGGTTGGTGTTTTAAGCTGTTGGTTTTGGGGTGATCTGTTATGCAACAACAGATGACTGATGCAAGAGACACCCAAGTTAGGGAATTCCACATGTGCCAAGGTTGGGACACACAGCGCGGGGTGTGTGGGCTCTCGGGAAGGAAGGAGAAAAGATCATTAAAATGTATAAAACTTAATTTCCTGCACCTGCTTTTACTTTCTTTCCTTCTCTATTCTGAATGTGATCTCTTAAGAGTATCTTTTCCCTCTCAACCACCAATCCAAAGGGAGAAAACAAGACTGCAACTGAAGAGGAAGGTCTACATAATGGCAATCTTAATACATCGAAGGTACCAAGCTTTCTAGGGGGAAAAACAGTAGATAGGGTAAAATAGGCATGTGAAATCCATTCTGGTAAGACACCAAAAAGAACCAAAATCGAAGCCCTGACCAGTGTGGCCCAGTTGCTTGGGCATCGCCTGCAAAGCCAAAGGTCGTGGGTCTGATTCCCGGTCGGGGCACACGCCTAGGTTCCGGGTTGGATCCCAGTTGGGGCACAGACCAGAGGCAACTGATTGATGTTTCTCTCTTACATCTATTTTTTTCCCTCTTTTTCTCCCTCCGTGCTCCTCTCTCTAAAAAATAATCCAAGATGAGTAAATATTGAAGAGTCCGGGGAAACCCTAGGAAATTTTTAGTAAATAGAGTAGAACCTCTCAAAAAAAAAAAAAGGATTTAAAACCCTTGCAAAGGGAGAGCTTTCATATTCATTAATTCTTCATGTTGATGCCAAGTTAGCACAGGATGGATGAAGTAATAGTTTCTCTGAATTCTGGGAAACATGTCCCTGCTGAGGTCAGGACATGGGATGAGCATTCACGCTTAAGCCAGCAAATTCCCGACAACGTACTTTAATGCCAGGAGAGACTTACAGCACAACTTCGAGATGCAAAGATTCTGATTTTCAAAGTTTAGGTGTGCTAAGAGGAAATAAAGTTTGCAACAACAGAAGGGAACAAGTAGGAATATGGAAAACATAGGAACCGTGGCTAAAATGGCTTTCTCAGACCTAACGTTACCCGCCCCCTGCCCCCCAGACCCTGCAGTCTCGCCCATCTCCGAGAACAGAAGCGGGTTTCCGGCCGTCCCACGCGTCCAATTACCCAGCACGGAAGCTTAGCAGTTGTCCCCGGTCCTCCTCCTCACTCCCTCGCTCTCCACACGCAATCTGTCTTCAAGTCCTGTCACTTCAGCTTTTCCACGTCTTGTCACCTTCAATGTCATGATCTCCAAGCCATCGTCAGCTCCCGACTGAACCAGCAGCCACAGCCTGCCAACTCGTTTCCTCACCTCCAGCCGCAGCCCAATGTCTTTTTAAAACCTCAGTCCACCCGTCTCGCCGCTCTGATAAAAACGCTCTCCTGACCTGCACTGCACATGTGCAGGGACATCCAGGCTCCTTACCAGGCCTACAGGGGTCTGCGCTACCGGCCTCCGGGACCTCGTCCCCTGCCACTCCCCTCCCTGCTCACCATGCTAAATGTTCCACATAAATGTTTGCTCACACTTAAAATTTAAATATTCATAATAGTACTCCTCTGAAGATACAATGTGAAGGAAAGGTCCTCTTTCCTTTGGGAGACAAGGCGTTTTCTGCCTGTCCCGTATTAGTCCCTGCCTGGATTTTCCTTCCGGCCCCCCCACTGCTGGATGGTACATCCTCCAGCTCCTTCGGGAACCTGTCTGAAGGAGCTACTCCCCTCCCCTGGCTCTCTGTCACGTCCACCCTGCTTGTGCTTGTCACTTACTTCACTACTCACCACAAGCCCTGTTCCTTACTGCCTGTCTCATCTACGAAAACAGAAGCTTCACGAGAGCAATGATCTTGTTTTTCCTAGTCACCAGTTTACTGGAACAGTGCCTGGCCTATGGTGATATAGTGGGTGTCCAACACATATTTGTTGAATAAGTGTATAATAATAATAATAATTAGTGTAGCACCAATTTCCTGACTGCTTTATATGTGCCGGCGTTCTGATCTCTCACCTTCAACATAACTGCACGAGTTAAATATTACTTAGATCTACATTACCGTGAAGAGAATGAAGTTAAGCTCTGACGAGCACGGCTCAGTTGGTTGAGGGTTGTCCCACAAAGCCAAACGTCACCGGTCTGATTCCGGGTCAGGGCACGTGCCTGGGCTGTGGGCCTGGTCCCTGTCTGAGGCTTGTGCAACTGGTAGATGTTTCTCTTACACATCAATGTTTCTTTCCCTCTCTTTTTTCCTACCTTTCCCTCTCTCTAAAATAAATAAATAAAACCTTAAAAAAAAGAAAGAAAATGAAGTTAAGTAATTTGTAGGTCATTCAAATTAACTTGGGTAAATTATTTAAGCTCTCTGAGACTAATTTTTTTGTTGTTGTAAAAATGGCAGAACCAGGATACAAATATAGGTTTTCCTGGACTTTAAAACCCTCAAACTTTTGCCCTGGCTGGGTGGCTCGGGTGGTCGGAGCATCATCCGTACACCAAAAGGTGGAGGGTTTGATTCCCGGTCGGGGCGCGTGCAGGAGGCAACCAATGGATGTTTCTCTCTCCTGTGGATGTTTCTTTCTCTTCCACCCGCACCCCCCCCCGCCCCAAATCAATGAACATGTCCTCGGGTGAGGATTTTAAAAATTATAGTAAAAAATAAAATCCTTATACTTTTGTTATCCCAGTGACGCCTTTTTTCCTCCAACTTTATGGAGGCATGATTGACAATACAAATTGTATCTACTGAGCGTGCACAACAGGATGTGACAGACACACAGCGAAAGGATGACCACAGTCAGGGTAATTAACGCACCCACCACCTCACGCAGCTGTCACTTCCCATCATCTCCCCGTGACTGTCAGCGCGCCTCCCATGCCGATCCTGTCTCCTGTCGCAGCGACAGGCTCTCACCGAAGGGAGTGTGTCAGCCAGCGTGCAACCTCTGGCCTCGTGACAGTGCCTATAAATTTACCACGGCAAATACTCTCCGCTATTATTCAGAGAGAAAAGAGACAAGGACGATAGGAGTTAAAAGACACTCTTTCTCCCCGGAGTGTCTTACAAAGGAATGCACAGCTTTAGTGCAAGGGCCCATATGGCCAGAAGATTCTAAAAGGTATCCTTCCCTTGTGTGGGAGACAAGACTAAATGATTTTTTAAAAGATTTCATTGATTCATTTTTAGAGAGAGGGGAAGGGAGGGAGGGAGGAAGAGAAAAATTGATGTGTGAGAGAAATATCACAAGTGTGGTTGCCTCTCGCATGCCCCCAGCCAGGGACCTGGCCCACAACCCAGGCATGTGCCCCGACTGGGAATCGAACCAGAGACCCTTTGGTTCACAGGCTGGCGCTCAACCCACACGAGCCATATCAGCCACGGCTAAATGATTTTTAATGTACGTGCAAACTCTAAGTTTATACATCTGTTCTGTACCAACAATTTTAATAGTCTAGTCTTCAACAAGCAAGCAAATATGTGCATATGTTACTTACTGCTTCAACGACTGAGAATTGAAAGGAAAAATGTGATTTGGAAACTGCCCTTGGCGAGTAGTAAAGAGGAGAAGTCACAATACCTCCCATGTTTTAACCGCACACGCTTCCTTCCTCCCACACAGCGCCGTGCGACAGGGACCCATGGCCAACCCCCCACCAGCTCCAGCGCCCACGCTCGCAGTGCCCACGAGTAGGAGGTGCCGAACAAAGGCAAGGCAGGAGGACTGCGTGCGCAGTGCTGCGGCAGGAGCGCTGAGGCACACAAATGGAAGTTCTGCTGTGAAGGGGGAACGCAGGGCTTCCTGACAAACAGGCCTGTTTTCAGATAAGGTCTGCAAAGAAGTCAAAGAGGTCACTCGGTTTCCTGTGAGCCAGGAGAAACTGGCGCGGTGCGCCGGCACACAGGGACTGTGCTCTGCGCCCACAGCAGTGCAGGCTGGGTGATTCCTGACGTGACCAAAGGCCTCGTCACCGGTTGCCTTGAAGTTACTCTCTCGCACAATGCACTGAAATGTTGATGTGATGTAGAGACAGCTTTTCCAGGAACAGAGCCATTGTATCCACTACAATGCATCTATTTTCAGAGGCCGTGAACCAAAACAAATTTCCCATCGGTTTCCATCTAAAACTCTTCCTCCAGGTTATTCTGAAGGTTTCGGAGCTGTCATTCGAGAGTGCCCCGCAGTGCCCCAGAATAAATACCATTCCTCTTCCTCCAATAGTGTCGTCCCTGCCGCCCCCCACCCTCACACAACCAAGGTATGTCCAGTTACGTCCTCTTACAAGTCAACTCACACTGGCACCTACTGTGGCTAAACCTGGGCGTCTCTCTCACGTCCCTGATTCTTCCACGTGACCCAGTGACCCTGAATCCAGTGCAGAGACATGTTTCTCTGACCCATTTACTGCTCCCTTTCCATCTCTTTGCTTCTTCTTCCCATCCATTCCACCTTTGTCTCTTTTCATGCCTTGATACTTCCCCTTTCGAAAATTTCTATTGCTCATGAAACAAGAAAAGTCCTGTATAAAGAAGTTCTAGTGTTTGAGTACTTTTTAATTTGGCAAGAAGAAAAAAAAATGGAAGTCCATGGGTGAAAGAAGCAACTGAGGTCATAATCTGTAACTAAGTTTCCCACACAACCCAGACATTTCCTAGCATTATGGACATGATGTCGAGTTCAGGTCAGGGCCAGCAGGCCTGGGTTCTCACCCACCTTTGTCAGTAACTGTGACTCTAGCCAAGTGAGAACTTCTTGGAATCTCATGTTCCACATAAATGTTTGCTCACACTTAAAATTTAAATATTCATAATAGTACTCTTCTGAAGATACAATGTGAAGGAAAGGTATCTTGGCTACTAAAGAATAATATTCAACCACCTTTGCTCTTGCTTTAGAGACCAAAAAAAGTAATAAAAATGAAATTAATAGCAGAGACATAATAATGAGTGTGCTAAAAGGGATTAAAAACAGCGAAATGCTATGAGATAAAAAAGGGGCAGGGCAGATGGAAAAGATGCCCCTGAAGCAGTCTCACGTGCCATCTGACGCCATGGAGCGTGAGGTGGGAAGGAAGCATCACGAAACTGGAGGAGAGAACCTCAGGACTCACCCAATGAAACCCACATGTACATGTTAATTCCTCCAACAGCCCCATTGTCCAGCCTCTGCCAAACCAATCCCAGGCCAGCGCATTACTTCCCTGGCAACCACTTCGTGATCTACGTAACGCTAATTGATAGAGTCTGTAAGTATGTACTCAAAAGGTTTTCACCTAAAGCAAAAGAGAAATAAAAACATCTTCAACTGCACACCTAAGTTTATCTACATTTACCAAGGATGCAGATGCCAATATTGGTTGCTTGGGGACCAGGGTTTTTGGTCCTTTAATGAAAAAAAAAAAGGTCTAAGAAACCACTATAAACTTTTGATTCAACCACTTTCAGCACACTCACTTAACGCCCCCACCCCCTTCCAATTCCTACCGACAGGACCCACTGAGTGGACCAAAGAAACAGGTGGAGAAACAACTAGGGCTGGAAAATGGGGATGGCTACCATCCAAGAATGAAAACTACAAGCCATTTCTCTGAAGAAGTACAGGCAAGACCAGACTGAGGGGCAAGCTGGCCTACCCACGTGCTGTGGAAAGGCCCAATTCGAGAGAAAGCAGAAGAGGGTAAAACCTCAGGCCTGTGGTGGGTGCGCCTTCAGAAAACACAGTGGGTGTTAGAGCCCACAGAAAGCAAGACCCAGGGGGGAGTCACCTCAGCTCAGACCTCACGCTGAGTGAGGGACCACCGAAGTCAGCTCCCAGTCCAGGCAATGCATCCTCTACAGAGATGGGGGAATGCAGTCCCAGCTACTGCTGGACTCCCCAGACAAGAACATAAAAGGAAATCGGTCGGTTTCTCAAACACAGAGAAACTCCATACAGCAGCCATCGCCTTGGTGACCTCTGGCTTCAGCCCACAGACCGCTGGAACGGAGTACGGCAAAACAGGATGGAAAGAAATGGAACCCTCCCTCTTCTCCCTGCATTTGGGTCTGAGGCCTGCTCACAGGCTCACAGCATCTTTGACAGTGAACTTACCCAGAACAGACCTCTCTCTAAAGGCAACCAGAGAAAGATCATTGGACTTTCTGTGAGGTAAGAACTAATGTTCTCTTATGAAACTGCATTACTTCAACAGAGAGAGAAAACAGTATTTCTAGTTTGTATTTTCATCAAGATTCAGGAATAGCCCTGGCTGGTGTGGCTCAGTAGATTGAGTGCTGGCCTGCGAATCAAAGGGTCGCTGGTTTGATTCCCAGTCAGGGCACATGCCTGGGTTGCGGGCCAGCCCCCCAGTGGGGGTATGTGAGAGACAACCACACATTGATGTTTCTCTCTCTCTTAAAAAAAAAAAAAAGATTCAGGAATACACTGAAAAGGAAAAAAGCTGGATATCAGATAAAAATTTCTATACACTTTTTTTGTGATTGTACTGGACGTGATCATACAGGCTTGTCTGCCTTACTAGACGGAACTTTCAGCAGGCAGGGACTATACCTTCAGTTATCTCTGATTTCATCGTACACAATGCCTGGCAGAGTAAAGGTACGGGAGTACAATAAATGTTTATTGAATGAATGAGCAAAATCGCAAATTAAGTTGATTCTATCAGAGCTTCCATTTTTTAAAAACAATGTTATTTATTTTTTAGAGAGGGGAAGTGAGGGAGAAAGAGAGGGGGAGAAACATCAGTCTGTGGTTGCCTCTTACACTCCCCCTACTGGGGACCTGGCCTGCAACCCAGGCACGTGCCCTGACTAGGTATTGAACTGGCAACACTTTGACTCACAGGCTGGCACGCAATCCACTGAGCCACACCAGCCAAGGTTCAGAGCTTCCATTCTTAATATAAGCATAACAGTTTTTCTTATTAATATCCTTATTAAAGTATTATAACTCTTCTCTATAATTCTTACATTTCTTTGTTTTAATATCTGTAAATCCAGTGTTTTAGATGATCCACATAAGATGCAGGTAGAAACCTAACTGTAAATTATTTCTCCCTAAAATTACCGAGCTTTGCCAGTTCCCCAAATATTTCCTCGTACATCAATAATTAACATACAAGGAACAACTGATTCCGAATGGCCTGGGCTAACACGACATCCAACTGCACAGGAACAGGGCACATGTGGTGATGTAGAGACTGTGTCCCTTGTCCTGTTCTCACCTCGAATGTGCAAAAGCCCCAGGGAGTAGGTCACCTCCAAATATCAGAACGATCTGCATAGGAGAACAGGGACAATCAAGTGCTAATCCCACTATTTGGGGAAAAACACAAACAGCAAAAATAAATTTAAAAAATTACTGATGTTTATTATAGTATGGTACTGCTCATGGCTGGCTTGTCAAAAATCAAAATATATTGTTAAAAACTTCAGGCTACACATAAATAAACAAGTGCCCCAATTCCAATCAAGCCCAGTGTCGTGCATGGGGACCTTTGGAAAACTGGAAACTCAGGCCAGCGCTCACCCCCCAGCCGTGAGACGTGAGGCCTCTCGAGTGGTCCAGCTGCAGTCCAGCACAGCGCTGTTTCACGTACCCCCTTAGCTCCGCCAGGCAGAGCGCGCTGACTCTCAGTTTACAGACCTGACGACCAGTGGTCAGAGTAATTCAGTCTAATTATTGAAGAAGAAGAAGAACATGTAAAATTATATCTACTTCCCAGAGAGGTTCCTAGATTGTCAGAGGCCCTGGTACTCCATCAAGTATGAGAACTTCGTAGCTAACAGAGTACCCCAGATTGGAAGATTTTAATCATCACAACCGCTGGGTACTATTCCAGGCACTGGGGAATATAAAAACGAATAAAGATCACCTTAAGGAAAAGTTTACTGGTTTTATGTAGATGGGGCTCTGCGTGAGCAGCCAGTGGTTCCTGCCTCATCCCTCTTCGTATGAGAAGGCAGTGAGAAACTTATACATCAAGCATCTATAAAATGCGTAACACAAAGGAGGCGTTTATAGGAGGCCTATTTTATCATCTACATTAGGCCTTGTAAAGTAGAAGGTAATCTAAAGTCCAAGATTCCTGACCATAATCCAGGGTCCTTTCCATTTGTAGTAGACTTTTTAGTTACTGCCCCAGGGTCTGTGACCCCCTTTCTCCTTCCAGCAGACCCACTTTTGCTCGGTGGTCCATGTGTACATTCTGTTTGGTGTGGTTTCTAGAAAGCTGACTCAACCCAACTCTACTCCTGGCTCTAGGCCAGGCAAACCAGCACATTCCATCCCCCGGCCATGGTGACGGGTGTAGGACAGGCACGAAGGGACAAAATTAGTTAATTAGAGTGAATCTCATGATTTTTGCCGGGACCAGGATGAATGCAAGAACAAGCAGTGGAGACCTTGTGCCTATGCCAGTCTTAGGCGGAAGCCAGTGGCAAGAAGGAAGAGCAAAGATGTAAATAAACCAATGCCTTGGAATCAGGGCTGCTCCCTGCCTCCTTTCCTAAAGCCCAACCTGCTTCAAGGCTTTTCAGCTAGAAGGACCAACACACTCCCTTCATCATGCCAATCTGAGCTGGGGTTTCTGGTCCACGTCACTGATGGCACCCCCAATCCCAGAACTGACAAAGTCAAAAATGAGATCTGAATGATGATTGTATGTTTGTCTTGTTAACTTGAAAATAGTTTCACAAACAAGTTTGCTGAGTAGTAGAAATTACATGCACCACAGGCACGTGAAGCAGAGAGCGTCGCGCACTCAGTCTTTGGCCTCCTGGCTCCTGATGGGGCCTGTAATGGTGACCTGGACACCTGGGAAAGGAGGTCTGTGGTGCCAGGGCCGTCAGCTGACTGAGTTACCTCGGTCCCTCCTGCCCGACACTACGGCCGCTGACCAGCTCTATCTGTTCCTATTCCTCACATCGCACTTTGGAAGTGAGAGACCTCGATCAACATTCAGGAAAAAAAAAATCGTATGATAGAGTCAATCAGCATTTCAAAAGCATCGTGTTAGCCAAAAACTTTAAACCATAAATACTTGTAGTACCTGCTTTACCTCATTCATGTATATACATATAAAGAAATATGTGTGTATGTATTTTTTTTTGCCTATAGTATTTCAACAGAAATCTTACCCCTAAATACTTTAGCATGTATTTCCTTGGAATAAAGACAGTTTTCCACAGAAGTACAATACCTTATCATACAATTCCCTCATATCTAATAAGCAGGTTATATTTAAATTGTTCTACTTGACCCAAAATGTCTTGAATAGCTGGTTTCTTAAACAAACCGCAAGCCATTGATGTTTATGCATTGCATTTGGTTTTTGTATGTTCTTTATATGTGTCAACCTTAGGAAAAATTGAGGCTCCGTACATTTACCTTTCCCAAGAATATTTAACACAATTCATCTGGTCAAATAAGCTAGTTTCGTCCAGTCTGTCTCCATGACCTGTGGAGAACACACCTGCGGAAACGCCTACCTGGGGGGCTGAGGAGCTGAAGAACGCCAGTGTGCTCCAGGGCCTGTAGGAAGTCACTCAGCTCCGTGACGGTGCAGCCCTTCTCACCCAGGAGCTTCAGCAGACACAGGCTCGGGCTCCCTTCGGGCTCCAAGACCTTAAGAGAACACTGCTCCAAGTCCAGGCAACTGAAAGCAACAGATTTAATTCAAGTCAACCGTTTTCTTCACTATAATATGCCCACTCTATGGTTGGCACCGGCGGTATTGCAGGAAATAAATCGCAAGGTGTTGAGTGCTGAAAAGCTCTTTATGTTACGAATGCCACTGTTCCTTCCTCCCTCTGCCACTGTAGGGGACCCTCTGTATTCCCACATCCAGCTGGGCTCCTGTGAGAATGGGAGAACTCTGGAAACTTGATGTGAGAGAAATCTGGCCTTCCTTTTGATCAAAATTTTTACCTTTATCTCGGGAATAGGAAAACGAGATACATTTCTCTACTCTTTCTTGTACTTATATAAAATATATGATGACCCAACGAGGCATACATCTTTGAGGCATATTGAGAAATGAAAAAATTAATAGACAGTATTTCGAATTAACCAAGTACTGTGTCTGTGTGTTTGCATGTGAAAAAAGTAAGCTACAAAACAGTGTATGTTCTGTATGATACTGTTTTTTTTTAGCAAGAGGACGTGTTTGTTCTTACCTGCGCAGAGTAAAGCTGAAACCAGTAGTAGTAGCTGCCCTGGAGACGGGACGTGAGCAGAGGTCATGGCTGCATAGCTCACCCTTCACTACAAAGCTTCTGCACTATTGAATTTCTACTATGTGCACTCATTTTCTCAGCAGTTAAAGAAAAAGACAATTCAAAGGACTCGTCAGTGCTCAGAAGCACCCTCCTATGGGGCAGGCACGCTGTGGTCTGTGGACTCAACCTGCCCAGTCACCTGATTCTGTAAACAGATTGCCCGGGACACAGCTACACTCACTAATTTCCACGTTTACAGATGCATATGGCTGCTTTTCCATTACGATGACAGAAGTGAGCCGTTTGTCTGCAAAGCTGGAAATACTCACTATTTGGTTCTTCACAGAAAAGTCTGCTATCCCCTGCTCTAAGGAATCTATACGTTCTTTCTCGCTGTCCTTTTGTTAAAACTATTCTTTTTTCATATTAGTATTTAACATACATATACAATGTCCTTTTCAATGTTACTGTGTTCAGTGGGGTGTACAGGGTTAGAAAGACAGGTTAAGATCAGACTGTAGGGCGCCATGAATTATGCGACAAGGACTATAGATTTCAATCATTTCACAGGAAGGGCAAACACAAGTATCAAACACTCAAGAGAAGAAAAAAAATTGAGAAAAATCAAACAATCAAAACCAAAACAAAAAAAGCCTTTTCAAGGAGACATAACCAACAACAAAGGCAACAAAATCTTTAGGTAGTCTCTGTGATATACTGTTGAATTTGCAACTCTAACCCTTTGCAGGCACCCCTTCCTTTCTGCCAATTTGAACTACAGACCAATAATATAAACCCTTGCTTCTCGCGGACAGCACCAGTCCATCAATCACACATTTGACACAGTTTCCTAATGGTATTTATCTCATATACCACAGGTGTGCAAACTTTTCCTTAAAGTGTCAGAGAGTAAATATTTTAGGCTTTATGGGCCATAGAGTCTCTATCACACATTCCTCTTTCTTGTTTGTTTTGTTTAACAATTTTTAAAATATAAAAACCATTGTTAGCTCATTAGCTGTACAAAACCAGGCAGTGGCCTGAATTTGTCCCACGGGCCACTGTTTGCAGCTCCCTGATCTGTATGTTTAATTCGACATTATTTTGCTTTAAAACCATAAGCTTTTCTTTCATAAAGATGTCTTAACTAAAGTACTCCTTAAAACAGAAACCCTACCTCGTATATATATAAAATATATATTTAATCTTTCAATACCAAAAATCTGTCTTACCCGTATTAATTATTCGAAACTGAATGCTATGGAGTGAATTTCAATCACAACTGAAAAGCTTGGAAGCCTGAATAGGGGAAGGGATCAAACATAATTGTATCACTGCCATGGCAGAGTTAAGATCAGCAAGCTTTCACATGACTTGAAATATGCTCAATCCACATCCATTTTGATCAATTTTATTGAAAGGCTACCATAGCATTTATATCAAGGTCACGCAAGACTTGTAATTCTGTGATGAAGTTAGTTATCTCATAAAAAACATACCCAGCCAAAATAATTTCAATAGTAGTATCATGTATCTCATAGGATTGTTAGAATTAAATTATATAGTCCATGTACAAGAACTTGGCACAGTGCTTGGCAAATAATAAGCACTCAATAAAAGCTCTTTTTATGCAATAAAAGCAAGGGAATATCAAAAGAATATTAAGGTCAATTTCTTAATCATGTTTATCTCTGAAACTGTTTTAGTTTTACCTTAAAAGCGTTTTGAGTAGCTACTATTTTGTAACCGGATACTGTCCTTCAAGGCCTCCCATCACCCTGTTAACTAGGTCTTCCTCTCTAAGTGTCCTTGTTACGTTGACATGTTCAAGCTCTTGTTAAATGTGAATCTGCATGACAGACGGACCACCTGTCCCCAAAGTCTGCAGTGCAGACCAGTGGCGGCACAGTCTGAAGTCCACAGTGGGATGGTGAAAATCAGGACAAGACTGCCTTTTACTCAGAGATCGTCTTTCCTATATTTCTGAGTGTTGGAGCGCCTTTTCTTTTATGAAATAATGGTGAATACAACAGCAGCAAAAACAAAAGCTGAAGAAGCCCGTCGATCCTTTATTTTGTAAAAATTTGTATCACTAGTCCTCGTAATGGCCAGGTCGAGGAACCAGTACTAGAGACAACATAAGGGTTATAAACTTTTCCAATAATGAGAATGTGAGATTGATGAAAACAAAGATGCTGTATACTAAATATAGTTTTTATGATTGAGAAAGGTTATCTGGGTCTGATCCATGAAATTAAGAAGCCATCTTGTCAAATGCCACCAAGTCAGGCTTGAATTAACGTTTATACTGATACAGAGAAAATGAAAAAGTCTTTTTTCTTCTCCCTAAAACAAGTAAGTATCAAATTGACAATGTCTCTTCCAAAACAAGAGGCACAGGAGAAAAACAAATTTCTCTGTCTGCTTTCCTTTTACGAATTTTCCACATGAGCACTGGCTCTCAGCTAAGATGATGCTTACATGTACCTGACTTCTATTTCTTTTTTAGTTACATTCCTGTAAGACTGTGCTTTGAAGTGGTTTCTACCAGCCCTAATTTGGAATTTCTGGTTTGAATGAAAAGACTCTTACTGAACAAAAAGACACTTACTGATACATTAAAAAAAATGTATCTCTACTTAACCTTTATGTTTAAAAGTATATAATCAAAGAAAACATCTTATTCACCCTTTAGGGTAGAAACTATGGCACTGTTCGTAGGCTCTTTTGCTTCTCTTTTTCCTTAAGTCAACAAGGATTTACTAATCACATAAAACAGGCCAGTCTTTTTCCCTGGGCTTTGAGGATATATCGGCGAGCAGCAAACAAAACAAAATTCCCTCTCCTACTGAATTTTCCTATAGGAGGAAGACACGCACACGTACACAGATTTCTCTCTCTCTATATATGTCCATCCACCTGATTGTCACTGATACTGTGGAGCAAAACAAAGCAAAGCAGAGGGATAGGCAAAGTTGGAGCAGAGGGCAGATGTAGGGGGTAATTTTAAATAATGTGAACAGAATTCATTGAGACAGGTGACTTTTAAATTGACGTGAGAGAACACAGAAGGAGGGAGAGAGAGAAACACCGACTTATTGTTCTACTTATTTATGCATTCACTGGTGGTTTCTTATAAGTGCCTGACTGGGGATCGAACTTGAAACCTTGGTGGATGGGAACAATGCTCTAACCAACTGAGCTACCTGGCCAGGGCCGAGAGGGTGACTTTTAAGCAAACATGTGAAGGGGTTAAGGAGCAAATCACGAGGTCCATCTGTGCAGACCAACTCAAGCTGAGTAAATAGCAGCACAAAGATATATAGTTTTCACAGAGAAGCCAAAAGCAGGTTTGAACAAGAGTAGAGAAGGGGAGGGAGACATACGGGATATCAGGTCCAAGAGTTACTGTTAGCTAAATGGTGTTTCTACCCTGCGCTGTGAGCAGAGGAAGGTGAAGATGTAATGTCTTAAAAGAATCATTCTTATGAATGTATTAAGAACAGACTGGGGGTGGGACAAAGCAGGAGAAGCTGGGCAGCTACTGGGATAATCCAGGTGAGAGAGAACGGTGGCCTGCCCTAGTGTTGTAGCCACCGAGGCTGGATTCTGGATCCACACAGAAGAGACAGCAGACAAGGTGTGGGAGAAAGTGGAAGTGGTGTGTAAAAGCGGAGTCAGGAAAGACTCAGAAGTTTTGGGCCCCAGCAACTGGAGGGATGCAGTTGCCACTGACTGAGATGCAAAAGCTGCACGAGAAAGAGGCTTCTGTTAAATTTTGGACATGTTATGCTTAAGATATCTATTAGTCAATCCAGAGGAGATGGCAGATAGTCTTCTACACATCCGAATGGGGACTTCAAAACAAAGATGTGCATTTAAGACATGAATTGAGAGTAATCAACCAAAACATACATGAAGTCAGGACAGGAAAGGATAACACCAAGAAGGGGACTGGTGAAGTGTGGGTGAAGAGATGCAAAGCCTGAGCCCTAAGGCACTCCACGGTTCAGGGCCCTGCAGAGACAGAGGAAGGGATGGAGACAGGAGGAGAGCTTTCCTTCCAGCCTTTCACACCTGTCCTCCTTCCTATCACAAACTCCCTGAGGGCAGATTTCTGCACCCGACACACAGCAGGTGCGCAGTCACTGACTGCTTTCCCTGATCCGTGTTCTAAGCTTCCTCCTTCAGGGATTTTAGCTGGCAAATCAGCGCCTCCGGAAAGCGCTGTCTGTGGTCTCTGCGGCTCGAGTGGTCTACGGAACGACCCTCAGAACTCAGGCCCATCTGCACGGGCAGCAAAGAGTGTTCAGTATCAGCTCAGCCTGGACTGCGATTAGGCCTGAGTCTGTATTTAGGGCGTCTCCCTACGGACATGGTTGTGGGCAAGTAAACTACTAAAGGCAAGGATTTCTTCTGAGTCATCAGGAACCATCTGAAAACATTTACAATTATTATTTTTAATTCCTGATGGACAGTTCAGAACCGAGGCTTGTGTTTATTTATTCTCATCTAATTTGAGGAAGGAGAGAGAGTCAGAAACAAGTGAGAAGAACCATAATAGACAACCTTCTGAGGCTTTAGAGCCATGAATCCAGAGACTCGGAGAAAAGCACTTCCCGTTTTCCTGGGAACTGTTACCCACTGGACTCTCACACAATTCCCAGGTTTGCCTCTGGAGAAAAATACCTCTAGGGCCCTGTACTGTTACAGCTGCTCTTCTGCCATTGGTATGAAATGACTTTAAAATAACTCTTCTTTTTGGTCTTAAATAGAGTACACATCCCCAGCTTACCTTGCCCCCCCTCAGTTGTCACTCTGTAGCCCCCAAGTTCCCAGCGCTCACCTTTTGTTCCATCAGTTTAATTCTGATTTCAATAGGTAGATGAGCTTAATGTTCTTCAATTCTCCGGCCTTCAGGATGCCCTGCCACCCCTCACAACTAGCCTACTATGCACTAACCTTCAGCATCTTGGAAGACTGGTGAAACTTCAGCTCTTGTCAGACTTCCCACCCTGAAACCCCCAGATTCCACATATGCATGTCCTCGTTGCCTGTCACCTCTTCCTGGCAACTGCCCTTGTCTCTACAGTGTCTTCACCAGACAGCAGAGAAAGCTAACACCATTCTGTAGCCTTTGACAAAATCTGAATGAAGGCTTAGGAAGGAAAACTGAACACCTGATGTCAGGTATCCATTGCTTTTAGATCCCACCAACCATGCTTCTGCAGTGGCAGAGCCGTACTTTCTTCTCTCTGCTTCATCATCAAATAGGAGCCCTCTTCAGGAAAGCCCAAAGCCTAACGAGAGGACCAGATAATATTACAGATTAACCAATCACAGACCTGGTGATCTGAACCCCACGGAAGTCTGGAAGTTCAGAAATCTATGGACCTGGAATAATAGTATTTTGGATTTTCTTTGCATAGCAGGGAAAAAAAAATTATGCTATTCGTCTGCTCAGTTTCGTGAGCTTATCACTTCTTGATTCCATTCTCATATTGTGACTCCTCTGTATGGCCAAATCATCCCCAATCACCACGATTCTGGTTTAACCCAAACTCTCTGAAACTCAAGGCTGTTGTGAGGGGTAAAGTAGATAATGCATATAAACACTTAGTACATTGGTTATGTACTAAGTGGTTAATAAAATGATAAAAATTTGTCATTATTTTTCACAACCAACATAGCATTTTATATGTTATTTGTGAATGTTCCAGAATGACAGTCTATTACTAAGCCTTCAATGAATAGGAGCTAAATACTCATCATCTTTTTATCTTCTGGAACTTCTAGCAAATAACAGGCACTCAGTAAATGTAATTTTGAATGAATATCTCTCCTCTTAATTCTAAAGTATTTGGAGTGTCTGAGATAGGTTCTACACATGATACATAGAATCTTAGGTAATAATTCCTGTTCTCAAGGAGTTTATAAAGAAGTACATAAACAATGCGCAGTATAAGACAAAGTTCAGTGATAGGAGAAGTTAAAAAGAACTGCAGAGAGAGATCCGAATCTTAACAACGGCAAAGAACAGGGGTTCTACGTGTGGTCTGGGAACCCCTCGTGCAGGTCTGGCGATCCACAAGGTCACCGCGACTTTTCAAAATAACACTAAGATGTTATTTATCTTTTTCATTCACCCTCTCCAGGAGCATTCATCGGAGTACCTGGTGTTACATGGTCTGCGATATAATGCAACAGACCGAATGCAGAAGCACATAAACGGAGCCAGCTCTCTGCAATGGAGCCAAGACACAAAATGGGAAACAATGCCACTTTTCTAATAATGGTCTTTGTTTTGGAAAAGTTTGTTTTTCTACAAAAACATGTTATTTCTGTTAACGTGCAATGGGTTATTCTTTTAAAGTATGTTAATACTTCAAATTTTTCTTAGTTTTTATTTCTAACATGGCAAGAATTAGTATGTGTTGTATGTATGTGATATACAGAACCCATGCAAAAAACTCTCTGGGTCCTCAATAATTCTTAAAGAGTTTCTCAGGGGCGTCCAACCTGCAGCCCAACACAGAATCGTAAATTTACTTAAAACAATATGAGGGTTTTTTTGTGTGATTACGTGTGGCAATATATTTGATGTGTGGCCCAAGACAACTCTTCTTCTTCCAGTGTCGCCCAGGGACGCCACAAGGTTGGACACCCATGGAGGGAATCCTGAGACCAAAAGTTCAAGAACCACCAGCACAGCGGTTCCAAGCCTGGTGACAGGAAAAGTGTCACTTAGAGTTTAATGTTCATAGTGAGGTCAAGAAACCAACTTAGTGGGCTGGTTTGATGAAGATGGTGAGTTTAGCTTCAGTCTTTCCACCATCCTTCTCTCCCCACATAAGCAGCTTCATCATGAACTCCTGCACCCCAAACCTTTCCCTCTCGTTATCTCTTTACCTGCACTTCTTCCTAACCTTCCTAGGTCTCCCGGGCCTGTGTCCATATATATATATATATGCCGTTGGTGTGCACTTTGCCCTATGATAATAGTTTCCAGAGAGCCTTCCTGCTCTCAATATCCTCCCCGGTCAACCTCCACTTCTCTTTCTCAGCCCCAGGGGAGGAGCGGAGGGAAAGGGTGTCAACACCGGGGCCCAATCTCGAACCTCTCGCACGCCCAGCACTTCCCTGGGTTAAAGCTCTCTCTGCAAGGTTACCGAAGTGCTTCCCGCGTTCTTTCCTCGGCGCTCCTTCCACACCTGCGGCCCCTGAACGTCCCGTGTGGCCACGGCGCGCTCCAGCACCAACCTCAGTCCTCCCACTTCAGTGCCCACCGCCCAAGTCCTCCTCCACGTGACCCCGCCCCTGCGCCCCGGGCGCCTCACCTTAGCCGGAGGCGCCCCCGACTCCCCGCAACTTCGGCCAGCCTCCTCCAGCCCCGGCCCTCCGGCGCTCGGTCCAAGCTCCCGCTGAGCCTCCGCAGCAGCGGCTCCGGAAGACGGTTGATGGTCGCGCTGCCCGGAGCGGGGAGCGGCAGGCCCGAAGGTGCGACCAGGGGCAGCTGCGAGGCCGGGGGCGACAGGGCCTGCTGCGGCTCCCCGCACTGCGGCATCTCCCGTGCAGGCGACCCCGCGACTGCCGCTGCTCCCGCCGGCCGCATCGCCGGCGTGGGCCCCAGCGCACCTTCCGCTTGTCCCCTCGTTCGCTCCGGCGCTGCGGAGGCAGGGGCTGAAGGACAAACCCGGCGGCGCTGCACCGCACACGGAGGAAGAGGCTCTGCTCCCCGCCCCGCCGAGACAGGTTTGCTACCGGGAGCGGGGTGGACCGGCCGCGCCAGCCGCGACGAGGAGGCGGAGCTTGGGCGGGGGCGGGGCCGCCCACTGCGCGCGCCTGCGCGGGGCCGCGCGCCTGCCCCGCCCTCGGTACGAACTCCGCCTGCGGAGGCGCGCGCTTCAAACCCGGGGAGGTGGAGTCCTGGTTCGGCAGGAAGGATCGGGTGGTTGCCGCTGGAGGAAGAAGCGGTGGAGGAACTACGCCCGGGCGGCTCCTCCACGGCGAGGAAGCGTGCGACGTCGGGGCTTCCCGACACCGTGGGAGGCGGATTGCCCCATGCCAAGGAAGGGAGCGCTCGGGCTCTCGGTCGCCGGCCCCGACCCTGGCCCCTCGCTTTGGCGCCGCGCTCCGCCGACTCACGGACTTGCGTGTGCCGGGGGGCGTCACCGCACCCGCATTGGGCAACCTCAGCGGCGGCTTCCCTGTTTCAGGGATTGACGTGTGTGGCATTGTTAAGGGAAGTGGTGCTAGACTCCGGACACTTAATGGAAATTGTCCGAAATCTGTGCCTAGACATAAAAAACGAAACGAAACAAAACAAAACTGGGCTGTGGCGTATTTTAAACACCTTGAAATTTATTTATTTAGTTAGTTTTTAGCAGGAATTGCCTGGTTTCCTCCCAAGTCAGATTGCCACCCACAATCTTCATAAATCAAAGCAGGCAACCTTATAGAGATTGCCCTCCCCTGGAAGGGTGCAGGGTAGATGAGATAAGCGCTGACTGCACTAAGCTCGCTCTCCCAATCCTAGCAATCACTGTTCAGGGTCGTTGCTCCGCTGAAAACTATAGTGTCGTTTTGGGACAAAAACAGCAACTTACAAAGTGTGACCAGCCAGGGAGCTCCCAGACACAAGGTTTCCTGGCTCAATTTCTGGTGCATTAGCTTTTCATCACAGGACAGCAGGGTTTTCTGTAGCACCAGTTTGTACACCCAAATTCTCACTACCTGTTGGCGAGGTAGTTGCTTCATATACAGCCTCCACCACATTTTAGCACAAGCAATTACTGTACTTTTTCATCACTGTTATCTACAGAGTTCGGAATGCAGTATAATGGCTAAGTGCATGACCTTTGGATCCAGGAAGATCTGCTTGATTCTAGTTGTAAGACCCCGAATAAGTTTCTTAATTCTCTGCCTCATCTGTTAAAATGGAACTGAAAATGTAGAGGGTTGTTACCAGAATTAAAGGGATTGTTGTATGTAATGCACTTAACACTGCTTGGCACAGAGTTGCTAATAAATGACAGCTATTATCCTTGCAAATGCAAAAGCTTGTTTCATACTCAGTTTGCTTTGGTCTGGGAGAAGTAATGCAGTTGTATTAGTGCTCTCAAAATTGCCACGTTAATTTTGGGAACTATATACTAAATAGCAATTCAGCTTCCTTTTCTATGTACCAACCATTATGTTTCTATAAATATAAGAGAAAAACAGACTGGATATCTGGCTTTTAAATACTTAAAAGTCCATGCACTTCTGTAGATCACATACTTGGGAGTTCTTCCTCATTAGTTGAAAGTGACACAGATCTTTGTGAATCCATTGGCAGGAAGCTTGTGGTTTCATTCTATGGAAATCCACTGATGTAATCTTCAAGATACTCACAAATCTGGAAACTGACTCAGATTTCTTTTTTCCTTTACACAATTTGTCCCTAGATAGTACTTTAACTCTAAAAATGCCAAAAGAATATATTAGCTCCTATCTGGATAGGTTTTCAGTGGCCCAGCTCAGGAGAAAACCTGCAGGTCTTGGGATCTGTACACAATGGAGGGAGAGGACACACGGGTCTTATGACTTGAGTGGCATTCTTTGCCTCCCTCCCTTATTCGATGCCCTGCACCTGTGTGATCTCGGACTCAGCCTCTGGGTGGAGGCCACTGAGTCCGCTCTCAGCCACAAGGATTTCCACATCCCTGACAGCCCATTCTTGCTGGCATCTCCCACAGGGTAGGGGGATTTTTCCATTTTGATTTTGACTTGGAATAGTACCTAAGTATTTCACTAGTATTTCACACTCTTCCACAATGAATCATGCGTGGCAAAGACTAATGCAAAGACTAACTGCATGCACTACATTTATCCATTCATTAACAAATATTTATTGGGTGCCTACCTGTGCCAGGCTCTGTACCAAATACTGTTAAGTGGTGGTTGGGAGAAACAGTGATTGGCTGCCTTCTGTACACACCCCGAATGGGGAGCCAACCTTCAACCCAGGCATGTGCCCTGACTTGCAGGATGTTGCCCAACCAACTAGCTGGGGCTGGGCTTTATTTTTTATTTTTTAATACATTTTATTTATTTTTAGAGAGAGGGGAAAGGAATGAGAAAGAGAGGGAGAGAAACAAACATCAGCTGCCTCTCACATGTCCCCAACTGGGGACCTGGCCTGCAACCCAGGCATGTGCTCTGACCGGGAATTGAACCAGTGACTTTTCGGTTTGCACACAGGCACTCACTCCACTGACCCACATGGGCCAGGGCTAGACTTTATTTTTAAAGAGCAGTTTTAGGTTCACAGCAAAATGGAGGAGAGGATACAGAGATTTCCCACAGGCCCTTTGCCCTCGCATACACACAGCCTCTCCCTTAATCAACATCCCCCATTACAGTGGTATGGTACATTTGTTACAAATGATGAACCTACCCTGGTTCATTGTAATACCATAGCTCATATTTACAGGGTTCACTTGCGGTGTACATTCAATGGGTTTAGACAATTTATGATGACATGTATCCATCATTATGCTATCATACAGGGTATGTTCACTATCCTGAAAATTCCCTATGCCCTATGTATTCACCCCTTCTTCCTCCCAACCCTTTGCAACCACTGGCCTTTTTACTGCCTCCATGTTTTTTTTCCTTTTTCGATGTCATATAGTTGGAATCACACAGCCCTTTCAGACTGGCTTCTTTCACTCAGTAATATGCATTTGAGTTTCCTTCATGTCTTTTCATGGATTAATAGCTTATTTCTTTTTAGCACTGGATAATATTCCATTGTCTGGATATACCACAATTTATCCATTCACCCACTGGAGGACATCTTGGTTGCTTCCAAGTTTGGGCAATCGTGAATAAAGCTACTACAAACATATGTGTGTGCAGGTTTTTGTGTGGGCAAAGGTTTTCTACTCGTTTGGGTAAATATCAGGGAGTATGATTGCTGGGTTATATGGTAAGAGTACGTTAGCTTTGTAAGAGACTGCTAAACTGTTTCCCCAAAGTGGCTGTACTCTTGGGCGTTCCCGCCAGCAGTGAATGGGAGTACCGGTTGCCCCACCAGCCGGCTGGCATTCTGTGTTGTCAGTGTTCCAGATTTTGGATAGGACAGGGTTTTTGTTTTGTGGTGTGTTGTTTTTTTAAAGAAAGTTAAAATCATGACTTCAACAAATGTACAATTAAGACATGTGAAAGATTTTATTTAACACATTAGCGAACAAGGAAACCAGAAAGCTGTTACAACCACTTCAAAGGAGAATCTAAAAACAAGATAAATATGTAAACCCTGGGGGATACTGAAATGAATTAGCTTAATGGATGCAAAACTGGCTTCTTCCACAGTGGGGGAGGGCTATCAGTTAAACCTCCCCTGAAAGAATTTACTTACTTAAAATTAAGTATTATTTGTGTTAGTATCAGTTTTTTATACCTTTGGTCTCTCAGGGTTGCAAAATAGCAAGTCAAAGGCAATGAAAGGCAGATAAATCTGGACAGATGAGCGAGTTATAATACCCAACTATACATTTCAGTCTTCGTCAATTTTTCTTTCAGCACTTAGAGTACAAGTTTGACTGAATCCACTCTCCGCTTCTGGCAAGGAATGGGGATTGGTGAGTAATCTGTTGGCAGCAAGAAGGAGTGTGAAGATACCGAGGAAAAAATACCCTGTGGAGCAGCAAGAAAAACAAATTCCTCACATGCAAGGTAACCCCCATGGGCTATCCGTGATGTTCAGCGATGCTTTCTGAGATGGAAGACATTCATATGTGCAACATGCTCTCTTTCCTTTTCCAGAAGACATAGCTGAGCTCTATGTTATGACAGAATAATACCAGATATCATGATAGATATGGCATTATGATAGGGAGAGTCTCGAACCAGGTCTAACTTATTATCCACAAAGCAAGTCATCCAGAACTCTGATTCTTAAATGATCAGTACAACCAAATCCCTGGGGACACGTTTCAACTACAGGGAGGAACTACAGTTGGGGGATATATCTGATGGCCATGAGATGCTTCAGTGGCATTTTCAAAAGGGCACTAACTCCATGGATCCACCCACTAGTCTTTTGACTTTTGACAAGAACAACTGCATTGGGCTACAATGATGAGGAAATTCATTCCATAATGTTTGCCAACTACCAATCAGTACTCTTCAAATGTCAGAGCGATGCTGGCCACAGCAGCGTTCCTTGTCTTTGGCTACGCATACAAATCACATGAGGATGGGACGGTTCCTCAAAAAGTTAAATATAGAATGACCATATGACCCAGCAATCTCCCTTTTTTTAGCATGTGTCAGAGTTTCCCTCCTTTCTAAGACTGAGCAATATTTCACTGTACATATACAACACACTCTACTTATCCATTCAACTGTTGATGGACATGTGGGCTGTTTCTACTCTGAGCCATGGCGAATAATGCTGCTGTGAATGTTGGTATACAAGGATCTGTTTGAGTCCCTGCTTTCTATTCTTTGGGGTGAATACCCAGTATGGATAAATCTAGAAATCATTATGCCAAGTGAAATAAGCCAGTCACAAAAGGACAAATAGCATAGGATTCCACTTATATGGGTTTACCCAAAAGAGGCAAATTCCTGGAGACAGAAAGGAGAATAGAGGTTACCAGGGGAACCAGAAGAGAGGAATGGGGAGGTGATGTTTAATGGATGTAGAGTTTGGAGTGATGAAAAAGTTCTGGAAATGAATCAGGGTAATGGTTGCACAACATTGTAAATGTACTTAATACCACTGAATGATATACTAAAAATGGTTAAAATGGTAAATTTTACATTATGTAGAGTTTCCCACCTACACATAAAAGAATCACTCAAGAAACCTTGCAAACATCCCGACACCCGGGCCACAATCCCCAGAGACTCCGATTTTAATGGGCCTGGGGTGGGGCACAGGCAGCAGCAGGCTTTAAAGTCCTCCAGGAGATGCTACTGTGCAGCTCCGCCTTGTCTGTACCTTAGGATACTTTGGGGAGCTTTAAAATACTCTGATGTCTGGGTGTCGCACCCATGATCCTTTCTTATTTGGCTTGGGGACGCTGCCTGTTTATTACTGGGACTTTTTTCCCTTAATTCCCCATCTGATTCAGTTACTGTGCAGTCAAGGTGAGCACCATGGCTCTAGGGCAGCCACTTTCAATCTTTTTTTCATGTGTGTATCATGAGCGAAAAAAAAGTTGAAAGTTGCTGTGCCAGGGAGAGCCTAGCATCTCTGCCTTTGGTCTCTCCTTTGGAGAAGGAGAACTTCCGTTTGTCAGTGATGCAATCAGGACATGGTGGGAAAGGCACTTCAGAGGACAGTCGAAGGGCACAATTCTCTAAGGCCACTTGGTTCTCTTTCCCTTCCCCGAGTCAAGGTTAGAAGTGGGAGAGGCAAAGAAGACGAGTAGAGGGCCCAGGAGAAAGGGGTGAAGATCCATCTCTTAAGGGAGAAAGGCCCTTTCTTCTTCTTCCAGGCATTCAGCTCCTACCAGCTTCTCTTGTGGACACTGCTCCCCACCCTATCCTCAACCCCCTCTTGAATTCCTCCCCCTCCCTGGGAGGGGCCCAGAGCTGACCTGTTCAGCCAGGACTCCAAAGATGCAGGGCTGTTAAGAGCATCCCAATCAAAGGACCATAGGCCCGGGGCATGAAAAATTAGCCAAGTTACCTACACTGATCATCGAGATGGTATCCATACACCCTCCTCTGAGCGATCCTGACTTACCTGCATCACTCTTTTGTCACTTGTGTCTTCCTTGGTGTTCGTACTTCTGTTCTTCTGTGGAAGTGCTGGCTCAATCTACTTATTAGGTCCTGCTGCATCCTGCGGTCTTGCTTGGGACACCAGACCAAGGTACTTTTGACCAAGGCCAACCAGACCAGGAACGGGTTGGGGATTTAGACATGAAGCTGAAAGGCAATGTGGGATCAGGCAGCACCCGAGAGACGGGAAGGCTGGAGAGAGCAGAAGGGGCCACCTCTGCTCTACGCCTTGAGGTCAAGTAGTGATCCCCACTAGTCTATGCCACTTTATCAAGGTCGAATTCTACCATAAAGACTTTGGCTGACGACTTCGCCGGTGGTAAAGAGAGTGCATGTGTCTGCACCGTCCTCTGCATAACACGTCCCTCCTCCATAGACACACCCATCCCTGGGAACCCAGCAGATGCTGGCCGGTGGGCTCAGCATTCTGGGGCCTGAGTATCCCTTCAGATGCAGCTGATGGAGGACAAAGTACAAAACCAGACCCGTGTGTTCTAGGAGCCCAGGCTCTGGTTGAGGAAATATATCAACACGAAAAAGTGACAAAGCAAGGCTTTGGGCCTTAGGATTTCTGTACTGTTGGGGCATGGAGGCTGGCAGTTTTCTAGTGACTTTTATCAACAGGACTAGAGATGAGCACAGAACAAAGAGAAATAACCTTCTAGGATCAGGAATGGTGGACTCAGAGAGCGAAAGGAATCTGACCGGTAAAGGCATGGTTATTGCCTGGGCAATAAGGTTATAACTTAATATTTAAAAGATGTGACGCCCGTGACCGTGCTCAGTAAATGATGACATTAACCTTTGCAGGTGACTATCAGGGGTAAAGATAGTCAAACATGTTAGTGCTGGCCCTGCTCCATGCTCCCAAGGATGACCTGTCCTCATTTCCTGCGGTTTCTGATGGAGAGGCCCTACCAGACTCTGCAGAAGGTGTTAGGGGCCAAGAATGGATTCAGAAGTCCTGATCCCTTGGGCTGTCCATTCAGAGTCTGGGAATTCCTTGGCATAGCACACGGAGGTCACATTTGGTGGGTCAGATTGGGGGTATGGGCTAGATGGTTTCTAAGGGTCCTTCAATTCTGGGGTTCTGGATAGAAGGGAGTTAGGTCCCAGAGGGGGAGGGCAGGTGAACAAGGACAGCCAGCTGGGAGGGTGGCTGCTGCTCCAGGATTGTGGAGAACTTCCAGTTAAGCAAAGTCACATGTAAATACGATTATTTGTGTGGGGAGAGGGGCAATATTTAAATGGCTGACAGTTCAAATTGTAACACTGTAGTTATAGTAAATGCTAAAATTAGATGTTGAGAACAAGCACAGTTATTTCAGGAGGATAGGCATAGTATTCTGTTAAAATGCAAGTAAGATTTATTAGTTGGGGGAAAAGGAAAGAGGAAGAAGGTGCTTGTCTAGTTGACCCAACAGTTTAAATTATACTGAAGGCCTTTGAACACATTAGTTGTATGCTAATCCTTATAGGCTAATTATTAATTAAACTCGTTTGTTTGCAGGCACTCAGTGACAACTTTGAAACATTTTTGTAGGAGCCTAGCTGAAATTATGAGCAAAAGGACATTTATTTAAAATATTCCATAACTTAAGCTTTTTCCTGAGTGACCTTAATGGGTTTTACTCCATGAGGTTTTGCTGTACACACATCAGAGTTCTGATGCTGCTGGAAATTTTGATGCAATCTTAATGAAGGAAGCAGTCAAAAATCATTTCACAATAAACAAAAATAGTGCAACACAGGTATATGCGGTAGTTACTTGTGTAACACCAGCATCACGGCGTGTCAGCCCCAAGGACTTCCTTAGCCAACTTTGCCCAATACCTTCAACTTCAGATGAGAGCCCTGAGGCCAAGAGAGGTTCTTTGTCTCTTCCTGAACCTCTACCAGTGGCACCGCTCTCAAAAGGCGCACCCTGGACCAACAGCATCTGCTTTTCGGGAAATGCGGATTCTCAGGCCCCACCCCACACCTCCTGAATCGGAAGGTCTGGGGAGGAGCCCAGCCACATGGGCGTCGCAAGCCTGCCGGTGGTTGGGTCCATGATCCCGTACTGCTCCCCCATGCTTCAGCTTTCAAATGTCTCCGGCAATCACTTTTGTAGATCACTAGCAGGCACACAGAGAATTACTTCCTGTTTTATGTCTAAATTTATCTCCCTAGAGCTGTGAAGGGCGTGGCCCCCAGACTTCACAGAGTAGAGGTACTTCTTTCACCTCCTTTATGGTGACAGGGCAGGCTGGGTCTCAGCCCAAGGGGGAGATGAAGACAGAGCCGGCACTACCATTATTTGATGATCTGATAACATCCAAGGCCCACTCTAAGGAGGGCCATGGCACGGTTTGGTTTTGGGTCTGGGGTGTTAAGACACCTCGCACTGAATCAAGGGGGCACAGAGTGAGGAGAGAACCTTAGCTGCTATGTAGTAGAGACTATGGGAATCTCAAATACTGGCCAGCGTTGTTCCAGAAGTGGTCTGAATACAGCAACCCTAGCCCTCCGGGAGCTGTGCACTGACAAGCCAAAAAAGGGTCCAGATGACTGCCTGTGATTCAGGCAGGATTCTGCTGCTCCCCACCCGCTCCTGCCAATCAGTGTTAGCAGAGAAATCTGGGGGTGCAGGATGCCGAGGGAGCCGTGTGGGGGTCCTGGCGGTGTCTCGGAGGCCTTCGCAATGCCGTTTGGAAGGACTGTGCAGTGGATGGGTACTGTTTTTGTGAAAGGATAGCAAAAAGCTAGGAAATTCCTGGGCAGGTGGAAGGGGGAAACTGAGACAAGAAAATTAAACAAGGCCAAAAATTTGAACAACTTACAGCCAGCTAGGAAAAGTCAAGACCTTATTGTCCCTAACCAAGGACACTTGTGAGCAAATCGTTTACACCTCTCCTCCCCTACCAGAGAGGAAATAGCTCAATCACCTGGTCAGGGAAAATAGAGAACAGGGACCCAATTAATGCCATCTTGCCAGCTAAACCCAAAGACAGATGAAGTCAGGGGAACAAATAACAACAGCCCCATTAGAGCCAGACAGACCCAAGACAGAAGTAGAACAGTGAAGCAGACCAAAGAAAATCCCAATGTCCCCTAGCTCATTTTGTTGCATCAACATATTAAAAATGTACCTGGAAAGCTAATAATATTCTGCTGAAACCCTCTCCTAAGACTCTTACCCGCAGAAAAAAAATTTAAAAAACCCTCCAGACAAAGACAGGGTGCAGGCTCGCTGTAGAGCACACCCACGCCCCTTCCCGGGCACGAACTTTTTACTTCTTCCTAAACAGTACGGGTCCGCATGAGACTTGCAACCAGGGGAGCAGCAGGCAGTGGCAGCTCATCCAGGGCTTACCCCCTGATCCTGTCTCCATGGCCCCCTTTTTCTCCAACTTCCCAGTGACTAACAGCAGCCCTGCCTTAGCTCACTTCTTTCCTAGAATGTTTCCAGGGCGCCAAAGCAGACCAACGCCTAAGCTCTCTCCTGTTGCTGCTTCCAACCTAAGCCCTTCCTTTGTCTCACTGTCCCCAGCTTTGATAAACATACTCTCAAATCACCTGGACTCATGTTGTGAACTTTTTCCTGCATGAAGTCAAGAGCCCCCACACTGCAGGCTGGCCTGAGCCAGACCCACCCCGGCCCAGACCCTGTCAGGCAACATTCTGTCTGTGTAAAGTAGCACTCTCTTCTCAGAAATACTGCTTCTCGATGTGTGGTCCAGTGAGAACCCCCAGATTCTTACCAGGCTGCTTCTTTAACTCAGTTGCTGGCTGGAGGTGGGCATGGTCTACAAGCTGGGCCAGTCCTGGGGTTTCTGACCTTCAACCAGATGAAGAGGGTCTCAGGCTATCTCAGGTGGCAAACCTATGAGGTAAGAGTCTGAGCTGGGTGGTGGCCACGCCCCCACCAGCTGTGTGGAAGTGGCCAGCCTGTGGGGGGTGGGGGTGCGGGGGGCGGGGGGAAGTGGCTGGCTCACTGAGAGAAGCAGACATGAGTGGTGGAGAAAGGGTTGGTGGTGGTCCAGTCCCTGGATGTGGTCATCCCTGAGACTCACCTCCACCTTTCTTGCAGTTCAGTTGGCTGAGCCAACAAATTCTACCTTTTTGCTGTCGGGGTGGGGACAAAAACTTTTCCTCTGTCCTTTTAGGTTCAGCTCCTGGGCAGATTACCAGGGGCCCATTCACCCGCTGAAGGGCTTCTGGGTTGCTTCCAAGGTTTGGCAACTGTGAATAAAAATGCTACATCGTCCACCTGCAGGGTTTTGTGTGGACATTTTTCATCTCCTTTGGGTAAGTATCAAGGAGTATGATTGCTGGGTTGTATGGGAAGAGTATGTTCAGTTTTGTAAGAAACTGCCAAACTGTTTCCAAAGTGGCTGCACGCTTTTGCACTCCCACCAGCAATGAATGAGCATCCTTGCTGCTCCACACCCAGGCCAGCTCTGGTGTCGCCGGTGCTCCGAATTCTGACAGTCCTGATAGGTGTGTGGTGGTTGTTACGGTTATTTGTATTTTCCTATCTGCTTTGGTAAGTATTCTTGCACCTCCATAGAATGTGGTGGCGATTTCAGGTGCCTCAGCTGAAAATTTCATGTTAACATCCTGTTTATCTTCCTTCACTAGTCATGGTCCCAAGCTCACTGATATCCACACACTTGCAGATTTCAAAGCTCACACACCTTCGTCATATATAGCAACGACTTGGAAGGGCTATTTCCTCCTCCTTCGAGAAGCACTCCCCTTTATTTGCACCTACCGTTGATCTGACACCCAAACCTGTACACATCCTTTAATCACCTGAAGCCTGTGCTTAGAAAAATTCACTCTTGTTTGGCATTTCACCAAAGAATTGCACCACTATAATTTAAATCCACTTACTAGCACAAATTTAATCAATTTTGCTTTTCTTTCTCTGGCTACCATGTTGCTATTCGCTCTATGGATTTTTTGTTTATTTAGATATTCCTACATTTTGACAGATTCCACTCAGGGTGTCTGTCCTCTGAAACAATTTTCTTTCCTTTTTTTGGATGGGAGTTGTTTAGGCAGCTTGCTTGTTTCTAGTTCAGTGGTCATTTGTGACATCAGTTCACTGACAGTAACTCAGTTTCACCCCCGGCTGTTGTCAGAGCTCTTCAAAGGATACTGCCTAATTCCGGTGACTTCATATTTGGGTGATGTGTCAAGAGGGTTTTCAATAGCTTTGGTTTAATCAAATACCTTAGACCTATTTGTTTTAAAAGACACTTGAGAACCAGAGCATCCCTAAAAAATGGAGGAGAGAAAGGCTAAGGCAAAGAATGCTTAAACGCCCAATTGTGTCAAATGCACCGAATGTGAGTGCGCACTTACACCGCCTTTATCTGCTACAGAATGATATAATATGGACTCCGATTTTGACTATAAACTTTTGGTTTCACCTTGGTATGTTTCCTCCCTTTGTGGTTAGCCACTTGGGAGGGGATTTCCGGAGATGCAGGTTATATAGTTTGTTTCCCAAAATATTTTGCATTGTTTTGGGTGAGAGGGCGTACCACCCGGCCTGTAGTACCTGGGTCTCAGAGGGCGAACCGACTCAGAACCACATTCCCAAGGTCATGGTCAGTCTCGGGGGCGCGGGGAGGGGCTTTGGTCATCACTCGTTCTTTGGTAAGAAGGCTTTAAAATATATATTCTTTTTTAATTCGGTAAATATATATAACGAAAATTTCCATTTTAACCATTGTGTCAAACCCAGTGACTTTAAGTTCTCATTGTTGTACAATCATCACCACCATCTGTTCCCAGAACTTTTTCATCACCCTAAACACCAATGCACTAAATAATAATTCCCCTTCCCCCTCCCCCAGCCCCTGGTAAGTGCTATTCTACTTTCTGTTTCTATGAATTTGTCTCTTTTGGGTATCTTATACAACTGGAATGGTAGGGTATTTGTCCTTATGTGACTGGCTTATTTCACTGAGCACAATACTTTCTAGGTTCATCCATGTTGTAGCATGAGTCAGAATTTCCTTCTGCTTTTTTGGAGAGTTTTATTTATTTTTGCTCCATCCCTTCACTTTTTTTTATCCAGCCCCGTAACCTCCCTCCCCTCTGACAGCTGTTGGTCTGTTCTCTATGATCTGTTTTTGTTCTGTTTGTTAGTTTATTTTGTTCATTAGATTCTACATATAAACAAGATCATATGGTACTTGTCTTTCACTGGCTGGTGTATTTCACTTAGCTAATGCTCTCCAGGTCCATCCCCACTGTTGCAAAGGGTAGGATTTCCTTCCGAACAACATTCCATGGTATGCATGTAGCATATTTTGTTCATCCACTCACCTGAGGATGGACGTTGGGCTTGCTGCCATCCCTTGTGAACAATGCTACTCTGAACACTGGTCTACAATAATTTCTTTGGGTTTCCACTTTTAATTCTTGTGGGTATGTACCTAGGAGTGGAATCTTATGGTAATTCTGTTGCGGGAACTTTTTGAGGAACTGAAGAAAGGAAAAAATGAAGGGTTACATTTTTAGTTCACTAACCACAAGTTGGCTCAGCAGGCCGCAAATGTGATGAGACCTAAAGTCTCAGAATACACGATTGCCATTCAGAACCATGAGGATGGAGGTCGTGGGTGCATCCGCAGAGCCTATGGCGTGCTTTAGAAGCTGGTTTGCTCTTGCTGATGCAGGGCATGCGGGGGGAGGTGATTCACTTTGGGTTATCTTGTCTGGACCCATGATGTCTCTTTACAGAAGAGCTCCAAGTCTCTTCCCAAGAGGACATATTTTTAGGGTGAGTTCCAAAGCAACCCTGCACCCTTGCATGGATCCATATTGGAGCCTTCACAGAACCGGACTAAACCCCCGGGGCAGCTCCAGGCACCATCTCTTTCTAAAGCAACAAATCCCATTTATCACCAAGTCCTGCCATTTTTATTCCTCATACCACTTCATCCTATTTCCTTCCCACTTCTACTTCTGCCATCCTAGTCCAAGTTGCCTCATTTCTTTTGTGAACTTGTGAAATAGCATTTCTCACTGGACCTCCCTCATGTACGCTTATTGTTCACACAGAAGCCAGAACGATCTTTTTCAAATCCAGATCTGAAAATGACCCATGTGACCGAGGGGTAGGGAAACAGGCATGAATACATTGATGGTAAATGAGTGAATTAAGTTACACTCATACAGTGAAATACCATTGACCTAAATCTAGATATTTGTGTAAATGGAAATATTCCAAATGAAATTACAGTACAGATTACAGAATATAGACAGCATCATCTCACTTGGATGAGTAATTATAAATATGTTTATATATAACTATACATTCTAATTGCACACATATTTATAATTATATGTAAATCTGTAGGAATATAGACCAAACGGTTAATTGGGGTTATTGAAAGATATCAGTGTTGGGATTTGGGTGATAAGTACACGCCCCCTTTTTGGTCTATCTATAGTATCTAATTTTTTATTGTAAAACCTGGATTCCTTATATAAAAAACAAAAGAAAGCTTTAAGATAAAAGAAGTAGAATTATGGTTAAGGGGAAGAACTCTGGAGCCAGACAGGCCCAGGTGAGAGGTGACCTTGCATATTATCCTTAAGCGTCTTAACCTTGGTTTCCTCGTCTGTACACCAGTGATGATAACAGCGCCTACATTAGTGGGGTTTTATGAAGATTAAATTAAGTAACTGACATGCCCTACCATGCACATTTATCAATCAATCAAGTAACTACAGAGTTCCTATTCCTATACGACAGGGCAGCCCAGGTACTTGGGGAAGTGCAAAGAAAAAAGTTTTGGAAGGACAATTTAACGATACCTATTGAAATGAAAAAGGCACTTACTGTTTGACCTAGCAATTCGATTTTTAGAAATTTATCTGGAAAAATATGGAAAGACGTACAAGGATATCATAAGGGCATTCTAGAAGCAGTTGTTAATTCTGGCAGGAGAGAGGACTCAAAAGACTTTCAAAGAAAAGTTACCACTGGAGGAGTTAAACATCTGATACTTTTTTCTTGGCTAAGAGAAGAGAAATTCCCCACCCTCAGTCAACGTCTGGTGTGGGGCCACATCCAGATGACCGGAAAGCTCTCACTGGGACCACACCTGCCACCTGCCGAGTGCTAACATTGGAGAGAGATCCTCAGGTTTTACATGAATCCCCTTCTTAAAAATACCTGTATTTCCCTTTCCGCGAGTGGCTTGCTCATAACCCCAGGCTTTCACTTTTTCTGATGAAGCATATATCAGCTCTGCTCCTGAGACTGGCTCCATAATTTGCAGGGATCCTTGTTCAGAAATGAATAATAATTTTATGCTGGCAACAGCAGAACATTAAACCAAGCAAAGGGCCCTCCGTGACCTTGCAAGTTGCAGGTCAGCGAGGCCATCCCTGCTAGTCCCTCTTTCACTAAATTCCAGCTATGCCAGAGGATTTGTGCAGTTCCCTGAAAGAAGCCAAGCTCTTTCACGCATCACTTTGCAGAAGCTGGTACTCCTATCAGAATGTTCTTCTGCAGCCCCTGTGTCATCCTCCCAAAAACTCCTACTCATCCTTCAAAACCCCCTCAGATGGGACTGCCAGGAAGTATCCTTTGCCCTATTTCCCCTCCCTTGCCACTGGGAGTCCTTCCTCTCTACTTCCTTGGCTACCTGTGCACATGTATAGGAGGACAGAGGTTTTGTCTTCTGCTTGTCCCTGTGTCCAGCCCCTACCAAGGTGCGAATTTCTAACAATGACTGGGCATGTCCCCTAGAGCAAGTACTGTGACAGGAACATCCCATGAGTAACTCACTGTCACATTAACCCGAGGAAGGAGCTGTAATTATTCTCATTTACCAAAGGAGGTCAGGGAGATAGAATGTGTCCAGCGTCACACATCCGGGGGAGATGTGCTATTGGGTTGTAGGGAAAAGGTTAAATTGGAGAAATCCATAGTGCTTAGAGGGTCTGAGACATTTTGTCACAAAAGGGGCTGGCCAACCAATGGGTAGTCAGGCACTGTAGCACAAGTAATATTTCTTCAACAGTACAAATGATTCTCTCATTCTCAGGAATTCATTTATTTTGACGGTGCAGTTTTCAGAGTGCAGTAAAATTATTCTCCATTCCCCACCCCCAGGTCTTTGACTAGGTCTGCATCTCTGCTTGTCTGAACTTGTCACATGGGTAAAATGAGGGAGTTGAATTGGTTACTTGTGAAGGGCCCTTGTAGTTTCTTGTTCTTCCAGGAAAGAGGGATTTTCCACTCCCTTTAGACTGGCCATGGACATGGAGTGGAAAAAAAATCCCAGCTGTATCTTGGGTAAGTCTAGACAGGTGTATGTACACAAGGCTGATCCACACAAGGACCAGTAATAGGTGTAGTGTTGTGTCATCCTGGCCAGGAGTCACAAGGAAATGAAGAGACAGGCCTCGAGCCCTCCAGGATGTTGTAAGTGGGGCTGAGCAAACTGTAGTGACTGAGCAGGCAGAGGGAGCAACAAGTGTACTTGGCTGAGGCCGCCTGCTCCTGCTGCTCTAGGCCAGAGTGGATTCCCAGGGAGGAGGCACGCGCAGCCTTGCTTGGTCTTCCCGCCCAGTCTTCTCTGAAAAACTCCCACCATCCCCACCACTGATAGGAAGAACACAGGGAAGTCAAAGCACCACAACAGATGAGCGACACAGGCGTTCAGAGACTGGGGTGCAGGAACTCGGCTTAGCAGCTGCCGGGAGGAGGGGCCCTTAAGCTGAGCCATGAAGGAAGAGGAAGGACAGATGTTAGCAAAGACAGGACAGGAGAGAACAATAGAGAGTGTTTGGGAGAAAACGAAGAGGTGGGCCCGATGGGGATGCAGAGTGCCAGTGGGGAGGGGCCGAGTTCTGGGGGAGCTTTTCTACCTGCAGGTCGAGGTGTTTCAGGCCCGGGAATGAGCTCTCAGGTGGTGCAGCTTAACACCAGTGTAAAACATGCCCTTTTGGAGAAGTCTCTGGGGTGCTAATGACATATGCGGCTGACACCCTTGTCATGGGTTAGACCCTGAACCAGTCACATGACCGATCGGCTGAGGTGAGGGTACGGCTGAAGCTGCTAAGAAAGGTGAGGGGTCTGGGCAGGAGGTGAGCAGAGTGACCCAGAAATGAGATCTCTGTGTCCCTCTGAAATTACCTCTGGGCTGAGTTTCATCACAGGACAATAGGGGACTTGGGAATGGCAGGCTGAGATGTTTTGGTTTTATCCCATTAATGCTGAGGTATCACAGAAGCAAGGGAGATACGGAAAACAGCAGTGTTTCTAGAAGATTGGTCTGATGGCCGGCAGCCCCAGCTGACGGTGGCTGTGGTGGTAGGAAGTGGGGGTGATGGCGGCGGACCTGGAAAATGGAGGTTGGTAGGCTGTTCCTGGGGGGCAGGGGGAGTGGGGCAGAAAAACTGGATTCATACATGACTTCCCCCCTCCCCATGCAGTAAATGAATATGGGGAAGTGCCCGTGGAACACACGCCAGTGTTAACGGGTTGTTACATTATTACCATCACATGTAGCCACATTTGCAGGTGGGGATGATAGTTTTCAACCTTGCAATACAGTTCTGCTTTTGACCTCAGGAAGACAGGTTTGGATGCCTTAAGAGAAACAGGAATGTGACAGAAAAAGAGAAAGAAGGGCCATGTCCTAAGAGTGTAGTTGCAAGGCCTCTGAGGGGGGGCACCAAAGATGGGAGTTTCCTGGGCTGGCAAAACTGAGCCCAGAACTCAGCCACATAAGTCTTTTACACCAAAAAGGGACATAAGGTCATCAAGCTTGGACAGGACTTCAGAATTTAAGGAAAGGAGAGAGGGTAGCTGGGGGTGGACTGTGCTTCAGGGAGCTGTCAGTTAGTTTTGCTGCAGGAAAAAACTTACACTTTTTCTGACAGTTTATCAATGAGGCAGAATTAATTGGTCTTTTCATTGACCATGGAACTATAGAAGTAGATGGTAGGAACAAGAAACATAGTATTTTGCCAAAAATCCTGATTTAAGATCAGGTAACCTTTACTGTGTTTTTTAAATTAATGTTATTGATGCAGAATCTTGTGCATTAAAGTCTTCAAGGCTACCTGGCCAGCAGGTGACGCATGGCCTCCTGACCTTTGCAGAGCTCCCCTGCCACCTTTGCATTTGTAGGAGGATGGGTCATATGTATCTGGTTGCATAAGGGAGCAGCATAATAACACTGTCAAAGGAGCGAGCATCACACGAGGTGCCTGGTGATAATTCTGTCTTAGACATTTGGCTCTGTGGGTACCTGTCACGAGGAGTATCATGTTCAGGAGGATTTATTCACTAGGTCACATGGGAATTGGAATCTGAAGTAATCATACAAAGTCACAGGTTTACCAAGTGGGTCTCATCCTTTTTAATGTGACTCAAGACTAAGATCAGATTAAAGACATTCAAATCACAAAGGAAGAAGTAAAATATCTGTTTGCAGAGGACATGATCTTAGACGTTGAAAACATAGAAGACCACACATGTACAAACATACACACACACTATTAGAACTAATAAATAAACTAAAGTTGCAGGATACAAAATCAACATACAAAGTTATGTTTCTATATGCCAACAGTGAACTATCCAGAAAGAAAATTAAGAAAACAATCTTAATTTACAATAGCACCAAAGAGAATAAAATACTTAGGAATAAACTTAACCAAGAAGATGAAAGATTTGTACATTGAAAACTATAAAACATTGGTGAAATAAATTAAAGCAGAAACAAATACATGGAAAGGCATGCTGTGTTCATGGATTAGTATTAATAATGTTAAAATGTCCATACTACCCAAAGGAATCTACAAATTCAATGTAATGCCTACTGAAACCCCAAAGATATTTTTTACAGAAACAGAAAACAGTCCTAAAATTCATATGGAACCACAAAAGACTCCAAATAGCCAAAACAACCTTGAGAAAGAAGAGCAAGCTAGATGCATCACACTTCTTGATTTCAAACTATATTACGAAGCTATAGTAATCAAAACAGTGTGGTATTGGCATAAAAACAGCCACATAGAACAGAATAGAGAGCCCAGGGGGATAGACTAGAGAGCCCAGAAAGGAACCTGCACATATGGTCAACTAATCTTTGAAAAGGGAGCCAAGAACACGCAGTGGGAAAATGATAGCCCCTTCAATAAATGGTTTTAGGGAAACTGGATATCCACACGTAAAAGAACGAAATCCATAGCCTAACAAACCCTTATCTTTCATCCCCACCAAAAAGTAGCTCCAAACATATTCAATGTTAACATTAGATCTGAGACCGTAAAGCTCCTAGAAGAAAAAATAGGGGAAAATCTTCCTGACGTTGATTTTGGCAATGATTTGTAGGTAGTGAACCAAAAGCACAGGCAACAAAAGCCAACATACGCCAATGAGACTCTATGAAACTAAAGATCTTCTGCACAGCAAAGGAAACAACCAAGTGAGATGACAGCCTACAGCGGGGGAGGGGATATTTGCAAACCATGTATCTGCCAAGAGGTTAATTTAAAAAATGTATAAGGAACTCCTAAAACTCAAAAGCAAAAAATAAAAATGCCAATTAAAAATGGGCAAAGGGTTTGATTAGACATTTCTCTAAAGAAGATATACAGATGGCCAACAGGTACATGAAAAGATGCTCCACATTGCTAATCATCAGGGAAATGCAAATCAAAACCACAGTGAGGTATCACCTCACACCCCTTAGGATTGCTGTTATCAACAAAAAAAAAGATAAGAAGTGTTAGCCAAGTTGTGGAGAAATTGGAGCCCTTGTGCACTGTTGGTGGGGATGTAAAATGGTGCAGCCACTATGGAAAATGGTATAAAGTTTCTTCAATAAATTAAAAATAGAACTCCCATATGATCCAGCAATACTGCATCTGGAGACATATCCAAAAAAAGTTAAGTCATATTTTCTCCTATATTTTCCTCTAGGAGTTTTTCACTGTAGCTCTTCAGTTAGGTCTCTCATCAATTTTGAGTTAATTTTTGTGTATGGTATAAGGTGTCAAAGTTCAGGGATTTTTACATATGGGTATCCAACTGTCTCCCAAATCAAATTGTCAATTTATTGAAAAGACAATCCTTTCCTCTGTTATCTTGGAAAATTTATCAAAAATTAATTGACATATCTCAATTAAAAATTGACATAACTCTAAATGCTTACTTCTGGATTCTCGGTTCTGATACATTTACATAGACTATCCCAGGATATGACAGTACGCCAATATCTCACTGTCTTGGTTACTGTGGCTTTTTGTTAAGTTTTAAAATCAGGTAGTAGAAGTCTTTCAACTTTGTTGTTCTTTTTCAAAATTTTTTTGGCTATTCTAATTCCATTGCATTTTCCTATGAATTATAGGATTGGTTTATTTTACAAAAACTCTGCTGGGATTGTGATAGGGATTGCGTTGCATATATAGACCAATTTGGGGATAATTACTGCTTGGCAATACTGTCTTGCAACCCAGAAACATGGAATGTCTCTCCATTTATTTAATCTTCTTTAATTTCCCTTTTCAATGTTTTCAGTATGCATGCCTTCTTCTAAATTTAAGTATTTTATTCTTATTGATGCTATTGTGAATAGTTCTCTTAATTGCATTTTCAAAGTGTTGCTAGTATATAGAAATGCAACTGATTTTTAGATATTGATTTATATCTTATGACTTTGGTAACCTTTTTTATTAGCTGTAGTGTTTTGTCTCTTGATTCCTTGGGATTTACTACATATAGGATCATATCATCTGCAAATTAAGACACTTTTACTTCTTCCTTTCCAATCTGGATGCTTTACTGTTTTTTCCTTTATTATCCTGCCCAGAAGCCCCTGTACACTTGACAATAGTCAATGTCCTTGCTTTTCTCCTAATATTAGGGAAAAAATAATTCAGCCTTTCATCGTTTAAGTAGAATATTCACTGTGGGTTTTTTTGTTTCATAGATGCCTTTATCAAGTTGAGGAAATTCCCTTCCCTAGTTTGTTGAGAGTTTTTATCATGAGTGGATGTTGTATTTACCAAATGTTTGTTCCACCTCTATGGAGAGGATCATGTGGTTCTTCCTCCTATTAATGGTGTATTACATTAATTGGGTTTCAGTTGTCAAACCATCCTTGCATTACTAGGATAAATTCCAGTTGATCATGGTGTAGAACCCTTCCCTTATGTTGTTCATTTTCGTTTGGTGATATTTTGTTAAGGATTTTTGCATGTATGCTCATGAAAGATACTGGTCTTTAGTTTTATTTTCTTGAGATGTCATTGTCTGGCTTTGGTATCAGGGTAATACTGACCTCTTTTTTCAGCATGAGAGTACTCTGTCCTGTTAACTTATAGGTCTCATAATTTTTTGTTGAAAACCTGACATTTTAGATAATCTACTGTGGTTATTCTTTTTTTTATTGTGGTTATTCTTAATTCCAGTTATCCCCCCACCCTCAGGTGGTTGTTGCTGTTTGCTTTGAAACAAGGATTGAGACAAATCTATGCACTATGTCTCCCGCAAAGTGTGCAGACACATATTTCTACTCAGTTTTCTTTTTAAAATTTTGATGTTTGGCTTCCTAGTGGTCACCCTGTGTCTGCATAGCCCGGTGGCCAGCTAATGATTGCACAGAGGTTGTGATCAATAACCTTGAACCAGTAAAACTTCCATCCTCTGCCAGTGCATCTGTGTGAGTAGGGGAATGCATTCAAGTTACAGCCATTTTCAAGTCTGCTCTGATATTTACTTTCTGCTAGGCCCTTTCATGTCTGCTCTGTGCATGCTGGGAATGTGTGGGTGGATAGCTGAGTCCTCCCTGGTCTGTCTGCACATGCGTGCAGCCTCAGGCAGACAGATGCTTGCCTGGACCCCAATCCCATCATCAGGTTGTTAACCTGCACTCACCTGCTGCTAAGAGTTACTTCCATTGCTAACACACTGGGAAGAGGTGTTGTTCACTGTTTCAAATGCCAGTGAGCCTTCGACCATGACAGTGACATCACCAGTGCTCACAGCCTGCCCTGTCAGAACCTCTGTGACGTGGCAGCTGGGTGGGGGGAGTGGGAGAAGCTCCAGGCAAGAATGGCCTCTTGTTAGTACCTGCGGTTGAGTTCTTCAATCACAAATACTTCTCAAATCCCTGCACGCTTTTGGTTGATTTCCAGAGCACTAAAATGGCTGTTTGTCTGTTTTGTCCATCTTCATAGTTGCTTTTTGGGGAGATTTTCCGCCTTCCTCATTCAGTCACAGCTGAGGTCCTAACTCCCATTTCATGCCATTTTTAATGGGGGAAAATCTGGAGTCTTCAAACCAAAATCTTAACTTTTATACCTATATCAATCTTTTAATTGCAAAGGGTAGACGCCCTGAAAGCAGGAAGGAAACTGAGAATCTTAGATACTATCTGGATTAAAGAAAGGCACAAACTGATCCGGTGCGTTAGCACAGACCAAGTAACATGAAAAAGAGGAGAAGGGCCCGATTGGAACCTAAATTTACTCTGCCTTGCATGGGGTAGTGGTTAAGTACATGGAGGGATGGGGCTTTATATGCAAAGGAAAAAAACAAAAGAAAAAGATCATTTAAAAAAATTGTGGCAAAAATTAACATAAAATTTACGATGTTAATTATTCTTAAGTGTGTAGTTTAGTAGTGTTAAGCATATGAGGTCTGTCTGGAAAAAGTTGAGCCATTGTTAATATAATGAAAATGGTTTGAGTGACATTAGTGTAACCAGGCAACCAAGGAGAGTGGACTGGAATGCACATGTGTGAACAATGACCACTTCACTGTACTAGTCAGTGGGGGCAGTAGGCACCTGAGTGACCATGTGTACTGTGTGGCTGTTGCATTCAAGATAACTGAGTGACTACAGCAACAGATCTGCATCAGTTTTTGTGTTAAGTTTGAACATTCCTCCATGGAAACTGCTCTGATGATTCAGAAGGTAGCAGCAATGGGCAACTGGTGATTGGCAGCCTCATCACGACAATGCACCTGCTCATGCATCACGTCTCGTGCAGAGATTTTGGTGAAACATCAAATCACCCAGGTGACTCAGCCTCCCTACAGCCCAGATTTGGTGCCTTGTGACTTATGGCTTTTCCCAAAACTAAAATCACCTTTAAAAGGAAAGAGATTTCAGACCATCGATGAGATGTAGGAAAATGTGACGGGACAGCTGATGGTGATTGGGAGACCTGTGTGAGGTCCCAAGGTGCCTACTTTGAAGGGGACTGAGGTGTCATTGTCCTGTGTACAATGTTTCTTGTTATCTTCTTTAGTAAATGTCTCTTTTTGATATCACGTGGCTGGGTACCTCCTGGGCAGACCTCACATACACCTTGTTGTGAACAGATCTCCAGAACCTTTTCATCTTGCAAAACCGCAACCCTGTGCTCATTAAACAACTCCCCCTTCTCTTCTCGAGATAATTTTTGTTAAATCAAAATTCATAACTTCTACATGTCAAAACTTCACAAATAAAAGGGCAAACCATAAACTGGGAGACAGAACTTATTTTCAGCAAATTGTATGTTAAGTGCTTTTATGTGTGCAAAAGAGAACCACTCAAGTCGCAAAATTGTCCAAAAAAAATTGAAAAGACCATTCATAAAAGAAAAAGCACCAGTGAACTTATAATACTTCACCTCACTAGTAATCAAAGAATTGTGCATTAAAATACCAGTTTGGCTTCGGAGGTTAGCAAAAGCATTTCCAGTGATAGAGCCCAGTGCCAACTTGCTCTCAGGGGGATGGGCGGGCTCTTACCTGCTGTGGACATGCAGCAGGTAACACCTGCTAGAGTTTTGTTCGGCAGTCTCTTTCCAAACCTTAAAATATGCATAACCTTTCACCCACTGGTGCCACTTTTAACATCCTGTCCTTAGAGAGACGTGCCCAAAGCTTTGTTTACAAGAACGTGTTTCGCGTCATTATTTATAAGAACAAACAAAACATATGTATAAGCAATCCAAGTACCTAACAGTAGAACACTGGCCACAGAGTGTATAACACATTCTAATGACAGAACAGTGTGGAGACTTTCGTAAAGAATTCTTAGCGAGAGGCTTACGATAAGTGAAGAAAAAAAAAGAACATAAAAGAAAACTGTATGCATGAACACACCCAAAGGGAAAATATAAAGAAATATACCAAAACGGTGGCTAGCGATGGGCGGTGGGAAGTTTCAAATTTTCAAAATCAAAATATTAAACATTTTCAGGAATGAGTATGCAATTTTCAGTAATAAGTGTGCATTGCTATTAAAATCAGAAGAAAAGGCTTAAAAAGGGAACTTTTATATAACACTTGCTATACATAACCCATGCAAATCTCTTTAAAAATTTGAAGTTCCATTCCCTGTTCAACTAGTTAATTTGACTTAGTATTTTTGCAATTGGGCCTAGGGTTCAAAATACAACATTGTGAAAATTGGAATTTTGCTTCTAAAAGTTGTAATACTGGTTTTTATGGCTGTTTTATTTTTAAATGAAACTGAACAAACTTGGAATTTTATCATGGAAGTTTGGCTATTTCTCCCAGGTATTTAGACTGTCTTATGTAGTTAAACTGATTAACCTGGTTTTGACACCTGTAGCTTTTGGCAGCTGAAATATGGCATTTCAGGAACATGATGGATTAAATATTTCTTTAAGTTGCTGTGTTCACCTAAGTAGCATTTATAGTTTTGATACTCTGGGACGACATTCATATGTTTGAAAAAGTTCCTCGGATAAAATTGAATTTTTTAACTGTTATTTTGCAAATATTTAAAAACTTGATGTTCTCCTCAAGAATTTTATAGAAATTTGTTACCCAGGGTGAAAAGCACTGTGAAAGACCAGTCTTATCTATGTTAATATTTTCTTCACCACTGTATTTACATTAATACATTTTTTCATCAACCTACCTACCCGAGTGACTGGCAGCCCCTTCAAATACAAGGAACTGAATGAAAGTTGCAAATGCCTAATTCAAGGTCATGTCCACTGAGCAAGGCACCACACATAGAGCAGAAAATTCAAGAACCCCAGGACCCCGGATGGGAATGAGCTATTGAGAGAGGAAGAGTGAGTGGGCGTTGGGGTCCCTCCCCAAGTTTTGCCTGCTCCCTACTCGGGAGAAACCTGCCAGGTTCCTGCTTGGCCCAAGGACCCTGGCAGAAAATCCGATCTGACCTGACATGTGATTGGTACCAAGCCTCAGCCAAGAATGTGCTCTGCTGGGCAGGGCATTTATCACTCGTACCATTAAACATGAACATTTGAGGACCTTCTGTGCCAAGAAGAATTAAATGAGCAGATAAATCCTTCACGTATCCATCCAAGCCCCAGTTTTGGGAGCGAAGAGCAGCTTAAGAACTTAATGAATCTGCTTTAAATATGCAGATTAGTTGGGAACTGACTTAGGCGCCAGTCCTCTGAAAGCCCAGAGGAATCCAACTGCCCATTCATTCGAGAGGCCAAGAAAATGAGGCCCAAAAGGTCTTTCTAGAGAAGCAACTAACAAACATCTGATACAAACATACATTTCCAGTTCTTTACAAATGAAGTCTTTTTTTCCTTCACCTATAGCTTCAGAAAAAGAGATTGCTTAACCCATATTTTCTTACATTCCAAACTGCTTACTGGGAATGATGCTAAACATTTTTATGTCTTTACTTTTAACCACAGACTTGTGTTACTTTTTAGTGCTACCAGAGGGGTACAAATATATGTCTCCTTTTTCTCTTCAACTTCCCTCCTTCTGCCTGCTTCTCTCTCTCCTTCGAGGAATCACAGAAAATTCAGAACGGAGTCCTGGCCGAACTGAGTTTAATCCCATCGTCTCTGTGTCTGATTCTCTTCCATTCCCGCTGCCCTACACCTGAGATTCAAACAGAAGTTCTATGGCTGCAGGCTGATGAGATGAACACGAAAACAAATACTGGCAAATCCAAATCCATTTTATATACATAATAAGTCCTTGCTCCTTAACTTTATTTTACTAGGAGATGTACGCTAGGAGTTGAGGGGGTTCATCGTTCAAATTGTTCGTGAAGAACAGAATTAAGTTTCCTAGTGACTGTGGACTTCTCTCTTTAGGAGTGCCCGGGGAACTCTTCGCCCGAGAGCACGTCGCATCTCTCTCGCTGCTGTGGATGTTGTTTCCTTTTGTCTTCATCCTCTCCTGCCGCTGTGCCCTAATATTTGTTTATCATCCCCCCTTCCTCCTCTCTTCACTCTCAGCTTCAACTTATCTCCTCTTATCTGGAAAGATCCTCTAAAGCACGGACTTGTGCTGTGTAAAGCCAATGTGCTTTTGAGGACTCTAGTGCCCAGGACAGAGGGAATATTTTGGGTTGTGTCCCTTTCAAAGTCACCCACTCCGGCTGCTAATTTTAGCGCTCTCCTTGAGTTTCATAAGAGGTTTCTTTCTAAGTTGTTAGTTTGCAGGTGTAATACATTAAAATACTTCTGTAGAGAGGCAACGTAGTGACAGAACAGTAGTTCTGGATTTTATACGTTCTTTCTTGGATTTGGACAAATTTCAGTAAAAGAAATTCCCACTTTACAAAATCTACTTTGTCAACAACAGGAACAATTCCTGACAATCTGAAGGAACAGGGCTCATGGTATTTCTTCTACGGATTTCTTCTGGTTTTCCTCTACTCTCTTCTTACTAACTGTAGTTAAAATAGGGAGGACAAAATGTGTGTGTGTGTGTGTGTGTGTGTGTGTGATGGGGGGGAGGAGAGAAGAGTGCTGTTGGGGGAGAAGGAGGGAGGGAGGGAGGGGAGGGGAGGGAAGGGATCCTGCCTTGCTGTGGTTTCTGCTTTGCTCAGCCAACTTCAGAGAACGACTGCAATCCCAGTTCTAAATGAACAGCTTATGACTCTTATTTGCACTTCCCCTCTACGCCCCCCCCCCCCCCCCCCCCCCCCCGCAACGGGTGTCCTATGTGAACTTCAGATGCCTGATACCCTCCATAGAACTGCTGGTGTTACTCTGGCCTTAATCACTGTATCAGGCAGCAAGATTTTGCTCTTCTAAGAGGCAAGCAGCTAAACCTGAGGTCCTGCCCGGACTTTGCAGACCGCTGCTCAGTCTCCCAAGACCTCACTGACAGCTCGTCTGGGTTTCATCAGCTCAGTGGGGCTGTGTTTCAGCAGGCCCCTGTGCCAGGGCCTCCCCAGCGTCAACAACAAGTGTCGCATCTACTGCAGGCACAGCCCTCAAGTTTCATCACAGTGATGCTAAAAAATATTCACCAGCTTCAGCAATGACCTAGTTCATTCGAAGGCAGGGAAAAATGCTCTTCTTCCAGAACTTCCCTGGACATGGAATCTTCCCTCTTAGGAAGCTAGGAGCTTTCCTGGAAACAGCCCCAACGGTGCTTTGACCCGTTCGTGGAAAAGACCCTGAGCCCTGCAGGTCCTCTGACTCCCCAGGCCCAGGGGCAGGGACACCCAATCAGTGCCTCCCATGCAGCCGGGGGAGCCCACGGCCGAGCCGGCTCTCCTATCACGTCTCTGGGACAGACAGTATTGAAAAGTAAGTATTTAGACTTTGGTTTTTGCATAAGGAGTAGCTGTGCTTTCAATATGTGGTTGTTTGCATTTTCTACGACAGGGAACAAAGCAGACTGTGTCCTTATAAAATAGAACGAGATGGAACAAGTCAGGGCTCTGGGGGGTTGAAAACAGCCAGATTCTCATTTTCAGTTTGGGCCCTTTTGGGGAAAACATTATTATTTTTTGTCTGCTTCTTTCGGCTTGACAATAATTTTAAAAGATTCTTTCACACCATGGTTATCTCAACAATTAGAAAAGCAAGCAATACAGGATGACTTGAGGGAGTGATTTATAAAGATTTTACAAAGTAACACGAAAAACTGAGGTAACTCTCCAGGTAACTCGGGCCCCAGATACCTTTGCCTGAAATATTTGAGCATCATGGTCACACGTTACTCCTTTCCCTTGGGTTATCGTGATGATTGAAGCCCCCCCCCCCCCTTTCTGAGTGGACACAGCGGCCTCTCAACTGACCACAGGAATCACGTTACTGAAAAGCTATCGGGCATTTCAAAATGGCTGCTGTAAACATTCATTGAGGCATTAAAATAGATCTTCTTTCCTTTCCTTTTTTTTTTTTTAATTGCGGTAAGAACACTTAGCATGAGATCTACCCTTTTAACACATTTTTAAGTGTGCAGTATGGTATTGTTAACTAGAGGCATGATGTTGTACTCGAGTTGTTACCTGGATTTTTAAAAAAATTAACACAGAAAGTCAACCCCCAAATTCATTGATTAAATGGCACCACCGCCGTGTTACCCTTTGATGAACACATGCAGACCTGACAGCCCCTGACGAAGGGTGTCCGTTACAGAGCTCTGGCCATCATGTAAAAATAGATAGAAGCAAGAACAGCATTTAGAGCCGCTCTTGCTCTCAGTGTTTCCTTCCACAACCTTTTCCTCGAGTAAAGGCAGGCTTCATTGCTTTGTTTTGTTATTTTAAAGATTAATTAACCAGGAATGGTTAGAGACGTTTTCCAACAGCATCGCAGCTAAGAGTAAATTGAATGAGCTTCTTTGCTGTGAGGCTTCTGAACTGAAACCCAAGCTGTTATAGGCTACTTCTGAATTGACAGATGGACAAATCCTGTGTTAAAAGTCACTAATGGTCAATAAACACATTCAGATCTTGGAAACCCAGATTTAAAACAAACTAAATGTGTTTTAGCTCTCAAATTACATTGCCCTTTTGAAGTTTTTGCAAAACATTTGATCACAGTTTGGGGAAGATTTTTAGGTATGGCTGAATTCCTATTTTCATCATCTGCAAAGATCATTCCCTTCCCTACCTGCCCCTCCTCCCACACCTTTAATTCAGTTCTAACAGCCTCATGCACACCTACTTGTAGGTTTCAGCCCGTGCAGGGAAGATGCCATAGAGTATCCGAATCCAGGTGGAGGTGGGGAGGAGCTGGTGGCGCTGAGGAACCAAGCCCAGGCTCTGGGGTCGGAGTTGGAACCAAGTCCTGCCTCCAGCCCGGTTTTTCAGCCTGTGTTTTCACCTGTAAAAGGAAGAGAACAGCATCCACTTTGACAGGGTTGGTGTGGGATTGGAAGAGTAAACTCCCCTAAACCATCTGTCACATTGTCGTTTTTCCACGTGGCTCGTCCTCTCGGCTCATTATAAACTTTCTCTCCCCTAAAATTTCAGAAAGCTTTCATCATATGAACTATAAAGGAATAGAAACTACACATTTTTGACACTAGTGTAATGATTAAACAAAAACGACATAGAAAATTAGACTGTTTTTGAGGAAATTCTGTACTTGAAAACAGTGTTTGAGAGCAAAATTCAAAAAGAGATTATATTTTAGAATGCATCTACAATAAATAAGAAAAAGCATTTTTGTCTGAAAATGGTTGATGATGTATTTAGTACCTAAAAAGAGAGGTAGAGATTTATCAGTGTCACCTGGAAATGCTTTTTAGTATGTAACAGTACCATGTTTAAGTGAGTTTCCATGAGTCTGCAGGAAGAGAAGGTTGAGCGAAATCTCCGCATACGAGATGATGCCTGTGGTTATTATGGAAGCTCAGGCACAAGCCAAGCCTTTCCTCAAAGATTATAGTGGGTCCCTGCATAGGCTCCCTTTCTGCTTAGACACAGGCATTGTAGAGTGAGCGGGGAGAGAATGCTCTGCGATGGACGAGCTGTTGGGTGGCTGAGCAGAGACCATCGCTCAGGGTCATCTCAGGGGCAGTGGCTGGAATTTCAAGGTCAGTGACGAGGGTTCATGATGAATAGGATGCTCCCTTGTTCTGGGATGAGGATGAGAGTCAGGCACAGGGGGATGATGCAGAGAAGAGTCACAGCTCATGCAACAGCTCTGAAGGTTTTATCAATGTCTTCATCCTCGCCCTTTTGTCCTGACTGAGATGCCCCATAGCTTTCATCCAGGCACACCAGAGCATCTTGATAAACTCTTTGCTACTGTGACTGACAGGTTCACAAGGGACTCTGTTATTCTGGGTTGAATTCTGCCAAAAAGAGAAATCTGGAAATTCAGAAATGTAAAAAAAAAACTGGGGAGAAAGAGATCATGTTATCTTAGGGTTGGCAAAAATGAAAGAGTAAATGCCCAACCTGTGTGACGGAAAAGAACATTCAAACATGTTTAGAGCCGCTGTTAAGTTTCTGCCAACACACGCCCACCTGGGACGGCCTAGGATGACCTGGAGACTTTGGACATCAGGTCGAAAAGATAGACACAGGTTGAAGAGATGGTTCCAAATCATTCCCTTCTGAATATAGCACCCTATTCCTTCCAGGGCCATGTCCTCTAGGGCTGCTGCCAGCACGACCAGGGTCACTCGATTCACCTTGATCTTCACTTGGTCTTCAGTCCCGCTCTTAGGTAACCAGGCTCATCCGCTCCTCAGTCAGTAGTTTAACACCTTCCTCTAGTCCAGTGGCTCTCCAGCTTGAAAGTGCAGCAGACGCTAGAGAGCCGGTCAAAACACAGGTGACCAGACCCCTCCCACAGAGCTTCTGATTCAGAAGGTCCCAAGAATTTGCATTTCTGACAAGTTTCCAGGTGATGCTGATGGTGTGGTCCAGGGACCACACTCCTGAATGCCACTGTTTTAACCATTTCTTTGGCCTGTGCTTCCTGAAGAAAACCTACTTAGGCTTGTTCTTTTTGATCACTAAGCTGCCCACTTCTCAGAGATGCAGAGGCCCAGCCACACTCTGCTAGAACCGTGGAGAAGATAAACCCATCAGGTGTTCTGTGGGCAAGCAGTGTACAGTGGGGCGCGCCTGTGGGGAATACTGAGTTTGGGGAGGAGACGCTGAGGGGGGCTGTCAGTCTTCTGGATGGGGGCTGGTTTTTATCCAGCTGAAGCTATCAGGGCAGGCTTCGAGGGCGAGCTAACGCTTGAGCTGGGGTTTGAAAACTTGTGGGATTTAAACATACGGAGATGGAAGGTGATCTTTCTGTAAAAAGGAAAAAACAACAATTAAAAAAAAACCATGGAGGGCAGAAAGGGAGAGGATGCGAATGGAAATCAGAAATTCATTTGGTTAGGCTAGGCTTTCTACAGTGGTCCTCAGAACTTCCTTGGAGAAGCATTTTTTGATTAAGCCATCTAATCTTAAATTCTTTACCTCCATCTATAAATTGGTGAAGGCATGTCTGACGTAGAGGTCTGGAATGGAGGGCCAGTGGGAGGAATTACAGGCACCATGGGACAGGAGAAGGTATGGATGCTTTAGTGTGCTTTTTAGCAGTAACAATCAAAACTCAGCTCCGACTAGCTTAAATGGTAGTGGGGATTTATTGCTCACACAACTGAAAAGTCCAGGAGTTTGGTTACTACCCTGGCTCTGGTTCTCTGCGTTTCTGGAGACTCCTCTGCTCTTCTCTGGGCTTTGGTTTCAACCTCAGGCTGGCTTTCTCAGTCTCAAATGGTTATCACCTCCCCTGGGGTCTGCAGTGCTTTCAGTTCCCAGTATAGAGGACAGAGTGAAAGACCGAAGCTTTGCACTGATTGGATTGCCCCTGAACCATTTTCTGGAGAGAGGCATGTGCTGATTGGCTCAGACTTATTCATAAACCAATCACCAAGTGAGAGTACTTGATCAGTTTAGACCAGTCAGCACCTGCAAAGCAGGAAGGGCAAGGACCATCCCACCCATCACCAGGCGTGAACAGTGGAAGAGGCTGGAATAGAGTTAGCAGGACAAGTGAAATGGTTCCTTTAGGTGGTTTGGGACATTTTGGAGCAAGGCCTCTGAAGTCATACTGTCTCAACCCTTAGTGATCAGGTTAACCACGGGCAGCTTCATGCTGTAAAGATTTAGGATGGGCCTCTTGTGAATTCCAGCCCAGACATGTTAACATGGTCCTGCCTTTGAAGGGAATGAGGCCTTGGATGCAGCACCCCCTTCCTCCCCAAGTCCCTGCCATCAGCTGTGGTGCTCTTATTCTCTAAGGCACACTTTACTAAAGAAAATTAGCTAAAGAATAATTTTAAGAAATTCAGAAAACAGGGCAAATGGAGGCAAAAATAAAAAGTTTTCTTCTAAGAGCTCCAAGTGTCTGGGCATAAGGAGGGCGGTAGAAGATAAAGCTGACGCTCTCCGAAGCCCCTGTCCACTGCTGGCCTTGTTTAAGCAGACCCGCTGAGAGGTGGTTTGTTCGGTCTAACAAATCCAGGCTCAGTTCCCACAGCAGGGGCAGGCTCACCCTTGCCTGCTACAGGGCAGGGAGGGGGCAGAGGAGAACCGGGCCTGTCCTGGGCCCTCCCCTCTACTGCAGGACTGAAATCCCACAGGGAAATGCCACACCTCTTGGTCTCATTGAACATGAACGCTCTCCAAAGGAGTGGCTCTGGTTTTTGCTGGGGGTCCGGGGATGTGGAGGGAGCACGAGGACACAGGGAGCCTGGGAGAACGTGGAGGACAGACAAGGGAGGAGGAACCAGCCAGAGCTGGCGATGCCCCTGAGACACAGGCCTGCATTGGACACAAGGCCCAGCCCGCTACGTTCAACCTCAAACCAGTGATCTTTACCAGTGAATTCAGACAAGCTGGTCTCATTAACAAAGCTGCCACGCGCTGTCTGTTTCTAGCCTCTTGGTCTTTCCTCTCTTGCCAGCCTGTCCCCTGAGAGAGGACAAGGATGAAAGATAGGCAGAGGAATGTGTCCTGTCCACACAGGAAGCTGAAATCAGAATCAAGACTCAGGGACTTGGCTCCGAACACGCTGTGTATCCTCGGAAAAGTTGCTTCACCCGCCTTTGCCTCCGGGGCTCTCTCACAGGTTTCATTTAACCTGGATCTGGGTTTTTTGGTTTTGTTTTGTTTTTAAGGCTCTCTTTAAAGAATTGGAAACTGCCGCAGATTTTAAGTAGCGGAGGAGAGGAGTACCAGTGGGGAGACTGTCTGTATTTCACCTTGAAAAGAAAGTTCAGAACAGGTCAGGAGAGCGGCGTCGCAGCGACAGCTGTGCTCACACTTCCCTGTGTCTGTCTGTGAGCCGGCACACTGCTGGGCACACGCAGTTGCTCACTACTAATATTTAAAAGTTAAACTGTATTTGTCTATTGGGTCACATTTGTAAACGACATGCAGACATCGTCACTGTCCTCAGCTAGCATCCCTCCCTTCCTCCAGGTCCTGGGCCTGGGGGCCACCAGGTTACCAGTTTCCTGTGCACTTCTAGATTCACTATGTGTATACAGAAGCATATTAGAATATTATCTTTTTGCTTATACTAGTGAGAGCATACTCTACACGCTCTTCTATACTTTGTTCATTTCACCTATCAATTTATCTTGGAGATTATTCCATATCAGTGCATATAGAACTGCTTTATTATTATTATCATTTTTAATCCTCACCCAAGGATATGTTTATTGATTTTCAGAGGTGGGGGGAGACAGAGAGAGAGGCATTGATGGGAGAGAGAAACATCGATTGCGTGACTCCCACCCTGTAGGTGCCCTGACCAAGGGGGGACTGAACCCACAAACTTTTGGTGTATGGGATGATGCTCCAATCAACTGAGCCACCCAGCCAGGGCAGAACTGCCTTATTTTTTAATGCCCAGTGCTATTAAAAATGAAAAACTCCATTGTATAGAGATACTATAACTAGATTTCTATTATTTTATTTTTTCAACTCCTCTTGGTAGACATTTACGTGACTTCCAATCTTTTGATTACACAAGCTTTGCTGCCAGGAATATAATAGGTGCTTATTAAATGTCTTCTCCTTCTTTCTCTATTTTAACAATTAACCTTACTGAGGCAACTTTGCATAGCGGGTAAGTGTTCAGGGATGTCTTCAGTAATTTGGTCAAGATGTGCGACCATCGCCATAGGTCAATTTTTAGAATATTTTCATCACCCCAAACGATCCCTTGTGCACATTCATTGTTAATTCGTGTTCTCGCCACTGCCTCCACCTCCAGCGACCACTAATCTACTCTGGGCTCTACAGCTTCTTTTGGGCATTTTATGTAAATGGGATCATGTAATGTGTGGTCTCTTGTGCCTGGCTTCTTTCACCGAGCAAATAATGACAATGGTTTTGAGGTCTGTCCATGTGGGCACATGTATCATCCTCGTTTCTTTTCATTATCCCACGGTATTCCATTGTAGGGCTATGCTGAATTTTGTCTGTCTGTTCACTAGTTGGACATTTAGGTTATTTCCAATTTTTGGTAATTATGAATAACCCTGCTAAGAACATGTGTATGCAAGTCTTTGTGTGGGTATATGGTTTCATTTCTCTCGAGTGGATACCTAAGTGTAGAATTTCTGGGGTTTTTTTTTTCATGTATGTTTAACTTTTTAAGAAAGTGCCAAACTGTTTTCCCAAGTGTCTGAACCATTTTACATTCCCACTAGCCATGCTTGAGGATTGTTTTTTTCCATGTCCTCCCCTACATTTGGCGATTTCATTGTAGCCAGCCTAGTGGATGTGAAATGCTCTTTTATTGTGGTTTCATTTGCATTTCCATAATGACAAATGATGTTGCGCATCTTTATAAGGGCTTACTTTCTTGCCTCTATTTCTCACACACAGCCCTAAAATCATACCCAAGAGAGAGCACCGTGCTTGAGCTCCAATACTTGGAACTCTTCCCCGAGCCCTGGCACTTACAGGCAGTAGGGAATTAGGTTTGTTATATCAACCCATCAAAGTCACCTTAAGCTTCCAAGTCACTGTCTGTGACATACCTGGTAGTAGAGCTGTGAGGATCCAATGCCATGATGTCTACGAAGTGCCCAGCCTGGGGGCTGACAGAGACGGAACCCAAAACACGTTAGCTGTCTCTCTCCACCCATCTGCCCCCTTCCACCCCCCCCCCGAAATTTCCCGACCCATCTTGGGGAGGGTACTTCTCCCTAACCAATAGGGGAGTGGTATTAAGTGGCAGTGGGTGTGGTGCCCAAATCTATAGTAACTCACGTGGCAAATTTGGAACCCAAATGCCATTGGATTAGGCTGGGTAATCAGAACTAATCCCTCCTGTCCCCAGCGAGAAGGCGCTCAGACAGCTGGTGATCCAGAAGAGATGGTTACCGTCACCTGCGTGTGGCTGAGTGCTCTTCCCCGACCCCTTCGGTTGACAGCAGCCACGCCACCTGCCTTCTGTGTCGGGGGCAGATTAGCCAAAATAAAACCTGACTTCAGTCGGGAGCTTTAAATGTTTGAAGAATTCTCCTGTAACCTCTCCCTTGTTCTCCTCCAGGTTTTATAATTTTGCTGATGTTAAACCCAAAGTCCCTGATGGCAGTGAAAACCTGTACGGTACTTACTATGCCCTTCAGAAGAGTTTTGTACATCCTCACTTCATTTTCCTAACAGTCAAATGAACTTGTTGCTGCTCCTCTTTTAGTTTTGCAGATGAGGGAACAGGCAGAGAGAAGAGAAGCTAGTAAGCGGCAGAGCTAAGATTTGAACACAGGAATCTGAGCCCTGCCTCCCTATATCTTTCTCCTATTATGTTAAGGGTTCTACCCAATTTAGAGTATCTATCGAAAAGTAATATGTGTGCCCTGGCTGGTGTGGCTCAGTGGATTGAGTGCCAGGCCTGCGAACCAAAGGGTCACTGGTTTGATTCCCACTGAGGGCACATGCCTGGGTTGCAGGCCAGGTCCCCAGTAGGGGGCGTGAGAGAGGCAACCACACATTGATGTTTCTCTCCCTCTCTTTCTCCCTCCTTTTCCCTCTCTAAAAATAAATAAAAATCTTAAAAAAAAAAAGACTGTAACTTTTAAAAAAAGTAGTATGTGAATACTGTTTTGTCCAGCAATTCCATTTCCAGGTAGTTCATCTAAAGAACCACTTAAGTGCCCAAAGAGGCATGTACCACACCGTCCTCTGAGACACATCTGTCGGTCTGAAAAACTTCTCTCAGCCAAGACACACGTCATCAACACAAGAGCATATGGGTTGAGTGTTGTATTGCCACTCACACTGATATCACTGAGCAGTTTTTAAAAAATGATGCAGCCCCTTGTGGGTTGGCTTGACCTTGGAAGACTGCCAGAACTGACTATTAAGTAACATAAGCCAACTGCATGGTAAGTATTCACAGTTCATGATTATATATGTAAATGGATAGAAAGATGCCTGAAAGGACAGCACACACTTCCTCTTGGGGAAGTAATGAGGTGAGGGATGGTGCTTATGGGAGACTTTACCTTTCTATGTTTTTCAAAGAATATGAATGCAAGGTAATATGAATTAAAGGTAAATTTTTAAAATCCTCACTTGAGGATATGTCTTATTGATTTTAGAGAGAGAGGAAGGGTGAGGGAGAGAGAGAAACGTTGATGTGAGAAACATCGACCAGTTGCCTCCCATAGGCGCCCCGATCAGGGATCAAACCCACAACCTCAACCTATGTATGTGCCCTAACTGGGAATTGAACCCACAACCTTTTGGTACATGAATGATGCTCCAACCAACTGAGCCACTCAGCCGGGGCAAAGATAAAAAAATTTTTAAAAGAAAGCACACAGCTAAAAAAACAAAAATCACGCAAATCTTGTCATCTTTGTGGTTAACATGTTCTCTCTCCAAGGTTGTCTATGAACCCACCACGGCCCCTTCTCCTAAAGTCATTAATTCAGTATTGGTTGTCCATTCCTAGCAGAGGATGATAAATCTGTCTTCAAGGGTTCTCACCTTCAAAGGAGCCAAGAAACATGAAACACGCCTGACTTAACTGTTCTTTCCTTTAAAGTCAGCGCCCTGGGCCTCTGGTGTCTGAACCAGCTATGTGAGTCAACTGATGTGTTTGTCAGAGTTGTAACCTGTGGGACTTCGCTGTCAGGAAGCAGTCACCTGGGGAGGAGTCATAGATGACGCATGAGGTCCTCAATGTCAACCCAACTCTTGACAGCTGGATTTGTCCTGCCTTCCAGCTCCATCCATAGTGGTGGACTCTGAGAATGGGGATGGAAGGGGTCACGTCTTGTAAATTACTACTACAGAGGGCTGTGATACCAGGACACATGTTTAGGCATTAATTGGTCAATCACTTTAAAAGAACATCATTGTGGTAACCCACAGCCGAAAAGGAAATTGAAACAAGTGAAGTCTTTCTTCATAGTCTAATGATTGCCATCTTGGAAACCATCGACATACATTATTTTAATTTTTAGAACATTATCATTATCTCACTCTACAGATGAGGAACCAGACTGAGTACCTCAACCATGTACCTGGAAGAGCTGGGTGTAGATTTGTCCCTGGCAAGGGACAAAACCTGGGTTTGGCCCATAGTCCTACGCTGCATGCTAGTCAGGAGAGTTTCCCAGTCATGAAAGCCTCTTCCCTGCCCCCTGAGCCCCCCTTCTTTGGGCAAGGCTCCTAGGAATGTGGTGAGCCAGGGTGTCAGCCCTTTGCCTCAACAGCTGTTCCTAGGAAGGATCGAAGATCAGCCATAAAAAGAACTGAAGTGCTGGTACCCGCTACAACATGAATGAACCTTGAGAAGATGCTAAGAGACAGAAGCCAGTCACAAAGGACCACATGTTGTATGATTCTGTTTATATAAAATGTCCAGATGAGGCGAGTCCACAGAGGCAGAAAGTAGGTTAGGGATTGCCTAGGGCTGTGTGTGTGTTGGAGGGGAGGATGGGAAGATGGGGAGGTGAAAACCTAGGGGTGTGGGATTCTTTCTGAGGTGATGGGAACGTTCTAACACTATTTGCGGTGATGGTTGCACAACTCTGAATATATTGACAGCCACTGAATTGCACATTTGAAAGTGGGTGAATTGCGTGTGAATTACATCTCTTCAAAGCTGTGAAAAAAGAAGTGTTGCAGAGATACCAGCATCATGACTGCCAGTCAACAAGTCAGATGAGCTGGTGTTTCCAACTTGAGGCTGCACTAAAATAATAATAATAATAATAATAATAATAACAACAACAATATAATAAACAATATTATAATAAACAATATGATTATATTGTTTATTATATTGTATATAAAATATAATAAAAATAATACTGCTAACATTTACTGAGCACGGACTTTTGTTCTGGGCACTGTACTAAGTAAGTGCTTTACAGGTAACAACTCATTTAATTTTCATAGCAACCTATGAAGCATCTACAACTATTAACCGTTCATATTGCAGTTGAGGAATCTGAGGCACAGAGAGATTGAGCTAGTAAGGAGGGGAGCCGGAATGCGAACCCAGAGAATCTGGCTCTGCTGCTCGGAACCTCCTGTGCTCTGCTGCCATTCACAATGGTAAGTGGCAGTGTTAGGACTAACACTTCTGACTTCTGGTCCACTGCTTGTCTTGGATGGTGAAGCCTGCCTCTGTGCCATGTCCAAATCAATGCGCTACCTGGGGACCCAAGATGTAGAAATTGCATATTCCTCATCTCTGGGGGAATTTACCAGACCGGCAATAAATGCACAGAATATCTTTATTCAGGGGATGATTCCAAATCTCAGACTCTTTGTCTCTCTATCTTTTGTTTTTTCTCCCTCTCATTTTTGCCAAAGCTGCGTTTTTGTAGATTTGCCAACACTTGTCCCATTTTATACTGATTCAAGGACAGTAGGTGAGATCGTGAATATGATTTGCACTTGTAGTTGTGAAATACCGTAAAAAGTTTAAAATTGGAGTTCGACTCCATTCGTTCTCTCTTACACGTATTGTAGCCCGGTAACTCTTTGTTCAGTACCCGGGAGAAATATCGACTCTTCATGTCAAATCCAATGCCCAGCTCGGGCTCCCACCACCAGCCCAAACCTCCAGCCCGGGATGAGCACATGTGTTGGTGTTAACAGAAAGGCTTCCTTCCTCACATGTTCAGCAGTGACAGGACAGCAGGTCACCATTCACTTTTCTGGTTCTCTGTGTATGTCGGACCCACACTTGGTCTGGCTTTGTGATTCATACAATGATTCAACAACACTCACCACGTTTTCTTCCAACATTTTCAGTCTGGTGCAAGACAGCTAGCATAAAAATTGCCCCTTTGATTTTTTTTTTTTTTTAGATACTTCTTTCAACCTAGTTGAGAACAAGTTTTCCACTAGACATTCTAACACCTTCTAAGTAGACACGAATACATATCGAATCTGGCCTTTTTATACTAAAGAGAACCCTCCAATTCCTTAACCACCAAAAGTACTTGCCACTTAATCTGGGATGGAGGTGTCTGTTTACCACCTTGCAGATGAATTTTCTTTCTCTTCCGTGCAACTAACTTACCACCTGCACTGAGAGGGACCTGTGATTCTTTTAAAGATAACACATGTTAACCAGGGACCCCCCAGTGGTCCAATCTCAGCATGCTTGCATTTAAAGTGTCCTATAACTAAAAATAACTAGAAATGCAATTCATAATCACAGAGCAAAATTCCTTAAAATCCTCTTCCTAATCTCTCTGGCTGCATCTCCCCCACATGTCCCCGCAGCTCTTCAAACTTCTCTCCCGGCCATGTGCTTGGTCCCACACCCCAGTGCTTTTTTCCCTTTTTCCTGCTAACATACAACTTCTTCAGTTTGCGGCTTTTTCTACCCTTTATGTGTGTTAGTTAAACCTCAGGTCTAAGCACAAGGTTGGGTCCTGCACATACTCTTCCTGATAAAGGGAAGTGTATTCTCCTAAGTCAATTTTTTTTAACCCTGGTATTTAGAGGGCTTGGCAGTTTGGGAATGCGTTTTCCGCTTTCAAGGACTGAAAACAGAACATCTGTAGATTAAGGAAATGCCGTGGGGACACCAGAAGCTGCAGGGGTGGCCTCAGAGCGCAGGGCTGGCAGGCGTTGGTGGGCACAGTGTTCCACGGGAGGCGTCTACCAGGTGGGACATGCCTCCTGGGCCCACGGTCTGTGCCTTCACACAGGGCCCTGAGTTCAGAAGGGACCCAGGGCTCGGTTTAACACTCTGCCATTGCCATCTTAAATATCTTACACATACCTGAACAAGAAACCCCTCACTTTCTTGAAGCAGGTCCTGCAAATGACGTAGCCGGTCAGAGCAGAGGCCAGGTCCTCACACGTTGTTTACCTCCCATCCCGATTCCCCGCTGAATGCTCACTTCCTGCCAGTCGGGAGGTTTCAGGGGCTGGGCAAACCTTGAACTGTTGTCCGGGAACTTGTCTCCACCAAGCGGTCCCTCGGGGTTTCTGGAACAACCTGAAACAGTGACAGGGAAGTGGGAGGTTAGGTTCTGCATGGTTCAGGGGCTGTTACACCCACGTGGGGAGGGGCTGCCCCTTCTATACTATAGCTGTGGCAGCTTAGGTCCAGCCTCCTTCCCCAAGAGCTCAGCTCAGGCTTCCATTTGAGGACCCTCAGCCTCCCTGGAGTCACCATTTACAGCTTCTAAGTGCCGGTCTCCTGCTCATGCTAACTGTATCCTAAGTGTGGGGCGGGCTTCCCTTTTCCCCAGCTCTGCCATGTGTGAGAACTGACTCTGGACAGAACAGGACATTATTTCCAAGCTTGGGGCTCCACAAAGGCTAGATTTGGCAAAGTGGGGCTGTCACATTCCTCATCTCTGAGATGCAGAGGGGATTAAAGCCACTTAGGGAGTTTAAAGGAGATGGAGTGAAATGACACCCCTGGTGACCAATCAGATGTCACATGTCGACTTGTGTCAATGAATGCATGCTCATAGAGAGTGCTAGTGGTCACTGCCCTCCCTGGGCACCTAGCTAGTACTCTCAGAGCGGTACTTTCCCAATTTCAGAATACCTCCCACCTGGAGGTTCCTTTGCATCCTCTTCTTGGAGGCAAATTGGCGTATGCACATTTTGAGCCCAATATGAAAAGTCTCGGAGAAGAGGAAGAGAGAGAAATGAGAGGAGGTGGTCCCAACTGTGGCTCTTGAAGTTGTCTTCCTTGTCATTCTGGGCTCAGGCTGTCCTGTGACCCTCTAGGACTGGGAGTTCTCAATCAGGGCTGTCCCCCACCCTCACCTGGGGACATTAGCAATGTCTGCAGACATTTCTGATTGTCACCACTGGTGGGGCGGCGCGGGGGTTGCTACTGGCATCTAGTGGGTTGACGCCAGGGATTTGGCTACACATGCTACAGTGCGCAGGACAGACCCCGCAACAAAGTGCCTGGCCCCCATGTAGGCAGTGGTGTGCTTGAGAAAGCCTGTCCAAGTGTCGCTAGTGAATGGGGTTCCTGACCCCCCTCGAGATGGAAATTAGAAGAGGATGTAAAACAGATACAAAAGTAGAGGTTTACTGAAAACAAGGTGGAGGGGTAGAGAAAGGGGGGAGCTTGGAGAATCAAGGGAGCACACACTGAGGAAAGCATGGCTTCCTGGGCAGCTTCCTGAACTGGTTTACAGAGGGCTGGTTTAGTGCAGAGGGAGCTCTTTGCTTCCCAGGTTCCTGCCTAGTGCAGGTATTGATGGTGCGGGAGCGGAGTGCCCTGGGGAGTGCATGAGGAGCAACCTCTCTAGGAGAGGCTTAAACATAGCTGAAGAGCTCTCCCGTCTGTTTAAGAGAGACTGAGCGTGGCTTCTGAGGACTTCCACCCTGCCCTCTGGTGTGCACGCCAGACCCTGCCTCGTATGAGCCCAGGGAGCAACGCCACGCTCCTTCTTCGTTTCTGCAGCTCCTGGGAAGGCCAGAGAAGACCCAGAACAAATGGTAATGCTGGGGATTTTTATTTTTCAGATTCACGTGGCATGAGAGGATGACAGACTCAGGAGGGCCCCCGAGGCGCCCACTTTGTTTCTTGTCTACGTTGCTTTCCCAGAAAGTTCCCGAGAAGTCGGACACTGTGCTTCGCTGCATAATATCTGGTAACCATCACTCGCTCATCACCCTTGGAAGTCTCCCTGCCGATCAGGTTTTTTGGCCCATGAAGGCTTGATTAAAACATCACTTGGGAAAATTACCTGGGAAGTATATTCTAAGTTGCTAGCTGAGCAAGTAAATCTTCTGTGATTTTTGTTTTCTGAAGGATTTCTTTGAGTCACTTCCTGAACACGTTTTAGTGAACCTCACTTCACATTGTGGTTCTTGGTTAGGCAAGTCCCACACCAGTTATTTTTCTAGATAATCCACCCTTAATTTCCTGTGGCACATAGGAATGGCATGAATAACGTCACTGCAGACATTTTATTGAACTCGTCTTTCATCCCAAACCTGGCTAAGTTCATGTTCCCCTGCTTACCTTCTTCCAGCATGCTAGTCAGTGAAAGCTTACAACCGAGGCAGAGGTGCCCAGGGGAGGAAAAGCAGGGGCCGGGGGTTCCCCCTGGACTGGAGAAGAGCAACCCAGAGCTGCCTCAGAATTTGTACCCCCAGAGGTGAAAAGGATTTATGTATAAAAAGAAAACAGAAGTAAGATAGTTGGGTAGGAAAGAGGAATCTTGTACCTTATGCACTGTTTTCTTTTTTTTCTGGGGTTATGGCTCCATTCTTGAAGCCATGGAAGCCCCAGTAGGGTTTCCTGAGGGCAGATAGAAAGCTCTTCTCCCCCGATCCCTTTTTCTAAGCCCAGAGAGAAGAGCCAGCCTGTGACGTGGTGCTTTGTTAGCTGAAGTCACGATAAAACCTGGTCTTCAGTCTGGTTGCTGGAGTACAGAATGTACACTCAGCCTCTCTGAGCCCAGAGCTGAGCCCCCTCCCTTTCTTGGGGTTTGTCTCTAGCAGGGGTGTTAAACTCATTTTCCTGGGGACCACATCAGCCTCACGGTCATCTTCAAAGGGCTGAAATAATTTTAGGACTGTAAAAAAGTAAGTACTCCTTAACTGTTAAGGAATTGAAATTACATTTGGCCCTTTGACGGCAACTGCGAGGCTGATGTGGCCCCTGGTGAAAATGAGTGTGACACCCCTGGTCTCTAGCCATTCAGATAGAGGGACAGACACAACTCCACTCCTGAGCCTTCAGAGGAGGACCCCCTCGTCTCCCCAGGAAGCCCCAGTGCTTGGGCGTACCCTAAACGTGGTTACTGGTCCCCACACACTTGTGAAACTTTGGAGGTGGCTCTCAGTCTGTAACCTGTGGCAGGTGGGCTTTAAAAACAAGGGTACGCTTTTTCAGGGGAAGGTTTCCAGCAAATGGAGGGAGGGAAAAACAAAACAAAACACCCACAAGGTACCAGATAACCACTTCCCTGCGCAAGTCGAATTTCTGGCTGCTTATTCAGATCTGTGCCTCACAAAGGGAAGAAACCAGTCAGCCACGAAGAAGCTGGGAGGATCATTGAGCCCTGAGCGGTCTGAAACATCGGTGTCCAACAGATCCCAGAGAATTCCCCAGGCCCAGCTCATGCATACTTTTGTCAAAAAGTCACGTACGCGCACACACACAAGGAGCAGTGAAACGCTCCCTAAGAAGGACTCTAACAAAGCAGGCTCAAAGGAGGACACGGGCTGATAAGAACAGGCAGAAATGAATTACGGTCAGCGACCTCCCCGATGGCTTTTCAGGGAAGCTCATTTTTGGCGGCTTAGTCATTTGTCTGAAAGCGTCTCAGCCACACAGCTGCCGGAGTAGGACTTGTCCTTGCGTGCTGGCCTGTCTGCTCCGGGCCCCAGGGACTGATTATTCAGGGCCTGCGCGGAGGAGGAGGCTAAGAGGGACACCCGCAGTTGCCACCCAGTGCACACATGGTGTCGGCACAGAGGAAGTCTGGCCGGGATGCCCCAGATGAGATGAGGCGTGGACAGGGAGGGAAGGTGGCTCTGAGTGTCCGCAGGGCCCTCCACGGTACAGGTCTCAGAAGAACATGGAGTTCTTCTTAGTGGTCTCTGGGTTTGCTTGCTGAAAATCAAGAGATAAGCAAGACAGAAAACACAAGAATGTTCCCAGGATGGATTGGGAACAGTGTATGTTTCCAAATGCCAGGCTTTCCTCCTGTATACAGAGCACATTTTGATAGAAAGCTCTTTGGGACACACTAGAAAACTTCCTGCCCTATCACCAGGGGGGAAAAATCCCACCGTGTGAATGGACTTCCTGGGGAGTTCACCGTACTGGCCTATTAGCATTACCTGTGGTTAATGAGCCCCAGGGAAGATGAACCCCTTCTGAGAGAGGAAGTGGAGGTCAGTTCTGCAGTGAGCTGAGTCACCTGCCAGCCTGGGAAACCCACCCGCCAGACTCCCTCCTCCCTGGGAAGACATGGCACTTGCTGATCCACTCTGTTCTTCTCTCTTTTGCACCATAACTTACACTCACCCCTAAGGACTGTAGAAGTGTAATTTTCAGAAAGTAAAGCGACTCCCATGCAAATGTGAAATGAACATTTCAAAGATGTATTTTCAACTCTTTGAAAAAAAGGGAACCAGAAAGTGTGAAGGCCTGGTCAAAGAACAGTTGAGGAATTAGGTATTTATAGACAGACCATTTAAAAAAGGAACGTTAGGTTATGATTGCTGGGTTAGGTAAAACACTGGCTAATGTCCTATAGGGTAATAAACCATAACTTATGGGGTTGTCTTTTCTGCCAGATAGAGATTATTTGCAGCTCTATTGGATAAAATCTACAAGTTTACATGTAACCTCACTAACTCTAAGAATTTTAATCAATAGTAATTATTGAATGAAACTAAGGACATTCCCCTAGATAATTCTTAGATGGACCTTTGCCCCTGTATGACATTGAAAGAAGATACTATCCACATTTTTGCCTTATTTCCAAGTTTTAGATAATTTTTCTTAATAGTTCCTTGAGGTTAGAGAGAACACTTTCCATTTTGTGCCCCTGTCCCCACCCCAGCCCAGCACCATGGTAGGGAGAGAACGTGCCCTATAGTGCTTACCGAATGATGTGTGCTTATTAATGAGAGGGAGGTTTTCCAGTCCCCCTACTGACTTACCCACCACGCTTGTTATCCGTTCTTGCGTATAGCTTTATGAGTTTCCTTGGTAAAAATACTTAATGTAATAAGGACATTCTTATTTCTGTACCCTCAGGTCAGCCCAAGCCAGAGGTAACTTGGTATAAAAATGGTCGAACCGTAGAGGAAGGCGGCATTGTTTCCAGCTATGAATTCTTCGAGAATCAGTATATTCATGTGCTGCATCTCTACTGGTAAGTGGATGAGCCCCTGTGGACTGTTTACTAAGATCCCCGTACCCTGCCATGTGCTGGCTACCCAGAGGTCAGATCAAAAGATTGTCTGCCATTTGCTTTTTGAGTCCTAGTGTTAGATGCCATTGGCAGGCATCAGCCTAGGCGTCCCACAGCCAGTCAATGAGGGTCTGCCTGGTAACTAACCACACTCCCTATTTGCTGCCATTGATGGAATTACAACTTTATCTAGCATTTCATTCAAGGTGGTCCAGCTATGTTCATTTGGTAAATGAGATTTTCATTTAATCTTCTCTCTGGAAAACCAAGAAGCATCACAGGATTTCAGCATTGTCACCCAGTTTTCCTTGTGTAAGAATGGAAGGAGGAAGGGACTGACCACGATCCCACAGCAGATGGGTGACGGCACTATTTTCGCAAGTAGCATGGTCCGGAACAGTGGTTGCTAATTCCTTTTTGTTCCCCTAAGAACTGGCTGGATGAGGTCAGGAAGCCCCACATGTGAAGTAGAAAAAATGGGAACTGCTCTGCTTGAAGCGGGTGGGAGCCAGTGTTCCTGGTCCCCACTGCTACCCAATAGTGTTGGTGGCCCTATGGGGGACATGGTGTGACAATGACGGGCAGGCACGGGCGTGTGCCCTTAGCCTTGGATCTGAGAACAACAAAGTGGGACTTGGGTCTGAGTCGGACTGCCTTTTTCTGGCTGTGCGATGTCGGCCAGTCATCCAACCTCTTCAAATCTCAGTTTCTCCATATATCACATAAAAGGGGCGGCTAAGAAAATGAAATGACTTCATGCTTGTAAAAGACATGTTGTGTAGTAGTAGTTCAATAAACGCTAGCTTTCTTAGCTCCGCATGAACCCTTTTGTTTCAGAGTAAGATCAGAGATCGTGGCTGAAATGCTTGGCTCAGCTGGTTTATAACGTACTAGACCTTGTATCCAAGACATCCACTTTCTCATCTAACATTTAATTCTTCAAATAATATTCATCAAGCAGCTACTCTATGGCAGGCGTGTTGCTTCATTGTAGGGATAGAGGTGAACCACATAAACATTGTCCACACCCTCACACAGCCTCAAGTTCATCATGGAAGACAAGTGAGGAGCAAATCATGTCCTCCTCCCCTCTCGTTTCACACACTGGGAGGCAGTCCACCTGCCATTCGCTCTCCCTTCATCCACGACTTGGGTTTTCCTGCTGCTTCTTTCTGATTTTGCCAAAGCCTGCCCCTCTCTCCTCTTCACCCCCTTCAACTTAGAATCCACCTCTATGGTTCACAGGCAGTTTTACAGTAGGCACCCATGGATCTGTCCAGCCTTTGCTCCCCTTTTCCTCCCCTGTTCACAGGCCTCCTTTTGGGTGTTGGTTTGTTTTCAGGAGTGAAGGATAGTTCAGTAGACCGTGGGCCTCCTAGAGGCAGGGATCCTCTCTGTCTTACACTCCCGCATTTCCTGGGGCCTAATACAGTGCCCGCCACATAAGTATATTTGTTCAAAGGATGGTGAGTACACACACACACACACACACACAGTTGTTTGTTTAGATCAGCATTGGCAGACTTTCTCTATAAAAAGCTAGATAGTAAATTTTTTAGGCTAAGGAAGCCAGATGGTCTCTTTCATAACTACTCAGCTATGCCATTGTCGTGCACAAGCAGGTATAGGCTATATATATATATACACATTTTTTTTAAATGGCTGTGTTCCAATAAAACTTTATTTACAGAAACAGGTGGGGGTCAGATTTGGCTGGGGTGGGGGGCTATAGTTTGTCACCCCTAGGCCTAGATGGTAAGATCCCTGGGGGTCCATACACTGTACCTCTGTTTTTCACCCTTGGCTTTCAATTCACCTGAGCATTCAAGGCAGGTGTTTTGACTGGTTAGTTTTAGTCTCACACTAAGATAAAATATTAACTCACTTTTTAGCCAGAAGAGAAGCTCTTACCGACAGAACGCCATTTAAGAATTAAGATTTGCTAAGATTAATGTTTGCTGTTGACACAGGACCAGGAAAGTAGGCAAAACAAATATTTGTGGAGTCTTCAGGGGTGAAGGGGTGGAAGAATGAGAAGGCGAAGCCACAGGGGCAGGCAGGCAGGTTAAAACGGGAGTGACCTCGACACTGGACACCTGCACGAGAAACTTAGGAAGGGAACTTGTGCTGTGGAGGGGGCGGGGCGTCCTCATTCTCTGCTCTGAAGTCCAGCGGGGCAGTGGTTTATGTAAAATTAGAGATGTAATGTGACAGAACGCACTCCTTCCAAACTCCTGGCCTGCCATTTTGAAAAGCAGCCCATCTCCCGGGGAAAGCACTCAGATCTGATGCAGGGAAGAATGGTAGGGCATGGAGGTTGCATTTTCTGCTTAGCAGTAAAAACGCTGCGTACTAAAGATCTTTGAACATTCTGGCTTTTTACATCAGGAGTTCTGAACTGTAGCTGCTCATTAGCATCGCCTGGGGAGCTTTTAAAGCCCACGAATGCTTAGCCTCTACCCTTGCCTAATTCAGTCCAAGCCCTGGTGATTCCAATCTGTTGCCTGGGATGAAAATATGCTTAACATCTAAACATTCATCTGCCAAGTGGTTGAACTTTTACCAGCCTGTTAAATGCTGGTTAGCAGAATGAATGGTGTTTTGTGCAAATGCCTTTCAGAAATGGATTTAATTGTTAGTTATAATATTAGTCTCACATTTTCTTGCTATCATGAATGCACCATAAACCACCAGATTAGCTCATGGTTCCCCAGAGAAAAGTATTTATTTTCCTTCATCTACCTGGATTTAGTTAAATCTGTGTTCGTAGGTACTTGAAAGCTGTGTCTGCCTTCCCCAAGGGCATTTTCCGGTTTAACAGTTAATCTGTGGTTCAGCTTGGAGGCCTAGGGCCCTGCTGCGGTGTTTATGGGCCTCTGATCCTCCCTCCACACGCCACTCCCATCTAGTGAAAACGTGTGCTGTGCTTGGGGTGGATGAGATGGCTTGGAGGAGACTGGTGCTGGCGTGACCCTTACGTTTCCGCAGGTCAAGTGTGCTTGGCAGGCAAGAGGAATGGAACGCCAAGAAAACACGCCAAGCAAGGGAAACACCAATAACAGCATGTTTTGCAATGCAGCATGAAAAAGATTTTTTTCAAAAGTTGTGGGGGTTGGGAGGAAGGGAAGAAAATGCAGGTAGGTGTTTTCTACCTCAGTGAAAGCAGGCTGTGAGACAGGCACACGAACAGGGAACTGTGGTCTCCGGTGAACACAACTTAAAGAAAGGCAGCAAAGCGACAGATAAAAATCAGTCTGGGAACCCACACCTAGAGAGAGACACTCCTTTCTGCAAAGCTCTGCTGTGCTGAGAGGGGCACAGATTGCAAGTGGGGTGGGCGAGAGGGAGGGGTAGGGAGGGCTGGTAGATGGGGCAGGAGCGCCAGCTTTAGAGGAAGGGGGCGAAGCTGCTCCCTGCCTCTCATAAGCTTGGCCCTGGGAGTGGCTGAGCCAGGGGCAGGCCCTACAGAGTCGGGTGCGGTCAAAGGCCAGGAGAAATGCCCGTCCCTGCAGTGAAGTCAGTCCCTGGCAGGGTACAGGGAGGGCTCCTGGTGGCTGAGCAGACTGAAGGAGAGAGAAGAGATGGAGGGCTGGAGTGGGGCTGGACCCCGGGGGCCCCAGGTGCCAGAGTTAAGGAATCTGAACCTTCCTGAAATAATGCCCAGTCTGTGAAGGTGTTTGAGGGCAGCAGAGGGTCATGGATGGGAAAGTTTGCCTTTCTGAGAACATCCCTCTGACTATAGTTTGTGACAGGATTGGAGGGTGAACCTGAACAAAGACAGCAGGAGGAGGGGTCAAGGTCAAGCATGAGAGACTTCAGGTGGTAGAAGACTTTCCTTCTCCAGCGTTTCCCACACATACATTTCCAAACTCTTCTCCCTTCCCTGCTGCTCACGGGCTGGGTGGTGGTCAGCTGGAGCCACTGACCACTCTCGCCAGCTCCAGGCCCAGCCCTGAGTGCCCATTCCGATCCCTTGGCCCGGACAGGCCCCTCTCCTGCCCCATGCTCCAGCCCACCTGGAGCACAGGTGCACAGATCCCGGGGCTTCGTGGAACGGTCCTGGACTCCCGAGGATGGTTGCTTCTCCCCAAGTATTAACTGTCTCACTGCTATTATTGCCTCAGAGGAGCCTTCTCCAATCACCTTCTATAAAACAATTCGGCACTCATCTCACGTCATTGCTGTTTTTCAATATCCTTTTATTTAGTTTCTGTCTGCCTCCCCAGTAGACTGGGCGCTCCAAGAGGCTGCTATCTCCCCAGTACCTCGAGTGACCGGCGCATAGCCTGTGCTTCATAAACACTGGTTGCCTTAAGTCGGTGACTTCTGCATTGTTCGTGTCCTCTCTGTTAGAATGTCCGCTCTGGGGGCGGGGACTGGATTTCTATTATTTTGTATTTCCCACAGCCTCATGTGTTTGGAAATGATAAAATTCTCTAGGTCCTTCCTCAAAGGTCACACTGTTCCTTTTTTTGTGCTCTGTTACTTATTAGCTATATAGCCTTAAGCAAATCAATTAACTTCTCTGTGATTCATTTTCTTCCTGAATAAAAAAAAAATTGTGATTTCAATGAGATTATTTGTGCAAAATGATTGGGAAAGCATGCATGTTAACCTGGGACAAGTGTTAGCTGCTATTGGTTAGTAGTTAATACCGTTTTATAGCCTGCTCCCTGAGAGCGTTTTGTCACCAGAACCTCTCGGAATGAATCACTCTGCCCTGGCCTATCACACCAGTTTAGAGTCAAAATTACTGTACAGGAATAGCGTTGGAAACTCTCAGAATCAGTGGAGAACTTTCAAAGGCTAGAAGGAAATGGATGTTTAACAGGACAGTTGTAACCTAGACACAAGTGGTAAAGATATTTAGTCACACATATTTGTGTCTGAAACCCTGTTTGTGTGGTTTTTGGAAGGCGGAACCTGTGATATCGGGGTGGACAGACAGACCGCAGGAGCCTCTGTTACATTCCTGAAGCCACTCTGGTTTCTAGTAGGCAGAGAGTTGTTCCTAAGTACTTATTGTCTGGGCCAAAGACTTAGGCCCCTGTTGGGGCCATCAGTCTCTTTCCATACACAGTCATGCAGGCATCTAAAAACATGAGTTATTGGTGGAGAATGAGCCTGGGTGAATGAGTGTCGGTGAACCAGTTAAAAATACCTCCAGTCCTGGAAGAAACACCTCAAGGCACACATCGTGCTAAAGGTAGAACTGTCACCAACAAGTTCACTTACAGAAGACAGATTATTTCCACCACTGAGAGAACAAGGCCCCGAAGCCAAGTTGTCTGGATTTGAATCCCAGATGTAGCTCTTACACCCTGGATCATCTTGGGCAAGTCACTTAAGCTCTCTGTATCTCAGTTTCCTCCTCTGCAAAATGGGGATAATGACAGTACTTGCTTTATAGGGATGGTGTGGGGATTAAGTCAACACATGCGGGAGCTTAGAATACTCCATCAATAATGTTTTCGTACTTCAAACCTGTTTCCCACACTGAACTGATTAGAAATTGGACAATTTGGAGGTAAGGAAGGTAGCTTTGTTTGGCAACAGTGTCCCTCTTCACTCTTTCCCTTTTGGAAGATAAAATATAATTAACATGTTTGATCAAGGAATCATTGGGTGGAAATAGAGATGAGTTAATCTTGCTGTGTCTTGGCTAAGACCGAAAAGGCATTTCATCCAACGCTGGAAAGCATTTTGTGAACTTGGTGTTCCTGTGAGCTTAAGTAGGTGTAATAAGTCTTAAGGATGACTGATAGAACTTTCCGGCACCCAGAAGGCCTCTGTGTTCCCAGCACAGAGCCCAAGCTGCGTCATTTTTCCTGAATGGACTCAGCAGGTGGCATCCTGGCCATTCCTTGGACCAGTCTGGAGTGTTTCTTGAATGAGTCTTGAGGGTCTGACGGGAGACTATCGTTTAGTTCCCGGGGTGAGAAGTCCGTGCCGGAATCCACGCCCCTCCTCGTCATCACATTCCAGTTCTGATTCTGTAGTAAGTGTCCCCAAGGCGTGAATGATTCTGGGAGATGCCCTGGGACACTCAGCTTTTCCCGTGTGATCACTCATCTTTGCCCCAGGATGGGACTTGTGTGGTTGCTCCCACCGGCTGCTAATTCTCAGGACAAGTCAATGTTAGTTTGGGGGCAGGTGACAGAATGACCCAAGAGCCCCTCTCAAACAAAGCCTTGGGACAGCTAGAGAAGGCGAACTGATCATTGGAAATTAGACACACACTGAAAGTTGCTGAAAATGCCGCTCCATTTACACCTCCTGGGAACTCAGAGAAGGCCAGTTTGGGGGTGACCTGAGGTTCAGTCTTGGTAATCATTGCATCATGGTCTGACATTTCTAAGGACTGACAAGGTGGGGAGCCTCGCTGACATAGGAATCCCAGTGCTGGCACGCTGACCATTGACCGGCTCCCTCTTCAAAGGTGAGCATGGTAAAGAAGCCCCTTGGCAAAGGCAGACAGTTAGATAGGGGCAGGGCTGGAACCAGACCGGGCCTTGGGAGTCCCAGGAAGGGCTTTGCTCCAACCCTGAGGGGAGGGGGCAGGGGGCGCAGGACTGAGAACAAGGTTTGGTTTAGGAACATGTGTCTTTGTCCTGACCAGCTGGCCCCACTTTCAGTCTGTCATGCACTAGGCCAAGGACCTCCCAAGAAGCTTCCCTCCACCTTTGCACCATCGCCCGGAAGCCTCTCCTGCCCCTGCCTCCGCCTCCCTGCTCCATCTTCCCATGGCTCTGTCTCAGAGTTCTCTGTGAACTGCCGGTTACCTTGGACCCCATGCGCCCTCTCTGCCTGCCTCCAGATTCTATCCCTTCGGGTTGCCTGGCTTGCTCACCCTATCTCCAAAATGCAGTCAGCATTCCCTTTTCTGAAAACTATGAGATTGGGCCAGTTCCAGCACCTTCAACCCTTCAGCTCCTGAGACATCAGCCCCATACATGGGTGGGGAGGGCTAATGCTCTGAACCCTCCCAGGACCTTTTGCAGACCACACCTGAGCCCCAGAGGAACCCAGGAATGGGCTCAACCTGTGCCCCTGATCCTGCCTGTATCACTCAGCTCAAAAACACCACATGCTCGGGGGCTTAAATAACAGAAATTGGTTTCTCATGGTTCTTGAGGGTAGAAGTCTGAGATCAGGGTACCAGCATGGTGGGGTTCTGGTGAGGACCCTCTCTCAGGCTTGTAGACAACTGTTTTCCTGTTGTATCCTCACATGGGGGGGGTGCAAGTGCTCTGGTATCTGTTCTTACAAAAGGCCACTAATCCCATTGTGAGGACCCCACTCACATGACCTCACCAAACCTAATTCATCCCAAAGTCCCCATCTCCAAACACCATCACATCGAGGGGTATGGCTTCGACATGAATGTTAGGCAAACACAATTCAGTCCATAGGATTGCCCCAAATATGGAAGGTGCCCAGAGGGGCCTACTGGTTAAGAATCAAGAGATTTTGAAGCAATCTGTGAGATTCTATGTAGATAATTAAGAGGGCTGGCTTTAGACTCATACTGCATAGGTTCAAGTCTTGGCCCTACTTGTTAACTGGGCATGTTGCTTATCCTCTGTCTGCTTCAGTCCTGTATCTATAGATTGGGAATAATAATAGTATCTACCAGTCAGGGTTGGGTGAAGATTGGAATAATCCATGCAAGGTTTTCTTGAACTGTGCCTGGCACTCAGCAGATGCTAAGTAAATGTTATCTTTTTTTACACTGAGGTCTCTTGTGTTTTGTTAGACATGGCCACTCTCGGTCACGAGAATTTGAAAGCGGAATCAGGCTACCTTCCCATTTCAGAGAAGATGGGGCCCAACAGATCTCTGAATTCGGATTCCAGAGCTGGTGTAGTGTGGCTGCTGCTTCTATAGGTGCTGAGAAGCTAGGCTCAGGCCAAAGGCATGGACTCTACCTGGGTAGGCAGGACGGATGCAAGACTGTACGTGAAGCTTGGGCAATTATTTAGAACAGATCTTGAACCACTAAGTCACTTCTGAGCTGTTACAGAGCTCAAAGGTTTACGTTCTTCCTTCTACTATCTAGGGAATGCTCTTTCCCAGATGGTCCATAGCTAGTTCTCTTCCTTCCTTCTGGTTTCTGCTCAAAATCACCTTATCACTGAGCCCTTCTCCAACCAGCTGTTTCAAGTAGCACCACCTAACTCCAACGTATCCTTCCCTTCTTAACTTGCTGTATTTTCCACATAGCACACGGCATTGTGTGTATGTCTGTACACACACACATATTTAACAGACTTAGTAGGTATAATCGACATACAACAAACTGCACGTATTTGAAGGGTTCAGTTTGGTTAGGCTTTGACACATGCGCGCACCCATGAAACCACCGCCAGCACGGCGGGGAACATAAATATCACCCTCAAAAGATTTTTTTCAGTGAGATTTCGGCAAACCTGCTTTCCTACCGCTGTCTGCCAGCCATCACTCATCAGCCATGCTGCTTCTGGCCACTGGGGATGAGTGTCTCGTCTTTTCTAGAATTTATATACATGAAATCATGGAGCACATGCTATTGTGTGTCTGGCTCCTTTCACGCCACGTGACTTTCTCGAGAACCATCCATGTTGTCTGGTGCGCCCCGTTGCTGCTGGGCAGAGTTTCACTGTTCCGTCGCTTGGACCGGCCAGATTCTGTTACTCCATTCACCTGTGACAGACACTGGGGTTGTTTCCAGTCACGATGTGTATTCAGTTGTGTTCTTGTTCATTGTGAGTCTCCCCCGATGGCACGTGCATTCCATCGAATCAGAGACTTGTCTGATCTGTTCCCTGCCGTCCACCTAGCACCCAGCTCAGGGCCTGGCTCTCAGCGGGTGTTCACTACAGATTTGTGGGATGAATTAGTCCCACAACACATTCGGTTATATTCTTCACCGAGTCTTGCTCTGAGGGGAGGGGAAAGGGCTGTTGGGGTTCAGGATGCACTACCCCAAAATATAGCACCTAGCATATTAAATATCTTTGGTTGAAGGAATTCTTTAAAAATGGCAGAAGTGCCCTGGCCACGTGGCTCAATGTGTTGGGTATCATCCTGCAAACTGAAAGGTCACCAGTTCGATTCCTGGTCAGGGAACATGCCTGCTTGGGTTATGGGTTCAATACTGGGTTGGGGGCGTACAGGAGGCAACCAATCAGTGTTTCTCTGACACATCAATATTTCTCCCTCTCTTTTCTCCTGCTTCCTCTCTCTCTAAAATCCTTAAACATATCTTCGGGTGATGATTAAAAAGAAAAAAGGCAGACGCAAGAAGATCACTCTGCCCACCTCTGCTTTCTTCCCTGAAACAGGTCATAACCTGTTCCCAGGGAGGGAAGACATTCTTATCACCAGAGGCAGGGAATTTGGGGCCAGTAAATCTGTACCAATAAGCCTTGTTAAGCCAACCCCGGTCTTCCCAGTTACTTCTTCTCCATTTACTACCTCTAGCCCAAACCCTGCTGTCTTGTCCATTCTTCACATACTGTTTCTTTGTCTGAAAGATTGAAAAGCTGCCTGCTCTGCTCACTTCTTCAGGTCTTCATTCCCTTGTGAAAGCTCCCCTGTACATGTAAAAATTCAATAAAATGTGTATGCCTTTCTCCCGTTAACCTGTCCCTGTCGATTTAATTGTCAGACCCAGCCAGGGATCCTAAGAGGGCAAAGAGAACTTCTTCCTCCCCTGCAGGGTCATACCGTGGGCGGCCACCTGACACCTGAACCTGGGGAAATGATGTGAACGGCAGCGGTCATCCTAGTGACACAGCAGAGGCTGTACTTTTTGAGGGGATTGCAAAGTCAGGAAGTATGTTAAACAGCTTCCCACAGGATGTAGGGGAAGGCCACACTGTCACCCATAGAGTTCCAGGGAGCCTGAGTTTCCAGCCACCATATGCCCCTCCTTCTATCTTTGCCATTCCTGTTCCCCACCCTGCTGCTACGGCAGGGTGGAGACTTGTCCTCCTTGCCAGCCCTGACCAGCCACCCCCCAACATGGGGTTGCTTTTCCCAGTCACTGGGCTAGCTCCCTGCTTTCCCGTCACACTGCTAGTTACCACACCTGTCACCCAGCAGGCACCAGGAAATGGGAGCAAGGCAGAAGCAGAATGAGAAGGCTCGGTGAAGATGACAAAGAGGGACACAGCCAGCATGAGGCTCTGGTGACAGAGCAGCAGGCCCAGAGAAGCAATTAAATTGTGACGGGTTTCTTCCCTGACCTGCCTGCCAGGTGGCTTTGAATAGAGGAGTCCTTGGGTCTGGTTTTGTGCATTCCCCCTGACTGAGTTGGGCAATTAGTGTTTTAAAAAAAAGCAAAACCAACCTGAACACCCACAGAGTCTCATGCAGGGTGAACTGGGAACTCAGCTCAAATTGAGCAGTAAGTGCAGTGACAGCTGATATTTTTTTCTGAGACTTTAACAAAGGGACTTTCTCTCTTCGTAGACCTTTGGAGTCCCAGAGCAGGAAGCGACTCGAAGACCTTGCCACTTGAAGTTGATTTAGAACATCAGTAGCAGCGGCAGCCCAGGGGAGCTTGTTAGAATGCCAGACTCCTGGTCCCCAGCCCTGACCTGGCCAATCAGATTCTGAGTTTTAATGAGCTCCCAGGTGATTCATGGGCACATGAATGAGGGGGAAGCCCCATTGTAAGGATTTTTTGAGAGGAGAAGCAAGTTTGGATAGGAAAATCAAGTTTGGTTTTGGGCTTGCGGAGGGCTTGACGAATTAGCACGTTAGTCCTGCAGACTTCAAACTTGCTTTTACAAAAGAGCTCTGGGTCCTCTGGGCCAGTGTCCAGTGGCCCATTGTTTTCTGTCCCGCTTTCAAGATGCCCTGTCTTCCACAGATGGACCTACAATATAATCTAGGAGCTTTTCTATTGTTACAATGTCCCTTGAGACTCCTGGAGACAGTCTGGGACACTATGCTGGCTTGGTGGCCTTCTAGGAGGTGGGGGTGGGGGTGGTTGGTGTTTCAACCATCTGTTAACTAAGCCTGATAGAAATAATGCCAAAGAATGTGTTCCTTTCTGAAGCCAGTCTGCTCATTTCTTGTTTAAAAAATGTCTGGTCAGCCTGCATTGCTCCCAGAGGCTCAAAAACCTGTCAAAACCTCAGCGCTTTTGTACTGAAGTGGAGTCAGGAAACCATTTTCCGCAGTTGCCAAGGCTAAGGTCTCTCCTCTGTCCTTATTGCCCGGGGTCCCTACCTCCCCCACCACATGCATGCAAGAGCTGACAGCTACTTAGCTCGGTGCTTCAGAGCTCTGCCTGCGCACTGGAGTCACCCGGGAAGCTTAAACACCGCCCATGGTGAAGTCCTTCACCCCGCCGTGCTGCTTAATTGCTTTTTTTGGTGGGGCCCTGGCACTGGGATTTTCCCCTTTTTTAAATAGACTTCATTGTTAAGAGCAGTTTTAGGTTCTCAATAACCTTGAGCAGAAAGGACAGTTTGCACACAACCCCCTGGTCCCCTCACCCCCCACTATAGAGGCTCCCCCACTATCAATGTCGCCCACCAGAGTGGGACATTTGTTACAATCGGTGAGCCTCCGCTGACACACCACGATCACCGGAAGTCCTTGGTTGACACCAGGGTTCCCTGTTGGTGTGGCACCGTCTGTGGGGTCGGGTCGAGGTATCATGCTGTGTATCCGCCAGTAGAGTCTCATACAGAGCGGTTTCTGCCCTGAAAACCCTCTGGCACCGGTCATTTTAAAAAGCACGTACGTGAGTCTAGTGGTCAGCCGGGGCTGGGAACTACTGATTTCGTGCTTACTGAGTGCCAGGCCCTGCTCTGAGCACTTCATAGGAATTAATTCTCCGAATTCTCATGTCACCTCTGGTGGAGGTATAGTTCTATCCCGAGCCATTTGGTAGCTTGTCCAGTGTTGCACATTAGATGGGGAGCATGTGAACTATGTCCCTTAACCACTAGGCCACGCTGGCCTTGCAGTCTGCCTCTCCAAGCTGATCAGAATCGCACTGGGGCCAAGAGGAAAGGTCAACTGCCCCTGCAGTTGGCTCACTTGCCGAGCTCCTGAGCAGAACTCGGTGCCTCTGAGCCCAGAGCCCCTGTCCTCCAGGCCTTCACCTACCAGCTCCGCCTTCTGTGACTGCCCACGCCAGCTTGTTTCTTTGCTGTCCCTTACACATGACCTGCTGGTTCCAGCCCTGGTACATCAGCCCAGGACGCCCTCCCTTACTCCCTACCCAGCCAAAGTTTAATCCTTCCCTGCTGGGCTCAAGTTCCAAGCTGCTGGCTTCATTCCCTGAAGATCCGGGCCTCTTGGATCTGCCCCCTCCCTGCCTGAACCACTCCCTGCCTCAACTGTGCCTTTTGGGATTCAATGGCAAAATCAGCAGCTCCCCTAGGGGAATTTCCTTTGTCCCTTTGCACACCCCCTACAGTGTGCGTGGCTTATCCAGTTGGAGGGCCCACAGGATATGTGGGACATTGGGGTGTTTCTGCTCAAGCAGAGGCCACAGGCCTCATTAGCTACCCCATACAGCATGCAGGTGTGGCGAGAGTCTCCCAGAGGACCCCCCACCCCCCGCCACCACTATGGCTGCGCTGACCTGCTTCCCAGTGAACTGGAGCGTAAGGTCTAACCCCCACTGTGGGAAGAAAAATCTTCCACCATCCAGGCCCTGCCCACTTCCTGGGGGAGACTGACCATGCCTCCTGATTTGCCTGGGTCAGCCTCAGTTTCCCCTGTGTGGCCATAGTTTCTACCTGTGCTCTTGATGTAAGAACTAATTGTGTCTCTTTTCACTCTCTGAAGTGCCCTGTGTCAACAGTAAATAGTGCAGTTGCCTATCCTTTCAGCTCACCACTCCCCCAGTGAGGTCACCCCGAGATTAGCATCAGTAGGAAGACACCACATCCCAGGCTGCAGGGAGGAAGGGACATAGCAGCACTCCTAGTTCTGGGTCACTAGTCACAGGGCAGAGGCTAGAACCTTGGTGGGCCTGTCATGTGGGACCTCGAGCTACTGAAGAGGGGGAGCCTACTAGAAATGCCACATGAGGCTGGCTTCTCCCTTCCTCCCGCCCTCCCATCTCCTACGTCTGTCTGGTCACATGCAGCAGGAAGCCAGTGGTCCTGGCAGCCTGGAGATGCATGGAGGGGTCAGTCCCCCGATATAGAGCAGAGCAGGGGAAGAGCACAGCGAGGGTGAGAGGCAGAGAGGCCCCAGAGCGGCCCAGCTCAAGGCCCCTTCTAGCTCTTCAGATGTGGGGGTCACTACATCTGTTTTACTGGCTAAACACCTGAATAAATTGGTAGGTAAATGAGGAATCTTCTCATCCATTTTGAAATGCATCTAGTTTCTTGTAGAAAATGTGATCCAGAAATTCTGTGTGTTTCTAGCATTAGAATTCTCCCATTTTGGTAACCAACAAAGCTTTGGGGCATGAAAAACCTAAGCCTTTCCTATTCCTTTAGTTATTCTGAATAACTCAATTAATAAAGTTGATAGCAGTAGTTAGGCAAGCAATAAATACACTTGGTGTAAGAGAATAGTGACCTTCACCTGGTGCTATGGCTGTGGTAAGGACATGGATGTCATCACATCGGTATTTATTGAGCTGAGCCCTCGTCCCCCTCCCTGGTGCATGAGAAGGCTAGGCTCAGAGAATTCACAGCCACATGGGGGTGGGGTAGGGAGGGAAAGGGGGAACTGCAGAGGCCTCTTCACTCCTGCATTCCTGGCTCCATGGTTGAAGACAGCAAACATTCCCTCCCAGATCTTGCTTTCTTCCACTGGAAAGTGGAATACATAATAAAATAGAATAATATCTGAAACCCAGAGAGGAGTCCAAATCTTACCTCCAGCCAATAGCTTCAGCTTCCTCTCCTGTGAACTCTGTCTTCAGGGATCCCGGTCACATTGCATAGCTTGAGTCTCCTCAATTTTAATATTGTTGGGAGAGGTTTCTGGGAAGCAGAGAAAGGACCTTCAGGAGACAAAAGGAAGAAGAGCAACGTGAGCTGGGGAATCCACTTTTCAGTCCACACAGGAGTAACCAATTTTATTTGATTTGTGCCAGTGGAATCGTGAATAGATATATGAAATAATGCATGTGAAAATACAACACCCTCGGGGTATTATGATGATGGTCAAAATGTAGGGATTTAAAAGTATATCTAGCCCTGGCTGGTGTAGCTCAGTGGATTGAGTGCAGGCCTGTGAACAAAAGGGTTGCAGGTTCAATTCCCACCCAGGGCACATGCCTGGGTTGCAGGCCGAGTCCCCAGTAGGGGGCCTTTGAGATGCAACCACACACTGATGTGTCTCTCCCTCTCTTTGTCCTTCCCTTCCCCTCTCTCTAAAAATAAATAAATAAAATCTTAATTTAAAAAAAGTATATCTATTTCCATAGGTCTGTTGTTCTGGTTGCTAGAGAGAAAAGTGATTCCTTGTTTTCTTTTTGCATTTGTGTTCTGTTCCCCAACCCCTTGTCTTCATATTCCTATTTTATAGGGTTACTAGTCCTTGGCTATTTGCCCTGTGGCTATTTGCCCTGTGCTCTTAATTCTCACCCACATTTATAACCCTTGTTCCCATGACACAAACCATGCTAAACTGGCAGGATCCCGAGGAATCCCTAGGATGAGCCCCCTGCCCTCTTCGCTCCCAGGATTGGTGAAACCAGTCTCCTCCTGCCCACAGTTAAGTCAGGTCGGCTCATGTATCCAGCATCGAATCAGAATGTCCAGGGGTGGAACCCAGACATACGTCATCTTCTTCTTTCTGAATCAGGAAATCAAGAGCCAAGGAGATTAAGTCATCTGCCCAAGGGAGCACGTCAATGACTGTGTGGGACACAACCGTCAGCCGTCCCTGCTAGTGCCACCTTCCAGAGTCCAACATCCCTTCTCGGCCAGGCGTTCTGCTGTGAGAGAATGCGGAGAGCACGTTACAGCTTCCCCTGGGGAGGAGCTTTAATGGGCGGTTCTCAAAGGGTGGACCACGGATACCTGGGGGGTCCCTTTCAGAGGGTCCACAAGGTCAACACTGTTGTCTCAAAAGTACTGAAACGTTATTAGCCTCTTGCACGTGTACACTGATGATAAAACTGTTGACGTCGGAGCATCAATCCAGGCATGCTTTAGTCTGTGGTCCCGAACTATGCTGGGTGTCATAGAATTCCTTACCAGTCACAGTTCAAAACAAAGTCAAACCCAGAAAACCTTCCTTAATAATGTTCTTGATGCATCAAGTAAAAATGGCTGATTTTATCAAATCTTGACAAGTCAGTAAAAGCCCTTGTAATTACTGTGTATTGAAATGGGAGGTGTGCTGGCTGTCCTTGGAGTGCCGTCATCCTGTGAAAAAGCACCTGTATGGCTGTTTACGTCGCAAGCTAAACTAGCCACGTTTTTCAAGGAGTGTAACTTTTACTTGAGATAACAATGGACAAATGACGGTTATTCAGCCTTGGGTATTTGGCAAACACTTTCTCAAAAGATGAACAATGTGGAGCTGCCACTTTAACGAAAACTGTGTCTGTGCTGCCAATGATAAAAATCCAAGCTTGCCAGAAGGTACAAACTTCCAGTTATAAAGTAAACCAGTCTTGGGGATGTAATGTACAGCATGGGGACTAGATACTCTATTGTATCTCTGAAAGATGCTAAAAGAGTAGACCTTGAAAGTTCTCATCACGAGACAAAAATGTGTAACCATGGGTGGCAATGGTTGGTAACTACATTTACTGTGGTGATCATTTCACAACCTATATAATTACCAAATCATTATTGTGTGCACCTGAAACGACTATAATGTTACTGGGCAATTATTTCTCAATATTTTTAAAATCTAAGTTTTCAAGCTATCATTGCAGTCCTGTTCTCTGTATTCCCGGACTGCCATTATGCATATGTTGTAAGCTTGCAGGTGTCCCACAGGTCTCTGAGACTTCTCTGTTGGCTTTCCTCCATTCTTCTCCCTGTTCCTAAGACTGGATAATCTCAGGCGATCATCTTCAAGTTCACTGTTTCTTTACTGTCTGCTCAAGTCTGCTGTTCAGCCCTCTCATTAAGTTTTTACTTCAGTTATACTTTCCAACTTTAACATTTCTATTTGGTTCTTATGTATAATTTTTATGTCTTTATTGACACATCATTCTCATACTTTAATTCTTTAGATCTGTTTTCTTTCAGTTCCTTGAACATACTCAAAATAGCTAATTTAAAATCGTTATCTAGCAACGATTTGGGGACAATTTCTATTGGCCACTTTTTTTCCCTGCGTATATATGGACCACACTTTATTCTTTCTTTGCATGTCTCATCATCTCCTTGTGAAAACTGAACATTTTAAACAATATAAGGTAGCAACTCTGGAACTCAGATTCTCTCCACTTCCCAGGGTTTTGTGGGGTTTGTATGTTTAATGACTTTTCTGAACTAATTCTTTAAAATCATTATTCTCCGTTGTTTGTGGCCACTAAAGTTTCCGCCCAGTTTGCTTAGTGGTCAGCGAGTGATTGGACAGAGGTTTCCTTAGATGCCTAGAACCTAGTAAGTCTCCTAGTTTTTGCTGAGGGCATCTAGGCACATGGTGGGCATGCATGCCTTCAACACAGCCAGGCCGTTGACTGCTCTGCCTTAGCCTTCACTTCCTGCTAGCACAGAGCCTTAAGATTGGTTGGAGGTGAGAATTTAATGTATCTCAGGTCCTTCCTGAACATGTGCACAGCTCTGGATGTGCTCACAGCCTTACACATGTGGATGGTCTTCTATATTTCCGGAATATGCTGGAGCTTTTCAGTGCCCCCTTGGACATCTCACTGCCTAGATTTCTCTTTTAATCTTTTTGGTTAGCCTATTGTTTGTGCTAGTTACACCCTGCCTCAGGCAGCCACCATGTTAAACAATTGTCTCTGAATTGTTTTTTGACAAATACCCGCAGGGAAAATGTTCACACCTGGTGGGCTCTGAGTCAGATCACAGAAAGATAATCTTGTAAGTGAGATCTTTCAGTGAACTTCCAGATAGGCCAGATAACCACCGTTCCCCAGGATGGGGGCTTTGGAATTGCTCCAACTCTATTTGGACCCATCATGAATAAATGCTTCTTGCATTGCCTGTGGTTAATTTTCAGAATTTTGAAAAAGTTGATTGACACAACTTTTGCCAATGTTTTTGTTGCTTTTACAGAGGAGAAAATTTCCAGAAGTCCTCACTCTGCTATTTTGTTGATGTCCTTGCCCTTCTGCTTCTACCATACAACTTAACATGGAGTTGACTTACATTGTTATGATAAACTGATATTCTTATCATTCACCTAACTGGAAATTTGGAAAATGTGCATCCTTCATCAGAAATTTGGCAGCTTTCCAACACTTCAAAATTATTCTGATAAGAGCAGTAGTAGTATTCATAAATGTGATTAAAAAACATTGTATAATGAAATGTATTAACATTTGGAGGATCTCATGAACCAAGTTTTTCCAAAGTTTTACATACTGGGCATGTAAAAACCAGTGGATTTTACATAACAAGTATGAAAAGTACATTGACACGGCTTCAAATTCCGCACTGCAACTAATCTTTGAATAGTGTCAGAGAAGATTATCGGCAATTATATGGAAAGGCTATTAAAATATTCTTTCTTTTCCCAACTACATACCTGTGTAAGGCCAGATTTCCCTCAGATACTTCAGCCAAAACAATGGATTGCATCACATTGAATGCAGAAGCAGATACAAAAACCCATCTGCCTTCTATTAAGCCAGATAGTAAAGATATATTTAAAAAAGTAAAGCAATGCCACTCTTATGAAGTTTTACTTTGTTCTGGAAAAATAGAGGTATTTTTCACAAAAAATATGTTATATTTTAACATGTAATGAGTTTATTTCTGTTATTTTAAAGGAATAAATAAATGTTTTCCATTTCCCTCAGTTTTAACATGGTATATATTGACAGACATAACACCTACAAACAATCATTCTTTGGAGTCCTCAGTTAGTTTTGAGAGTGCAAAGGGGCCCGACTGCTGAAAAGTTGGAGGACCTCTGGTTTAGAGCGGTCCGGGAGGTTCGAGCTCAGAAGCTGCTCCACTCACTTTCGGTCGCGTGGAGCTCTTTTCCTTTAACATGGAATGATTACTTTGGAAAGAACCTGGAGTATTCAGACAAGACTTTCACGGCAGGCTGGAGGAATGTTGCTGCTTCCCTCAGCCAAAAGGAAAGACACTAAGGAGGGAACTCAATTAATTGTTCAGGGAATTCCTTGCTGGCTGGTTTTACATTCCTGTCAACTCACTGTGGGCCACGCACATCCCTCTGCCAGCATCTTGCAAAGATTCTAAACCCCAACCCTATTCACACCATTTCAGCAGCTACCACGGAAGTCCCTTCTCTGGACTTCCTGGCTCTTCCAGTTTGTGTCAGATAACTTAGCACAAAACTGACCTACAAAGTTCTCTAAGAAAGTCATGTTTTCTCCCTCAGTGGATTTTTAGTCGTTTCAGGGCCGGACAGGATGTCTCACGCACCCTTGACCCTTCCTCAGCTCTTAACACATCAGGAAATAGGACATAATTCGGCACACGTTTGTCTAACACTGAACCTCCTGGGTTAGATGTTTGTGTGCATTTTACACAGATCAGTCAATAAAGGTCTCACTCAGCATAGCCTCTAAGTTAAAGCCAGACTCCCAGCTCCTGCCTTCTGAATGTGGTTGTTGATTTCTGTACTGGGCAATACGCAGAGTGAGATCAGTGATGTTACAATTCCCGTGATGTCAAACAAGATCAACAAGACTGCAAATTATAAAGCAAGTGTAACACGTTTTTATTGGGACTGCAGAGCCTGGGGAAGGATTCTAGTGGGAAAGGTCAGCAAAGCAGGTCAGGCTCAAGGCTCCAGGGTACTCGTCAATAAAGGGAGGGGCAGCAGGAGCACCGGCTGGAGCGGGGACAGCAGGCTTGGCCATGACCCAGGATTCAGTTCCTTCCCTGCTGGACCAAAGCCGAATGCCTGGCTTGGTTTACATAAGTCAGGACAGCATGTGGACAGGGGTTTCCAGCCAGAGGGGCTCACTGGCTGTGGTTTGGATTTAACATCATGTTAAATTAAAGAGGAAACGGCACACTCTTCTTCATACCCGTGAACCTAGTATATGGTATTATCCTTACAGTCTCCTGGCAAGAACCAGACCTTCTTAGCATGGTCTTAGAGAGTAATTGCTTGTGCTGTGCCACTCTATGAGGTAGAATACTTCGGTTCCTCGGGTACAAAGTCTCAGCTCCTGGAGCCTTTGCATTATCCAGGAGATAATGCTTTTTCAAATTCCCATAGCATAAACAGGTCTTAAAATAGAGGGAGGGAAGAGACTAGAATATAAAACATTGCTCCATTCCTCTAAGCAGTTCTTGCATTATCAGTTTGGGGAGAGATTATGGGAAGTCTTAAGGGACAATGCTGAGCTTCCCAGGTTTCTGAGCAGAATGGGGATAGATGGAATTCAGAAGCCAGTTGCCTCTGACCACAAACCCCTTTCCAGGGAGACCCCAGATGTCCCTGGTGTGCAGTAAAAGTCACGTCTGTTTCCTGTGTGTGCCCTGATGTGAGAAATGTCAGCATGCATGTCCAAACGTGGCAAACTTACCTGTCTGTTCTCTTCATTCTAGCTGTACCCAAAATGACACTGCTGTTTACCAGATTTCTGCTAAAAACTGTTTTGGGATGATCTGCTGTTCTGCTTCCATTGAAGTCGAGTGCTCGTCAGAGAACTCACAGCTTGCTTCTAACCCCACAGAGGATGGGGCCACGGGTTGGAACCGTGACCCACAGACCTCTGGGCAGAAAAGCACAAATCAAGTGGAAGAGAAAGAACCTCCTTCTAAGGAAGAGGAGAGTCTCTCCTTGGGGACTCTCATGTCAGCTGATTCCTCCTCCTCCAAATTTAACCCTTTGTGCTCACTCCAGTTACTGGCCAGCAATGATATGAACCCATACAGTTCTGAAAATCCCCTGGACGCTAAAGGAACAAGGCAAATGGAAGAGGCTTGTGATCTGAATGGCACAGAGGCAATTGCAGATGGGCTGCTTTTTCCTAATTCAAGTAATATTCCCGACAAACGAGATGTATATTGCCATGGGACGTTGCAGTCCACATTATCAGAGTTAGCGGACGGTGCATTAAACAACGATGAAGACTTGCACTCTAGTCCTCAAAATCCCAAAGCACAGAAGTACATTAGTGTCAGCCTACCGCTGTCGGAGGCAGCCACATCCATTTACCCAGGTGACAGGGCCACTGTCAATGAGCAAATCAGCTCACAGGTTTCCAGCGACGACTCTGACAGTGACTATGAACTTTGCCCAGAGATAACCCTAACCTACACTGAGGAGTTTTCAGATGATGACCTGGAGTATCTGGAATGTTCCGATGTTATGACGGACTACTCTAATGCAATTTGGCAAAGGAACCTGGAGGGGACTGAGCGTGTTTTTTTATTAGAAAGCGATGACGAAGAGATGGAATTCAGCAAGTATGGCCTGGGGGAGTGTGAGCCTTTGCTCAGTGAAATGGGTCGTGGGCCTCGGGTGTCAGATGACACTGGACCGATGGAGGCCTGTGCTGGCTTCTCTGGTGATCACTCACAATCCCAAGAAGTGAGGGTAAGGCATCACCGAGCCTCCCCCCATGGCCCCCCGTGCCCACAGACAGGGGTGACTGTGGCTTTGGGATCTCACCAGGATGGGACGTCTGCGGTGACAGATCAGGGGAGATATAAACGACCCACTGCTTCTGCTGAAAATGATTATCCAGGAATTCAGGGAGAAACCAGAGACAGCCACCCAGCAGGAAAGGAATTCGCCAGTGACGAGCCACTAACCGTGGATAAAGCAGTGACAGAGAGAGAGGTGAAGTGCTTGTCTGGTGAGTTAGAAACGTCAGGGATGAACCAGTGTTTGGAGATGGTGGCCGAGGAAAGAGTAGGGGAAACGGATTCATGGAGCAAGAGTTACTCAGAGAAACCTGGCAGGGCGAGGCGGCCAGGAATGAAGGGAAAACCCAAGAAGCTGAAGCCCAGCCTGAAAGACAGTGCCACCGACGGCACCCTTCACCGCCCCCGTCCCACAGAACCTGCTGAGCACCCACTGACGCAGGGCGAGAGAGAGGGGAGTCCTGGTGCCACAGCAGAAGCTCCTGATTTGAATTCCCAGTTCTGTCCCGAAGGTGCTATTCTAACCCACGCAGAGCAAGAGGCAAAAATGCTGCAGACTCCACCAGGCGCACTCCCCCCACAAGGGGGCTCGGACTTGGAGGGAGAAGGGGTGCAGGGTAATAACCTCTTGGAAACAAGCTGGGCTCCAGACCAGAGTGCTCATCCTCAGGTAAGATTTCTCTTTTGAAAAATTACAAGGTAAAAGGTATTTGTGTGTGTGTGTGTGTGCCTTCACTTCCCGTTCCCGATTGCTGTACCACAGGACCGCCGGGCACTTGTGAATGACAGCTGCTGCTGCTGGGAAGGAAATCTGGTTTTGAAAAAAGGCCCAGATAAACCCTAAGCCGTCCTAATTATAGCAAAAGACAGATAGAAGTAAGAGGCACTAATGGGATCCTGGACAGCTGGAAAAAGGAACCCGATAGCCTGTCCACTGCATGTGTTTTATTGGGCAATGCCACTCTTCAGAAGGGTTTTCAAACAAATGTTTAGGGGCTAGCCCTTAAAGCGAAAGCAAAACATTCTTTTTAGTCATTTTGGGGGGCACTTTGAAAATGGTAAGTGCTGGCTTTAATCAGAATTCACAGTATGAATGGACGGTTTCGTGGGTCTGAAGGACTCGTAGAATTCACTCGGTGGTGCTGGAGAGAGGAGACAGAGCAGGTTTTGCTATGCTGGGAGATGTTTTGACCAGATGTGTGTTTTCTTCTGTTTTGCTTAGACCACGAAGCATAAAAGAGTCTAAGAAAATACTGCTAGGGAGTGTATTTGTTTTACCCGGTGACTGATTTGGGGAGTACATTTTAAAGAGATGGAATTAAATTCCTGGGGATAATTAATGCACAAATGATGTGTGTGATATATGAATTTATTGTACTTTTAACTTTAAAGGGTTCCAATGGGCTTTGACTTGATGCTGTGTATCGCCAAGGTTCTATTTTGTAAATAAATACATAAGGCGAGTTATTTATCAATTATTTTTACTATATCATGTGTTTGCCCTTCTTCCAATTTTGTAGTAGAACCCGGCATTGTTTTCATAGAAGACTAGACACACTCCCGAGAAAACAAAATATTCCCAAATGCATTCAAACTTACTAAACTCTCTGTGAGAAAGTCCAAATTTAACACACTGATTTCTAACGGTCCCACCCTAAAATAGCCAATCTAAAAATCTCCAGGGCTGAGGTGGCTTTTTGCTGAGCAGATTGTCCTGCCCCACTGGCCAGCCTGACACATAAAGCCCCACTTACACTTTGCTTTTTGCACGGGAGCCAGGTCTATCCTACGTGGCTGTTGAACACGCGCCACTTTGCCCAGCGCGTGCCAGTGACAGCAGAGCCCGAGATAAGTTTATGGAGGTGGTTCGGTCAGGTACTAATGCAAAATTCAGTTACAGTATTAATTTTTGCCTGTCCATAAATACAGCATTTCCTTTTCTATTCCTGAAGTGCTCTTCCTAACCCAGCAAAGTGCCTTTTTACAGTGGTTACCCATATTGAGCTTTCCATTGGGCAAATTAATTATTAGAGGTTAGGGGGAGTGTAAAGTAGCGAAGAAGAGGGGGCTATTGACGGTGTTAGTTTTAGACACAGCACTTTGTCCTCCTCAGCTTGTGCCCTGAACTGAATTTTGAGATCGAGGACCGGGGGGTGGGGGGGACCAGCAGGCTCCCTTGTTCACTGGCAATGCAGCTAAATCCAATGGGCCATCTCTGGGACCAAGGTCGCCTGTCCTGTGCACATTCTTGTCTCTGTTGGAGTTCTTATGGGACCCTTGCTCACATACTCATACACACTCACACATTCAGGAATGCACACCCAGCTCACCAGCAGTTCACTCCAGGTCCGGAGTGTTTGTTTGGTGGCACGACTATTATCTTGGAACCGTGAACATGACTTCTTAGAAAGCCTGCATTCTGCAGGTAGTAGGTCCCTTTCTCACTTTGCCGTGCTCAGTCGCAGAGCTGACCTCTCGCTCAAGGGACGACCAGAAATGTGAATGAAAGTTGTACATTCCAGAGCAGTTCTGTGCAGCCTGAAGTTAGAGATACATCTCTGTATCTGTGGCATTCATTTCCCCGTGACTAAAGCAAGAACATTTTGCCAGAGGGAGAGCGAGGACATTCTCTCACCCATTGAAAAACTCACTGTTGAACTGCAGGAGATGTCTGTGTTTCTTAACATGCAATATGCAGTAGAGCCAAATCTACAGCAAATGGCTAAAGATCCTTGAAAAGTGGCATAAAAGCATTGCAAGGAGAGGGTGGGGAGTCACTGGGAACTAAATCAAACTTTTTATAATACTGTTCAAGAAAAGAAAGATTAGTGAATCTTTTCATAACCATGTCAAAAGGCATTTTAAATATTTATTCTCAGACATTGGAGGCTGGTGGGAACTTAAAATCTTGCAATGATTAACAGTCCCTGGTGGGGGGCAATGTTTAGTAGCTTAGCCCATTCCTGACTCTTGCCTTATTCACTTACCTTTAGGTGCCTTTTGTGGAGACAGTGACCCGCAGCTTATCTTTTAGTATTTTCTCTTCATCTGCGTATTGCTTTTAGCATGCTGGAAAAAACTCCTTATTTCTAATTCTGCATTATACGCACCAGGCTGTATTGTGGAATATCTCCTGCCTGTGCATGTCTCCAGGTTACTTACTGACTGTCTTCCTCTCCCGCTTTTACAGTGCAAGGCCATCTTGTTCGGATTTATCTGGAAATAGTACTTACTCAGGTTTGGATTGGAAAGCCCCCAATTCTTGTACATTTATGGAAGATGCCAAAGTTAATCCCAGTTTGGGAGTGGAAAACAGAGAGGGTATCCAAGGTTAACTTGAATCATCTTCAAGGATACATAGCCAATCCTTCACCTTGGTTTTGATCTCCCTTTTCTGATCCAACTCAGAGGCAAGACCTGAGAAGCTGCCCATCTTAAGTTTCCCTGCAGCCACACTGGGGTAAGATCATCCTCACTCTTAGGTCAGAAGTGCCGCGCCTGTCCTTCAGCATAGCTGCCCAGCCCTGACCCAGAGAGACTTGTGTTTCTCTCTGGGGTCATGAGGTCTCAAGTGTACAGTATGGGAATGTGTTCTTAGGTTCTGATAGTTAAGAACCTTTCTGATTGGAGATAAGTACTAAGCGTAGAAGGGGAGCTCCATGGTGGTAGGGAATTTGGCCACTATATTTTGGTCCCTAATGTATCCCAAGTCCTTGGATAGTGCTGACCACATGATAGGCACTTGATAATTGAGTAAGTAGCCACATTGACCTAGGTTAAATTCCAGGTATAGTCAGGTATGAACCTAGGATGATGGGTCTCAACCACTTCATGGCTTTCACTGGCATAAGTGTACTCTGTGGCTCCCCTCACATACCAGCTTGCCACGAGGAAAATGCTTCTCATTGCTCTCTTGGTCCCAGGAATGAGTTAGTTTGTGCTAGAGCATCCCATTCCTTGTACTTGGGTTCCCTTGTGAATGTTGGTGATTCACATACAACCTTGGCCTCACCAGTGACCATGCTAATGTAGATCCAAGAAGATCTTACCATATTCCCTGAGTATTCAAGACCTTCCACAATATTGCTCCCTTCTACCTCTGACAGGCAAAGCAGACATACCCATTGGTTTCCTTACCTGGAAAACAAAGCGTTTTCTCAGACATGTGGTATGTGTTCCATCTTCTTGTCCAAAATACCCTCGTTCAGCTTGTTGCTAGCTCAGCTCTTCTGGTCCTTTGAGGCCCAGGTCCTGCAGGGCAGTCCTTCAAATTGCACCTCCCTCGAAGTGCTTTCCTTGTCCCTACCTATGATTTCTCCTTCCAGCATTCCTGGCTACATTCTTTGGATAGTGTAGCGGGTTCCAGATCTGAGTTTAGTTCCTGCCCTGCTGCTTTCTGACCCTGTGACCCTGGGAAATGATACCTAAACTCTCTCAGTCCCAGTTTCCTCATCAAAAACAGATATAATAATAAAAAATAATACCTCATAGAGTGTTGTGAGGACTGAAGTCTTGCATGGAAAATGCTCAGCGGAGTCCCTATTATGCTGTTAACATTTAGTAAGTATTAACCTCTTTACTTTGTTTATTTACCTTCTTAATACATGTGTTCTTTCTCCCTGTAGTAAAGAAATATTGAGGGCTGCCTACAAGTGGCTTTATACCTCTCTTTGATCGAAATGTTTAGGAGATAATAGTACACGCATATGCACCGTGAGAAATAATAGAGAGCTCGCCATACATACACTTTGCCCAGGTCCCCCCGGCTGGTCACACTGTGCCAAGCTCTGGTGTATCTCCAAGATATTGACAACGGTGGCATCTGCTGATCGTATTCAGACTCTCCCAGTTTTACTTGTACTGGTGCGCATGTGCCGTAAGCCTATGCAAACACATCACCCGTGTAGGTTCGTGTGCTAACTGTGGTACGAAACTTCACAGTTAATCTAAGTTCAGCCTAGTCGCCAAGCAGGCGGTGCAAGAACAGGGATACAGCAGCCTAAAAATTTGCATGGCCAGGTACCCAGTGACAGGCAGGGCACAGAGTAGGTCTCCAGCAAAAAATTTTTAAACAGAGAAATGTAAGCAGATAATCCAAACCTTCTTGCAACAGCGTTTTCATATCTGGGGCAGCACAGCCTGAGATCTTGGGTTCTTTTGCATAATAATATGTGCCCCCCCCATTACAACTGTTAAAACTGACTCCAGGAGGCCCGCAAGCCAGCTCTCTACTGGCCACGGGAAGGGCGGAGTTTATAAGCGCTCATCTCTCAGCACCTGGCAGTTGTGTCTCTCGTCAGCACCACTCCATGGCTGACCCAGGGAGTAGTACAAACATTTGTTTTGTTTCTAATCACAAAGCCCAAGCGCCACTCCTGCCAAATGCCGTTACTGCCCTGGGCCTGTAAGATCACTCACTGACTGCCCTGGTTCACTGCGGTATTGTACTCAGTCCGTGTTCAGTAGTAACTGATGGAGAGTCGTTAGCTCCACAGGCTTCCTACTCACCGTGTCGTCTGCAGAGCAGCTTGTCAAAATGCAGAATCCCCGGCCCCACCTCAGTCCTGCAGAGTCAGAATCTGCATTTTAACCTGACTCCTGGGAGGTGCGGATGCACACTGAAGTTCCAGAAGCCCTGGTCTAGAGACGAGGTCTTTCTCAGGCTAGAAAAGAGCCTCAGCTGTGGTCTCAGCCCTGGCTACGCGTGGCATCACCTGCGACCTTAAAACATTCCAGTGCCCTGAGTTCCGCGCCTCGAGATTCTGACGTAATTTGGTTGGTGGTGTGGCTTGCACATAGGGGGTTTTAAAAGCTCCCAGGTGGTTCACTGTACCTCCAAGGTTGAGAATCCTCGCTGTGCTTTAAAATCACCTGTGCTCTTTTCCTGAATATACAGCTGCCACCCCAGAAGTCCTGATTTAGGTGGTTCTAGGGTGGGCTCAGGCACGTGAGCCTTAGAACCCTCCGCGAGCGGAATGCAGGGGTTGGCCTGGGGGGCTCCAGGTTCCACCCCCACCGAGAGGGTTTGCATAGAGTCAGAGGTTGTCACCTCGTGGAAGCACTCTGTCAGGGACTTTGGAACCCATCAGCCCGGTTTCCCTCTGTCTTAGCCAAGGGACAAAGCACAGGTTACTTGGTACTGCGTTTTAAACAGAGGCAATGGGTATTCACACATAGGCACTTTAGTGCAATATATGCGTTCCTGAAATGCCTCATAATCTGCAAAATCACACACTTAAAATATCAGGACCTCTGGGGAAAATAGCATTCCCCACAGGTCGCTTCATAAACAGGCCGTTTTAAAACCAGAGACAAAAGCAAGAAATATATCCAGGAAGCACCCTCGGACCACCCAGGGCTGCGGCTTAGGTTGGCCAGTGGTTGCCATGGCAGATATTAAAAGTACACAAGATAATTGAGTGGAAATGGTACTGACCTTTAGTTGGAGCAAGCTGGTGGATGCTGAGACCATGAAGACAGGGTGGACTTCTCTGGTCAGCGGGGCTGCTGGGAAGGTGGGCCTGGGAGAAGGTCCTGCGCTCAGACACAGGGGCCTTGAGCTGGCTTCTTAGAAGACAGGAGCGCGGGGGCAGGGTCCAGTTTTAATTGTATTAAAATACAACTTGAAAGGGTCCCTGCTGCCCGTGCCGAAGCCAAGGTGAAGGCCTTTCCATTTCCTGCTCAAGATTCTATCATTTACCCCAGCTACTCGGGGCCCCTTGGCCTAGGAAACATTGGGTATAAACCAATGAAGCATCTGCGTTACACTGACGTCATTCCCCTATTACCAATCTCATAGGGCCTTCATCTATGGACCCATCTCATAGGGCTAAGTCATTACAGCGGGGAGCCGAAGGCCTCCTGCTCAGGTGCTCGGAGTCCTCAGGGCAGTGCGTCAAAAGTGAAGGCCTGGATTTATCGGCACTGGAATCACCCACTAAGGTGCATGTTTAAAAATACAGATCTCTAAATCTTCCCGCAGACTTGTTGAATCCGTACTTTTAATAGGCCATCTAGGTGATTTTCATGGGTGAGTTACATCCCACTGGATGTAAACCACGGGCTTAGAGAGCCTGAGCCCTAGGAGAAAGCCATCACCTGAGGCCTTCCTCTACGGATCACAATCCTGTAGGGATTGGGGAAACAACAGGAAGTTTAGGGCTTGTCAAGTGTAACCACGTTGCCCTCAGAGGAAGAAAACCTCGTGATTGGCATTTTCCTCTGCTTCCTAGTTGGCTTGCTATAAATGTGGCTTGTGCTTCGCCTGTCCGGCAACTGAAATAAATACAGATCCTGATTTATTGTAACTAATCCAAAACAGGTGTGTCATCTCCAGCTGAGTTTTATTTTGAGGAGCAGCAGTTCAGGGGCAGGAATTTGGGCGGCAGCAGGAGAGGCTGGTGGGAGGGGGGGCCACTTGGCTGCTGGGTGGGTTCCAGTCTGTGTAGCAAGCCTCCCTCACCACTGCCTTGGGTGGGAGCTGGGGGCCAGAGACAGGACTTCCTGGTCTTTCTTTTCACTCTGACCGAAAATGAACTGGTTCTGCTGAAATGGGAGACAAAAATGCAGGACTAACCAACCGCCTATTAAAACAAATGATAAAGCTGTGGTCACCAAAACGGTATGGTAGTAGCACCAATAGATCTACTTTTGAGAGTACAGAATCAGGCCCAAGAATATATTGGATGTGGTTAATGATTGAAATAGGTTCTCCAGTTTGAGAGAAGAAGCAAAATCTTCAAAGCTGACACAGTTATTCATCCATATGAGGAAAATAAAAAACAAGACCAGTACCTTATAATGACGGATCCCAAATAAGCTCCAGAGGATCTCTGAGTTAAAGATAAAAAAGCAAACCTATAAACTACTGGAAAAATATTGGAAACTATTTTTATGACCTCGAAAGCCATAATTTCTTCTTGGGACCCAAAGAACAACAATAACAACAAAGAATAAAAGAAAGAATAAAGTTGATAATTTTGATTACATCAAATTAAAAATTCCTATATAACAAAAAGTACTGTGAACAAACGTAATGAAAGTGGCACACCAGGAGAAATTGGAAGAATATATGTAATAGAGAAAGATGAATTTCCAAGTTACGTAAAAAAAAAAATAGACAAGAAAAATACTCCTACCAACTGAATTTTTAAAAAGGTAGCATTTAATAAATATGAAATTCATAGAAGAGGGACTATAAATGGTTAATAAACATGTGAGAAGATATACAAGGATGAAAATATCAAGTTGTTGCAATTATGAAGAAATGGGTACGTTGATTACCAGCAAGAGTGTAATTTCATGATATCCTTTAAAAATTAAAAAAAAAAAAAAAGAACATTACCCATTATGTAGCAGCTTCGTCTGTCAACATCTGCTCTTGAGAAAGATTGTATCCGGGCCTAAGGAGACATGTACCATAATAGGTGTTGCAGAATTGTTCATCTAAGGAAGCATTTACTTGGAAATGGCTAAATGTGGTCTGTTCAAATGGCAGACATCTGGAAACATTTCGTAGAGTGTGAGAAAGGTGATTATAGAATGATACATACAACGTGATACCATTCATACCCCCAGTATGAGCCATAATAGTATATGTTATTTGTACATATAGACATACATAAGATTTTTAAGTCTGGAAGGAGCCACACCAAAATGATAATGGTGACTAATTTCCGGGAAGGGAAATAAGAATCTTGAGTTCAGAGGGGTGATTAGTGATATAATGTTTTTAAAGGAAACTATTCGATTATCACCTATATAATTAAAAAAGCTATTTTTTTAAAAAAAAGGAAAACAAATGGGGCTAGGAGCCCTTGCATTTATTCCTGGGTCTGCCACGAACCAGCTGTACGCCCTGGAGTCATTTCTCATCCTCCTTGGGCCTCCGCCCCACATGAGACAGGCTGAATTTAAAGTAAGTGTAACATTCTGGAACTCGGGAAGCCTCAGAGAGTAGGGACAGTCATGGCCTCCACAGCTGATCCACGTTAGAACTTCACGCTCTGCCTACAATGTCTCCGTGTCCCCAGCATCACTGGTGTTGAGAGGCGCTCCCGGCCCCAGGATGCCTGTGATGTGGCTGGAGTCCAGGAGAAAGCCTTCTGGGAAGGTCATGCCCAGAAACGACCTCCTGACCGCAGGGCAGAGGGGCTGAGGTGGTGCAGAGGACGCTGGGAACGAAGCCCTGCACAGCCTCTAGGGCAGGGCTTCTCAAACTCGACACCACTGACCTTTGGGGCAGGGTAATTCTGTGCTATGGGCAACTGTCCTGTGTGTTGCAGGGTGTTTAGCAGTGCCCCTGGCCAGCAGCAGTCTCTGCTCCTCATCCCCACCCCAGCTGGCAACCAGGGCTCTCTCCAGATGTCGCCAGTGTCCCCTTGACTAGCTGTGGCTAAATTCTGTCCCCAGGCAGCTCTGTCCCATAGAAATTTTATGTAAGCCACACAGGTAATTTTGTAAGTGTTCACAAGTTGTGCAACCATCACCACTATCAGTGAAATCATACAATATGCGGCTTTTGTTCACTTAATAATATTTTCAAGGGTCATCCATATTGCAGCATTTATCAATTCTTCATTCCTTTTTATGGTTGCATAATATTACACTGTATGGAAATACCACATCTATTTTTTTAAAGACTTTATTTATTTATTTTTGGAGAGAGGGGAAGAGAGCAAGAGAAACATCAGTGTGTGGTTGCCTCATGAGCACCCCCTACTGGGGACATGGCCCACAACCCAGGCATGTTCCCTGACTGGGAATCGAACCAGTGACCCTTTGGTTCACAGGCCAACACTCAATCCACTGAGCTACACCAGCCAGGGCAACCACATTTATTTTTATCTGTTTATTAGTTGGTGGGCATTTGGGCTATTCCCACTTTGTAGCTTTTGTGGATATGTGTTTATGAACATTCATGTACGAGTTTTTGTGTGGACATGTGGTTTCAGTTTTCTTGAGCAAACACTTAGGAGTGGAATTGCTGGGTCCTCCGTGTCTAGCCTTTTGAGGAGCTACCGCCTGTTTCACAGAGCAGCCGCACCATTTCACATTCCCGCAGCAGTGCAGGAGGGCAAGCCAGATATGCAATTTTAATTTTGGGGGAAGCCACATTTTTAAAAAAGTTTAAAGACACAGGCAAACTTTAATGATGTATTAACATAGTCAGTATAACCAAAATATTTCAATATGTACTCTCTATAAGTTATTAATGACATATTTTATTTTATTTTGGTATTAAGTCCTCAAAAATCTGTTGTATATTTCACACTTACAGCATATCTCAAGTTGGGGTCTAACTACGCATTGGAAATGCTTGACCTATATTGCGATTTCATGAAATAAACAGTCGAAGGAGTAGATTCACACACCCAAGTTGTTCCAAACCTAGTTCACACTTTTCCTAACCGAACCACACACGTCCAGTTATAAACATACACGTGAATTAAGTAACATAGGTAAAATGTAAAGTTCAGTCCTTGAGTTGCTCCAGGCACATTTCATACCCTCACCAGCCACATGTGGCTCACAGCTTCTGGGGGGACCTCCCGCTCTTGGCCATTTCCGCTGCGGTTGTGATTTTTAAAAGGCACACTGCCCTGGCCCTTCAACTTCAAGGATTTTTTTTTTCTCGTCTACAGCTGAGCCAGTGACAAAATGCAATTCTCTCTCCTTCTCTTTCTTTCCATCTGTTACAATCAGGGAACGTGGGCTGACACATCATCATCGCCCAGAGTCCTCGGTTTACACTGGGCTCGCTCTTGGTGGCGCGCGTTCTATGGGTCTGGACAAGTGCGTATCCACCATTGCGGCACGTAATTCTCTTTTAGAGGAGGCAGAAAGAGAATTCACATGTGTAAGGCATGTAAGGGCGGCTTCTTACATGCTGCAGAGCCCTCACCAAGGCCCACTGGTTTGGAACCAGTGGCAAACAGCAGCTGCTGTCGCCCTGGGAGCCCCTTCAGCCCCTGCCCCCCGCCCTGTGCAGCCTTCTTTCTGATGAGGAGCCCCAGCCGAGACCCCCCCAGCCAGGCCTCGGTGTCCAGCTGGCCTCCTGGCTGCTCTGCTGCTTGTTGGTCAGGCTCCACGGTGTCTCTTATGTCACTTTAAAAACAACATGCCGCCCTGCCCCCAAGCCATTGATCGGGTTACTTGTCAAGCTACAGGACAAAAGGGGACACATTCCAGTGGTCTTTGAGGTCACAGGTTACTGGGCTGGGGAAATCAGATGTAATTTGAAGTCTAGGGAGGGAGGAGGGGAGGGCTTTTCCCTTAAAAGTGTTTTCCTCATGGGTGACCATCACGCGAAGTTGAGGGCCCAAGAACAGCGAGGCCACCTCACCAGAGGCCAGGAATCTATGCCTGGCCCCTCTGGGACTGTGCCACTCAAACCCTGCCTTGCATGCAGATCACTGGGGAGCCCGGCACACGGTCTGGTTCTGCTCATGTGGGGTAGGGCCTGGGAACCTGCATTGCTAACAAACTCCCAGGGATTTCCAGGGAAGACACTGTGAGCAACAAGGGCGGAGGGCTTCTCCCAGGGAGTGTTCAGTTCGCCCCAGCCCGGCCTCCCACTCTCTTCCACCACGCTCAGTTGCCCAATAGCTAATAATAGCGGCCGGCTATTGAGTGCAGGTGCGTGTCAGGGGCTGTGCTGTGGCTTCAGTGGGCAAGCCTCTTCAGTGACCTCAGCAGCCCAGTGGGGTAAATCCTGCCTCTGTTGGGGCTCTGGGTCAGTAGGGGGGCGGTCCGGCTCTGAACTGTCTGCCTGACTTCAGGTTCGGAGCCCCAGCCACATGACCTAGCTCCCCAATTCCATTTTAGGTCTGAGTTCCTCACCTCTCTTTAGAACAAAAATAAACTCTGATAACTGCGGTTGCCTCTGGTGAAAGGGACCAAGACGGTGGCTGGAGTAGGAAGGACACTTCGTTGTCACTCTGTACCCTTTCATTGTGTCCCTTGTGAATTCCATGCTGGGCTTATGTGTGTGTATTAACTATTCAAATAAAAGTTAAAAAAAATAGTTAAAAACAAATAAGTCCATGACCTTCCTCATTAGCACCATAAGCCAACAGCCAGGCCAGTACCAGACCAGTGTTCAGGGCCAAGGGTCAGATAACTTCCTCCAAAATGAGCACGCTGCATCGCTGCTGAGATGGTCAGGGTTCGAAGGCTCGGCCCCTCCTCCCCATCCTCTAGGAATCTACTCGGCGAGGCTGGTACACTTACCCCTGGTTGGACAGGAGTGGGCAGCACGGAGACTGAAGGAGGGCAGGAGAGTTTCGAGCCCCTGAGAGTGCTCATCCACGCCCAGGGCTGGCCTTGTGACTGGGACCCCGCTACGCTTTTCAGAGGACCCGGAATCTCAGAGACACTGATGGATGTGAACTTAGAGAAAGCCACACGTGCGAAGCAGCAGGAGTGGCCCCTCAGCAGCTCCCTTGCCCCCTAGTGTCTCTTCTGAGTCCCCTTCATGGAGAGGGGTGAGGGCAGGAAGAAACAGAGGGAAAGCAGCAGCCAGCTTCTCCCAGGCTCCGCTGGTGGCTTCCTCCTGCTTGGAGTTTAGATATCTTCTCTGCAGAAAGGCGCAGAGCTGCTCAGACCTTCAGTTCCCTGTGGCACTCTGCAGTCCCTGTCCTCTTGACGTGTCCTGTGCTCATGGCCTCCGCAGCCTGCAGCCCTCACACCGTGCATGTGCAGCTGGTGCTGTTCCTTCCACCAATGGGTGGACCAGGCCACTTAACCACCCCGGGCAGACCTCTCGAGCCTCCGCACCTCTGGGAAAAGGGAGGGCAGAGAAGCCTCTTAGCCTGTGTTTGATCTGAAGGACCCACTGAGGATCCTCAAGACAAGTGGGGGTAGGGGACACTTGGCAGGCTGCCAGGGAGGGAGGGGGTCCCGCATCAGGAGGGGGTCCCACACCAGGAGTGGCTGGAGCACCTCCAGGTCGGTGCACTCAGGGATGTTGCCGTCTGTCTTGTGATCGGGGTTGGGGACAGAGTTCAGGATGTGGCCTGTGGTGACGGAGAGAGAGAGAGAGAGACAGAGACTTGGCACCCATCACTCTGTGCTGCATCGTGGTGTCTAGGGTTCCTCCCAGGGCCTGCCATCAGAGACAGGAATGGCAAACATCTATTGTCCCGACTCTGAACACCCTGTGGCTCACCTGGCAGCCCTCGCACACAGCCTTCACCTTTCCCCCAGATCCCCTGTAGACCTGGGACACACAGTGGCTCTGGTCTAGCCCAAAGATGACAGCTGAGCTAGCACGTCTCTATTACGCACCAAGCTAGTGTACCAAGTCTCAGCCCCTCAAAGAAGAGATAGTGAAATCCCGGAGCTGGAAGCCCGAGAGGGGTCCTTACGCCCTCCTCATGCTAGTCCCCAAGTCCTGTCAATTCTCCCTCCACGGGGTCTCCGGAGTCCGGAGCTTCCCCTCTTTATCGGCCCTCAACAAACAGATGGATCCTCTCCAGTCCTAGAGGCCAGAAGTCTGAAGTCAAGGTGTCGGTGGGGCCGGTTCCTCTGGGGGCTCCGAGGCAGAAGCCGCTCCACGCCTGTCTGTCTGTCTGTCTGCCTCTCTCTCTCATAGTTCCCATGGTTGCCAGCTGCCCTGGTAGCCGCCTTGCTCCAGTTTCTGCCCCTGTGTTCACATGGCGCTTTCCCTGTGTGTCTCTGAGTTCAGACTTCCCTCTTCTCGTAAAGACACCAGCCGCTGGATTGGAGCGCACTCTGATCCAGTGTGGCCTCATCGTAACTCGATTACATCTGCGAAAACTCTACTTTCAATAAGGTCACAGGCACAGGTACCAGGCAGCAGGATCCACACATAACTTATGGGGGACTTGATTCAACCGACAACACCCTCCAGCCCTCAGTCGCCAATGTTGCCCGGGCTTCGGCTTCGTAATTTAATCTGGGTCATGGCGATACGAGGCTTCCCGGGCCTCTCCTAAGATGCTGTCCAAATGCTACCATGACAATCCCCCTGAAACCTATGTCTGGGAATGTCATTCCTTTGTTTAAAACAACAATACCTTCCCAGCCCCTATGGAGCTGTGATGGACCTTCTCGCCATAGGAAATAAAAGAAATCCGAATGCTCTGCACAGTGCATTAGCCGTAGCCTCTTTCCTCATCATCTCCCTGCTCCCCGCTTCCCTTCCCAAGCCCCCCACATCCTAGCCACTCTGCAAAACTGAGCACTTGCCTGCCCCAGTGCCTTTGTACATGCTGTTTCCTCCCCCTTCTCTCCTTACAGGACATCCTTGACCTTGTGTACCTCCTTACACAGAATGTAAAGTCAAGGAGACAGTCTTTCACTGGGGAGGTTCTTTCCCCAGCAGCTAGGATGAGGCCTGGCGCATGGAGAGCTTGCAACAAGGATTTGATGAGTAAGGGCATTAATAAATGTAAATGCAGCAAGTAAGTGGATTCTGGATTTTCCCCTGATACACCTGTCCCTTCTCCTCTCCCTTCAGGAGAATGGATTTCTCCTGTAGAGGCTGGTTCCCCTCTCTGCTGGCACTCACTGTCTGTCACAGCTGTTGGTTTTTCCAGCTGGGCTCCACGGACTCCGGCTCTGACTCACATGCGAATACCAGGCCCAGGGTCTGTTAATATTACTCGTCAAACTGAATTAAATGGAGTTAAACTGGCAAGACAGAAACCCGAAAAACCATGCCCTCCTACCCACTCCAATGTACGGCCTGCACCGCATTTGCAGAGCTGAGGTGGGGGTGGGGCCGGGGCAGGAGACGGCACATTCTCTAAGTTCCCCTTTCTGCTGATGCTTGAAAAATTATCTTTCTGAGTCAGCACAGGTATTTTGATACTGCCTTGAGATTTTGAGCATATTGTTTTCAAGTGATGTTCTCAAAACAAGTGCTTTCACATTTACTATCAAACTGATGGTGTCGGGTGGGAAATTAACCATCCCGAGAACAGTTTACTCTTCGTCTTTAAGATTCCTAGTTGGGAGTCTAAGTGTGGCCACAAACATAAGGAACTGCCCCAGGCACTGCCTTCCCTTCAGCAGAGGGGACCACATCCAGCTCCGGCCCGGGCAGGTCCCTTAAGAACATTCTGAAGTGATCAGAGCTGCTTGCAGGTCTGGGGGGCTGAGCTCCAGGATGCCAGCCTCCCTGAGAACAGTGCAGGGACAAGAACAGCTCCGTGGTGGGGGCGGGGGCTCTGAACTCCACTCTGCGGACAGACTGCAAACAGAATTTCCAGAAGAGCACCAGCCCGCCTGGAACTGCCCCGCTGCTGGAATATTCTAAACCTCTCTCTTCTCCTGAAGCCCACACCACCCAGTGGCGTGACAGAGCTTCAGTGCTGAGCGTTGATGGCAAACTGCAGACTGGGGAGGGAGGCCCTGCAGGGCCCGCTGGGAAAAGATTCGGTTGCTATAGTGGGTTGCATAATGTCTCCCCAGATTGATGTCCATCTGGAACCTCAGCATGAGACCTGGTTTGGGACTAGGGTCTTTGTGGATGCAATTGGGGGAGATGAGGTCATTAGTCCGCAGGAGGTGAAGAGCCCAGGAGACCCTGGGACACCTTGATCTCAGGCTTCCGGCCTCCGGGGCTGAGGGAATAAGTGTGTGTTAACTCACTGAGTTTGTGGTAATGTGTTTCCGCGGCCCTAGGAAACTAACACAGTTGCCAGTGGTGTGTACGGGGAGGTAGCAGAAAAAAGTGTTTGTTTTTTCATTTTTGCCTCCAGAACCTCCTCCCAAAGCAGCTGGGGAGACTAGGGTTGCCCCCGGTGGGGGAGGGGGAGTGGAGATGGTGGTGAGATTCTGCTGAGGGAAGCGAATATGTAGAGAAACAGGTGTGTGTTTTTATTTTTGTTGAAGTGGGACAATAAATTTTCAAGTCGGGCTTTGTTGCAAGAAGAGTTTTCTGAATCCCTTTCTTTACATTAGATTCGAGTGTTATCTCCACATAGTCAGAAAGAGGGACTGTGAGGGTTTAGACAGGGTGCCCAGCTCTCAGGACACTGGGACAAAATGCTCACAGAGCTAGAGGCAGAGCCCAGAGGCCACACGCGCCCTGACTGCCCTTCTCCTGGCTTTGGGACTGTCTAGAGTAATTGAAGGCAGACCGTGAGGACAGATCTTTCTCTGCTTCCCTTTTGGGACATGGGGACTAGGCGCCCCCTCCCCCATCAACCAGTATGTGCAGCTCAGACACCAGCTTCCAGAAAAGCAGGGTCAGGGCGAGCCGAACTAAGGGCCCCGGCACTCCCTAAAGGCTGTGTGAGTCATACTGGAGACTGGCTCAGTCAGAGAGAAAACTTTTTCTCCACTCCTTCTCCAAGGCCCTGCCTGGGGGTGGGGAGCTCATGAGAAAGCCAAGGTCAGTTCCAGAGCAAGAATAAAGAGATTGCATGAACTCCTGCATATCAGAAGTAACATGTATGAACTTTTACATCGCCATAAATGCAAATATCAGGTCAGCCTTTTTTTTTTTCTGTCCTATTTCAAATCACTGCCTTGACTTCTAGATAGTTTCTTTCTTTCTTGGTTCTCAAAGCATTGCCCCAACAACTTCAGCTTCCCAGAAGCTTCTTTGTGAATCATTCTTTTCCCCGCCATCTGTAAGGAGAAAGCTGATTTTGATGGCTCCATCAGTAGAGGTACCTGAATTTCCAGTCTGCTCTGTACTCTGCTCCTCCCCACTTCCTGCCTTTGATCCTCTTGCCTTTCAAGTACAGGTGTGTGAAACTTAACCCTTCAGCTGTACTCTGTACAACTGTGTGTCCCTGGCCCATTGGACATCGCCACCCTCAGGGCCTGGTGCCCGTGGGTATGGTTATGCTGATGTCTCCTGGTTTGTATATATTGGAAACTTCAATTGTTCGTGATTAAAGCAAGAGCTGCTTCCCTCTCTGCTCAGAAGAAAACAGATGGCTCCAGTTTAGATCTAAAGAAGACTGAGGCCAATGAAGCATTAAATGATTAGTGAAGAAGAGTTACAGTTTAGTAGAAAATACATATCAACCAAAGCACAGGACCATCGGGCAATTTTCCCAGTGGGAGGTCAATGTCAACAGAGAATGACAGAGAATGAGGAGAGAACCAGACTCCGAAGAGGCAAAGCCTTCCTGTCCATGTTGACACTGGACCAAGAACAGATTGGATGGATGTTCACTCATTTGATCTATTTCTTGAGCACCTACTATGTCCCTTGCACCAAGCTGAGCAAGACTAGCCCTGTCCTTCCCGCGTCACTCTCTCTAGCCCAGGAACTTCCGTTTCTCCTGCGGAACAAAGCCATCTCTGAATCTCATCGAGTAGCGGTCATCACCTGCTCTGAGACTGTACCCTGTAGACCTGTCCACTTTGAGGGGATAGTTTTGCTTATGCAGAAGCCAAACCTGAGGGCATGTAGCTGTCCTTCTGCTTATAGAAGAGACATGTGGCATATTAGGGGTTCTTCAAGCCCCAAGCCTGTAGTTTCTTCTGATTTCTGGTAACGACCATCTGCGCCAGGTGACCTGCCTAGATTTATGTTTATATTCAGATGTTCCAAGTGCTGATTGTCATCATTACTGCAAGCTTTGAAGTCACGCTGAATAGGCAAAGTTGTAGTGTAGTCGCTGTGACACATACTTCCTGTTTCTAAAATGTACAAGAACTGCCTTTATACAGGGTATTGTTGTCAGTGCCGCAGGGGAATGGCTACTACCTTAGTTTTGATTTTGCTCACAAATTCTAGAAACAATGGAGAGAGATATTGATTTGAATACACTGTCCTAGAACCTGTTTTGGGTTTCATTTCCCCCTTGTCCTGCAGTCTGAAATCTGCAGAGAAGTTTAGGGCTGTGGGAAGGAGACAGTCCCACGCCACTCAGCCAGCTCCTGCTTATGACCAATGTGGGGATTCATTCCGTGGGCCCGGGATCGGTGGGCTCAAGGCGGGGACATTATGCACAAAATTGTGTGGGTAGAATAAGAGTTCCTGGGGGAGAGAAGCCATAACTTTCCTCAACCCCCAAAAGGGTCAGCAATGTTGGGCGCCAATGGCGAAGGGTCGTCCTTTCTGGGGCTGTGATTATGCTATTGGCTTGGATGAGGTCTGTGAGCCTCCAGAACCCTTTAGGATCAGCTCCAGGGCCCACATGCTGACACAGTGCCATCTACTTACTGCATAGAGGAGGGACAAGCTGTGGTGAGCGAGGCAGAACCCCAGGGAGTGCCCGTGCCCGATGGTGGCTTGTTCTCCAGACTGCTGTCTCTTCCCTAGCCCCCTCTGGGCCCCCCGATGCCCCATTCAGGACCAGTCTACCCATGGCAACATGCTGTGGCCTTTCCCCTAACAACTCTTTTAGTCACAGGCTTAGATCTAGAAGCCTTAGCAGCTGAAGGAAGTCCCGGTTCCAGATGGAAGGCGAGGTTTAAGCCCCATTTCAATGTTTGTGTTGTTTACATGACAGCGGGTCACCGAACACCAGAGCTACTGGGACCCAGAGACAGTGCCAGCCCTCTCACTTCACTGTGGAAGAAACAACTCCCGAGAGATCCGATGACTTCTCCAAAGCCGCTTCCCACGTGGTCGCACGCATCCAGGACTAAGCCCTGGGCTCTCTGAGGCCCAACCCTCTTTCCAGCCCCCGCTCCTCTTTCCTTTCACGCCTCATCCAAGTCCAGTCTCTTCCAGCAAAAAACCAAATGCAGACTATGGAGAAGTGCCTGACTTCAAGAAAAATTTCTGGCCTTCCCAACTCCATTTTTCTTACATTCGCCTATCTCCCAGTGCCCTTATGGAAATCATGGCTCTCCTCTCAGCTCCTAGATGCAGGGAACAAAAAGAAGCCTACAGGAAAGGAAGACAACTGCTTTCCTGACCCATGTACGTGGGGGTCTACCACCAAACAGCCCTCTCATGTGTTGGCGTAGCCGGTACATTTCTCCCTAGCATCACACAACCCGAAGTCCCAAAGGCATACATTTCTATGCCATCTTTAAACATTAACTGCATTAGCAGAATAGTGCCTGCCGTGTATTAAGGCTTACATAGGGCTCAGCAATTGCTATTGTTAGTGATAGTTCTGCTACTTGCCTCAGGAAACCCAAGAGGGGCCACAAACACATAAAGCTCTTGGCTCTTTCTTTCATACCATGTCACCAGGCAGATTTTGCTGAATGCACAGAGCCCTGGGAAAGGGTATTCCTCATGGAAACCCTGTCCACTCCCAGTAAGAGACCAAATTGGCAGGTTGCAAACTCTAAGACTTTGCCAGCATTGTACCAGTGGCTGGTGGGAGATCCCTCGTCTCCCCGAGGGAATGGAATGAAGATGAGCGGGTTAAGTGACAGGGCACTCAGGGTCTGGTTTCAGGATTGGGGACTTCAGACGAGTGTCCTCCTCTTTATTGTGTGTTATTTTCACATTCAAAGCCTTTAAGTGAAGCTCCTTTCTGGGTAACCTGGCAACTCCCCAAAATAAACTCAGGTTTCTGAAATATTCTAGGTTGCCTGCGAGCTTTCTTTGGCTGGGGACCAGGCTATTTCCCATGTTGCAGGCCCAGGCGGATGGATTTGATCTGTCCAGTGACAAATGACCCTGGGCCCATATTGAGGGCTCAGCAGATAGTTAGGAAAGGTTAGCTGTGGGCGAGGCCACAGCAGCCTGGGAGGCTGGGGAGCGAGGCAGTCCCCAGTTAGAGATTCCTGGAACCACAGGGGGAAATTGATGATGTGCAGACAACTGCTGAAGGACATGGTGCTATTTCTATCTAGTCCAGATAAGGAGGAAAGAACATTCAAAGACCATTTAAAAAGAAACAGAATTTGGAGAATTTGTCCCATGGGAAGGCATGTGGTGGTACTGGCTGGCAGACGCAAGGAGCTAAATGCTTGGCCCTCCTGACCCTGGGGGGCTGTGTTTGCTTTATAGCTGGGACCTCTCCCTTGATGACCAGCTTCTCAGATTTCCCCATTCTCCCTCCCCCACTGGACTCCAAGTTCATCTTGCCTCAAGCCCTTTTGATCCCTTGGCATACTGACCAGCCCTTTGCCCTTCAAACTAATCCCTACCTCAGTTCACCCAGTGCCTCCAGAAGGGCTCTGGGGTGAACCTCATGCCTTCTCCCTCACCCTCGGCCATGCATGGTCCTCTGGCATCCACCTGGATTGCTTTTAGCTGCCGTTAACAAAATAGCCACAGGAGAGTGGCCTCAGTCATAAGGACCTTTGTTGTTCGTGTCACAAGGCATCTGGAGGTGGAAGGTCTCAGTGTTGTCCTGGTGGCTTAAGGATGCCTGCACGCTCCTCTGTCCTTTCTCTCTTTCTGCTCCACCAGCCGTGGTGTGCTGGCTTGTCATTCTCATGCTGGTTGCTCCTGACCAGGAGACGCGACACCAGGCATCACATCTTTGTGACAGGAAGAGGACGGGGTAGACAAAGTACCTACCACGTCTGTGTCTGACAGAAGCAAAGCCAAGCTTCCCCAGAGCCCTTCCCTGGAAGGGCTTAGTCCTCACCAGCCAGAACCAACCCCTTGGCTCCGTCTCACTCTGCAGGGGGCTGTGAGAGTGTGCTTTTCCCGTTACTTTACTTGGAGGTAGCAAGGGACAAGGCGCTTGGGATGCTGTTGAGTCAGTCAACCCACAGCATCCACCACATCTACCATGGGCCCCTCAACTCGGTAGAGAAGGTTCCTGAGACTGCACTGAAATGTCTACGAATTGACTAAGAACATACATTCAATGTAAGAGTGCAGCCTCTGATTTCTACACCGCAGGGTCCGATCCGTCGAGTGGGAGAGCGGGATGCATGGCGCCTTCCATCCTGTGCTGGAGCCGTCCGTCAGGCTCTGTCCATGGGGCCGTCAGCACAACTTGTCAAGGATGGTTATTTGTTTATCTTTTCCATGTGCCTCTTCTCTCTTCAGCTGGATTAGAAGCTATTTGAGAAGAGGGAATCTCATCTCCTACCACCTTCTATTGTTAGTGACTCAACTTAGTGGCATGCGCTTTAGTTGGCATCTGGGACACTGTCATTAATGAAGAGGCGACTAACCCTGAACGTCGCAGGGCGTGTAGGGGTGCAGTGCACCTTTCCGGGGGATCCGTGGCACACTTAGGAGGCAGAAGTTTTGGAAAGGCCAACAAATGAAAACAATGTGTTTGTAGAATGCGAGGCATGTTGAATAGAGATGGCGCTGGGAAATGCAGCGCGAGCAGGCTGTAAGCTTTCAAGCTTGATGCTGCTTTCAAAATCAGGTTTGGGAGTGTTACTAAATTTGCTTTCCCCTTTCTCTTCCTTGCGTTCATTCATGTGCTTATTCATTCAGCAAAATTAATTGAGACCCTACTGTGCCTGTGGTTCTGGAAATCCAGAAATAGGGAGCAAAGCGTCCCTGCCCTTAGCGCTTGTGAGGAGCCTGACAAAGACACGGTCATGTTCCAGGTAACGAGGACCATTATATTGTCTTCTACCCAGTGTCTCTGATGCTCAGAAGTTCTGACTTTAAATTAGGGGATTTCCCCCCAGCCCTTTGGTGAGGTTTCTCTTACCTTCTCGTGTCAGAAAACCTGGGTTGCAAAGGGCTTCATGGCCAACACACTTGGCTTTAAATCCTGGTCTTGCCATTGAGTGTGCGACGCTGGGGCGATTTCACACCCTGACCTTCAACGATCTGCTGTTGTCAATGGACTGCGTCTAGGCCCGAATGCACCCATCGGTTATGCTCAGTGATAGAATGCCGTTAACCATTTCTCTTAAAATAAGCGCGACTGACGCCTTCTCAGCAGAGGGTGTGGTCGGACCCCGCAGGAGGAAGACGAGTCCTGTCATTGTCAGTGTTGGCGGGGTCAGCGACGTGGGTCTGTTGTCATCCCACACAGTCTGTCCCAGCCACGGAGCCCAGAGCATGGTCCGTTTGCGACCTTGCAGCCTTGGCCTTGTGATAGATAACCTTCCTGCAGTCCTCTTCGCTCAGAAACCAGAGCTCGGCATGGCCCGCCTGCTCTGAAGGCCTCCTGCCTGTACTAACATCCCAACTCCCCTGGACCTGCACAGCATGGCCCCAAATATCCAGGACTGTGTTCCCTCCCTCTACCGCCCACTCCGAAGGCCCTGCCCTCTCTCCTGCCGGTGCCCTGGGGGCCACCTGTCCCCAACCTGCACCCCACCTGCACAAGGGAGGATGGGCTGGTGCTCACCCAGCAATCGCAGACCAGCTCCAGCCTGGCGACAGCAGCGAGAGTCTCCGCTGTTTGGTGGCCTGTTGGCAGCATCTCCACTAGGGCTCAGCCCCTACCACACGGTCCTCCCTCGGTCCTCTCCCTCACCTTAGAGCACCTAGGGTTTCCCTGTGTCTTCTGGTCACTCTTCATTGCAGTTAATAATTCTTTCCTTTCAACTGCCCTTAGTTAACCCAGGATGTGGTTTCTGTCTCCTCATTGGACCCTGGCTGCTCACCTCACCAGGAAAGAAGGGATGAAAATATCAGCATTTGAGATTTATTTTACCAATCAAATGAGAAAGCCCATGCACAGCCCAAAGCACATGGCTTTGCCTTGGCCACTACTTGCTTTTCACAGAGAACAGGGCAACTACTGTCAGTGAGCGCCAGGCACTTGGCAGCGTGGTGCTGACGTGCATGTGGTTAGCCCTAGAGGAAGAGACAGAGGGTCAGAGAGGCTAAAGAGATTGCTTCAGATCTTGCACACAGTATGGGATTGCGCAGAACCCAGGAAACCAGTCTTCTGAGTGTATATTCCACACACCACACTGGGCTTCCTCCTAGAGCCCTGAACCCTCCTTCTTTTCACCCGAATGAGAGCAATTTCCCTACATAACAAAACCTCCCGAGTCTGAGCACTCACTCCACGATGAGACTGACTGCGTAGCAGGGGAAGCATTTGCAGGAGTCCTTTCAGAAGGTCTTCCCTGAGATCTCCTTCTGAAAGGATGGTCTGAATTGTTTCGAAGTCTCAGACAGTGGTTTCTCTTTCTCTCTGAGTCAGCCTCTGCATGACCCCAAGGAGCCTGTCCTTGGGACTGACGCTGTGGCCCTTGGCAAGGATGTCCTGGGCTGTTAAAGGCTTTGCTTTGAGAAAACCCCCTGGGGTACTTAAAATCAAATTTATGGAATTTCCCATTAGCAGTGAACCAATTATACGGTTTGTTGCTTGAACATATCTTCCAAAGGCCGGACGTCTTTTTCATATTCACTGATGCTTCCCTGGTACTTAGAATAGAGCTTGGTATACAGTAGACGCTCCGTAAATGTTTTTCAAGTGGATGAATTCACACGGTCAAGGATTTGCCATATTTTTTACATGGGACCCTCCTCCAGGTTATTTTAAAATAGGGTTTTATTTTTAATGCAGGAGAGGAGGTGCGTGTGTATACCTCAACAGGAACATTACTATTGTGTACATCTGGGCACACCACCACGGCTAAGATGATATATTCCAATGGCCAAACTCACCTTAATCAAAGCTTACCTGTCCTGGGCTTCCCCCTCGCCGGGGGTTGGTTTTATCTCCCTATCTGCTACCGACTCTGCTGATACGGTGCCAGGCAATAAGGAGTGGGCACCATCCCAGAAACTAACAGAGTGGCTTTTTAACTTGAGCCCTTTGGAAGGATCTGTCCAGTGCCCGGCAGAGCATTCTATACATGGCAGCTACTCCATAAGTGTCTGCTGGCAGTGACAATGTTGTGATGATGGCAAGATCTTAAAATAAAAGGCTTCACAGACACGGGTAATGGAAATTTAGGCAGGAGAGGAGGGCTCAAGAGAGGCCTTGGCATTCGTGATCAGACAGTGTCCCCGAGCGTCCTAAATCATGACCAGGAAGCCACCCACACTTGCTGTGCTTAATGGCTCAGTCCATTTGCGCTGCAGTTCACTGTAAAAGGCCGAAGCAGCAAACGAAAAGGACACTCTCCACACGCGTTGTGGATGTTCAGGTGTAGAGGTGAGACTGTGTACACGTTAAACTCCTCAATACTTTTTAAAAACCATGCTTCCTGTTTCCCCAAGGTTCTCTCTCTGGTTTTCCCTTTTAATGTAATGAGAAAGAAAAAAAGAATATAGAAAACGAGTGAACTCGTTCTTTTTCGAAATGTAAGGATGTGAACAGTACTTGCCCCTGCTCACGGTAGAGTCTGCTTTAAGCAGAGTTGTCCCCAAGTCAGGGGCAGATGAGTCCGAACCTTCCAAGCGCAGAGAGTTAGTGGGTGAAGCTGGGTAGAGCTGTCTCACCCGGTGCAGGGCTCACTCACTGCCCCCACTGTCAGCAAGCGCCTATGGAGCACCGGCTCGGTGCTGACGTGCGACATCTGTTCAGTGCTAACCCTGTGACAGGCCGTGTGTACAACTTAGAACAGGAACCCCCGCAGGTGGGTGCTTTGCTGCATAGTACCCTCATCCCCTGGGATTCTCCCTAGTACCTCGGAGGGTTAGCTAAATGCTTGTTGAATTGATGAACGGTCCCAGCACTCGTGGAGTTAACAGCCCAAGAAATTATATTACATCTCTTCTTGTTCAGTTAGCACTTTCACGCCAATAATATCTGAGTGAAGTGAACATCAGGGTAGCTTCAGGGAGAAAAGGAGAGGCGAGTCCCCGCTGGCCTTAAGCAGCCCTGCAGGGGGCGGAAGGGGGTGTGGCTGTGCTGCGGTCCTCTTTCCTACTGGCTGGCGGTGTGTACGGGGAGGGGCTGCTCTCACCTGCGTGGATAGAATCAGCCTCCGACCGTGGAGCTGCACGTGCACAGAAACATTTCAGCTCCATTTTGTCAAACGCTGGAGAGACTGCTCCGTCCCTCTTTAAGCCCAGCTATCAGTGCCTGCACTTTTGAACCCGGCTGCTGCAGAGCAGGAGTCCTGGGGGCAAAGGTGGGGATCCTTGCTGAAAATCAGCAGCAATTCCCTTCTTCTTAGCTGCGTATAATGTCGATGTGCATTGAAACACCGGATGAGCTAAATACTTCTAGAGATAAGAATTTCGCCCAAGTGCTTGCTGCTTCCTTGAATGATCTCCAGTATCACAGAACATTCCAATGGTGCCATGATGGGTTCACCATCACGATGTGAGACAGGTTCATTCAATCATTCTTTCTTCCCTGTTTCTGTCTCCCTCCCTTTCTGACTCTCTCTGCTCCTTTCTCTTCACAAAAGCCTAAGGAGTCTCGGGTCCTCTGTTTCCAGTGGATGTGGTTTGCCTGCCACTGGGCATCTGTGTTAAAGTGGAGGAGACATTGCAACACTTTATCACCTTCCAGGGGCAAAAATGATCGGCAGTGCCGATGGCCAGTCGTGACCCTATTGCTTTATGAGGGGGGGTGGCTCAAAGGAGGGGCCTCTCTGTTCTTTAGTAACATTATTAACCAGCAAGCTGTCATATTTGAGGGCAAAGACTGCTCTTTAACTTCACAGACTCTGGATTTTTCACTTGTTACAGTCATGTGAAAGGTGGCTTTCTGTAACATCAAGTAAATCCTAAGAGCTTGTGTGGATTTAAAATCCACACAAGCTCTTAGGATTTACTTGATGTCAATAGTTAACATTCAATCTATTTTCATCTTTATTGAGAGAGAGAGAGAGACAAAGGGAGATAATCACTAACTGATGTTGTCAGGAGGCTTTCTGCTTATCAGGGCAATTTGACCAGGGGTCCCCTGGAACATACAGTTGCTGACATTTGCATCTCTCCAGGAAGTCTCTAACAGCTACAGCGGTGTGGGGATTAACGCTCAGATTCCCGTCATTCCCCACTGCTCTTCTTGTCCATTATGATGGTCCTCAGGGATTAACACTCTTGTGACTGCCTTTCTGCCCTACTGTGGGCCCTCCCAGGGACAATTCCATTAACACCGCTTTTTGTCTTTCTAGGTGCAAATTCAGGACTCAGCCGGGGAGAGACTCTCTCCCAGATGGACACCAGCTTTCTCAGAGCCTGCCCGAGAGGGGTCTGCATCACCTGGGACCACAGCAGATTCCATCCCCAATTTAGGAAGGATCGATGACGAAAGTGCATCATTGATCCCATGCCTGGAGAGAGAAAGCTGCACTCAAGGCCCACAGCGTGAAGAAAAGCAACGCAGAGAAGACGACACGCCCGGACATTCCTGGGAAGACCAAGGACATGGGCTGAGCCTCCCAGAAGCCACCCATGCAACTCTGTCCCCCTGTGAGCCATCGGCGTGTCTGCCCGCAGAGGGCAGCGGCGACTCTGGGGAGCCCGAGACTCTGTCTGTTGCTTCCCCTGCACCCGCAAATATTGTCCCCACCCCGGGAACTGTGTGCCATGGGCCGAGGGGCAGAGAAGTGGAGTGTTTGATGGAGCGTCTTAAAGCAGGTGACCAAGAAACAGGTGGCACCATGGATTCTCCTGCTGGAGCCCCCATTCATAAACATTTGCCCCAACAATTTTGCTCCATGGACTTGGAGCTGGTGGAAGGTCAGAGCAAAGCGTCTGACTTGTGTTTTCCTGATGAAAGGACACTGGAGGTTGTTTTCCAAACACGCGGTTTGGAGCCTGCACAGTTTACAGGCCAAAGCAACAAGGACGGAAACACAGTCGCATTTCCTTCCCCTAACAGTGCCCTCCCCTGGGACACTTCACAAAAGGCCGGTGAAGGCTCCACAGGGGAGCAGCTAGCCAGGGTGGAGCATTCCACCCCCACTCTGGCCGCCACAGGGCAGGGCAGGCGGAGCCCCAGCACCGCAGGGGGGCTTGAGGACAGACAGTCTCTGTCCTCTGAGAATTCTTCAGTGTGGTGTGAAGAAGGTGAGGACACCCCCAGGACCCACGCCCTGGGCCCCACAGACACACCAACGAGCCATAGTTCGATTGCGAAGTTTCCTCAGGAGGAGCTGGCAACATTACCTGCTAATCTTGAGTGTCTTCAGGGGACCAGGGAGAGTGGGGACACACCAACTGGTACCATTGCTACCACAGTCCACCCAGCCAAATACCTCCCCATTTCAATTGCTGAGAACAGCCGTGCAGATGGCCCCGAGAAGAGCTCACCTCAGACGCCAGGTGAAAATACCTTTCAACATCCTTCCAATGAACAGTCAGGTCATATTTTAAATGGCTCCGCCCCCGTGTCTGCAGAAGAACTTTGCACGGCTCCCAGGGGCCTGGGAGTCTGCGTCTGTGCTCCCCAGGTCCCAGAGGGAGAGCTCTGCCACAACTTCCCTCTTCAGGTCCATAACCAGTCTGGAGACGGGAGCCAGACCGTGGATGGAGCGACCACTAGGAGTCTGGATGAGAAGTCCCAGGAAAAAGGAAGTGAAACAACGCAGAGGACCCAGCAGGAGAGCCTGCCCCACCGGGGCTCTCTTTCTGAAGATCGTGTCCAGGAAAGTTGGGCCCCGACGCCTGCTGCACGAGGGGAAACAGTCCCAGCACCTTTGGACCACTCATCAGCAAGCTGTAGGGAGGAAGGGAGGCTGTGCTCAGGCCCGGGGACCAATGTGCCCATGGTGGCCGAAGCAACTGTGGAAGATGACCGTCAGACTGTGAGCAGTGTTCCGCCTCTCTCCAACATCCCCCTGGAGGAGTCTACAGGCAGTGGACCAGGACACAGGGAAGCAGGCAACACACCCAAGAGGGTGACTCTAGGGGCTTCCATTTCTGAGGTCCAACCTCCAGGACAACCGGCAGATTCTGAGTGCAAGGAGTCAGCTGCTGGTGCCACGACCCCTGCCAGGGCCTGGGCCATAGCTGATGCTCTACAGGCAGGTGCTGCTCGGCCTGAACTGGACCCCTCTGAGCCTGCGGCATCAGCTGGCGGTCCTCAGGCTGAGTCTGGCTTAGCCCTTGCTGATAACAGAGAAATCCATGAGGGTCAAAAGCCAGCCCGGCGCACCTATTGGAGCTGTCTTTCCGCCCGGTATCTGAGCCAACGCCGGCTCCTGGAGTCGTCTGTGGACCCGGTTGAGGAGGAATTATGTGTCACAGATTTGTCCTCTGAAGCTTCCACAACTGGAGGGCAGGAAGCTGTTAACAATGTCAGTCAAAACCAAGAGGAAAAACAGCTTATTGAGGCCCTCCCTGCCTTCTTTCAATCGTTTCTGACCAGCCCGAAAATCCTTGAGTCCTCTGTGGATCCCATTGATGAAATAGGTGTGGTGGAGTGGGCCGGGGGGGAAACCCGGGAGCCTTCTGAATCCACCCTGGGACTCATCACAGAGGACAGTAAACTGGAGGATGGACACTTGGGCCAGAGAGCGGGAGTCACACCTGCCAGCTCACCAGTTCCATGCCCCCAGCAAAGTGGGGGAACCATTCCAAGTAAAGACAGCACCGACCGAAACCAAGAAGCCAGTGAGCAAGGGGAGGCTGAGCAAAGCCTCTGTGACAAAGCCGAAGGGGGAGTCCGGCCTGCCAGTTTGCAAGTCCCGTGTCCCGAGGAAGGTGGAGAGACAATTGCAAGTGGATGCTGTGGAAGCCAGGAGCAAGAAGGCCGTCAGAGGAGCTTGGGAGAGGCTGAGCAAAGTAAACACAGTGGAGCAGATTTTGTTTTCTCCATTTTACCTCTTTCTAGCGGTCTTGCAGTCATGACTCAGGCGTCTGCTGGAGTTGACACTCAGAACGCCACAGGTCAAGTTCATGACATCCCCAAGAACCATTTACTGGAGCCCAGGCCCTGTGAGCATGCACTTTCTGCCTCAGAGGAAACGGGGGAGAGAGGGGGTGAGGGTGGGAAACAGTCGCCCTCCCCTAGTGGTCTTATTCAGCTGCCTTCTACTTCACCTCCTGAAGGAAACATCACAAACTTTCCAATAAGCCACAGGATTGAGGAACCTGAAAAAGAGACACCCCAGAGTGGGGAAACCAAAACCGCAAGCCCATCCAGCTCCCTGGCAATGACTTTGGCATTCACTTCAGGAGAATGTGAGTCAGAGACAGCTCCTAAGACTCTGCAGGACCCATGTCAACTGGGCCTCTCCCTGGGCCATGGGAGCAAGTCAGGGAAGGAGAGGCCCCGACCCATGGCAACCCCGATGGGCAGATCCCCAGCGACTGCTGCAGAGGAGGGCAAGAGGAAGCAAGAAACCGCAGCAAGTGGGCATTTAGCTGAGGGAATGAAGAAGAAAATTCTGTCCAAGGTGGCTGCCCTGAGGCTGAGATTGGAAGAGAGGGAGAATGTCAGAAAGAACTCAAGCTTTCCTAAAAAGATTCCTAAACTCAAGACGTCGGTATCGTGCGCCAGTGAGCCAAAAGACCCAAAAGAGCTGCCTTGCAAAAGAGAAGGAAAAGGTGAGACCCTGTTGCTTTCCATCACTGTTAAAGCTTGGGTTTGCTGACCAGGCGTCCAGTTCCTTGATCCTCCTGAGTCCTTTGCCGTTAAGGTGGGTGTCGACCAGGTGGGCAATGATGCTACGGTAGTGACCACAGGGCTCGGCAGATAGACCCCGCTGGTTCTCAAACTTGAGTGGCCTCGAAATCACCTGGAGGGCTTATTAAACTATGACCTGGGCTCCAATTCCAAGGTGTCTGATTCCAGGTGTGGGCCGAGACGTAGCATTTCTAACAAGTTCTCAGGTGCGCTGTGGGCAGAGCCTCTCCTATAGGCTGCCCGTAGGTGTGTTTAATTCAGGGAATGTGATTAGGATGCTCTTTTGTTGAATTATCCTTCAAAAAACATGTTATAAAGATAAGCAGAAGCATTCGTCAGTATAGCTGGTTAGTATAATTAAGTAGACGACAAGCTGAGCAGAATTTCCCAGAAATAAACATTTAGGTACAGTGTGGGAGTCTCTTCCTTAATCATTGATTTTCATTAAAAACGGCTTTATTGTACATTGGGTTTCCTTCCAAAGTTGAGTGTGAACCTTCTTTCCCACTCACCCTTCGCTTTACCTGAGTCTAAAGGCTGCGGGAGGGGCTGGGTCTCCGCTGCTGGTTTCAGAGCCCCTGAAGCTCAGGGGGCTCGTCACTGCGGCCACTTCGGCTCTGCCCGGGCAATTGCTTTAACCCCTAGTTCCACCCTGTAACCCAAATTTTAGCCTCTCCTGCGTCAGAGCTCTTCTCTCACTTGCCGTAAGACCCGGTGGAAGTCAGAAGAGAAGACAGAGCAGCAGCCGAAGCCCTCTGTGAGGCCGACCCCAGCGCTGTGGCCCCCGTGGCTCCCAGGGAGGGGTTTTCCCCTCCCGACCGAGCCCGCAGACTTCTGGGTGGTGCTTGTCATTCCCCATCCACATCCACGGGCCCTCAGCCCTGTTTCAGAAAGGATTAAATACAAAACTGTCGTACAAAAGTGTCTTCCGAAGAGTTTGGAGGGGTCCAACCAGGTCGTTAGTATGCATGTTTTTAAGCCAATTTAAAGAGAATGAAGCAATGTTTTAGAAGATCTCCGAAGTGGGTTTACCGCAGAGGGAAGCAATCATTTTGGAATGCTTGTCCACGGTTATTCAAGTTACCCACGGGAGAAAGGACACTGACAACCACACACTGTTGGAGGGCTTGATCTCAGCTGCCACACAGCCCCCTGAGCTTGAAGGGCAGTAAGGACGGGGTGCAGCATTTGGGGAGGGGTGGTACTCACACACCCGTGAACTGGTGAGGTAGGACTTGGGGGTGGGGGATGACCTGGAGGATTCTGAAAGAAGCTAAACAATCTGAGTAACCTTTTTTTTCAGACTTTCGAGACTTAGTACATCTACACCACCAGGCCTCCTCTTAGCTCCTCCGTCTGCGTTGGCCCCCCTGTCCCACACAAATGGGGCTCCTTTCTGAAGCCCCAAGGCCTCCTGTCCAAGCTGGCTTTGCATCTCTCAAAGACCCTCACTTAATTCCGCTGCTCATTTTATGTCCTTTCCTCTGTTCCCCAGTTTTCTGTGTTCAGAACTTACAACAAGGTAGTAGGCGTGGTCGGCATCCATGGGAACGCTTAGTTCTCCACAAATCGCCCATGACCTCAGAGTGTTGGAAGGGCCCTTGAGGAAATGCATCCCAGATGAGGTGGCTTGGTCAACTCTGAACCAAGGGTTTGGGGCTCTGGGCCTGGACACCCAGCACAGCTAGCAGGAGCCAAGTGAGCGGAGAAGGGGTTTGTCATCCATAACCACTTGGTATATTTTCTCTCTGCTATAATGTTGTTAGTAACTTCAGCTACTCTCTAGTTGAGAATGTGTTACCCAAGCAGCCCATTATCGCTTTCTGGGAAGAAGATAAGCCTGCAAATGTGAATTCTGTTATTCAAGGGTCTGTTGGCGTCAAGGAGAATTGGAAGGCACACTTAATGCAGCGACTATTTCACAGCGGTGGAATTTCAGGGGACAGAGCAAGCAAGCATCAGTATTGATGACTTTTGTCCTGGCTCTGAGTTATATATTTTATATTACCAAAGCCGCAGAGTTATGGAACTTGGTCTCTAACCAGCAGACACCACATTTCCAGGAATTCCAACCACCTGGCTGGGTCCTCTATCCTTGTCTTGTTCTACTGTCAATGCTGCCTCCCAGTGGCTGCCCCGAGCAATTACACATTTGCCTGGCTTGTGGAGCTCTCATCCCTGATTTTAAAAAGCGATATTCAAAGATCTCCTCCGAACTCTGGAAATCGTTTCCTTATTGCTCCTATTTCATTCAAGCAGACATTTCTCTTTTGCTAATGAAATTGGTGTCAGACACAGCAGCAATCTTCAGCAAAGACAAAGGTAATGAGAGGAAAGATGAATGAATACTTTTCAGCAAATAACGATTGTTGAGCTGCCTTTTACATCTGAGGGCTTAACCACGATCATCTGGATGATTCAGATGTCATTTTACTCTCTAATCTCCAGCTCTGACTTTGACCTGGACTATCTGGTGGTCATTTAAGAGCATCTTTACTGAAACGAGGTCCTATAAGCTAGGTATCTAAAACCCTTCTTCCTCATCTTAAAAAAAAAAAAAGTCTCTCAAGTTATATTTCATATTCTGCATCACAGACCTTACTCAAGGAATTGTAAGTAATGAAAAGTAATTACGACCCTGGCTGGTGTGGCTCAGTGGATTGAGTGCTGGCCTGTGAACCAAAGTGTTGCCAGTTCAATTCCCAGTCAGGGCACAAGCCTGGGGTGCAGGCCAAGTCTCTGGTTGGGGGTGTATGAGAGGCACCCACACATTGATGTTTCTCTCCTCTCTTTCTCCCTCCTTTTCTCTAAAAATGAATAAATAAAACCTTAAAAAAAAAGAAAAGTAACTACATAGATTGATTTGTTCATTTTCCTAGTGTTGAGGCAAGCCACATGTCCCCTCGGACACTCGGTTTTCTCATCCATAAATTGAGGGTCATAATTACTTTCCTCGTCTCTTGGGATTGTTGTGAGAATTAACGAGACGAGATGGAGAAGCCCTTTGTCTGCTGTAAAGCTCTTTGCAACTGTGACAAGAACGCTGACCTGCCAATCTCTCATCCCCAGCTCCGGTATTACTGAAAAAGATCCAAGCTGAGATGTTTCCTGAACACTCTGGAAATGTAAGATTGAGCTGCCAGTTTGCAGAAATTCATGAAGATTCTACTATCTGGTGGACAAAAGATTCCAAACCCATAGCCCAAGTGCAGAGAAGGTGCGATATTTGCCCCTGGTGACTCTTCATAGTTGTAAGGGAAGTCAGGCGTCTGGACGGGGAAATGGTGGCCAGTTCTTGCCCTGGCTCTGCCACCGTTGGGTTCCGTGGCCTAAGGAAGTCACAGAACCTTTCGTTACATTTAAACGTGGGATTTAAAACCTTTGGTATCACAGCTTTACATTTTAATTTTTAAAATCATTACACTTTCATGATATTCGGGGAGCACGTGAAGTCACCTTCTAGTCTGCCAGGCTCTGTGGGCCCAGGATGTCAGAGCGCGCTTCTGTGTGTCTGAGAATTGCTCTGTGTCTTCTGTCTCACAAATTCCCCTTGACCTGGTGAAGACCAAACAAAGGAAAAAAGACACTCCATGTGGCTGCAGGAAAGTAGCCGCTGTTGAGGGGGGTAAGCAACCATCTCGAAGGTGGGAAAAGCCGATTATTTGGGGGGGGCGCCAGGCTATCGGAGGGGCGTGGGAGTCATTGCCAAGAGCGCTCCAGGTGGGATGAATCTGACTGATGGCTTCTTAAAGCACCTTTCTGGCGACAAATGCTTGTTCAGGAGAATTGAGGGACTCAAGCTTCGTTCGACACACCTGAGGAGGTGTGGATGGTTCTAGAACCAGGTCACCTGGTTCGATGGGAACCAGCATAACCCAGACAACTCTCAAAAGCCTCTTTCTGCCAAAGGGGGTGCCTGTTCAGCTCTCTGAGTCACGGGAGGTGTTCCTATCCCTTTAATCTTGTCACAAGCAGACTGAAAAAGTAAGAAAAATAAGAGCTTTCTGTATAATTAAATCAAACATGTCTGCTTGGATTACGTCTGCAAGTTAATGCCCCCGATGCAGCTGTGGAAGGTTTGAGCCATGGTTCTGCTTCCTTAGTATTACTGCTGAAACCTCACTGGATCGTCACTGATGTGTTAATAAAGCTGCTTTGCCTAAAATGTCATCCTTACCTGCTTGTCGTATGAATGGCTTAAGAGGAATTAGAACGGAGAAGTAATGGCTTGAGTCTTAAATCAAGGCTATTCTCCAGAGCTTTGTCAAAAAGAACTACTAATTATTCATTTAAAATTTTTTTTTTCTGTAGCTGTCAGCTAAGTGCAATTAGCCAGCATTCTCTGACACTTTGCTCAAAGCTCAGGTTGGCACCTGGATCTTTCTGGTTCCTTTTCCTTCCGAGGTGTCTTTAGAGAACCTAACCTCCCTCTAGGGGACATCGAGCATTAGTAGCACGCTATTCACTGATGACACATGGCCAGGGCCTCTCAAGTCTTAGCGATGTTTGCTTCCTTTCTCCTTGGCGACCCTGTCTGGATCAGGCACACCGATTTGCTTTCTCTCTGTTAACACTTGAGCATATTTGGGAGACATCATTCCTTCGTATATGAAGCGATCATTTCTATTATTTCCCATGGGATTTCCGATGGTATCAAATTTCTTTGCCCCCTAATTCCAGTTGACTGTTTCCGTTACAAGTCCTTCCATGAGTCACTTATCAACTGCAAAGACCCCCTTTTTCTTGTCCCTTAATGTGTCTGGGTTTATAGTTGGGTTTGAAGTTTTCAGTTCTCCTTCAAGCGTGAGTCATCTGGATGAGTAACGTGACTGAGGTGAATTCTGCTCAGAACGTCTGGTCAGCCCCCAGAATTTGCAATGCTCGTTCTTCGCTTATTAATGACAGTCAACCCTCCCAAGTGTTTCCGTGTATTAATATTGTGTTTGGGAGTGAGAGTGTTAAACCAGAATCGTGCTGATCGTCCCCTGCAGATAAACATACTATATAAACAGCGTATCGTGATCTTGTCCTTTAGCTGACACATTGGCCAAAAACAGTAGGTCTGAGAAACATCAGTTCCTTTCGCCTGAAGTGCATTAGAAAAACGCAAGTTCAGAACGATGATACACGTTACTGTCCCCCACTTCAGTGCAGGCGACAACTCCACTGTGTCCTTGGCCATCGTGCAAGCCAGCCAGAAGGACCAGGGCCTCTATGACTGCCACATCCAGAACAGCCACGGAAAAGTGGCAGCAGAGTTTAACCTCACCCCTGAAGGTAAACCTCAGCTTTTCCGTTTCCGATAAATGAGAACCACTGGCCTCTGCCGATTAATGTTCCTTTGTTCTGAAAGCATTCTCTTCTGTGTCTTCTTCCAGTTCTCAAACAACTTTCCAGCCACCAGGACATTAAAGGTAAGCTAATGTGAGTGGGATGCAGGGGGTGGGCCTATCATAGAGTATGAAGTAGCTTCTGGAGTCGATGGTGGGAGCAGTATTCCCACGGACTCTTCGAACCAAGGAAGAGAGAGCTTAGGAATGACTGAGAAGTGAATGAAAATCCATGAGCCGTTTCAGCCTGCTCGTAAGGCCTATGTTGTGAGTTCTCGAGGCTACGGATATCCGGAAGGATATCATTTCTGAAAGAGATCAGACTGTAGTGGGTGTTGCTGGGAGCATGTGGAGGGGGTTGGGGTTAGACTGTTTCCTTCAAGCCCCAGACCAGCATTCAGCCATCTGCAGGGGATTTTTCAGCCTCTGACACTTACATGGCATGTTTTGTTTCTTCAATTTAGTTTTCACTTTGACTAGCTGAGCAGATGCCCAAAGAGAGCCAGGTGTCTAGGAGAACAACCCCATTTATTTGCATCTTAATGGAAATGACAGGTGGGTGTGCGGGCTCTCCTTTGGCACTGGTGCACACCTGGTGTAGCGACAGCTTAGCAGCTGCTCCGGAAGAACACTCCCACTGCCCCCGGGCCACCTACTGAGTCCAAGATTGACCTGTAGAACCTAAGAGGGGAAACCACACCTGACTCCCAACAGAGCCATAGCTCAAAGATGAGACGGGGGAGATGGGCCATTGAGGAGGATGTTGAGTACAAGTAAATTTGAGCCATGTTTTAGGGTGTGAAGAGATTGAGTTCAGCCAACTTATCTTCAGAGAAGACTTCCTCCGTGACCGGTACTTCGGGGACCGCCTGCGAGGCCAGATTGCCACGGAGGAGCTGCACTTTGGGGAAGGCGTCCACCGCAAAGCCTTCCGCAGCAAAGTCATGCAGGGCCTCATGCCTGTCTTCCAGCCCGGCCACGCCTGTGTGCTCAAGGTGCACAATGCCGTGGCCTATGGGACCAGAAACGATGATGAGCTCGTCCAGAGGAACTACAAACTCGCTGCCCAGGTGGGTCCACTCTCGTTGTAGGTGTCACTTGAGGAGTGAGAGGGACCCATGATAATCAGACTCAGAATTGGGGGGAGTGGCTCCAAGAGGGTGCTTTGCTTCCTTTGGGGTGAAGGCTGACTTCTGGGAATCACGTCTCAGTTCCGAGGAGCACTTCTTGGCCTCGTGTCAGCCAGACGGGGCTCAGCCTGTGTCTGGACGCACCTCACCAGTGCTGACCTGGGCTGAGATCATCTCCTAGGAAGTCCCAGGAGATCCCTGAGGGTTTGAATCTACTTGGGCACAGGATGATAGGAAAGTTGGGGGGCAGAGCCTAAGCTGCACTGGATGCCAGGATCCCCAAAGACAGCTAAAAGCAGGAGGAGTTTCTGGAGTGTTTCATTTCAGATGGAGGAGGAGGAGGGAGGTGGGATATATTTAGGACAGGACAGAAGCATTTGCCCCATTTACTGCCTTCCTGAGTTTGGTTCAATGTTAGCCCATAAGCCACGAAGGGAGAGCACCCCGAGTCTCCAGCCACATTCCCACCTCTCCATGCTAGTGACTCACAGAACTCTGGTGGTGAGAGGGGAGGAGAGCATTAGCTTCTCTACCTGCCTCCTCCTCCCACCTTAGTCCACGGGCTTCATTCTTGACACCAGCAATGGCCAAGTTTGCAGGAGCGCTGGGTCTACCTCTTTTACCAACTGGGTGTCCTTTTGCAATTTCTACCTACAAAATGAGCAGATTGGACTTAGGTGACTATCTTGGGTGCTGTCAAGCATTTGCCACACGTGATTCTCCCCAATGTGGCTATGTCACGTGGGACTCGGTGCTCATGAAGGCAGCTCTCTCCTGCAGGGATAGGATTTTGCCAATTGTATTTAATTCTCCTCCAATGCACCCTTCTTTCTCCTCCCTTTCCCTGAGGATTCCTCCCGTCTTCACTAGCATCTGGCCCAGTCATGGACACGCCCCCGCACCAGACTCCCACTCACAAATGCCTTACAGAGTGGAAAGCAGACTCCAATTCTCTTTTCCTGTGCCAACAATCTTGTCGAGGTGTTCTCTATTTACAACTCAAATTACACCTTTGAAGGAGAACCTCAATGGGGGAGGTCATGGGAAACCCAGCAAGCCCCAAGCTTGATCTGACATCCTGCTGAGGGTCAGTCCCCCTTAGTTCAGGGATGAACTTCAGCCATACAGTTCTATAGAGTTTATAATTCAGGGACACCTGGCCCCAGAGACCGCTTGACCTTCACCTGGGTCACTCCTGCAGGTCTTAGAGCTGCTCTGCAAGTGGCCAGCTCTGGGTTGTAATCATTGTGGCTTCTGTGCCCCCAACCAGGGGAGGGTTGGGGATCCATCGGCTTGGCCTGCATTAGGAAGTCTGATTAGCTTTACCAAACAACTCTCTGAATTTCCTCTAACCACTGGGATTCCCCATGTGTTCGGGTGATACAGGAATGTTACGTTCAGAACACTGCCAGATACTATGCCAAGATCTATGCTGCAGAAGCACAGCCCCTGGAAGGCTTCGGGGAAGTGCCCGAGTAAGTGCGTCTCCTGTATTTCCACCTCCGACTTGTTGGGGCCTTGGGGGCAGTGGCTGGAGGGACGACAGGGTGTGAAGGACCAGTAGGACAAGCATTTTGATGGGTCTCTCTGTAAGCTGTGAGGACACCTGTGGCTGGTATCCTGTTCTTCATTGGATCACCAGAGGCTTACAGAAAGATACTTGTTAAATATCCTTTACATAAACGTGTATGTGGATGGAGGGATGAATTCAACAAACATACCTATCATGTTAAATAGAAAAGAAAGGATATCTACTCTCACGAATATCGCATCATTTGAACAATAAGCATATATAAGAGAATATGAGAATATTACAGAATGATTAGTCCTATGATGAAAATAAAATATAGTGCCATGTCCAGAAAGAGTGAATTGGGTGGTCAGGGTTATGGGACGTGACACCCACTTCCTGGAACCAAGATTAATTAAACTGACTACTTGGATCCACTCACAGACTGTTTATTCACCCGTGCAAATGTTGTACCGGGTAAATACACCGCTGCACTGAAGCTGGACCAGGGCATTTCCATACCCAAGCCCCCCTTCCTTCCCCACCGTGGGAGAATTTGTGAGCGCGTGGCTGGGGAGAGGACATGGAGGGCAAAGTCCCTACGAAGGAGGGGGTGGCGGTTGTTTTAAAGGATGGGGAGACAAGAACATGTTTGTGGCTTTTGAGGCAGAGAGAAGAAATCAAGAGTAAGATGGTAGTAATCAACAGAAGACAAAACTCTTGACCAGGGATGGGCAAACTTTTCTGTAAAGGGCCAGATAGTAACTGTTTGGGGCTCTGTAGTCAGGAGGCAAAAATCAAGGCTATTATGTAGATCCTTAAGTAACACATCCTTACTGGTGTATTTTAAAATATAATAATAAGTGTTGAACATAATTTTTGATATATAGGTTTACTAATGAGAAGAATAAAATTCTTTTTTTTAAAGTAACATTTTCCTTAACTGGGGCTCAGAGTTAGTGTTTTCTGTGACCAAATCGATTGCAAATGTCCATCTGTAAAACTCTTTCTTAGCTTGTGGGCTGAGTGAAAAAAGATGTCAGATTGGATTTGGCTTCAATCACATACGAACCACATAGCTCCTCTTGCAGGGGGTAATGGGTGAGGGAGAAGAGCAATGCTGGGCAGGCTGGAGTCTCAAGGTTGGGGAGAAGTGAGGAACCAGCAAAGGAGACAGAGAAGTAGCTGGGGAAGCAGGAGGAAAATCAAGAGGAAGTGAGTTTCTGGAAGCCATGGGAGGGTGTTTCACAAAGAAGTGAGAGCAACTGAGTCAAGTGCCACTGAGAGCAATAAGATGAGGGCGAGTAAGAGAACACTAATTACACTCAGCGACATGGTGCTCGTGGAGCCATTGACCCAACCTTCTTCAGCGGGAAAGCCTCTTTGGGTGGGTTCGAGAGAGAATGGGAGGGGGGGATTGGAGGCAGTGTGTATACAACTGATGTGAGTTTTCATGTAAGCTCAGGGACAGCGTGCTCGCTCCATGGAATTACTGCAGCGTGTTGCTTGCTGTTGAAAATGATGCTGCAGGGGGAAAACTGCTGGGGCAACGTCTCTGAGAGGGTTGGGCTCCAGGCACCAGTGGGAGAGGTGGTTCCGGCAGGAGCAAAGAGGGTTCCTGCATAGGAGGGGCAGGAAGGCAGAGGATGTAGGTGCAGACCTCGGGAGAAGGGAATAGGTGGGGCGGCAGCTTTGGATGTTCTGTTCTTACTGAGTTCTCACAATGGAACGGGAAGCAAGGCCATTCGCTGAGAGTGAGGTTGGGGGAGGAGGCGGGGGCTGTTAAAGGCAAGAGCAGCAGGTATGAAGTAATCCTCCAGGACAGGGTGACTGTGGGCGGATTAGTGCCGGAAGATGCATTTAAGATCTGGGTATTCTCCGCTTCCAGTTGCCATCACGACTGCATAGCCTCCTCCCTGGTCTCTCTGCTTCTGCCCTTGTCCTCACACAGCTGCCCACACACAGTGGCAGAGTGACCCCAGAAACACAGGAGTTTGATCAGGCCACTCCTTTGCCCAGCATCCTCCAGTGGCTTCTCATCCAACTCAGTACAAAGGGCAGAGTTTTTCAAATGGCCAACCAGACCCCCAAGGTCTGGCTTCGCATTCCCTCTGGCCACACTCTTCTACCACACTCACTCCTTGCCCACTGCCCTGCAGCCACGCGGGTCCCTCACTGCGTTTGAACGCACCAGGAGCCTTTCCATATGTTGTTCCTTCTACCTGGCAGGCTCTTCCCATAGATATGCTCATGTCCCTCCACCCCCACTTCCTGCAGGTCTCCTCTCAAACGTCCTTTATCAGCAAGGCCTTCTCTGCCCTCCCTAAGTAAAATAGCGGCCCCTCCCCCACCCCTGGACCTCCCAGCTTCCCTCCACGGCTTTATTTTTTCTCATTGCACGTAGCAATACACATTTACTTGTTTACTGCCTGTCTCCATCATACAAACGTAAGATCCACAAGAGCAGAGCCTGTTTTCTCCATTGCTATTTTCCAGCGTAGAGTCAGGAAGAGTGTCTGACACCCAGAAGCCACTGAGTGAATGTTTGCTGATTCGTGGACTGAATGGAAGGCAGGAAGGAGGAGGGGAGGCTGGAAGGTTGGGCATAGGATGGATGGATAGATGGATTGCAGTCACATGACTAAGGGATCACTGAGATACGACTATGATGAGACATCCATTTCTACGTGAACAATTCAGGAGCAATTTCTGACCAACTCCAGGGGCAAATAAAAACCAGAATCACGTCCTTTTATTCACTGAATTGAATTGGGGGGATTTTTAGTCTAAATCTAGTGGATCCCAGGGGTTTATTCTGCAGCTCCCTGCTACTCCAGGTGAGGGTAGAATGGCCCCCAAAGTCTTTATTCCCATCGGAGAGCGTGACGTGTGTGCATGTTCTCTTCCCTTCCAGGATCATTCCGATTTTTCTTATCCATCGGCCTGAGAACAACATCCCATACGCCACAGTGGAGGAGGAGCTGATGGGAGAATTTGTGAAGTATTCCATCAGGGACGGGAAGGAAATCAACTTCTTGAGAAGGGACTCGGAGGCTGGTCAGAAGTGCTGCACCTTCCAGCACTGGGTGTACCAGAAAACGGGGGGCTGCCTCCTGGTCACGGACATGCAGGGTGAGGAAAGTGGCCTGCCTGGGGGACTGTGAGGGGTGAGGGGTGGTGGATAGGTGGGGAGGGGGAAGAGGGAGGAGGTGTGCTGGCTGCATCTATGCCCCTTCACCAGCAGAGGGTGCTACAAAGTCTCATCAGAATCAAGGTGTGACAAAGGAGCCGGAAATGACCGGCCAAATGGAATCATAAAATACATGTTAATAATTCATGCCAATTACAACAGGCAACCAAAGATTGACTTCCTTGTATCCTCAACGGGCCCAGGTTCAGAAGTACGGATGAGAATCCGGATGTGCCAAAAGTTAAATTAAGATGTAATCGTTTATTCTTAACAGGTGGAAGGGTCTCTCAGTTACTTTGGATTTCAGGCCCGCTTGGTGAATCTGCAGCAGGTGCTTAATTTCCACACACGTCGTTATGAGAACAATGAATACATTTGTTGTGTGAAGTGGGGGTGTCATGTTTGGGTTCCCCACAGAAGCAGCCCGAGACAAGTCGCAGTTTGGGGGTCCCCAGGACCCCCATCAGGCTCAGTTATTTGCTGGAAGGACTCACAGAACTTAGAAAAGCTGTTGTACTTCGTGGTCACGGTTTACTGCAGCCAGGGACACAGACTCACATCAGCAAAGGGCAGAGGTGCGTGGGGCAGAGTCTGGCAGAGACCAGGCAGGAGGCCCCAGGTGTCCCCTTGGGCGGTGCCATGGGGACAGTGCTCACTTCTCCAGTCATGGCGTGTAGCAACACACAGACAGCTGCCAGCCAGGGAAGCTCGCACGGGCCTTGGTGTTCAGAGTTTTTAGCGGACGTGTCCATCACGTAGGCATGACTGGCTGCCCGTGAAACTGACCGCAGTCTCTAGCCTCTCCAGAGGTCAAGCTGACACCACCTGGCCCAAGGTCCCCGGCAGACAAAGCTACTCTTATCAGGCAGGACATTCCAAGGGTTTAGAAATGACTCCTAGGAGTTGGATGAGGATTGAACCTTTATTTGGTCCAGATTCTTCCTCTACTGCGCACAGATGTCCAAGTACAAATATTTGGGAGGGGACCCCAGTAAACACTGAGGGGGAAGTGGGGAAGTGTGACAGGAAGGGAAGGCAGCTGGCAGGGTACCTTCCAGGGCAACCGTTACCACTGCGGGCATCTGAAGCTCACGCCTCCTGGGCGAAGCCTGGGGGCCTGTGCAGCACACACGTCTCAGATCACCACACCCAGGGGGTGACCCCCTTTAGTTACCAGCGAGAGACTCCACCTGCACAGGGGCAAGCCAAGCTGAGCAGAGCAGCCTCCTGCAAGCAGAGAAAGTTCTCCAAGAAATGCTGGTGGTGGCACCCGGAGGTGGGGCGAGTGTGCACAGAAATGGTTAGTGTGAGGCCGATGGGTGGGGCACCAGGAGCTCTGCCACAGGATTTCCTGTCCCCTTTCCTTTCCAAACGGTCAGGAAAAGTCTGAACTGCAGCCATAAGCCTACGAATGTCAGGCTCTGCCTGGCACGGGTGCTGTCAGGCACGGATGCTCAGATCTAGCAATGGCAGGGCAGAGGAAAGCCAGGCTGCCTCTGGGCTCCAGCCGCTGCCGCTGCACTTGCCGGCTGTCAGCCTCAGGCAGATTGGGTGCCTCAGCACTTTTCACACGGGGTTGTGGTGAAGACTGAATGAGGTAGCAAACCATTTGGTGAAGCAAATGTTCCCTATTTTAAAAAATGTTTATTTTGAAACAATCATAGACACAGGAAGTTGCAAAAATGTACAGATGTCCCCATGCACCCTTCCTCTAGCTTTGCCCAGCGCTAACATCTCACAGAACTATACTGCATATCAAAATGTGGGGGTTTGCCCTGGCTGCTGTGGCTCAGTGGATTGTGCGTCAGCCTACGAACCAAAATGTTGCCAGTTCGGTCCCTGGTCAGGGCACCTGCCTCGGTTGTGGACCAAGTCCCTGTTTGGGGGTGTGTGAGAGGCTACTGATAGATGTTTCTCTCACGCATCCATGTTTCTCTCCCTCCCTTCTCCTTCTCTAAAAATAAATAAACAAAATCTCAAAAAAAATAAGGCAAAACCCGGAGACTCACATTGACACAATCTGATTAACCAGACTACAGACTGCCTTGGATTTCCTCGTTTTTATATGCACTCATTTTCTCCTACTATTTTTGTTTAATCTTCAAAATAATCCTGCAAAGAAGATGTTCGGACCCCCATTCTACAGATGAGAAAGCAGAGGCCCAGAGGCAGCGATTTAACTGCCTGCAGTCACTCAGTTGACAAGCAGAGGGTCCAAGGCTCGAACTCATGATTTGACTCCAAACCCCAAGCTCTTTGCACGAAATCACAAATTCACAAATTGGCAAGAGATTTCCAAGTGTCTCCTGAAGTCGAAGGCTCCCGTGGGGGACTCCTCAAAAGCCAACTGGGAAGTACAACCTTGCAGCCTTGTAGATGGGGCTGCCCTGCAAGCTGAAGGCAGCCACCCTGTGGGCTTTAAGAGATGTTGCAGCCACACTCCCACCGATGTGGTTTCAGTGGACTGCCCTCTATTTTAATTAGACTCTGCTGTGCAATCAGATGCTCCCCATCTTTTCTCCTTCAGAGTTCATTTTGCATTAAATAGAGTTCTCCTACCGAAAAGGAACACCCTGGGGCTCCAGGCACAGCTAGTTTTATGTCCAGGCACTAGTAAACCACTCTGGTGGAATATTACCTCTCTCGGTAAATGAGGTGTGTGGTTTAATGGGGTGTTTCACGATGGTGTTTATTTATTTACCCTCTGCAGCTGCTGCTGGGAGACGTCTTTTCAGTACCATCATCATATGACACAGGATAGCACATTCATTCTCTCAACAGCATCCATATTTTATAAATTGACTGAGAGACTGGAATTAGCATTAAAGAAACACACAAACCCAAACTCAACCATTACCTTCTCAGACTCTCAAAAGTTATCCCCTCCTTAGTTGCATGTGCTTGTTGATGGGATTGTGGTGGGCCCTGCAGGTGGGAGGAGTGGAAGCCAGGCCCTACGACCTGCACACTGGGAAGACCCCTAGGGTTCCGAGGAAGCTGTCCCCCACGAGACCCAAGAACTCAAATTCTGGAGGATGAACTCATATTCCTGCTTACTTCTTTCTTTCCAACAGAGCCAACCCATAAGGGACTATTATCCCCAACACAATTTAATAGTCACACACTAGAATTTAAATTATTGTTCTATAGAGAACTTTAATAACCTTGGTTGAATTGCCAGCAAATTATTAAACCAAGAGAGAGACGTTTCCTTTAAAAAAGCATATTCTATTTTTCTAAACTGTAAGTGACAGCTGGTAACTGTGAGAAGCAAGAAAAAGCAATTCTCAAGTTCAAGGACCTTTTGCCAAATGATTTTTAAAATTGGACTTCTGTGCAACTTAGAGCTGTGATTTTTCCGCTATAGCTTTCCACAAAATGAGATGACCAAAGAGGGCTTTTGCAATTTGGTGTTGGGTTTGTTTTTTTTTTTAAGCACAGTCTTGTGATAAAAACTATGAGAAGCATTTCTACAAATGTTCTAGTTGTTAGCAGTTTTAAAAGAATGAGATGGATTCTTGGCCACCTGTGAAGCAGCCTTTTAAAATGCTCACCATTGCACCCCAAGCCCAAGCCTAACTAATTCAGCTCCCAGGCGCACAGCAGGAAGGCAGGGCTGCCCAACCAGCCCGCCAGCAGCCTGGCCTGTATTTCTGCCATGGTCCCGGCTCTGAATCAGAGCCTTAACCTTCTAAGGCTCCTTCCCTGAGCCCCAGAAAACAGCTCTCTGCGAGTTGGCCATCAGGTCAAACCTCAGGACTGGCTTTGGCAGGATGGCGGTTCCTTCGTCCACGGCCCAGACTGGTTTCTGTGCTGCCAGGCCCCTCAGTGAGCGGGTCACCTGCTGGCCAGGGTCCGGGGGTCCAGCCATCCCAGCCTGGCTGAGGTAGAACAAGTGTCAGGACAAGCGAGGGGCAGGCAAGACTCAGGCCTGGTATCTGGCTGGTCCAGAGAGACCGGTGGGGTCGAGCCATGGGTCCCACCCAAGGGCCGTCAATGGGAAGACCAAAGCAGAGGTCCAGCAGCTCGGAGCACGTGCTACAGCCACCACCCTAGAAAGGTGGGCCTCCCTGGAACTGCTGCATCTGTCTGCGGCCTGCCTCCCCTGGTCCGGTTCCGTGAGGCTGACACCGGTCTAAAAGGCTGCCGGCCTCTCAAGAAAGGGGCCTCTGCTGATGGAGCGAGGAGAGTGTGTGTTGACGCAGGGAGGGGCTGCCACAGCCCCACCCCATCCTTCCTGGGCGGCCCATGTGACACCGCTTCTCTCTCTGCTCTCCCTTCCTGTAGGTGTGGGAATGAAGCTGACCGACGTGGGCATAGCAACGCTGGCTAAAGGGTGAGTAGAAAAAAAAATCAAGTCCATCTTACCCTTCTCCTCTGGGCTCCCAAACACCTTCCGGGCTGACATTGTTCGATTGATGTGGGCAAAGCAGACTTCCTGTCCTAACTGTGGGTGACAAATGTTCTTGGGAGGAATTCAGTTCCTTTCTCTCACTTACAGAAAACATTTATGGACTTACTCCTCCCAGGGAAACACATCTGCGTCCCAACTTTGAAACAAACAAGAACTCTGCAAAGGCATTTCAAGATTAATTACTAACAGGAATGCCACGGGGGAAACGCCAGCACTATTGGGATTTCTTTTCATGAATGTGCCATTTTTCCTCATTTAACATCTTCATTATTAGAAGAGTCAACAAAATATATATATTATATACATTTATATTATATATAATTTATATAAATATACATATTTATACCATATATATAATTTATATAAAATGTACATATATATCAGTTGAATACAGTAAATTCAGTTTGCATATTTTTATGTATTTTTCCCCAAACTCCTTTAGGCGACTCCCAGACTTCCACGGTGGTTACAGGAGCAAACGGCTCTGGCAGGGTTGTGCTTAGTTACCCAGCTTGTTGCTGGTGGTTCTGTTTCCCTGTGCTTGCGTGGAGCATGCCCAGACCAGACGGCGCGGTCACAGTTTTCTGGCGTGTCTCTAGCACACTGTGCCTGTTCGCTGCCTTGTGTGACCAAGGCCCAGAAGGCAAGCTCCCATGGTTCCTGGTGAAAACAGAGCGCTGGGTTGGAGCCACCGTTGCCTTGCCCACGGCTGCTGTTTCTAGGCGCTGGGACCACTTGTCAGGAGGAAGAAGTAGAGGGCAAATGACTTGCAGAAGGGATGGCCTCTGTTTGAAAATGTGGGTGCTGTTATTGTTGAGGTTGGGTGAAGCCAACACATCAGGAGCCACTTGCTGTTGAAAAGACAGTTATTATGGTTTCCAAGAGGAGGGGACAGGCCGTGCAACAGTGGGGGTAGGTGGGCCGGCCTCCGTCAGGGGGCAGGAGTCAGAGGAAATGTGGGCAAGGCCCCTTACTGTGGTTTCTACCGGAAGGGATGGGTGAGAGGGCTTACGATTGTCTAGTTTGAACGTTTTCAGTGGGTTCTGGTGTGTAGGGGCTGTCCCTAGCTGTCTGGTATCTGCCTGGGGGGAAAGTGGCCCTGATTGTGAAACCCCAGTAGGAGGGGGTGGAGGGCTCTGGATTGGTTAGTTTGCATATGAAAGGCATTCTAGGAGGCCAATCAATTACTCTCTCTAGGAATTGGCCAGCCCTGGGGAGCGGCAGTCTCTCCAGGTCCAGCAAGGCCCCAGATGCCAAAGCCTCAGAAACACAGAAAATAAAGCGGTACAGCTGATGCAGCTTTCTCTCCCGAGCAGTGACGGCTCATCTGCGTGAGCTTTCTGGTTACTCCAGCTCATCGGCCTCAGCGGGGCTTTAATGAGTAAACTCATTTCCAGCCTTAATGGAGGACAGAATAAAGTAGAGGGATTTGGGGAAAAAGTGGAGAGAGGACGCTTTTGTTTTTTTAATTCTTACCTGAGGATACGTGTATTGATTTTAAAGAGAGAGGATGGCGGGGGTGGAGAGAGACATGGATCGGCTGCCTCCCATATGTGCCCTGACTGGGGATCAAACCTGCCACCTTTGGGTACACAGGACGACGCTCCAGCCCAGCCACCCGGCCAGGGCCCCTCTTTCCATTAATCTTCAGGTCTGAGTTGGCTGATTTGGTTTTAGAACTGAGATGCAGTTTGGATATTTTTCTTCTGAAAAAGTGCTCAGAATAATACAATTTTGTGTTGGAACTCTCTCCATCCCCCGTGCTGACCAGTGCCCACCTCAAAGTCGGGGAATACGGTCATGGCCTTGGACTGGGAGACGGCAGGTTGGGAGCAGCTGTGATACAGTGGGGGAAAGAGGGGTTGTAGAGAGACTTGGGATGAGATTCCGGTCCTGCCACTGACTCCAATTCCCTCGCTGGCAGCCCTGTTTCAAGTGGCACAGGGGTTAGGCAGGCCTGTGTGACGGTGAGGGCGACCGGACACCCTGGCTGTCCAGGACGGTACCGTGGCCTGCGTGCGGTCCTAGCAGCCCCTCCAGTTAGTCCTTTGTCCTGGACAGATTCCCCCATTTAGAAAAATCACACAGTGCCCTCATTTATGAAGAGATGTCTCTGGACCCCAGAAGAATTTCCCAAGGAAAGCTTTCCTCGACAGACGCCGTGCTCTCTGCCGAGTGTTGCGGGCCCAGGTGTATCCGGACCTGGCTTGCGTGCAGCGGTCTTGTCTTCCCGCGACTGAGCCGTGACTCTAAGTTCTTGCAGCCACTGATCAACAGAATGAGGCCCCAGGGGGCTGTCTCGAGGGTCCCCCCGCCGCCCCCCAGCTAGTCTACATCTAGCCCCAGCAGCTCAGTATGTGCTGGATAAATAACAGTTTCCTTTCCCTGCCATGCCTCTGTCTGACACCAGAGTAGTCCGATTTCATACCATCATTTAGAACAACTTCCTACCAAAACAGAGCTGAGACTTGCTCAAGAAGTGTCAAAGACTAAAGGCGTGATTATTTAAGACATCTTTAGAAAGCATCTTAACAGCTTCCAGGAACCCAGATCACATTTTCCTCCTAATTTAAAAAGAAATCCAATGCCTTGGTTTTGTTCTCAGCTTTCATGGGACTTGTCTGCCCTGGGACAGCTGCCCAAGACCCATTAGGACGACGGATGGCTGGAGCCCGCAGCAAAATGTTGTCTATAAAGTGTCACTTAGCACCTTGCCTCCCCCAGCGGTGGTCAGGGAGCGGGAGGAGGGAGAGAAGGGCACTCTGCAGAGCCAGAGGGCTTTGAGACGCATGTTAGATCATCCTGTTTATTGTTTCTTTTTAGACTTTTCTCTTTTCTTTAAGCTTTTCCTTTTAAGTGACGATTCCCCGCCCCCCAAAGAAACGTTTCTTAGCCCAGTTAAAAATACTGATGAAAGGGGCACCTCCAATCGGAGTGCAAGGGGTGGCTGGCAGATCCCTTTGGAGGCCCCTGGGAACCCCTCTGCTCAGGAGTGAAAACCGACAACCATGTCCAGCCTTCTCACTTCCCAAGCGAGGAGCAGGGGTGCAGGAGAAGGGGGAAGCCTGCTCACAGGCAGACGCTACCTGAAGCAAGGCACCCCGAGGAAAAGGGCAGCTCCTCAACGTTTGGAGGCCAGATTCAGCTGCAGAAACACTCCAGTGGGAACCAGCGCTGCAAAGTGGAGCTCAGACAATGAGGAGAGGCTTGGAAAAGGCTCCCTCCGATTCAGAGGCAGCTTGCAGACAGGCCGAGAGAGGTCCAGGGGCAAGCAATGGCGAATGGGGGCAGACAAGGTTGAGGAGCATTGCAGAGGGCTTTGGGAGAGCAGGAGAGAAGGAGGGTGATGAAGCATCGAAGCATCAAGGAAGCTCATGCTCTCCATTCCCAGCAAACATCTTCCGGTGCTCAGTGCACCCACGCTGGACGGGGAGCTGGCACCGCCCTCAGAAGCCGTGCGCCGTGTAGGCAATGGTACCCGTGGTCTTTTAACTCCAGTGGGAAGATCTCGAGGCATGGATGGGAGAAGCAATGAGGAGGCAAATCGGACTTACTTTGATAATAACTAGTAATAGTAACAAGAGTAAACAATATTCTGAATTAGTTGAAACAGGAAGGAAACATCCTCCCAGATTTGGGGCCCACCCTTTCTTGACCAGCCGTGGAAGGATCTTCCGCAGGCAGAGGGGCCACTGCGTCATTTAAAGGAAGTATTCCCTGGGTCTCAATCTGGACCATGGCTGCAGACACCCCCATAAATGCCACCCGTCTCGTTCTCTTGTTTAGTGAAGTCAGAGGGCGTGGCATTATTTTGAGGGTAAAGAGTTACTTACAATCTCAAGATAAAATAGGAAACTGTCACGATTCATTTATTTTAATGCAACTTCACCTGGTAGTATGATCTTAAGAATGAACAAAAGTGTGTCCTCTCCCTCCTGGGGGCCAGCAGTGTGAGTATGTCTGAAAACGCAACCCCTGGGCCCCAGTACCCACTCTTTCGGCAGGGCTGAGTATGAAAATGGCAAGTTGCAAAGTTTGGCAAATAGGACTGTTTCAACATCTACCAATCCATTTTCTAGGCAGACCCAACAAGACACTACTTGTGGAACATATTTCTGATTTGAAATTGCACAGCCATTTAGAGCTCTCTGAAGGGGAGAAGAAAAAAAATGCCTAATTCTGTAACTGGGGATTTGAAAATTTAACCTTAACCAAACCCAAAACTAGTGTAAACCGGCGCCTGCAGACCTGCGGGCATCCCAGTGGGTCCTGCAAACCTACGCCCCTCCCTAGCCAGCAGCCGGGTTTCTGGAGAGATGGCGAGTTTGCAATTTAACCACCAGAGGGCATCAGAGCCAATAGTTTTGCCCTCTATTGTCTGCTCTGCCTACCCCCCACCCCGCAAAGCCTGCTTCCTGTTGCTGATTGAAGCAAAACAGAGATATGTGCCCTGGAGCAGGTTCCTTCGGTAAAAACTGGAGCAGGGTGGGTCGGTGTGAATAGCCACAAAGGATGCCCCTCAGTGTGGCCACCAGCCAGCATCGTGCCTTCCTGCCTTTGGAAGAACGAGTGAGGAGCTGTAAGGCGCATGGAAACCAAATCCAGGAGAAGCCCGGACAGAACCGAGGGGCAAACGTGAGGTGATAAGGGCCCAAGGAGCAGGGCAGACTCGAGGTGAGGACAAGGGCCTGGAGAAGGCAGGCTCTGCTGGCATCGATGTGCCCAGCTCCAGTCCTGCGAGCCCCGGGAAAGATTAAAGATTCAAATAAACTCCCGCATTCGGTCAAACCCTAGTTCTATCTCCCACGCACGCACACACCAAACTAGGGTTTTATTTCAATTCCATGCCCCTGTAGCCATTCCCCATACATTAAAATTTTCTTTAGAAAGGATATGGAATGAAAACTTGGGTGATAAACAGCTTCTGGCTTTTTCTATAGAGAATGTGGGAATTCTTTGTAGGTGTTTCTGATCTCACCTGGTTTTCTTTAAGCGAGCCCTTTATGAAGGCAGACACAATTTGATTTCTTCAACACAGCCAGAGCTGGAAGTTTCGGCAGCTGCGCGCTGCCCTCCCCCCGGCTCCAGGTGTGTTTGGAAACTAACGATTGCCCAGGAAGCTGTGATAAGCTGAGAGAGAAGATGGCCATGCTGTCAGTGGGCGATTTTTATATGAGTCTGAAAGGCTCACCCGTTATCAAGATGAGAGAAAAGGAAAAGGAATGGTTTTAAAGCAAGAAACCTGCCCAGCCCAGGTTCAACACGTAGTGAATCCAGGCTTACCTGGGGATATTGTGGGTTCGGGTCCTGGCCACTGCAATACAACCGGACACCGTCTTTTTGCTGGCGGAAGGTCTTGTCTTCAGTCTGTAAAAGACGCAACACCTGTGAAGCGCAGTCCAGCGCGATGTGCCTGTATTGAAGACACCTGTGTTGAGTGAGGGTGGGGATTGTGGAAAATAGCCTCCTCACTCCCCCCAGTGTGGAACATTACAGCGCGATTTTGCGATGTTGTCTGACACAAATTTCAAGAAGAAAAGATATAGCTGTGTTCCAGTTTCAATATAAACATGTTTCCCAGTCTGAGAGGGATGGCTGAGGCCATTCACACTGCAGTCTACCTCCTTGCTGCTCCTGGGCTTGTTGGGAGTGCATACCCCACCCCAGACCTGCCGAATGCAAACCAGCATTCTAACAAGATCCTTGGGTAATTTGCATGCCCCTCCCATCCAACAGAAAAGAGAGTTAAGATTCCATTGGGGGATGCTCAGTGGAATAGATTTATTGCTCCACTCCTGGAGACAGAGAGTGAGGACAGGTAGATTAACATAAAAGTGATGGACTAGAAAAGCAGGCTAGGTTGAGGTGAAGGACAAAAAGATCCAGTTAGTAAAATCCCACAAAGCTGAAGTTTCTAAAAATGGAAGTGTGTGGAGAAGTTCTCAAGTGCAAGGTTCTTTATTCCATTGTGTTAGTTCTTAGGGCTGCCATAACAAGTTACCACAAGCCAGGGGCTTAAAACAACAGGAGTTTATCATCTGACGGTTCTGAAAGTCAGAAGTCCAATGTCAAGGTGTCGGCACAGTGTGAGCAGGGCGGCTCCTGCTGGGGGCTGTGAGGGAGGGCGTGTTCCATGGTTGCTGCCGGCCCTTGGCATCCTTGGCTTGCGCACGCATTGCTATAATCCCCACTTCCGTCATCATGTGGCATTCTCCCTGGGAGTTCAGGGCTGTTCTCTTCCTGCATAGCCAGCAGCAACATTGGATTAAGGACCCAAAGTCTACTCCAGTATGACTTTATCTTAATTACACCTGCAATGACACTCTTTCCAAATAAGGCCACATTCTGAGGTTCTGGGGAGGGCATGCCTTTTGGAGGGGATACTATTCAACCCGTTCATCCACCCAACAAGAGCAAAATGGTGAGTATCTGCTGTGGGAATCCTGCTGGGGAGTTGTCACGATACTGCGCATTTGTGGTCTCCTCCCAGCCTGCAGGTGACAGATGGTACTTGTGGCCAGCAAGCGGCCACAAGCCAGGGAACCTGTACATCCCTCTGCTCAGTGTCACACCAGAGCTTGGTGCAGGTGAACTCTGGGCTACTCGATGGAGGAACACAAAGAATGTCGCCCTATGTTCTCGCTAGGCACCGACAAGGGCTGCGAGTCTGAGGGAAAGGGAGGTCAAAGCAGAAGCCAGGCTGAGACAGGGACCAAACTGAGAAAGGAGGAAGACTTTCAATTCTCTAGATGCTGGATATCAAAACAAAAAATGCCCAATGTTGTGTGAAGTTCAGAAACGTGGTCTGGAGACACCCTGGGCCGAGGGGAGGTAGCTCTGAGGATGGGCCTGGTATCCACTCGTTACCTTGACCTTTATTGAAAAGCTTTCCCTGGACAGGTCCTTGGGGCATAAAGTAGTGTCCTGGGGGGAACCAGTCAGCGCAGGGAAGATGTGAGGAGGGGATGCAGGAAAGAGGCTGGAGAGCAGAGCCAGTGTGGAGCAGGTCAGGAGGGCTCCCCAGCAATGCACCTGAGCCGGGGCTCGCAGGGCACCAGGTGCTGAGAAGTGGCCTCCCAACACTGTGCATGCCCACGCTTGGCCTTCTGTGGTGACATCTGCCCCTGGTCCCCACTGCCTTCCTCTGGCTTTCTGTGAGGACTCCAAAGACAGAAAGAATGTGGAAGAAAAGAAGGAGTCCAATTCGTAGTGAAAGGCCTGGGCTCCTGGGGCTACTCAAGAGGGCAGAGCCTGCTGGGCTGTATCCAAACGCAGCCTTTTCCATCCCAGAGGGTGGCAACCACTGTGTAAGGTTGTTACCTTACTTGTTACCTGGCATTGCACACGCGGCGGCCAGGCAGTGCTGAAGAAGCCACGGGCAAATTTTCTGGATGGTCATGGTGTGATTTAGTGATTTTTCTCTGCCGAGGCCAGATGCTGCCTGAACGCCTGAGACAGGCGACAGCACTTGTCTCCAGTGCACTTGGCCAGGGAGGCTGCCCCTGACCCTGATCTTCCCAGTTTGTCTGAGAAGCTCAGGAATGGAGGGGAGACCAGCAAGGTCTCCATCCAGAGCAGGGCGGGGTGAGACGTCCCTTCAGGCCCAGGTGACCTCACATTCGACTGGGGAGATGCAGTCAGGCTGACAGCCGGGGTCAGCCTCTCCCGTGGTGCCCTACAGTTAGAAGGCGGAGATGTAAAGGTGACAGTTGGCAGCACAGCTTTATCACCCCGCTAGATTCAACTCCTGTCTTGGGCTGACTCTTCCTCCAACAAGGGGGCTAGGCTTTTAAAAATGGAGCCATTTTTTTAAAATAAGAAAATGGACTGTGGACTCCCAGGGGTAGAGCACTTAAAAAAAAAAAGATTTTATTTATTTATTTTTAGAGAGTGGAAGGGAGGGAGAGACATCCATGTGTGGTTGCCTCAAGTGCGCCCCATACTGGGGGCCTGGCCTGCAACCCAGTCATGTGCCCTGACTGGGAATTGAACCAGCGATCCTTTGGTTTGCAGGCCTGCACTCAATCCACTGAGCCACACCAGCCAGGACATCATTTCTTCCTCTCAACCACCCTTCAGCCAAGCCTTCTTGATGGATCTTGTTCATCTGTGGGTGGGTGGGTGACTTGGGGGCTTGTCCATTCAAGGTGGACACTCACCCACCATGATTGGGGCGTAAAGACCCAGTCATTTACAGTTTATTAAATGTCCCAACCAAAAGGGACAGCCCCTTAGCCTACTCCCAGGCAGGAGGCCCACATGGTTCCTCCTAGAGCCTGCCAGCGTCAAAGTCCCAGAGTCCTCTGCTCCTGGGGACAAGGTGGGGTGTCACAGGAGAGAGCTCTGCTGCAGGAGGAAGACTCAGGGGGCTCCATCCCAATTTTCTCTCTCCCACCAACTTGCTTGGTTTTCTTAGGCTGGTCCCAAGGCCTCACAGCCTGAATTCGTTCGACGGTAAAATGAAAGGTCTAAACTAAATAATTTTGTCCGGCCCCAAAGTTCTAGAATTTTTTTCTTCAGAACCTCAGGGTGAAAGGATGGCTTTCAGATCACCAAGAGGCCTTCTAATGTTTATCAAGATGGTCCAGCACTAGTCACTGTGACTAAAACGAAAAGGACAATCATCTCCACCTGTCAGCCCCCAGCACCTACGTACTCATAGACCGTGACCTTGACTTAATTCCTTTATGTACTCTTCGCGGTTGCTTAATTCCATGGGGTTGGCTTTCTCTACCAGTAGTGTGTCAGCCATTGGGCCATTCTTGCCTGAGGTGGGAATACATATATTTCCACACACCATTAGTTCCTCCTTCCACAGCTTCTTTGAAAACTGGTGAAGGGTCCCGTTTTCAAAAATTCTGTTTCGTCCCACAGGTACAAAGGATTCAAAGGCAACTGCTCCATGACCTTCATCGATCAGTTTAAAGCGCTGCACCAGTGCAACAAGTATTGTAAAATGCTGGGGCTGAAATCGCTTCAAAACAACCACCAGAAACAGAGGAAGCCGAGCGTCACGAAAAGCAAAGGTCAGCCAAACTCCACGACAGTGAGGAAGGCAGCATCTGGGGTCCCGGCGGAAAAGAAGACCTAGCATCCCGCAGGAACCAGGAGACGCCACCGAGCAGCATGCTGTTGTGTGGGTGGGCGTCTGACAACACCCGGAGAGAGCACGGAACCTGCAGACAGGGCTTCGACAGCCCCTGCACCCGTCCCCTGCTGTCCCCACTGAAGTGCCCTGGAGCAGGGCTTTCGACCCGACTGAGGGAGGGACTGCATCCACTGTGGGCCTCGAGGACCGTCTGTCTTTGTACGCACCTGAAGCATGTGTACCGACCTCGCCCTATGTGTCGATCTGTGTATTTTGCACATGGTTGTGTTGTCCAGGATGTGGTGCTGAGCAGGCTCTGTCTACAGCCCAAATCCTCCCTATTCCCATTCCTCACCTTGAGATTTCTAGACACTTGCAGCTGCTATATAAACAGAAGATATGAATTCCTTTATCAGGTCAATATGTCACACTAGTGTCAACTCTGCTATTGTGGCTGGCGGTGGCTTTTTGAAACATGAGGCCATTTCCCATCATTATTCACACACCCAGTTTTAATGTCCTGTTTCATTAAATTCGTATTTACACAAGAAGTGTGAGATGCATGGATGAGCACAGACGCTGGTTCAGTAGGATGGGTGCCGGGTGCCGCGCCCCCGGGTTAGTGATTCACTGATTCGCGAGTAAGTCTAGTGGCGCGCAAAGTATCTGCGTCTGTGTTTTTCTGATGAACTGAAGACCCAAGTTTGCATCTGGGGGTCACCGAGCTGCACACTCCCTGGGCTTTCACACACACATAATGGCATGTGCCCTCTGGAACAGCATCCCACGGGATGGTCTCACCGCCCCAAAATCGTTCCCCAGGCTCCTCCTAGTCATCGCTCCCCCGACAGCCCTGGCAGCCACCAGTCCTCTACTGTCTCCAGAGCTTTGCTTTTTCCAGAATGTCATAGAGTTGGAATCCCAGCGTATGGAGCCTTTGCAGGTTGTTGGCTGTTTCTTAAGATGATTTCAGCTACTCCCTGGTCGTATTTCAAAGGATGGTTAGGCCTCCTCCAAGTAGCATGATCAATGCTTCTCAAGTTCAAAGTGCCCATAAATCACCTGAATCTTGTGACATTGCCGGTTCTGGCCTGGTGTGGCCAGGGGCCGCACTTAGCAGGGGTGCCAAGAGACCACGGGTAGCAGGGTGTTGAAGTGTCGAGGGGAGTGAGCAGACCTAGGTTCAGATCCCCGTCTGCTGGAGGCAGCACCCAGCAGCTTCTCCATTCTGCTCTGTGAAGCCCGCCCTGCCCCATGCAGCACTCGCCATAGACTGGGCAGCCAGCTTCTCACCAGGGGAGGGCCGGGGCTTCACAGAGGGCTCCCGACTTCTGCTGAAAACACTATTCAGGCACTGGGTTTTTTGGCAAAAGAGAGAACATAGGTGGGACGTTTTGTTTTGAAAAGGGATGAAGGAGGAAACTCTTCAGCTAGTCACATCTATTTTCAGAAAATCTGCCATCTCCAGCCTTTCTTTGGAAGCGATTTCCCCGGCTGCAAAGTACAAAGTGCTCATTTTTCTGCGAGGCAGCCTGCAGCCTGCTTTCCCCATAAAGATCCTACAGATGCATGTAGCAGTGGAATTCTAGAGAGTTCCACAGTAGCAAAAAGGCGCAGGGCACATTTTGATTAGAATTAATGTAAACAGGGTGGGGCAAAAGTAGGTTAACAGTTATATGTACACAAAGCAGTTTATTCTTGTATTATTACCTAGTAATCATTAATTATTAATAAGTAATTATTTATTAATACTATTTATTAATTATTTATTATTCTATTACTTATTAATTAGGCAGCACGCTCCATACAAACAACTGTAAACCTACTTTTGCCCCACCCAGTATATGCACATACATCTCTATATAAAATATACGGTTTACTTGTGTGTGTGTGTGTGTGTGTGTGTGTGAGATCAGAGCCCTTTCAACAGACCAGGGTATTTTCTTTAGTAATAATTTGTAATTATAAAAGTAATAACAGCACAAACAGTTAATGTTTCTGAATTCTAGAAAGGTGCGAAGTGGAGTCAAAGCCCCCCTGTAACGCTCTTCCCTCTGAGCGGCCTTGAATTTCATCTTGGAGAGACTGTTGAAGGGAAAGGAGTCTCTGCTCCGCTCATGGGGTGCCTCTCTTGGATGGGGCCGTCCCTTCCTCCCTTCATGGATGCTCAGACTTTTCCCTAAGTGCCCTCATTGTTTGTCGTAGTCTGATCTCATCTGTTTAAAAACACTCGGAGCACTGGGGACAGAAGGGCCGCCGCAGTGGGGTTTGGCCCAGTCCGGGCTCCCGGGATGGCCTCTGTGGGGTGTGTGGCCATCTGTTCAGCTGCCCAGACCCTGACCTTCTGTTCTGAGATGAATTGCTGTTTTCCTTGCAGTCAGTTAACAAGTCTGTGGTGAGCCCTCTCACACCAAGGGTGCGGTGCTGGGGTCTCAGGCGCGCCCACATCCACTTGCTATCGATTTTCCCGTTGGTCTGCTAAGTGTGCGGTGCCGGGAGTCTAGAAACACAGGGAGCGCCCCTCCCAGGCTCTGAGCTAGGACGGCCTGGTGGGCCCAGCTGGGGGTTTTGTACCTGGTACCTGCAGGCTGGTCACACACATATGTGCGCTGTCTCCTAAAGGGCTCACAGCGGAGCTCTGGGGTGGGCGGATGACAAAAATAAACGAACACGTGATTACAGAGAGCCGTGTTTTCAACAGCAGCTTTATCACTGAGGAGAACGGCAGGGACTCGGCGAGCTCTCGCCAGTGGGCATCTGCTGAGGCTAATTCCGGACGCGCGGATGGCTGGCTTGCGCTAGTGTTTCATGTGACCTTACTGTGCCAGCGCCTCTCCAGCCATGCTTCCAATGAGCCTCATAATAGCGAAGGGTTGAGATAGATGCTCATGGAAAAAAGAGTGTCCAAAGAAGTAGCAATTATTTCTAATTATAAAGTGCCCTGTTTCTAAATGTGTGCATACAGTTTTGAGTGTGTGTGTTGGGCGTGTATTTGACTGGCTGTAGGCGGGAGGAGCCTGTCACAGCCCGGTTCTGGCTGGTGTCCCTTGGGTGTGTTTTGCTTGGCTGGACCTCGTGTGCGGAGGTGAACAGCCTGGCATTTCTCCTCCGTTTAGACCTGCAGATGCCACTTGGGCTTAAATAGTTCAAAAAAATCAAAGAGACACAAAAACCTCATCTGCCTCCCGGCATGGAGGGGACATGTTCCGGCTCTGCCCCAGCAGCTCGGAGCCCCTTTGAGAGCTTCCCTGTTCTAAAACGTGTATCAAGGTGAAAGGCAAGATGGATGCCAGTTTCACATGCGTGCTCACCTGAGCACAGGTTTCAACTTATTTCTTTTAATCCTCACCTGAGGACATGTGTATTGATTTTAGAGAGAGGGGGCGGGAGGGGGAGAGAGGGAGAGAAATGTTGATGTGAGGGAGAAACATCTATCGTCTGCCTTTTGTATGTGCCCTGGCCGGGGACCAAACCTGCAACCCAGGCGGGTGCCCCGACTGAGAATTGAACCTGCGACCCTCAGGTTACTGATGATGCTCCGACCAAGTGAGCCACACCGGCCAGAACCCGGTTTCAACTTTATGATGTGACGAGCAGACACTTACAGGTTCTAATTTTCCCACTAGGTCAAGAATTTTTTTAATTCGGTTTTTCACGAGAGGCCCAAATGGTCCCAGGTAGAGATCATCACAGCCCACCCCCACCTCCCGAAAAATCACACTCTTGATCAGAATAATCAAGAAAAGCCAGTCTGTGCTTCCATTTCAGGGCCCAGGAGCATTAGAAGCAATTCAAATGGGATATCTCACCTCCATCCCCCTCTCCCTCCCAACACTTCCACTTTTTCTACCACATCTGCATGGGATGATAAGGTAGTGGCTTCTTCCCAGTGATAAGTGGCCCACAATTCTTTCCTTAATGTCTCTTTTTAAAAATATGTTACTTACTTATTTTTACATAGAGGGGAAGGCAGGGAGAAAGAGAGGGAATGAAACATCAGTGTGTGGTTACCTCTAGCACACTCCATACTGGGGACATGGCCCGCAACCCAGGCATGTGCCTTGACTGGGAAATGAACTGGTGACATGCTTTGGTTTTCGGGCCTGCGTTCAGTCCACTGAGCTACACCAGCCAGGGCGTCTTCCCTTAGTGTCTGATTAGTTTCCTGGGGCTGCCTTTTCCCTGCCTACCCCTCCCATGGTATGACCCCCACATCCTAACTGAGCAAACTATCCCCTGACTGACCACCAATTTCAAACCCTAACCCCACCTTGTAGGTCGCGTTCCTTCACTCCTAGATCATACCAGCGCTCACACCAGCTGCTAACGCACTGTGTTCAGTGTTTCTTTCTCCCATTAGAAGGTGAGCTCTGTGAGGACAGAGACCTTGATCTCATTTATTACCTGAGGTGTCCCTAACATGTAGAAGTGCCTGGAACATAGTAGATGCTTAATCAATATCTATTGAATCGACCCCTGTCCACCCCTATTTATCCCTAACTATCTGTATCTCATTCAAAACCGAGGGGTGAGGTTCAGAAATCATTGTACTATTTACTAGGGAAAGCAATGCAATAAAATGTCACCTAAAATGACCTACAAGTATACATGAACTATATTTCCCCCCATTGTCGATGTTAAGATAAAAGTAAAATGAGAAGAAATTGTGTCATACAATGGATTTATATAATACATTTTTTTGTCAGGGTTCAGTTTTCAAGTCATTTCACATTGTTTTATGGGCTCCTCCCTGTTAACCCCAGTGCCCCAACCCCCACCCCCAGTCTAGACTATCAGAGTTTTAATCATTGGGCTGCCCGTCTCTTAAAAACTCTCCCTTTCAAGCATCAAGGGGTCCCCGGCCCGAAACCGGCCCAGGAGCGCTGACAAACCCACCTGCACTATCTTCATTCTGGCCTGAGGTAAGTGCAGCTTTGCCTGCCTGCCCTTCCAGCTTCCAGACTCTATTTCATTTTCCACCTTTCTGAAAGAGGTTAACGTGGGGAAGGACGTAGAAGTTGATGACAGCTAAGCAGAGAGAAGCAAGAAAGGTCCCTCCACAGGGAGAATGTCAAGAGCCAAGGCTTGGAAGCAGGCAGAAGAAGACCATCTCTGGGCAGCAGCAAGCAGACTCACCTGGCAAGGCAGGAGGACTTTCGTCGAGTGGGGAGGGAGGAGGAGCGGGCTGGGGTGTGGTAGAGGCAGGGCTTTGCTGCTTGGCCAGAGATCCAGGCTTGTTCTTGTGGCTTTAGAAGGTGCTGGAGGCTTAACCATGGACAAAACCTGGAACCTGGGGAGCGTAGGTTGGAGGAGCAAGAGGGCACGTGAGACGTCCCTGGGCCGGCAAGCAGGAGCAGCCACCGGGGAACCAGAAAGACACCGTGCCTAAGAAGGGCTCAGAAGCCAGTCATGGGAAGCCGGGAGTGACCCACAGATGGAAAGCAGAAGCAAGAGCAAGACAGAAACCGTAGTAGGTCATTCCATTCCAGCACCTGGAAGCTTCCCTCTCAGGGTAGCTTCTCCAGGGCTCTGCAGGGCAGGGGCCAACCCTGCTCCCAGATCACTCCAGCTGTGAGGGACAGCAGAAAGGGCAGCACCTGGCCGAGGTGGGGAAATCCTGCAGTCCCCATCAGGTGGAGGCACTTGTGCAGCAGCAGCCACCGTCTGCAGGGAGCCCCGCTTACTGCTCAGAATCAGCAGACCACAGGAAAGGTTGCCCTTGGTAACTGGTGCACTTGGCACTGCTGAGGCCTCCCTGGAGGTCGACTGCTTTGTCATCATTCGTGTCGGTAGTTACACATCTCGAACACAACATGGTCTTGAAGGTGGATACAGTATTTACCATTGTTCGCATGTCTGCGTTACAGGAAACCCATTCATCAAACCCAGCGCTCACTCCACCAGATGGAGGGCTTCCACATGATGTGGCCCTGCACCCGGAGTCAGTACCTTCCCCTCTCCCCCTCCTGGTGCCAGGCTGGAGATAAATAAGGAAGAAACGCCACCGTCGTCCCTTTAAAAGGCAATTAAGTCACATTTCTCTGAATTGTTGGAATAATCCCTTCAATTTTTACCTTTCAATGGGTATTTTTCTAGAAATTTCTACTCTTGGCTCTCTCCTTATCTTTCAGATCTCTTCTCAGACGGCGCTGTCTGAGGGGCCCCTCCCTAACCTACCTGCCCATTCACTCCTAATCTTGGCTGAAGGTCGGACTAGGGTGCTTGACCCACCGCTCCCCCATGCTGCGTGCTGCCCCAGCCTCTGCACCCCTCCTCTCCCCTCCGCCCTGGATGGGGAGAGAAAACTGCCCTGCTCCACCTTTGACAATGAGAAGCCTTTGGGGGAGAAAGAGTTGCTGTAAAAACTGCCCTTTGATTTGCGCTCTTTTTCTCATTCTTACTACATCTCATTTTTCCCATTCTTACAACATCATGTGTCTGCCTCCCCACAGCCAGAACAGTTCATATGAGGAAGAGAGAAAAATGTACCCTACATCCATTCTCCCTGCCCAATACTCTTTTCCCCTCTTCTTTAGAAATGGACCCCAACTTCATTCACAGTGGAAAGGTGCCTAGTTACAAAACTGCGTTTCCCAGGCTCCCTTGCAGCTGAGGGTAGTCCTGTGTCACAGTTGTGACCAATGAGATCGAGGCAGAATCTCCAGCTGGGGCTTCCAGGTACATTCTTTAAAAGGGATTGAGTGAGAGCAATGACCCTTTTTTCCCTTCATCCTACAAATGTTTCCTCCCTGGAACACAAACTTGAGAGCTGGAGCTCTAGTAGTGATATTGTGACCATGAGGACAGGACTGCATGGGACACCAAGGAGGATCCAAGTGGCTGAAGAAGGATCCAAGTGGGGCTGCTACCCCAGCCCTTGGCTCTTTACCTCCCACATTTTTAATTAAAAGAGAAAAAATTAAAGCTTTATTTTGTCTAAACCACTTGATATATTCTTTTATGTAAGTTGTTCCTATTTAAAAATAAAGCTCTCACAGGCATTCAAAATCGAGCATGTTGCGAATACCTTCATTTTCTGCAGTGGAGCTCAGTTTTGGCTGCACATTGAAGTGACCTTCTGTGCTGTTAAAAATGTCAATGCCTGGTCCCCCTCCGAGACCCCTCTGTGACTGGCCTGGGGCACGGTTTGGGCTAGGGGCTTTTACAGCTCTCGGGGTGATTTTAATGTGACTCCAATGTGCAGCTGAGGTCGAGCCACTGGCTGATCGATTCTCGCGGCTGCTCCCTCATCACTCACTAATGAGCACCGCAGCAGGCCAGGCCTGTAGCTCCACGGTTCATCAGAAGCGCCTGGAGGGCTTGTTAAAACGCAGGGTGTCTCTACACCCCCAGTTTCTGCTTTAATGGATCTGGCGTGGGCCAGAGGATTTGCACTTCTAACAAGCCCCTATGTGGTGATGATGCTGCCGGTTGGGGGCCACAACTGTAGCTCTGGAGTGTTTTTGTTTTTTTGTTTTTGTTTTTTGCCTCCAGCCTCTTGTGCCCTTTCCTTCACAAAGAAGCGCTTGTTAAGCCATTCTGCCAATACCTGGCAGGAGCTCTTCCCAGAAGAGTTTCTCTGATCCCCGGCCTGACTTGTGGTGGTGGGGGCGGGGTGGGGGAGGTGGGGTGGGGGGAGGTGTCCGGACGGTGCTCAGCCCAGCACTTCTCACTGCCTGCAAGAAAAAAACTCCTGCAGAGCAGCCACTGGGGAGCCCACTATCCAGAGGAGCCTGGTGATTTGTTGATAAGGTCTCAGACTGTAGCAGAAGGGAGGAACCTTCCAGAGAGGCCAAGAGAGCATCCCAGTGACACCAGCTGAATACTTGGAACACGAGCATCCGTGACAACGTACTGGAGAGCAGAGGGTGGCGCACAGGAAGGCCTGCGGATCTCACGAGAGAGCTTGGCCTTTGAGCACCTTGGCCTCCTGAGGGTTGGGTACCATCCTGAGGGATGACAGCTCTGGACCCTCCGCTGGAAAAAAAGCACCTAAACATGAAGGGCCACTGTTGGTTTCAGGAGCTTGAAGAATAGCCCTGGTTCCATCCCTGGACCTGGGGGTAAGGCGTCCATCCTGAGGACAAGAGAAGCGGCAGCATTTCAGGCTGACATCTGGCACAAGATATCCATGGACCTGATGTCAGGTGATTGAAGACAAGCTGTTTGGCAGGGAAAGAAGCCAGTGGGTGACAGAGACCATCAGCTACATAATTGCAACAAGACAGATATCGGCTAAAACAAAATATTGATTAGCAGTAATATGGTCCAATGACTGGGGACCTATCCCGGAGACATACACAAAATTCTTGGCTTTACTGACCATTTATTCAGCCAACAAGTATTTATCGCAAACCCACCGTGGGATCAGGACTGTCTTATACAGAGACACCCTCTTCGTTCATCCTGCCCCAGAGGCTGACTGGCAGCCTTTGGCGTGGCCTGGGGTGAGCGCTCTGCTCCAATGGGAACGCAGAGTTTACCTGAGACAATCAGTTCTCTGGGTTAGGGGTCCAAACTGAGATACAGGGAGGGAGGAAGTCGCTTGGTAGCACACGAAGAAACTGAAAAGACACCCAAAGAAGGCAGGCGAGCAAAGGCCATTGAGTAGCCAGGGCCATGAGACCCCAGATCTCAGAAGATAGGAGAACGCAGTAGTTCTAGGTGAGCGGGAACTACAGGTAAGGAAGGTGTCAGTTACGACAGCTGGAAGAGCAGAAAAGGGAGCCAATGGTAGAGGCTTGGCTTATTTCTGCAGTCCTGGGAGGGACCAGTTACCCATATCTGGGGCGCACCCACGAATCCTGACTGTCTACCACATTCCACAAGGCCTTACCTTATGACGGTTTGGGAACTCCCACGTGATTCCTGTCCCTTTACTGCTTGTGGCCTCTTCTAGAAAACTTTTCCCAGCTCAGTGTTTTGCACATAGGTGCTTAGCAAATATTGTAAGAATGGATTACTTGAGATAATCTAGGAAAAAATGCTTCCCACCATCAAAATTTTCTAACACACCACCTACATTTGGGGGTGGTGATTTGTAGCCACGTCCCCTGGAACACCTTTAGGGGTCCTTTCCATGGTTTATTCAACCTAGTGTACGGTTCTAAGTGCTGAGCCAAGGACCTGAGATAACCCGAGCTCATGCGGAGACGTAGGAGAGACCGGAAGAATCTTTATCTTGGGGAACAGGTTGTTCGTGCCCAGGGAGAGGGACTGTAAACACGGTCGCTGGCACGTCCCAGCAGTAGGAGGCAATCTCTGACTTTTTCTGTGACGGGAGTCCGAGCAGAAAAGCAAGACAAGGTGTGCTGCGTGGAAGACAGGCAGCCTTGACAATGAGCAGGCCTTTCATCAGCTCTCGACGGGGCTAACTGTGCCAGACAAGTGAAAAGGAAGGGCCTAGCTCTCTAAGTAGAACAAGATCAGTTCTTGTCTGGTGCATTTAATGGGTCAACTGACACCCAGTAGAACAATCTCTTCCACTCCTTTCCCTCTGCCTCTCAAGACTTCAAAAACTTTATCAAAATTAAAGCTGAATTCTGCTGTCGGGGAAGCTCTTAACACAATCAGTTTGGAACACTGAGGTAGCAAACAAACGGGAAATCCTTTGGAACCAGAGGTTTTGATGTGCAGGGACATAGCCTACCACTTGGGGGCAGTATCACACGTAGAGAGTAAGGGTTCGATTACCAGGATGCTCATTTCAGCTGAAATGGGAGATTGCAGCCCTGGCTTTTCCCTGGGTTTTTTTTTTCCCCCCTCTTTTTTTTTTTTTTTTTAAAGAAGTCTCTTGCCCTGCCTGGGTGACTCAGTTGTTTGCAGCGTTGTTCCATACAGCAAAAAGTTGCAGGTTCGATTCCCGGTTGGGGCACATACCTGGGTATCGGATTACATCTCTGGTCAGGGCGTATATGGGAGGCAACCAATAGGTGTTTCTCTCTCTCTCTCTCTCTCTCCTCTCTCTCTCTCTCTCTCTCTCTCTGTCTGTCTCTCTCCCCTACCTCCTTTTCTTGCTCTCTAAGATCAATAAAAACATATCCTCTGGTGAGGATTTTTTAAAATGCCTATAAAAAAGTCTTAGTTGAAAGAGAATTTAAAGGCATTTTATGCAGCTCCTCTGAGAAATTAAAATTCTTCACATGTGCATTACAAACACACACACACACACACACACACACACACCTGCCCCCGCCACCTGCCAAATTGTACAGTGGGTCACTTTTATTTAAAAGGGGGTCTTTTTCTGTGGATGTCTGGTGGCATTTGTTTAAGGGAAAATCCCCACCAAATAAATCCCAGGCTCACAGTTCGGTTCCTCTCTGGAGGAAATCGCTAGGAGATGCTTAGGAAACTTGAAGCGAACTCTCAAGCTCTGTCTGTCAAGGTGAAAATCTCTATGCTTCCCCTGCTGAGGTCATGACTTTCTTTTTAATTGCGTGGCTGCCTGAAGCAGCAGAATGCTTCTTCCCTGGGGTGCCTGTCTCTTATCCATGCCTTTGTCACAGGCAGGGTTTCCTTCCTTTCAGCCCAAGGTCCCCAAACCTGCTTCAAAGCATCTGTGACAGGGCCGTGGCTCAGTTGTCTGTGTCCTCACTGACCGTCAGCACTGATCCGGAAAGGGCACGCTTCTTTGAACTCTCCGTGACTAGCATTATGCCCGACACACGTTTGCATTTGGTTGAACGAACGAGTGAATGTCTCCTTCACTTTTGCGTCCTGTGCACAGCGCTCAAATACGCCCAGCACACAATTGGTTTGTCTCACATCAGTCTTTTCTCAGAGAGTATATGGTGACCCAGCGTTCTCACTTAGGCCCTTTGAGATGTTCAGAAGCCACTTACAGTTTGGTGACCTGGTGTGTGTTTGATACCTTTCATTTTTGTTAGAAATCTTAGAAGGGAACTTGGATAGCCAAGGGTAGAAAGTGGGTGTCCCTCATTCTTTCACATCCCCACAGGCCCTAGAGCTCCTGCCACGGGAGGGGAAACTGAGGGACATTCCACTGGTGGTCTTGGCGGGGGTTTTCTATGACAGAGGAGGGGGCCACAGTGGAGGAACCGGGCTCATGACCTGGTGGGGGGAGCATTACCCAGCCTGCTTCAGGAGAGACAGCCAGCTCGCTCCTCACCCAGCTCCCGTGAGTTCTAAAAGCCCCTCACACGCACTGAGAGGGCTCAGGTGCGTCCCGCTCCAGCACTGACGCCCGGCATGACACAGCGTCCTTTGTCCATAACCTGCCAGCCACAGAATCATCCACATACACAAGAGGGATTATTTCCCACTAGTAATCGAACGGATGACCAAGTCTGACTCAGTGTTCCATCCTCTGGCAAGACCCGAAGGACAGAATGAGAGCCTTTGGGCACCCTGTCTTGGGCACAGTGATGGCATCCAGTTCCTTCAAGTCTTGATGTCTTTGTGTGGCAACTGTCTGACTTCTACATTGAGAGCACCTCGGAGAAGGGACCTGGTCTCCTCGTTCTTCGTGTCCCCAGAGTGCAGTACAATATGAGGCACATAGTAACCATGCGACCCATCTGTCCAGTGAGGGGCAGACAGTGTGGGGAAGAGGGAGCATAAACGTGGATCTGCCCACTGAATTCCAAAATGGCAAAGGAAGGAGTGTCCCTCTGAAACTGAAGGAGACAGTTCTCAGATGACTAAAAAGGAAGGGCACTTTACACGGCATACAGCCGCTCCTTCAGCAAGAACTGCTAGGCTCCTCTTGGCGTCTACTCTCAGCCCGTGACAATTACAGGACACCACAGGGACAGAGTGGCAGAGCCTGGAAACCTGGCTTTGGGGTCCAGCTGGGCCACACAGAGACTAACTGAACCACCCCGGGCACATTCCTCAACCTTTCTGGGCTTCAATTTCCTCATCAGAACAAGGGGCTGGTTTCCACTTCTAACATCCTACTGTCTCCTGATTCAAGGAAATACACCAAGTGGAAAATACAGGTTTAAGAAGAGTCCAGAAAAATGTAGAGACGAGCCATCTGCATATGACAGCTGCTATGCTACTTCACAAACCTCCTCTGGGGCTGGCCGGAACATTGGGCAGGCCCTGAGTGGCAACTGTCATGTTTGAGGTATACAGTGTCTTAAGATGAAAGGATTCGTAGGGCCTCACAGACATGATTCACAGAGCAAAATAAGGCCGTCTCCCAGGGAAGAAACCCTCTTAATGTGGCCGCCTGGTTCTCTGCTGCCTCCCAGCTCCGGTGTGACTTTAACTCCCCTTCCAAGTGGACCCTTCCACCTTGCAAACTGCATTGGGAGTCAGGCATGCTTTATGGGAGGACTGGCAAGAGTCATCCTAGGATGTAGTGGGAGCTGCGGAAGCTGGGCTGGGGAAGGATGCTGTAATCGGACACTGGAGCAGCAGGATTGTATAGCCATGGCTCTACAGTGGGGAGTGGACGCTTTGTCCTCTCTGTGTGGCCCTCAGAATTCTAAGCGAAGAACCAGTCCCCCAACTCGGATACAGAGCTGACCCAGGCAGGAATCATAATATTAGGCAGTATATGAGCCAAGCCATAGAAAAGATGCAGAATGCCCTTTCTTTGCTCCCTATTTAATTCCATCTGAGCAAAACCTCAGGGCAAGTGGGGAGGAGGAGTATGTGAGGCCAGGTTCGCATTGTCCCTGAGCCTGGGAACTGTTTGGGACCCGCAGGCTCTGGGTTAGTCATTGCCACATCAGCTGGCTGGCTCACTAAGTTGGCCAATCCATGGCTGGATAGTTGGTCACCCCTTCTGAACTCCAAACCACCACTGAGACGTCCTTCCCTTCTCATCCCTCCCACTTCGTTGTTCCGGTGCTTCCCCGAGCTTGGCTTTCTCTGCATTGTGAACACTCACATGGAGAGCCTGTCCTACGTGACTCATCTCTCTCTCATTCTGCAAGCTGTCCTGCAGAATATGTTGGCAAAGCAGACAGCAGGGCTGAGGACATTGATCGAATACCAGCATGATTAACCCAGCTTCGACATGGCCTTGGCTGTGGAGCAGGGGGCTGTGTGGAATAACCAGGCCAAAGAAAATGACACGTAGAAGGCATTAGAGTCGGGACACACAGGCTGGGATCTCATAGCACAACCAGATGATCCCACAACCATTCGCAGCCTCTGCTCGCTACCTGGGGAGGGGCCCACACCTGCCGTCCTCACCTGTGTTAAATGGACCAAATGAAACAGTGTGCATGGGAGTGATTTGAGTAAGAGCAGAGCCCTCTACCAATGCTTGTTCAATTAGTGCTTTCTCAATAAAAAAAAACCCAACCCCACAAAAAAGGAATGCCCGTGTATGAATGATTTCAGGGGAGCTGGTTTTCCACTGGACGTTGCTGAGGTGGGAGGAGATGCGGGGCCGGCAGGATGGGTCTTCTCCTCTTTGGATGGATGCTTTTCTGATCTTGGGGTGTTGGCCGTGTATCATAGGTGTGTGTGGACTGCACTCAAGCGGTGCTTCCCAGCAAGGGACTTGGAGTGACTTTACAAAGTTTTGCTGATTGGCTAATACACACAAATGAACAACCAGAATGGCCCCACACCGAATGTGAGCCAGTGAGCGCCATTTCTGGAAATGTCAGACACGTGTAATTATCCCTCAAGCCACTCCACACGCATTTTTCTGAAAAGTGAATGGCTGGTGATTGAATGCATTGTTTCTGGTGGTTGCTCCAATCCTTTCCATTTGATTTAACATACCCCGGTTCACTTAGCCATGTCACGAGAGAGAAGTGGTAGCCCTGCACAAATAGAATCTACTCCTTACTTTAAATGCCTCTCAGAGAAAGACTGTGTTTCAAACAAGACCACCCAGCTGGTGCAATTGTCCCAGAAGCTGCTTGGGTTTAAAGTGCTCAGATTTGCTAAGGAAACTCACACATACCTCATTTATAATTTCCTGATGACAACTGACTGAAACACAAGGAAGAACCTAAAATACAAATTCAGTGATCAGCGTGGTAATTGATTACAATCAGTAGAAATCAAACATGTTATTGAGTTTCTGTCAACAGTCAATTAAGCCATCTGTGAGTTTATTAGAAAGTTGTTTTTTTGGTGATGAAAAGGGCAAGTCCCACATACCTTGACATTGCACCTAAAAACCCATGGTTTGCAAAACTTAGCTCTAACCTGGTTTTAGTTTTCTGGGTCTAACATTTCTTAACTGTTCATTCCAACTCAACAAGCACGGGTTGATCAATTACCACGAGCCTCGCCTTGTGCTGGGTGCTTTGAGACCCTGCAGTCCTCTTACTGACTTGGGAAAATAAGAGTCCTCACCACCAGTTTAAGGATTTAACAACAGCATGTGAGAGGCACAGTTCAGATGGCATGCTGGGCGGGGGCACAGAAGCACAGGGATTTATTCAGTAATTGCACTCGCTTCGAACACTGCAGTAAGCTGAACCTTCTTGCCCATACCAAACCGGTGCCAAGGCATGTATTGAGCGGAAGGATTGCCTAACAGTAGCTATTTAGTGTGATAATGGCGTTTGATAGCTTGGACACAAACACCATTGTCACACTCCACAGCTCTGCTAAGGAACATCTGTAGCTGGGAAGGTGTTAACTTCACCTGTGCATTCCACTGTGGCCGATCGCCAGGGAGCCTCGCCAGCTGTGCATAGTGACCTGAGTGGAGAAAGAAGGATCGAGGGCAGGGAGCATCTCGAGCGTCGGAGAGAGAGAAAGACTCCTGGATGTCAGGCTTATGTGTTCTGGAACAGCCAAGCTAAGAAAGGGACCCAAAGGGACCCGCTTCCTCATGTTCTGTTACCACCCGGCCAAGACTCTCATCAACAAGAAGAAATACTTCCTTTGGAAACGGATGAGAAATCTGTTTGCACCAATTTTCTAAAAGGGCTCAAGAGAGAAAGAATCCCTAGAGGGAACTGATTTTAGGAAACTAATTCTCACCACATTATAACCCATAATAATATGACTGGACCCTCCCCAACTCCCACCTCACCATGTATCTCAGTCCATCATCAGTAAACGTAGTAATTCTGAGGTGTAAGGAAGTTAAAATTGTTTTGCATGGGGCTGTAGCCCTTCGATGGGCTGTAACCTACTTTCAGTGGTACCGAGTGGATACAGAGGCATCCAGATTTTCCACGTTATTCACCACCGTCGTTTCCCACCGTTGTAGTGGGTGGGAGGCGAAGGGAAGAAAGGAAAGGAGGAAAATGGAGAGAGAGAGAAATTATACAATTTTTTCATGAATAATACTCATTTTGTAGCAAGCAGGAGCCTCCTGTAAATAAATCCCCCTGGTTTCTTGGGTTTCCTGATAAAAACGGTTTCTAACTGATATATATATACACTTCTGCTCACAATGGAGAATGAGAAGAAATGAAGCATTTCACCTAATCGTTCATTTTCTCCTAAATGCTGGAAAAGGAGGGAGAAGAGGCCAGTTTATTCCCACCCCCCCCCCCCCCCCCCCCCGGGGAACCGCATTGTTAATGTCGGGCCAGAGCCTCACCGGGCCATCAAATCAGCCCATTCTTAACAATCAGAAGTGAACACTCTGTGGTTTTTAATAAAAACGACCCTTATTCACATGCAGACCACGGAATCACTCTCTTCATCCTAGACTGTGAACTGTTAGCACACAGCCGCCACAGGATTGGGGCCTTTTCTTCTTCTTCTTCTTCTTCTTTTTTCTTTTTGCTTTTCAGGCTTATGGTAATACCATTGATACACAACCTTGCATTTGCCTTAGGAGTACCAGCCAGCCTTTTTGGACAGTGCTGATTTGCTTATCTTCTATTAAGCGACTGACTCCCTTCGGTGTCTGCCTTGCCAGGGCGCGGTCACTTGCAGGCCAGCAGGGAAGTGCCGCCCGGCGCAGAGAGTCCTGCCCCCTTCAGGTGGAACGCTTCCCTGGGGAACTTCTGCCAGGAGGACTCACCCCAAACCGAGACTCTGGAGTTCTCCAGCTGGCCCCAAACGCCCCCAGCAACCCTCAGCCCCCTGGCTGCAGCCCTGGGGACATACTCGAGTGGTTGACTCCTTGCAGCTCTTCCCTCCTCCCTGCTTCGTCTAACAAGTCAGCCAAGCTCATCTGCTTTGTCTGAGGGATCTAGCACCGACACCCCCACTTCCTGGCCACTCGAGAGACATTGCTGACCGTGACAAGAGGCCCAGACATCTCTTAGTTCATTTGGGGTTTGGGGGGAAAAGGTCCTGGAGGACATGTTGAGAGGGCTCTGAACGGGGCGAGGGCTCGAGCCCATTTCACTTACAGCAGCCGAAGGCAGCACACGAGCCCCTCCACTTCTCCAGGTGAGCGCCGTGTGCCGCAGCCTTTCAACAGTCTGCCAAAGACAGGAAGGGCGGGCCGGGGAGAGTCAACAGGGAAGAGGAAAGGAGAGGACGTTAATACGTAACAGGTAAACGTTACCAACTCCTTCCCCAAATAAACCTCTATTTCTTTGGTCCGAGAAATTTACCTCAAGGAGAGAGTCCTGGAATTTGGAGAAAAGATTTTTTTTCCCTACAAATTTGTAGACAGATTTTCCTATAAGGTTGTCCAGGGAGGCATTCTTTTTATTAGTAAAAATTGCAAACAACCTCCATGGCCAATTGTAGAAGGCTAGTATATTTATAATACACCCTAGTCATTTAAGTAGATATTGTAGAAAAAATGGTGGTTGACTTGGAAAGAGATTCAAGATATGTTATGGAATGAAGAAGTTGTTTACAAAATAATATACACGGTATGAGCCCCTTTTCGTGAAAAATGCATATTTGCCAGGGCCCAAAACGTCAAATATTACCGTGCTCATCTTTGACCGGTAGATTGGGGTTTCATCTTTCCCCTCCTTTTGCTTCTCGGCATTGGTTAATTTCTACAAATCTTGTAGTGCTTTTGTACTGAGAAAAACAATTAGAATTTAAACAATGTGTAAGCAATGTGTGTGTGTGTGTGTGTGTGTATGTATTCCTAATAAAATTCCTTCTTACACAAGGCTCCTCTGAAATCGGGAGGCTGGAACTTACCCTCTGCCTACGCTGCTTGTCAACCAGTTCGGAAAGTTGTGCCTTCCTGAGAGAGGGGCCTCAGGCTAATTTCCCAGCAAATGATTAGTGAGCTGCTTTATTACGCAGAACGATGAGTTTATGGTATGACTGCGTCCATCCATAAATACCATCCATAAGCACATATTCATTGTGTCCCTGTTAGGTTCTCAGCCTTGTGCACACGTTTTAAACACAGCTCTAACGGCAATCACCTTTTATTACTTCTTTGATTGCTTCTGCAGGTGCATTTAAACTCAGCCTGCAACGCAGTTTAAACAAGCAAGCAGAATGTTTCCACTTCTTCCAAATGCCATCCGACAATATGTCACTCACAAAAAAATGAGAAGCGGTGAACGCCAGGATCTACCGGGATATATACATATTTTTTTAATTCACAAAGTCATTGCTCATTATGCAGATATAAAAAAATCTTTTGTTCTAGTACTTTCAAATGTCACAATTTAAATAGTACCAGTTCATAAAAACTAGAAAGTTTATAAGGTGGTTGAGAAATAATTATACCTGTTATTTCCTATGGAAAAAAAATTAATGCTTAAGGCAAAGATGTTGGATATTAATCAGGGTGACAGTCCGAATGCCAGCACAGTTTTCTGCCGCTTAGAAAAGGCCTTGAGGGGTCTGGTTTAGCAGCTCTCCGCTGACTTCATCTGCATTAAGCTCTCTCCGTCTCTCTCTTCACCTTCCTGAGGTTTCCTGAGGGCGGGGGCTAGGCATTCCAAATGGCCATTACAATGACGTTTCTGTGTGGTGTCCCCGTCTAATCTTCCCTCGCCTTCTACCCTGGACTGAGTGTCTAGACATCTCTGGTGCCTAGAATTCAGAATGCAGCTTTCCCATTGAGCCCCTGGGTATGAAAATCAGGCCAGACTGGGTTTGCCCCTCTTTTTATCTCAGGCGCTTTTTTTCATTAATGGGGAAAGGGGGAGTTCCTCAAGGAGGAAGCCTTTACAAAGCCTAACCCCCTAGCAAATTCTTCAGTCTTTAAGTATTTTGTGTGCATCTCAGCTTCTTACAAGGTGCCTTCGATTCACAAGTACCAGGAATATCACAAAAATTCCTGTTCTTTCTTAGGTCAGATCCGGGCACAAGCAGCTTATCTTTGCCTTCACACTGTGATTCCCAAAGGCTGAGAACTGTCTCCAGCCAACAGCAGAAGACGGAGAAAAGGTGGCTTTGGGGACCGGGAAGTGTTACCTTGCAGAAACCCTTATCAATCAGCACCAAAAAAAAAAAGTTTTCCTAAAAAGCAAAAGATCAATGAAAATACTTTTTCCTGATTCCAAATCCACATTTACTGTCACTTCAAGTACATGTGCTAAAGGCATCAGTTTGATTCTTTTAGGCTGTTGGAGTCTAGATGGAGACAAAGAAAGACACTATCATATGCCTGAGTCTTGTCACTTTGAAAGTACAAGGACATTTTAAAATATAATGTTCTTATCAATAGGGAGCAAACACGCATTTCTTTTTTCATTGACACTCTCTTAGAAGGGGAATTCTGGGTGCTCCTGAGGCCTGCACCCGTTATCCATGTTTATCACCAATCAGGGGTTCAGAGGGACCGCTGGGCAAATTCTCAGCTGAGCTGGGGTCTCAACAGACCCTTCGTAAGAGAATCGCTGAGGTTGGGGGATTCCTAGGAACCAGCCTCCTCTCCGTGCCGTCATCCAGCTCTTTCCAGCACTGTCCACGGACTAATAAGAGGTGGACCCCTCAACAGCCCCAAAGCTGGAGTTTTAGCAGCTGAAGCACAAAGCAGAGTGAGCTTTGCCGTGTGCTTGCCCAGAAGCTTGGGGAGGGGAGGGATTCCTGGTCAGATAAACCTAATTCCAGTTAGTCTTCTGGTGGATCTTGAAGGCCTTGGAGCCATTGTTATGCAGACCATCATAAAACAGGTAATGGCTCCATGGGCCGCCGCTCCAAGAGCAGAAATAAAAGTCCATGCCACTTCTGGGCCCCGACTCCTCCCTAGCCTTAGCCTTTCCCTTCACAGGGCTGAGAAGAACATCTAGAAAAATCTCAAGTGTTATTTAGGCTTTCTGAAAAAAACCCCACCAAAACCCAGAATAATCACAGCAGACAAATTCAAGTATGCTGTGTTTACCACTGCACCTTGCTCAGGTGTTCACCCCCACCTTTGAAAGGCAGTGAGCACCAAAAAGAACAGCATGATTCACCTGTGGAGTTGGAGGGTTCATGGGAAGAGAGGAACTTACCTTCCAGGCAGCTGGCGTTTCTCGGCCCAGGCCCTCCTCTGGCGGGTGTGGCGGTGCCTCCCAGGTGCGCTTGCTGCACGGGTGGCTGTGGCCCGAGCCCTGAGCTTCTGTGGGTTTTAGGCCATGTCTCTCTCCCTTTATGGAATCTGGAGCTTTAAAGTAAACAGCTTTTTCTCTTTCTGATAAGTCACATTAAATTATTGATTCGGAAGGGGGGAGGGCATGACCTTAGCCCACTAAGCCATCGTCACCTTTGGTCAAGCACACTAAGCAAGACCGGAAGGCCCAGCGTCCGCCCTCTGCAGTGTGGGGGTGCAGCCTGGGCCCGCAGGTTGGTGGAGCAGGCAGGCGCCCCCGGTGAACACAGTATTCCCCCCCAGAAGCCCAGGTGGAAACATGCTTAACTCTTTCCTTACAGGAAGACTGCGGTTTGTTACCTTGTCACCTCCTCAGATTTCTAGACCCAGAAAAGTCACCTGGTCGTATGAGCATAGTAAATTAAAACATCCTTGGCTCATCCTACTTTAAGCTCTTGACCAATATTTGGAAGCCAATCTCATTCTCCTCTTGCACTGGTCACTTCTGACGTCACTGCAATCCATCCATTTGCTCATGCCAACAATTAAGCCCCTCCTTATCTGCTAAACTCTGGGAATGCCGTGGTGACAAGACAAACAGAGATTACAGCTGGTAGGAAAGACGCATACACACAAAAGCTGTGAGGTGAGCAACTACTGGCAGCTGCCATTGATCCTAGATGAAGTCTGTTAGCTGCTATTATTTTTAAAGTCTCTGATTATTTCTTTTCCTCCTCAGGCCACTTTGTCACTCTCTTGAGCTTCGAAAGGAAGCTGTTGGTCACCCTCTAGTAATAACTACAGTCTAAAGTGAGGACTGGTTATCCCAGTCAAAGCTCACGGTGGCCTGAGGACGTGCCAGCCTCACCCAGAAGGTATTGGCGTTCTGCCCCGCACTTGCTCTTAGTCATATTTCTTTTCAGGTGAAAGCAGAAAGCAAAGTGTGCTGTGGCTCTTTCTTCTTCTTTCCTAAGAGCTGCTAGCCCATCTCAAGAGATGAGCTCAAAGAGTCAGGCCGCTGTTTGGTCCCTATGTGCCTATGGGAGGCCCCTTCTCTGGCTGCCTCAGGCTCCCGAGGTCTTCCTGCACACTGGCTTCCAGCACAGCTCGGGGCTCCCAGAAAGGCTGAGGGATGTGGCCTCCCCAAGACCAGCACACTCACGTGGTGAAAGCCCAGATGTTCATTGAGAAATGGGACAAACACTCCCGTGGGCCCGCGGAAATGGCCCAGGTCCTGTGCCTTCAGCTTTCTTCAAGAGACAGGGCATCAGCGTGATTTTTTTAAAGGTCATATTACTGGCACTGCCCAGGGTAGCTTCCTCTGTACTTTTAAGTTACTCCTTGGTTACTTCAGAATTACCATTGGTTTCTGTACTTTAAAGTGAAGCACATTGCCCAGAACCCACACCCTTCCCCCCCCCCGCATGTAGCTATTCTTTCTAAGGGCAGGACTAGTCACCCCACTCCCAGGCCCTCCCATTCGGACATCTGGGTCACTTTCAGTAGCCTCTCTCAGCTTTGCCAGGACAATTTTCCCTTCTTTTGGAAAACTGTTATGAAGACCAATGTTCCGCTTCCAGATGACTTCCTTTAAATTCCCAGCCATTGTACTTTCCTGGATTCTGAATGTCACAGAAAGAGTCAGTCTCGTTCTATTCATAACCCGGCCAATCCCTACCTTAGCTGTCTTTAAAATAACCCTTCTAGCCCTGGCTGGATTGAGCACTGGCCTGCGAACCAAAGGGTCACCAGTTCAATTCCCAGTCAGGGCACATGCTTGGGTTGTGGGCCAGGTCCCCAGTGGGGGGCATGTGAGAAGCAACCACACATTGATGTTTCTCTCCCTCTCTTTCTCCTTCCCTTCCCCTCTGTCTAAAAATAAATAAATAAAATCTTAAAAATAAATGATCCTTCCTGCCTGGGCTGTGAGCTGGTTGGAGCATCCTTCCGTGCACGGAAGGGGCTGCCTGTCTGCTTCCTCATCGGGGCACATGTCTAGGTTGCAGGTTTGCTTCCCTGGTTTGGGTACATGGCGGGCAACCAGTGGATGTTTCTCTCTCAATAATGTCTCTTGCCCTCTCTCTCTTTCTCTCTCTCTCTCCCCTCTTCTTCTCTCTCTAAAATAATCCGTAGAAACATGTCCTTGGGTGAGGATAAAAAAAAAGGAATGTGAAAAAATAAATAAAATGATCTGTGTTTTGTTATTACTTTTTTTTTATTGCAAAGGTTGCATTCTTTTAAGATAAGACTTGAATCCTGCCAGGTTGAAGTTCAGTTTGGAAGAGCTCAATCCCTAATGTTTGTACTCAGAGACAGGCTGCAAACTGGACTTTGCAAAGAGAGAAAAACAGAACCAGGTAACTTTCCACGGGTGCAGCTGGAAGCAGGCCCTGCCCCCCTGGGGGTGCCCGACTTTGTTTTTCTCATCTTCCTGCCTGAGCTGGAGACTTTCTGAAATGGGAAAAAAAACTAAAAACATGGTCAGTTCCAATGAAAAATGACCGACTTTTGCCAGAAGGGATCCAGAATTCTGAGAACTGGGAACCCTGGGTCTCGTTCGAGATTCTTCGCCATTCAGATTTTTGCCTTTGGACAGAACACTTTGTGTTTCTGAGTTTTTAGGTTCCTCTCTGTGCAGCAAAGCTGAGAATGCTTGCTTGTCATTTGCTCTGGCACCGGATGAGATAGGCCATGAAGTAATTTTTATTAACAAATAGAAACAAAGACGCACTCAGAAAAATTGCAAAGGTCACGAGCTGTATTGACTAATTGGTTATTCATTGGACTAGTGAAGGAAGAGACCAAGGGAGTCACACTTAGCCCATGAGGGACAGGGCCGAGCGCGGGGGGCCGGAGGGAGGCTGAACAGCCATGACTTCAGATGTGCTCTCAAGAGAATCAAAATCACCTTCAAACCAACATCCCGACCCAGGGCCAAGTGCACACAGCATGTTGACAGGGAGTCCTGGTTCCATCACAGTCATCACACACACGAGTCACCTTCTCCCACTAAAGGCCCCAGCTCTCATTGGTGGAACACTGGCTCAAACACCGGTTGGCATGGGGAGCAGTGGCCTGAGTGCAGGGACAAAAGGGGCGCCATCACATGAATGTGCAGGCACCTCAGCACAGAGGCTGGTGAAGAAAGTCGCAGACGCTGTACTTGTCCCCGAAACCCTTCTGCACCCCCCTCAAAGAGTGAGTTTCCTACTCAACCTGTCTACCATCACTGGAGCTAAAGTAACAGGAGTTCCCTAAGAGCATCTAACGTTCAGCTCGTCTTCAAATTTCTCAATTATCTCCAAAATCTTTGAGAGTTGTTTTTCTTTTGTTTTATTTATTTATTTATTTATTTATAAAGGACTTTTTAAAATAAAGATTTTATTTATTTACTTTTAGACAGAGGGGAAGGGAGGGAGAAAGAGAGAGAGAGAAACATCAGTGTGTGGTTGCCTCCCACACCCCCCTCACTGGGGACCTGGCCCACAGCCCAGGCATGTGCCCTGACTGGGAATCGAACCAGCAGCCCCTTGCTTCACAGGACAGCATTCAATCCACTGAGCCACACCAGCCAGGGCTTCTTTTGTTCTTTAAAAAAACAAACAAACAAAAAACTATGACCAGTCAAGATTAATGCCTTGCATTTTGTTCTTTTCTCATTTTTCAAATGACAAAATTAGCCTGCATGCTTTCCTAGCACTCTGTCAGAATACCATATTTCTGTCATAGTTTTCCCAGAGACTGGCCTCTCCTCAGGACTTCTAAGGAGAGAAGGCCTAGGATTCAGACCCTTTAAACCTTCTGCCTGGCTTCCCACCCCCTTCTGAAGAGGAGTAAAAACTCTCTGAGTAAATCTTTTTTAAATATCAAACAAGAATCTCCAATGAATCCTCATCAATTAATTCATTCATTCAAGAAATATTTGTTGAGCCCTGGCTGGTGTAGTTCAGTGGATTAAACACGGGCCTGCGAATCAAAGGATCGCTGGTTTGATTCCCAGTCAGGGCACATGCCTGGGTTGCAGGCCAGGTCCCCAGTGAGGGCCGTGCAAGAGGCAATCAATCACACATGGGTGTTTCTCTCCTTCTCTTTCTCCTTTCCTTACCCTTTTTCTAAAAGTAAATAAATAAAATATTTTTTTAAAAAAGAAATATTTGTTGAAGGCCACAATGTCCTCAGTGGTATTCTGTACAGCAGGTAAACAATTACAAAATCCAACCCACCAACCAATCAACCAACCGACCCAGACAGAAATGCCTTCCCTCACAAAGCTGACAGCTAGCAGGAGGCAAGCAATGCGCAATGTAAATAAGGAAGGCAGAGAAGGGCATAGTGAGAGGTTGGGACAAGAACCGCAACACAGAGTGCTAGGCAGGGCCCCGCCGAGGCGGGGTTTGAGCAGAAGGAGGTTAAAAGTGAACCAGGAGGCTACCAGGAGGAAGAGCGCTGTAGTACCAATCCCTCCGTCTCTCAGTGGGTCCAGCGTTAGGCTGAGAAGTTCAAGGGCAAATCCTGCGACGTGTCCTCTTATGCAGCAGGGCTCTTGTGCTTATCCCTGAGTCATCTTTCACAGACCCCACTGAGATGGAGAGTTCTCGAAGGGACCCCCCTCTTTAAATGAACTTAATTTATTTACTTTCTGTCCTGGCTGCAGCTGCTTGGTAGGCAGAAAATGGCATCAGCATGGAATTTGTCCTCTAGTCCAGGAGCACAGGCTCCCGAACCCACGGAGTCAGTGGCCAGGCCTTTGATTGGTGGTCTCAGCGTCACACCTAGACCCCTGAGGAGTGTCCTGCAGACAGTGGAGGAAGCGGGGTAGCACTTCGTCTGCTTGGGAGAAAGGGGAGAGAGGAGACAGGCCCAAGGAGCCCGAGCAGAACAAAGGCAGTGGGATTGGAAAGGAGAGGACAGAGAGCAGCCGGGGGTCTTTGTTCAGAGAACTGAACTCTGAGTCATGGCCAAGAGCAGGGGATTGTAGCCAGAGAACCTGAAGTTTGAAACCTATTTCTGCCCTTTCCTGGCTGGGTGTGCCTGAGCCTACATTTCCTTGTCTGTCAAGTACATACGATAATATCACCTTCCCAGGCTAAGGTGAAGATTACCTGAGATGATGCACACAAAAGACTTCGTACAGTAGCTGACATATAAGCACTCAGTAAATATGTTATTACTATTATTAGGAGGGTATGACAAAGGGAGAATTGAGGCGGGGGACACTCAACTAGCTTTTGGGGGAAACATGAAACAGCTCAGCATCCAGGAGCCCAGAGGCTTCCCCTAGAAGGGCCGCCTCCATCTCTGTGGCTGGGACTGTAGATGCCCATTGCTGCACACCCCTTTCTTGCTTTGCTAGGACAGAAGGACCCCTGGGTTCAGGGGGCAAATCAGGGCATTGGCCTGAGCCCCAAGGATTTCCCTCCGCCTGAGTCTTGTAAATGACCAGGATAAGTTCCAATAAACAGGTAAAATGCTAGTCACGCGGCGGGGCCATGCCTATTGGTACCTGCTCCCCCACGACCACCCCCCCTCCTGTTGCTCAGGTAGCTGCGCTGGCCCTCCAGACGGACAGTGGAGGAGTCCCAGGCACCATGTGGAACCTTCTCAGTCTCTCCCCGCCTTTGGCTTAGCTGCCTGGACCCCGGCCTGGATAGAACAGAAGTCGGAGAGCAGACACGGCAGCTGCCTGTCTGAGGCTGGGCCAGGCTCTCCTTCCTAGCTGGTTAACCAACGTGGGAACAAATTAGTTGGCTTTAGTTGCTTTACCTGGCCTGTGACAGGCAATCCCGGGTTTGTGCTGCTGTGGTCTCCCCTCAGAGTCACCTGTGCATTCACCCCATTCGTCCCCTTGCCCCCACACACAGCCACGCAGCAGGCTGTCAGAAAGACCCCAGCAACCCCCAGGAATGTTTCAGCTGCAGGTGCTGCACAGAGAAGACCAACGGCAACTGGGCAAGTCCTTTCCTCCGGAAGCTTTAGGAAAAGCATCCAAATAGACTCTTCCGTTGTAACGGCAGAATTTTAATTAGATCTGAGTTTATGGGGTGTCTTCTTCAGCCCAGGTTGTACAAAGAGCATTTGAAAGTAATCAATAACCCAGAGTTTGGAACCAGGGGGAAAAATCAATTGAATTAACCTCACATCTACTGGCTCTTTTGGCTGAATTTGTGAGTATTGGGAAATCGCAGCCAGGACGGTCAAAAGGAAGATCCAGCCCCAGTGTTTTGTTAAAGCTCTGATGTCCCAAGGGGACTGAGGAGACAGAGGCTCTGGGGCAGCCCGAGGCAACTTCTAGCTCTTTAAAACGTATGCAAATGCATGTAATTTGGGGGCAGGGAATGTATTCTTAAATAGCACCCAAAGCTTAAAATCAAGGACGTTTAACATTACGTGATTGAAACAATAAAGTCAAACAACAGCAGAAAAAAGGAGAAATAAAAAAATGTTAGCATTATGGTCACATTTTTTCTGTTTACAAATTATTCATATAAGTCAAGATTGAGGAATTAAAGATGGAACTCGGAATGGAAAGGATATAAACATGGTGTTTACAGAAAAATAAGCACATGACACCACGATTAACTTCACTCCCAATGATGGAGTGTGGATGAGAGATCAGCTCTCAGTGAGCAGAGAGGTGAAAGTCAAAAAGCTGGTCCATATCCAGTATGGACCGTGCATCGCGTACTAGCCCCTCTCAGGCTCTGTCTCCAGAAGCATTAAGGGTCTGCTTTCGGGGGGATAATCTGACAGTGTCTATCCAAATTGGAAGTTCGTCCCTCTTAGTCCAATGACTAATTCTATGACTCGGAATTCACTATATAGATACACTCACATAAGGTGTAGTAAGATGTGCACATGAGACTATTCATTGCAGCATTGTTTGTAACAGCAGAAAACTAAAGCAAACTAAACATCTGTATGGTAGACTGGTTAAAAAGTAACACAGCCCTACAATGTAATATTATACAGACATTCAAACAGAGAAAAACAAGACCAGAATTGGGGTAAGAAAGATGATTAATTTCTTGTCTCCTAAGTCCAAATTTATAGGAATACATTTGGTGTAAATAAAAAGGATATGAATAAATACTATGTGCATTTGTGTAGGTATTTATTTGATGGTAATAGCATACTTTTCTTTTTCGTCCTTGAAGACTACAAAGAGCATCATTGATGGTGGCCCCTTGGGGAGGGACTAGTGGTGGAGAGGAGGGGGTGAGGACTCCATGTTGACGGTTTTCCCTTGCTGTCCTGTCATCGCTGGGAGGCAGGATCAGAAGCAGAGTTCCAAGGCTGCTGAACCTGGCAACAGATGCAGGAAGACAGATCTCCCCTTCAAAAGCTAAGAACAGGTGCAGCAAGACATCAAAGGACAGATGAAGCCAGGCTGGCTTGATGTTGGAGGTCACGGTGAAGCTGCAAGGCCAACAGAAGTGACCTCCGGTTGACAGCAGAGGGCTTTGACACTCAGCAGTCCAGGGGCTAGGGAGGGCTGGGGTTTGGGGAGCTTTAACTTGGTGCTGGAAGGGCAGCAGGCAGCTCAGAGTGCTTGCAGCACTGGTACCTGGGGCGCCGGGTGGCTATGACGAAGGCCCGGCCTGCTAGTGGAGCCGTGGATTCCTGATTCCCTCCAGGAATCCAGGTTTGGCCTGAGCTCTGCAGGAGGGATTGGAATTAGGTAGGCAAAGGGATGGGACTGGAAAGATGCTAGGTAGAGGGAACAGCCCATGTGAAGGTCTGAGACAGGGAACGGAAGGCGACCCCCTGTAGTTGGAGCAGGTACAGAATGAGGGAAGGTGCACGATAAGCCGCAAGGTAGGCGGGGTGCTCTCCTGAAGGACATTGGGTTTCCTCTTCACCCTACATGGAAAGATGGGAACACCTGTCACGGGAGCTCTGGACGCCATGAGACACCATCTGCAGCCACCATTCCCATCTGTGCTCCGGGCCCCCTGCCACTCCCAGGAACTGGGGGACACAGGATGTCCATTAGTTCCACGCATCAGCATTAGACTTTGACATTGGGCAGCCACTCGAGGAAGAATTATTGTGTTCTGGGGAAATTCTTTGACTTTCTAGATATCGACTACATCATCATCCCCCGCTTTTTGGCATCATTCTTACTTTCCATTAATGTTTAGGGACAGGACCATCTCTAGGAAAAGCTGTGAATTGGGAGAAGCGGAGGCCCCAGGCCTTTGCGAGGTTCTCTTCTGCCTGTATGCTTCATATGGGGGAAGGGGTGCCCCAGACAGGCTATAAATGCTGGGGACCCACATAGGCATGAAGCCATGGAATAAATGTGGGTACTATTGTGATTGATGAAATAGAAATTTATTTAAAAAATTTTATTTCAGTGTTCTGAATTTAATATAAGTTTTGGTCATTATGCATTTTCTTAATAGATCTTAGAATTTAAACTGTTATTGTGCAGGGGGGTGTTAATGGATTTTTTTTAATAAAGGGGTCATTATACTTGAGAACTACTAGTCTAGGGTAGAGGATCTGGCATAGTAGGCTGATGTGTCATCAATAAATAGTTATTGCATGCCTACTATGTGCCAGGCACCCTTCCAAGGCCTGGAGATACTCATGAATGAATGGACGCAGCTTCTGCCCTCAAAGAGGTACAGTCTGGTGGGAGACAGTTCCCAGTGAACAGGCACTGAGTGGCTGGAGCACTGGAGAAGAGCTGATTTTAGGTCAGATAAGTGGTTTTAGGATCCGAATGTTACTCCTTCCTCAGGGACACACATTTTGAAAGCGGCGTCTCTGGAGGGGTGCATACAAATACAGATAATTGAATTTCTATTGGTGGGATTTCAGGAAGTACTTGAGCAGACAGCACACAGCTGTTTAAATAGATTGATTGGAAGACACATTGTAGCCTTTGCTAAAGTTATGAAATACTATTCACAGTACGCACGTTAAAAACCAATATCATCAATATGTTAACCGCTTTTAAAGTCTGATACTGATTTACAGGCTGTGTTTATGTGAAGGACTTTGTTTTCATATAGTTAAAAATGCATGTCTGATAATTATTGTATCCTTGATACTATTAGAATGTCGGAACAGTACTTACTAAGTCTGGAAAGATGCTATGATTTGCTGGCTATTTTAAAAAATACTTTATATTTTTAGAGAGAAGGGAAGGGAGGGAGAAAGAGAAGGAGAGAAACATCGATGCATAAATCAGTTGTCTCTTGTACGCCCCCAACCGGCGACCTCACCTGCAACCCAGGCATGTGCCAGGAGTCGAACCAATGACCTTTCAGTTTGCAGGATGACATCCAACCCACTGAGTCACCCCAGTCAGGGCTACTTTGCTGGCTATTAGCACCAGTTGGAATTCGGGCCTGACCCACAGCAGAGAAGGTCCAATGATAATATCTCCAATAATAGAAATAGAAGCCAAAATATAACAAAATGAAAAAGAATTTGGGACCCAGCTGGCTGGCCAGAGATGGCACATGGAGATGAGCCAGCACCCAGAGACGTGCAGAAACACATGGCATGGGAGCAGCAGGCAGGCTAGCTGTTATTAGTGCAAGGAGTTGTTGGCCAAAGTGGCTGGAGAGGAAGGGAGACATGGAGAAAAGGCCAGAAGGGTTGGCACCCAAGGATCACGTCCTTACTTTCTTAGACTGTGCATATTTAAAAAAGGAATACTGAGCTCAGTCTGAAGAGCATCCTCCCTCATCAGTCTGACTTCAAGTGTACTTCATTGTTAACGATGATCACGTTGGAACGTGCCCACGACCCTCCCGTTGGGGACTCCGCTGCCAGGGCACGTGGTCTAGAGGGAGGGTGATCGGGGCGCCACCAAGCTGGGTGTGTTTGGGCAACGAGAAAAGCTTCCAGACCTGCCGCAGCCCTCCTGTGCCTGTATTGACCTGCTGGGTTGGTGTCACAGCAGATTTGAAGGTCAAGGACATTGTTCAACCATTCATCATAAGGTAGAAAGATCAGTTTCCATGAAATTCATGCAACCTTCTAATGGGGCATCCCAGATCAGTGAGATCGGCTCTGGAAGATGGAGTCCTCCCACGTGCTCGGCCTCGGTTTTCTCACCGGGAAACCTAAGACTGGTGAACACGACCCCCTTGGGGCTCGGACTCTGGTGGGGCTTTCTGTCTCAGATGCTCCTTAGCAAGTGTATTTAGTTTCCCGCCCTCTGCCTCATGGCTTCCTTCTCTCCCCTTCTCCTCCTGTGGACGTCAGTCACATGGGTGGCTGTGCGTCCCAGCCCCGGAGCGCAGGGAGGGTTCACCATGGAGAAGACTGTGGTGCACCAGGATCGGTGGGGCCCTGTAGGGAAGACAGAGCATATTATCTCCTCCTGTCCCCCAGGAGAGGCCAACTGCATAACGCAGGGAAGGGTGAGGGGGCCTTTCTGGTCCCTGACACCTCACATAGGTATCTACGCCCCTACACATGTGGTGAACTTTGGTAGGAAATTTCCAGTGCTGTACATGGGTGACAGGTAGCCTCATCCCCTGGAAGCTAAAGAGGGCTTATCATCCGCTGATCAGAGACCATTACTGGAGGCTTCCATTAATCAAACCACCTTTGCTGGGGCCAGCAAGGGGAAGGTGGGCAAAGATGGAGCCCTCCCCTCTCAGAGGCAGTCTTGTCAGAGAAACCAGATGCCTCCCGTCAGAACCAATGATTACTGCTCTGCAAGTGCTGTGTGCTGGGCAAGCAAGAGGCCACCTTGGCAGGAGGATCAGCACACCTGGCAATGACCTTTGAGCATCTGGGATTCGGCTACAAGCTTGAACTTGACTTCCCCTTGAAGAGATGCAGAGATATCTCAGCACCAACCTCATCCTTTTATTGTGGGTTATAGGGTGTATCTGTTGGCTCTTCCCTGGCAGGAACTGAGAGGTGGGTGGTGCTGGTCTCCAAGGCGCAAATCCCTCGTGGCAGCCTGACTTCCCCTGGGCGACTACCTGCCCCCACAGAACACCATGCAGGGCCTAACCATCCTGTGCTGGTGACTTCCTTTTCTCTTGCCCTGTCGAAATTCAGCAGTTTTACCTAGCGTTGGCAAGAGCTCAGGAACAAGCCCTCCCATCTGCGGGCCAGAGTGCAGATCAGAACCAGTCACAGGCAGTTTGGTACCGACTATCCAAATTACAGGCGCCCCTATCTTTTGACGCATGATTCCACTTTTAGTATTTGTCCTACCGAGGTGTGCAAAATTGCAGTGTTGCTTACATAGCACAAGATTAGAAGCACACCGAATATCTATTGGAAAGGCCCTGGTCAGATAACAAGGTATATTCATAGAGGGAAACATCTGAAGCCATTAAAATAATGTGGAAAATTTTTTTAGCACACCAGTGAGACAATCTCCAAGATCTGCTCTCTCAGAACTCTAAGAACACTCTCCAGGTTTTACTAAGTGAACCAAGCAGGGCACTCGGCTGCACATATAACCTATTTCCATTTCAGTAAAAGTGGGGAGGAAAGTGCATTGTGTCCTTACCTGTCTGGAAGGACATCCGGGACACCCCCACAGTGGTCGCCATGAGATCCCTAGGTGGCAACTCGGGGCTCTGGGTGGCACAGATCTCCGAGCTAATGCTTCATGTCCAGGGGTTCCTGATAAGGTTCCGACACCTTGGCTGAGCGTGGCTCATTAATCCAGGCGATGGACTAATTGATCATGGTTGCAGCAAGTCTGGTAAGGCTTCTTACACTCACTCACTGGAGTTGGGGTTACACTAACAGGTTATACTAACATTGCACTAGTAGAAGGGTGTGCACAACCCTTGTTTGGGGGGATAGATTTAGGCAATGCTCGTGAAGGTGAAGCCCACCCAGTGGCATCAGCAAAGTCAGCTGTGATAGTCCTTTCATTATGCCCTTCAGGGCCCCTGCATGGAAGGAAGAATCTCACTCAGATAAGAAAAAGATTGAGTTGGTGCCCTTCTGCCACTGCCTGGCTGTGCGACATGACTCAGGCACCCTTCTGACTCAAGTACCCTCATCTTTTAAGTGGGGCTGGTCACAGCCCCTCCTTCAGTGGCTGCGGTGTTTACACGAGACAGCGTTCCACCAAGTGATTTATATGTGAGTGTGAGAGCCAACCCCGGGCCCCAAGTTCAGGGTGCGATGGTTCCCCCAGCGCCTCCTGTTTCTACAGATACTCAATCACCGGCAGCGTCTACTGCAAGCTGCCTCTCATCCTCTTGAGAAGCCGGTGACAGGGGATCAGCAAATTTGTTTTCACAAAAGTCACATGTGGCTTTCCCTTTGCTGACCCCAGCGCCCCTTGGTCTTGGCACGCGCCACGTTTGGTGCTGTCCCTCTCCTCAGTACTGTCTTCGTTGCTTTTGCTACGTGGAGGGGAAAGTGCGCGTCATGGGAGAGGAGACAGCTTGACATGCCCTTGGGCAGCGCGAGTGAATGCAGAGGCTGGGGGGCCCTGCGCTCCTGTGTCAGGAGGGCTGAGGACCTGTGGGGTGTAGGGGCTATGTCTGGGAAGAAGAGGACAGCCCCCCATCCCAGTTCCCCGGGTCTCATGAGGTACCAAGGAGACTCATCTGAGCTGTTCCTGACCTTCAAGGTAAAGGTGAGAGGCGCAGGCCCGAGGAGTACCTACAGGGGGTCTTGGGGGCTTGGACGCAGTCTGGACCCACAGGAGACAAGGCACCCTCCTCTGGCAGAGGACCTGGACCTGGGGTGAAACTGACCGCCACTCCCATGAAAGTCTCATTCATGCACCACCTACTCAGGGACCTCCAGGGTCCCCACATGGGAGTAAAGGTCAGGGACCCCTCACTGATGATGAGTCATCAGCAAATGAGAGGACTGGCAGCCTGGCTTCTCCTCCGGTCCCCATATCAGAGGAGGGAGGAAGAGGAGAGATCTCAGGCCCAAGCCACGCTGGCTGGGCAGGCGCTGGGCAGGCTCTACCACCTCCGCTGTCAGAATACTTGAATCTTACCGCTGCGAATAAACCAGCGAATGACCTGACCTGGCTCTGAGGCCCACTGAGCCCGCCTAAGCATCCCTCGTGCTTGCGCGAGTTTGGAAGCCCTAAGTCTCCAGCCTCAGTGGCAGAGCCTTCCCTAGAACCTTTAGAAACCCACCTCCTCGCCACTTGCGACAACATGACTCTAACAGACGAGATGTCGTGCTCGGGTATTTTTAGTCTCTCTTGTAGGCGCGTGAGTCATTGGAATGACAGACTGCATTCAGGGGAGAGCAAGGATCTTTCCAGAACCCTGTTCCTTCACGAATTTATTTCGTACCTTGGATGCTTGTGAAGCCTCTCTGTGATGTTGCAGGAGGCTGCCTTTTCTGAGAGCACAGCATCACACATCTCCTGTGTCAGCGACACAGAACTGGGGCAGGCCCACGGTAGGCTCCCGTCCAGTCCCGTCCCACCACTTAAGGAAAAGCAGTTTCCACCAACCTGGCGCTGCCAGCTCTGCCCTGCACACGTTTGAAACTCCGGCCACTTTCCCAGCCTGTTTGCTTCTTTTCCTTTGCAGGCGCTTCTGGTGGGAAGTCACTCTTTTTACCTTAGTGGCCTCAGACCCCGGGGGCTTTTGCTGGGAGGCTGAGCCAGCCTGCTTATGCACAGGTGACAGGAGAGGAAGGGAGACAGTTGTGACAGTCCTCAGACACCTCCATTCTTCCCTCTGCAGCCAGGGGACAGGCTCCGAGGAGCCACATGAGGAAGAATTAGGGCCCAGGCCTCCCCGAAAGCCGTGCTCCTGAGCAGACTTCTCAGCTATGACTACATAATTAGATTCATTTGTGGAGATTTTTCAACTGCAGATGGCTGGAGCTCCGTCCCCAAGGCCCTGATTTAATTGGCTGGGGCTGAAGGAACACCGGTGCCATTTCTGAAGGGAAGAGGGAGCTGGAAGGGAGAAGCCACATAGGATTCTTATGGGAGCCCCTTGAAGGAAGGGACAGGTCCTTGGCACTGGTTTTTCTCCAGCTTCTGCCCGTCACCTGGCTCATAGAAGATGCTCCCAAAAGAATAAGTAAAAGGCTGAGGGGGTGATTGGGAAGATGAACTGGAAAGTTCTGAAGAAAATTGCTACGAGGCCAAATAAGAGGGAGGGAAAATCCACCCCGCGGGGGTGGGGTGAGTGGGCTGAGGCACTCCCGCCGTGTGCTAACTGGGTAGTCTGGGCAGGAAGCCTCCCCTCTCTGAGCCCTAGTGTCCTTATCTGCAAAGCAAGGGGTTTAGAGCAGTAATTTTTCCAATGTTCCCTCTCAGTCTTTAAAATTCTCCCAGTAAACGGTTGCTATGCCTACCCCTGGCACTTGGCTATTATTCTCGCTCGTACGTGATATCCATTCTCTTGGAACTGGTGTCAGCTGGAGAGCAGTTGTCCTTTAGCAAGGACACTGGGGCCACCAAAACAGGGTGCTTAGTGATGGTTTGTGCAGCGAGAACAGATACCCAGTGTGCGGAGAGAAGCAGAAGTTTCCACAACATCTTCTCATGCCCAGGATTGTTCTGTGGTGGGCACATGGGGTGGGGAGGGGGTACGTGCGGCCCGGGGCATTTTCTTTTCCACGAGATCTGCAGGTGTGCTGACCAGAGCCAGCTGCCGAGACTTGAAGTCAGTGTGGACTTCTCCCCGACCCCGCTCCGCCCGGAGTTGCTCAACTCTCTCCAAACACGGCGGAATGGCAGTTCGTGTGGAGATGAAGACAATCTCTCTCTGTTGACTTTATTTCCAAACCCTGCCTTTTGGAATTGACACAGAACAGGGCAAACTGCTGGCCAGGCTTGACCACCCGGTCAGCCGACCCCAACCGCGTCCCAGCTCCATCTTGTCAAACAGAGGCTATCGAAAGAGATCTGAATAACACAGATAAAAAGTAAAGCAATGCGCGCTTTGGACCCCAAGGCCAACAGGCTTATCACAAATGGGTCAACTCCCTTCTGTGGCTTCTAGACCCTGGGGGGAACGAAGACCAAATCTCCCTGCACAGGTCCCTATGGATGGGGGCACAGGGCGTGAGGGCACCTTCAGGGACACCCCCTTCACACTCCAGGTACCCAAAGCCGCAGGTTTGCCATGGCTGTAGGTGGAGGGGAGCTCTAGTTTGGGAGGTAGGCACTAACCTGACGCAATGGCCAAGTTTGTGTTCAAAGTACCAATTCTGAAACCAGGTCACCTCGTCTACCTCTTACAAGCTCTAACCTCAGATTAGTTTTTAAAATCCTCTCTGTACCTTGATTTCCCCATCTGCAAAGTGGGCATAATAGTGTGCCCACCTCGTGCATTGCCCTAAATCAGTGGCCTCAATCAGTGGTTCTCAAACTTCAGTGTGAATGAGAATCTCCTGCAGAACTTGTTTAAATGGGGCTCATAGGGCTTCATTTCCTGAGAAGCTTCAGGTGAGGGCCCGGGCTCTCAGGTGAGGGCTTCCTGGTTTTCATCACGGGTCCCCAGGAAGCTGCAGGACCCTGCTTCCCCCGGGATTGGCCCCAGTGGCCTGTGGGCTGCTGGAATCCTTGCCGATGGCTTGTCTGCTGTGTGCTGCCAGGTTCTCCCTCTTCCTGACCTGTCAGTCTTACGAGTGTCAGCTCAAGCAATGGCTCCTCCTGGAAAAATTCTTTACCTGACTTTTTGACAGACCTGGACCCTGGGCAGGGACACACGTCTTTAGCTGTCATTCCCAAATCCATTTTTTTAAAAAAAATAGATGTGAAGCAATCTCATCCGGGGCAGAAATCTCCTCTAACGGCAAAAACCTAACCTGAACTGACATGTTATTTACAGTCTCTCTTTATTCACTTGGTGTGAATATTAAGATGCTTTGCTGTAGAGATGTTAATGGGTTTTGATGACAGTGTGCTGCCCAGACTCTACCGGCAGTGTGACACAAGTTTTGGGACATTTAACATAGTACTTTCTAAAATGCAAAAAAAAAAAAAAATCTGCATCCAAAACACACATCCCCAAGAGCCGTGGATGGTGGGTCTGTGGCTCACTTTGCTCCATTATCGGTTTCTCCTCTGCCTTGCCACTAAGTGGGGATTCGAGGGTCAAAGGCCTGATTTTCATTTTGCATCCTCAGCATAGCTCAAGGCTTGGTGCAAATAGAAATCAATTTGTGTTTCTTGAATGACTGAAGGCTTTCTTATAGAGGAAACTGTACTTGTCTTTCTTACTCTCTGTGACCTTCCCTCATACTCCATGACATCACGGCAGGGTATTGAAAGGAAGGGGCATTGGAATGTCTTTCATAAAAGGAATGTCCAAAATTTGGAGGATGGGTTGAAGCCTGCGTCCCTGAGATCCTCCTTCCCTTCTCCTTCCCCAAGATAAAACTCTGCCTGTGTGATATAGAAAGGGGGTGGGGGGGTGCAAGAATGCCAGACCCTCCCCTCCCGGGCTTGATAAAGGCAAGGACTCCAGGGCAGGGAGCTGGGGAAGACTCCTGGACAGCTCCCAACCCAGCTGAGCTCTTAGAGCAGGAGGGCATGACAAGACGCAGAACAGAGTTGTGAGAGATGGAGCTCCCCATGTGCATGATTAAGAGCCTCCAGGCTCTTGGGCTGTATCATGACAACAAGAGAGAAGAGTCACATTGTAGGTAAACAGAAACCCATGATTATTAGACAACTCAAGTTGTCTCCACTGCACTAATCCAAGTTGCCCACTACCATGTGCAGAGGTTGCAAACTCAAATGCCTACGTGGGCCAGGCAGATAATGGGTGAAGTGGGCCAGATGTGAGACAGTAGGGAGTGGAGGGGAGTGCGGCAAACTAGAAAGTCTTTGCCTCATCTGATAGGGCATTCGCTATTCAGCTCCTGTTGATTGATGCCAGGTCTTCCCAATTTTCAAGAGAAATTCGGGAACTTGACTTTTAGGTTAATTTTCTTATTAAAAAGTTCTAGGAAGGCCAAATAAATTTCCTGGGCCGTCAAGCTATGGCCCACCAATCACCATTTGGCAGCTTTTGTTTCCAGACATCCTGGGTGCTGTCCCCTTTATAATCTGAGAGAAGTCTACTTGTAAGTTCCTGAAAGTTCCCCATCATTCTGAGCTGGGACCATCCCAAGAGGAAGTTTACCTCTTCCACAGACCACCTCCTGTTCCAAACACAAAGGCCTCTTCCCTGGCCCCTGGACAGCACCTAACGGAGACCGCTGAGCGGCCACCAGAAGCCATGTGCCAGATGCCTCTTCTGAGACAGCCACGTGTGGCTCAGGTGTCTCAAGGCCTCCAAGGAAATGACTACCTTGTGAGAACTGAAGTGTTGCTGCTACCAAGAGGCTTGAAAATTGCCTGAAAGGGTGAGAAGCAGAGCAAACATGGCAGTGTGTTCATTTTCTACTTTTTAGGCAACAAGGAGAGTTTGCAGGCACCAAAACACTGGGGCCAAGGCAGTGTGATTGTTCTCTGAGGTTTCGTTGTCTTTTGCTGTCTCCCTGCGCTCTCACCAGAGACCCCACACTACTTCCTTACAGTCACTGGGTCCCTCGGCAGGGTCATGAGACAGAAGGCACTCATCGGCCTGGACAACATTAGATTATTATTCAGCAGAGAGCAGAGGCAGGAGCCAGTGAGGATCCTCAAAACTGAAGTCTGCAGACAGGCTCCAAGCTCACCGTAAGCAGCAGTTTCCCACCCCATTGCTCACGTGCCTATCGCATTCTGTTTAATCCAACATCATTGAGTATTCCTGGCACAGAGCATCGAGGTGAGCCTAGGCTTGCAGGAGGCCTATGGTGATGTATAGGAAGGAACAGTTATACAAATAACCACTACAAGAGGCAGAAAGGGGCAAAGTGCTAGAGGTTCAGAGGAGGGATGGAGCCTCATTTGGTGGGAGGGAACCAGGAAAGGCTTCCTGGATGAGGTGACATTGGAGTGGACTCTGGTTTGGGGGTGGATTTGGACACGTGGGATGACTACTCCTAGTACAGAGAACAGTGTGAGCCAAGGCAAGACAGAATGCAAGGCGGGGAGAAATAGGGGTGGGAGGGTTGATTTGAGTGATGTGGGGCTTGGAGGGAAAGTGAGTGGGAACCCTGATTGAGAACGGCCACAAGTGCCTGGCTAAGGAGTTTGGATTGTCATCGGCGGACACCAACAGCCTTTAAGGATTTCTGCAGGGGAATTCGGCACCTCGAGTTGGGCTGCAGTCGAAGCTGTGTGCAAACTGGATTGGGACTTGGGAGAGGAAAGAGTGGGGTGTGCCGTCGGACGGTATTACCATAACTTGGGCAGAAGTTACTGAGGCAGTCAGGTGGAGGGGCGGTGGGACTGGAGAGTACAGATGCCTGGGCTGGTAAAGCTGCTCCTACTGTCCACCCCCCGCCCCCTTCTCCCCGAACCCACACCAGGCAAGCATTGGCCCCCACAGTTCCACCAAGATGTCCCCTAGTGAGATCACCAATGACATGCTTGTTGCCAGTTCCTGTGGTTACTTCTCAGTCCTCATCTTGCAGACCTGCCAGCAGTATTTGATACACGTGGTCTCCCCGCCTTCACAATAAATAAACTCTCCTCTCCTAGGCTCGGGGACACCACTGGCTCTTGGTTGTCTTCCCACCTCTCTGGCTCTTCCTCCTTTCCTGATTGGCTCACCTTCCAGCCCTTGGAAATCTCATAGCTCCCAGTTCCACTGACATGCTGATGGCACTTGAGTTGCTATCTCTGGCCCAGACTTCTCCCTGAGCTTCTGTGTTCAAATTTCTACTTGACCTCTTCACTTGGATGTCTAACAGATGACTCAGTGTCAAGGGCCTTGATTTTATTCCCCAGTTCTGCTTCGGTCCTTTGTACTTCCTATTCCTCTGTCCCTAGATGCTATTCCCCAAGTAGCCACTTGTTCACTTACTTCCTTGAGGTCTTCCCCCTGACTCATTCATTCTATCTAGATTCCCACGCTCCTGCACCACCCTGCCTCTGTTTGCTTTCTTTCCTTGGCTTCATCAACATTTAATGTAACACACATTCTACTCATTTATATGCTTATTGTTTGTTTGCCTCCGTTGGAATGTCTATTTCCTGATGGAAAGGGGTGTTGTTTGTTTTTAATTGCTATTTTCCCAGCCCCTACCAGTGTGTGGTACCGTGAAAGCCACTCACAGTCATTTTGTTGAGTAAAAGAGCAAATGAGTGACAGATGACTGAATTTTGTCCTTAATCGGACTTGAGGCTCAAAGCCACATGAAAGGTCAAAGATGAAGCTGCTATGCGAATGCCTGGAAAATACCAGGGTACAACTCCCAGAAATTTGGAAACCAGGAGGAGACGTGAGATGTTTGAAGGTAGTGTGAGTTTAGATTGGGACGTCTTGAGTCTGAGCGACTTGAGGAACATCCTGTGACCATGTCCAGCAGGATTTGGGGTATGAGGGTCGAGGGCTTTGGGGGATGTCGGGGTAGAGGTAGATTTGCTCATTGCCCACGTGGAGGTGATGTCTTTAAATGATAAAGAGGAGGGGCAAGGGAGGGGAGAGAGAGAGAGAATCAAGAACAAATTATTGGGGAACATCTACATTTAGAGGAGGAGAAGAACTAGTAGGAATAGTGTGAGAGGGAGGGCATAACCAGGAGGGAGAAATGTCATGGAAATTAAAGACAAGAGTTTCAAGAAAGAAATGGCCAATGGCATTGAACCCTGCACAAAGAGGAGCCGGATGAAGACAGACATAGTTCTGATATGTAAGGGACCGCCCAGAGACTGGCTCTCCTACTGCTCAGATTCCCCAGGGGGCCGCGAGCACCAGGCAGGCGTGCAATGGGAAGTCACGGGCATTTTGCAAATAGCGGAGTGGTGTGATCAGAGCTTTGCTGGAGGCAGGCGCACGAGAGTGTCGGATGACTGGGAAGGGGAGACAAGGAGAGTGGACATAGGACAGTGTTGCAGTTGTGCAGCCCAGGGAGTTCTGGAAGCTAACTTAAGGGTTCGTGGCTCCAACGTTCAACTTGTAGAGCAAGAGGGTGACTGGTCCAAGGTCATGGGGTCCTTGAGGTTCCTGGGCCCCCAAGACAGATATGACCATTGCTCTTTTCATGTCACCAGCAATAGGTATTTCCCAATGCTGTGTCTCTCCGGCCCTCACAGCTAATATTTGTCCCTTATTGATCCAGTCTCTGGCCTGTTACTTTTTAACTGGAGTTGAGGTTCAAAGGCCTGAGTTTTGTTTAAACACTCATTACATTGGGGAGGGCATGTGCCCCTGATAATCTCAACTGATGAACAAGCAAGGATCTTCTAAGTAAACAGGGGCTGCAGAGTAGGCATGGGGCGGTGGGGGGGGGGGGCAGGTGTTGAAGTCCAGGGAGCAGGGTTTAGGACTGGAGGGGGGTGGTGACAGGGAGTGAGAAGACCCCTCTAGCAGAAGAGGTCTTAGTATTTCTAAGAAATCTAAATAACTAGAAATCAAAAGACAAACCCCAAAACCAAACTTTCTGCCACAAATGATATTAAATATGACATCTAAAATCCTCTGTGAAAGTACAACAGCGTGTGTCGAACAGTTCTGGGGGAGAGAATCCGCCTGTGGTCCTTGTGGCCCTTCTGTTCTGTCCCACACTGGTGCCAGGCCTGTGCTTGGCCCGGGAAGGCAGTGGAGATGGGAGGCCTGGCTTGTGCGGGTGGAAAGCCTGTCCTGCGGCAGAGGTGGATGGCCCTGGTGAGGCCCTGCACAGGGGCTGGCCCTGAGAACAGGCTGTCTTTTCACATGGGGCAGGGGTGGTCCCTTATGCACAGTGGATTTGTGGCCTGAAGCAGGCCCCTGGCTCTCAAAACCCCTTCCTTCCCCAGTTTGCTGGTCCCTAAATACCATAATTTCCATCTTTATCTCTTTTGACTTAAGCCAAGCTTCACCTTTGGAGTTTGATAAAAATACTTCTGGAAGGAAGGGGTCATGTGTTTAGTCTTATCAGTCACTGACATCTTACTGGGAGTGACTTCATGGGCTCTTCCCACCGAGGGGCTTGCCAGAGGGGATGGTGGATGGGCAGGGGAGTGTGGCAGCTGAACGATGGCTCTGAGCCAGACGCCCTTCGTTCAGATCCCCACTCCGCAGGAGGTCCACCTGCAGGCTTGTCTGGGTACCCAGGACCCACTCCTCCAGCTCCAAACCCCACAGTGTGCTGTCGGGGGACCCAGCACCGATGAGCCCTGCGTGTGCTGGGGGGAGCCCCAATCCCCAGGAATCACCTCTTCATGCCAGCGTTTTTGGGGGGCCCTTACTCTGGCAAAAGGGCTTCTCCTGGGTGTTGAGGAGGACAAGGGAAAGCCAGGGGGATTGGTGGGCTCCTGCCCACCCAGGAAGAGACCACATTTCCTGCAGGTGGGGCCAGGAGGTATCTGCCCCCTGGGATGAAGTGTTCCTCGGGGTCGAAGTAAACTCTTTAAATTGTCCTGGTGTTGAGTCTGCGCCCAGGTCTTCACGGGGTTGAGAGGCTGCCTGGGGCCGTAGAGTCTGCAGGCAACCAGCCCCCTGCACCCCTGCCCTGGCTCCCCACACAGGGCTGACCTGCACCCTGCCCCACCCTGAGGCTGTGACTGCTGGGCTGTCTCCCTCCAAGCCATGGTTTAGGGAATGAGACCAGCTGATGGCTTGCAGGGTGTTCTGCTTGAAGTGGAGGCAGAGAGGTCTGGCCCTGCTGGTCCTGTCCCTGGGCCTGGCTCTGGGGGTGGCATCGAGACTGAGGGTGTGTGTCGCTGTCTCAAGCAGTGCTGCTGGTGTCCCTCCTTTCTCTCCTGGCTCCGTGACGAGCAGCCCCTCTTCCGAAGACTAGCCACTGGAGGGAGAAGGTGGGGTGAGGTCAGGGTCTCACAGGGGCAGTGAGGACCTGACCTCCCCACCGTGGGCCTCCAGTTCCCAGGAATGAGATGCACCCGTGGTCACTGCCATGCTCTTCAGGGGAGGGGCAGCTTGCCTAGGAAGTCACCTAAGGTAAGGTGAGGACAAATCCTGGTCCTCCAGGCCAACAGTGCCGGGCACGTGCCGAGAGATCAAGGGCAAGGACCCAGACTCTCAGGGCTGAGGCCCTTTTTGGTCCAGCATTCTCGATGGTGGATCAAGCCCGGTGAGCCCTGGACACACAGCAGCACAGAACCTCCTCGGTGAGCTTGTCTCGTCGTCCCGCCTGGACCCTGCCAGGCGAGATGGAAAACTACTTCCTAATTCCACTCCATGTATGTAAAACTGCGGCGGGGGATTGTTTGGACGCAGCCCACCTGTACAATTTTCCTTTAATCACAGTGGGAGGTGCCTCCTGGTCACCTTCAGCGGCCAGCCTGCTTTGGGTGGGGTGCTGGTGGCAGTGCCTGACACCCCTTCCAAGCTAAGGTGTCTGCATGTTAGCCCTTCCCTCAGGGAGGAAAAGCGGCTCTCCCCTAACACTGGGGTGCAGTGAGGTGAGCAGAAAGCTTTGGGAGAAAGCCTGGGTCCTCCCCTCCCACCATCGGGGCCCCAAGCCCCTCTCTCTGTGGCTTGGACCCTACACAACAGGCTGCAGACCTGCCAATGGCCTGTGACCCCTCAAAAGCTAAAAGGCCCACCTGAAGGGCCAAGTGTGTAGGGGCCTGGCTGCCAACGGGGTGGAGTTAGACAAGCCAGCCCAGACTTCACAGTAAAGTCCCGCAGGTGAACCCAGAGGGGGTGTGGCCCTCCAGGACTCTGCCAGTGGGTGGGCCTTGGTGAGCTGAGACACAGGGGCAGTCTCTGTCCCAGAAGGCCCAGCCGGGGTGAGGGGGCACTCTGCCTACAGGCAGAGGGTAGGTGCTCCCCCGCTGTCCTGCCAAGTATACCCTGTCACCTGGGACTTGCAGCCCAGTGGGGGACAAGGCCAGGACCAACTTGGGGGAGGGGATAGGGAACTGCAAAGGGGCTGGGCAGGGAGGGGCAGACTGACTGGGGCTAATTTACCTTCTTCCCAGTCTACAAAGGAAGGGCGTCTTTGGCATCACCCTCCTGAGCTGCCCCCAGGTCATGACAGGGTCATGCTAACCGTGTATGGAGTCTGTAGTGGTCTTAAGTGAACTCCCAATCCATGTGCTTTCCTGCCCAATTCAAGTCCTACGAACACATGCTTCAAGATTCCACAGCCTGCGCTCCCCAGAAATGCACGCTTTTGAGAAGTGTTCTCTCGCAGCAGAGGGCACACCAAAAGGACTGGCAAGTCCGCCAACAAGAGAGTGCTTCTGCACTCTCAGGTCCCGGGACCCCTTTGAATGTGGCCCTCAGTGACAACCACAGGAACTAGAATTCCTGGAGACCCCCACTCACCACTCTTACGAGGGGCTTTATAGTTTCCAAAGTGCTACATTACCCTTGGACTCCAGAGGTCAAGAGCTGGTTAACCTAACAACTGTGTACTGAGGTGTGATCGTTCATTCCTCTACTTTATTTTACTTTTGTGTTTGTCTCTAAGGAAGAACATATAAAAGTTCAGAGCAGCTGTGTCTGCTGGAAAAGCCCTGCATGCTTGTGTAAGGCTGGGCGCAGCAGCAGCAGCGAGCTCAGGTTCTGGCTGCGGACACCTTTCCAGCAAAGTGCCATCACCACCACTCAAAAAAGGCATGTCCCCAGAAACCCAGGACTACGTTATGTCCTGCTAGATGTTGCCTCCTGGCAGTCCCGAGTGGATGGGTTAAGGCCATCACAAGGAGGCTTAGTACCAAAGAAAAAAGAAAAAAAAAACGTGAGGAGCCAGCGAGCTTTAACAAAGACCGAGCAGGAGATCTGGACTCTCTGACAGACTCTTTCTTCGAGACCCACTTGGGGCTTCATGACTGAGTCTCGCTAAAGCCCCCAAATTGAGCGTGGGTCAGATGGAGATTAGGAATAGGCCTTTGCGGGGAAGGACTCGTGTGGATTATGAAGTGTTATAGGAAGCCATCAGCTCTCAAGTGTAATACAAAGACAGCTGGATGAGATGAGGTGTGGATCTCATTAATAAGCTGAAGCCACGTGCTTGGGCAGACCACAGTGATGTTTTTGAAGGTGTGGAACTCTTAGGGAGACTAAGGAAATGAACATGCTGTGTAAACCCACAGGCGTCGAACCCCCTGGAACCCGGCGACACATTCACGAAGACGCTTTAAATCAGACAAGCCATCACACTTGATGTAGAAATGTGCCAGCTTCCGTCATTCTTTATTAAATATTTGACAAGTCGCGTCACTTCTTTACAATGACTTCATTTTTTCACATGACTCTTTTGCTGTCAGGAAAACAAACTACAATTTCTTCTTAGATCTCTTGAGAAAAATGAAAAGCCACGAGGATTTTGTTCTTAAACAAAACTTTTCCTGTGTGTATCAAATTCCACCATATGTTAAACTCTGTTTGAGAAAATGAGCATTGTCCATAGGTGATCTTTAAAAAAATTCAAAGTAGTTTGGTTTTTAATCACTGTATCAAATAGTACTTAACTTTGTATTAGGAGGTGGGTTTATAAGAAAAAGTTATGAAACATTGAGAATTCATTTGGAATGCTTGAAACTCTTTTCACCTTAAAGTCACTGTGTTTTTTCATGTTTCACTTGATAAACGACCCTGAATTAAGAAATGATAGCATATTAACACCATCTTCCGGGCGTTCTCTCAGGCTCCGAGGGTCAGAACTCTCAGGGTACAGCTTGGAGAAAACTGTAGAAGGGACTAGGCTCTCACTCCCTTTCGAAACCAGATTGCTCAAGAAAGGTGTAAAAATGCTGTCCAAATATATACATACATATTTGGACAGCATAAGTATGTATACATGTGTATATAGTTTTCACATACATAGTAGTAGAGAAAGAACAGGGTTATTATGCTAGTTTTTACACGAAGGAACCCATGACAATCTGGGTGAACTCAGTCTCAGTAGGAGCTGCCGACCGGCTTCTACAGGAACGCGGTTATCTGCAGACACAGGGTTATGGTCACGCGAAAGGCTTTCGATGCAGCGATACACGGTCGAGAGTGCAGTTCACAGAGGGCTGTGGCCACGTAATTAGATTCCTATTGTTACTCCTTGCTCACAGACAAACCAACGAAAAGACAAGCGTTTTAAACATGCATTGCTTTGGGTGTGACACCTTTAACGAAGGATAGCGGTCGAATAAGAGGTTTCCCTGCAAACGGCCACACAAACAGAAAGCTCTCCTTTTCTAGAAGACACTACACAAGCTCACGTCCTACTGCTACGGCATTTTCTGACACACTGGAAACACTCTGGTGCGTGCGTGCGTGTGTGTGCGTATATGCAAGGGTATGTACACAGTTCATTAAGGCTTAGATAAATTAAAAAACGTGGTCCAAAGTATATCACATTTCTTCCCCAGTTTTAAAATGTAAAGTACAAAGTGGAGTTTATAAGGATTTTTAAAAACACATCTCAGACCTGAAATTGGCAGTTTTGACTTATTAGGAAGTACCCCAAAGCCTGAATGAGACAGAGGTAGTGATCTCCTGGGGGTCAGGAAGTGAGCAGACCAGGCAGTTACCCTGTACAGCAGCACCCCCTACTGGCAAGGCAGAAAATGACCCTGGACAGCACGTCCCTTCGCCTCCCTATCAGTACAGGGGTGCAGACTCAGGGCGAGGAGGAAACAGGCAAAGGAAGCACAGCTAGCACAGTAGGTAGGAGATCGAATTGATTAATCCAGACTTTTTCATAGATTTTAAAGTTTCCGAGGTGTGAGACAAAACTTAGGAAAATACTAGTCAAATGTTCTTCAATTAGGAACTGTCAGAACAATTAGTAATTTGCTGTATGAACTTGGCTTTCCAGGGGGCCAATTTGGATCTGGCACGATCAAACAGCAGTGGTACATGTCTATTTTAACAATGTGAGAAGTACAAAGTGTTTCCAATGTTTTGCAAACCATTTCTCAGAATCTGTCCCTGTTTCCTCACGTGGGAGGAATAACCCATGTCAGGTCGCTGACTAGCACTGGCCCCCTGATCTTAGGCAGCACCTAATGTCAGCTGCCAAAGCACCCTGGAAACAGCAATCAAAGAACCACTTACATTCTGATTTGGTAGAGGCCTGGCTCCAGAAAGGTAAATAATGGGAAATGTTTGGGAGAGATAAGGGCACTGAAGCTGAATGTAACTTTCCAACAGACAGATGCCCCCATTTCCTGTTCCCAAGGCAGCAGGTGGGACAGCAGCGCACCATCCGAAGCTGGTCCCCCCTGGCAGACGTTCCAACTTACTCTGCAGGCCACAAGAGGCAGAAAGAGAAACACCCAAGGCCGACACAGACAGGGGGGTTGGTCAAAGACTTCCAACATGCAGGATGTAAACTCCGGAACGTACTTCCTAACCTCATGGCAAACTGGCCCATAACTAGACCTTCTTCTAGGAACCACAAAAACCAAAACCAAACCTGGATGAAAGTAATTTCTTAGAAAACAGAGGCTGTGGAGACCCTGGACTTCAGAGTGGCGTCACTACTAAGGACAACCTGAATGGGCGGTGCTGCCTTTGACACCAGGCCTGCTGACCAGTGTGGGTGGAGGCCCAGGAAAGACCCATCATTCCACTGTTCAGTGACACATTTTCTTTACTGCCATCTGCCAGTACGTCTTGAAATGATGGAAAGTGGGCATCAAGATTAAGAGAAAACAAGATTTGTGACTATTTTCAACAATGAGTGAAACACTGAGAATTGTTGAGACTAGGGACCCTCACTGGGATTAAAAGCCAACAAAAGTGAATCCCAAACCCAGCACTCTTTAGCGGTTACTGAAACCAGAGACTCAGGCGCAGGTGAACTGAGCTATTGTTCACAATCACTGCCTTTCAAGTATTCCTGGGGGTGATATGTCGGTAATTCTGTTCCTGGTGTAGAAATGATCTTAGAATGGTTTTTCTTTCACATTTTCAATCCTTTGTCTAATTTGCATTTAACAAATATTCTGATTTGGAATACACAGTTTAAAAACGACAGAAGAGCCCCAGTCCTCACACCAGCATCACTGGACTTCTCCCCCTAGAGTCTCATGTGATCCGTCTCAGAACCCACGCTGCGAGTTCTGAGATGGATCCCATCCAGGCTCTGGCCCGGGTTTTACAAAGCAAGCTGACTCTGGACTGGGAGGGGCTGCAGAGTTTCGTTTTTTGTTTTTTGTTTTTGCCACTGAGATATTTGTTACATTGGTTGAAGGGGAAAAAACATTCCCACCAACAGATAGAAAGGATGAGTGACACTTTTTTTCCTAATTACTCAGCATCTGTGTTTTCTAATCACTATTTGATATTTTAAAATCGATATGAGAAGGGAGCCTGCCCTCAGCTCTGCAGAAAGCCACCTTGCTTTAGACACGGTAGACTTCAGAGAACTCATTTGCAGCCACAAACACCCACAGCTTCTCACCAGCCACCAAAAGGTCCTTCTTACATATCACGTGGAGGCCCTAAAACCACCATTTTTTGTCTTATTCACGACTGGCAAGAGATCAAATCTGTAGTGTCCCCTGACTGCTAGGACAGGGTCTGGGACAACACAGGTTAAAAAGGACAGCGCGGCTGAACAGCTACACTACCCCAGCCAATCTCTCAAAACACACAGAACTCTCCAAAAAAATCAAGCTGTGCAGCCGAACCCCACCCCTGCCTCTGACCAGCTGAACAGCCTGAGCGCGGAGGGTCAAACCAAGCCTCCCCGCTCACCGTCCTCTAGCTCAGAACAGACACGATCAGGCAGCACAGGTACTGAAGGAAGCAGGCAACTTGTCCCAGGGAACAAAGCGGACAGATCAAGTGCGTTTTGAATTCATCTTTGAGCAGAAGTCACACAATGATCGGTGAGGCCAGGTCTGTTGGCTCAGCTTTCAGCCAGGTTTTATACACCAGCAGTCAGATTCCCTGTCGACAGATATTGCACCGGAAAGATGTGTGCAGGGAGAGAAGTAATCGTCACATTTAAGGTCCAGGATCAGAAACAAAACATAAACCAAACCAGGCGTGACCCCCACGTCGTACATAAAGTGCCTTCGGAACTGGTGCAGTTAGAACATACATTGGTTATTTAGCTACTATCAGCGAACGTGTACAAACAGGAGACTAAACAGATCTGGTTTCCACAGTTTCAAATCAAGCAGTGCCGAGTTCCATTCAAATAAAGGCCTCTACTACAAACAGCAAAGAGGAAAATAGAATAAATGAAGGACTGTACAGCATCGGGAAGGGTTAGGAAATCTCTCGGAGGAGAAATGATCGTTCCGCCCTGTCTCACGTGCGCTGGAGCACACGCAAGCACTTCTAAGGAACAACGATGTGATTCCTTCAAGTCAACATGAGATCGTCAGGCTATGGTACAATTCTCCCAGCCTGCAGCTGTTATGCTAAATTTGTACAAAAAAAAAAAAAACCACCCTAATATCCAGTTTGTTTTCATTCTGAATATGGAAAAAAAATTATCATTATGCCTAATGTTATATTTTAAATGCTCTCAAAGTACTTGTCTGTAAGAAGGTTTTTGGACAAAAATCAGTCTCCCAAGTTGAGGGGTAGGGGTGTCAAAGTCCTTCAAAAATAAAAATGTCACGGACATTAAACCTGGTATGAAATTCAAATACAAAAAAAAAAATGCTCACTTTTCCAAGGACAGGAGACATCTTTAATTGCAGTGAAATGAAATCGGAAGATCGGTCTAAATCATTTTCAAAAAGTAAACATGAGTTGTAATACTATACCTGCCGAGTGATTGATTCCGTTCATGGTCATTATAAAGTATGTAAAATGTTTATTAAGGGCTCTGCCTACAGAGGCACAACATAAATAGAGTTAAGTCCTGCTGAAATGTAATTAGTGTACAGGTCAACCAGTTGATAATTTGCGGTGGAAAATGCAGAAACGGGACCTGGGACTGGGTGCCCACGTCTGAACTCGGGCAAGCCACGGGCGAAGGCTCTGCTCCAGGAGCCGCGCTGCGCATCGCTCTCTGCCGTCGTCTCTGCAAAGTCTGGGCGGGAGATGCGAAAGTGCAAGCAGGACTTGCTCCGCGGACCACCACCCGGGGCCTGGGCCGGGGCGCTTAATCCACCCCCTCAAATCCTTGAGCATTTTCCACGGCCATGAGAAGTTTCTCCCGTAAGTCTTCGAAGGTTTCATATGGAGGTAAGTCAAGGCGATTAAAGCTGCAAAGGCAACAGAGGCGTAGGTAAAAAGCCGTGCTCATTACCCGTTAGCGAGAACAGCATTTCCGAGATTTGGCGAAGGGGGCATTTGGTGGTAGAGTCAGAGCATGTACACGTCTTAGCTAAATTCTGATGATCAAAATATAAATTCTGGTGATGAAACTGTCCACATAAGTAGGCTATCTAGCCTACAGAGGAGAGAAAAGAACTTTCTGATAGGCCATGAAACCTCTCTACTCCGGCTAGCGGGGGATACTGCTGGGGAGAGAGCTGCCAAAGGCCAAACAAATGACAAACACTCCACCATTTCCAAACCCTAGAAAGACAAAAGAACTTATGCACTAGGAGTTCCGGGTGAATGGAGGCTGGGTCATTTCCTAATGCTCTCACTCAGCCAAGTGCTTTTCCCCTTAGTCACTCACGTGGTTTCCATCACAGGCTTCTGAGGTCCCTGTGCCTGAGCCCTCGCCCCTGGCAGCATGGTAGACTCAAGGGTAGAAGCGGGCTGTCCGTGGCTCCAGAACCAACGCTTAGCTCCCTCCACCAACTAAAGTCAGGCAAGTCATAGACGTGTGGCGTGAAGAGCTGCATCATTCAAAAGCCCCCGCTGACCCACAGACTCCGTCTGGGGTGTTCCCAACAGCCTTGGTGGCAGCGAGGCTTTCAGAAAAAGGAGGCACGCTTGTCTAAGAAAGTCCAAATTCTGGCTCAGCCACTTGCCAGCTGTGTGACCTGCCTGGGCAAGTCACTGCCCTCTCTGAGTCTGCCTGCTCGTCTGTGAAACTGTTTGCAGGGTGCTGGAAGGGGCAAATCAGAACATATGGAAAATGTCCCGGTGCACAGCAAATGCCCCGAGATGGTGGCCACCATCACCATTCGCCCAGCATTCCCCGAGCACCCCCCAGTCACAGGAGTCCTGCCTGTGGGGGTGGACGGGAGACGGCCATACAGCCTCGCCACAGCTGGGATGATTTAGTAAGAGCGGACGCTCAGGGGAAAAGTACTTTCTGGTTACTACCTCAGTGACTCCTGGCAATAGTCCTTAAAGCTCCTTAACGCTTCAACCCTATTCGAGGCACAGAGAGGTTAGGTAACTTGCCCAAGGCTACGCAGTATGCGTTAGAGCTGGATGCAGTCCTCCTGCTGCCTCTGAAGCCCGGCCCTGAGCACCCTTAGTGCTGCACGCCCAGCCCTGGCGCACAGCCCCAAGTTTGAAAAGCTAACGACTGTCCGCAGCAGCAGGAGACACACAGGTGCCCTTCGTGGGCTCTTTAACAACCGCTAAAAAGTTTAATGAGACACACTGAGCTCTCAGATTTTTTCCACAGTCACTGAACATTAAAAGAAGCAGAGGATACCACTGCTTCTCAAAGTGGAGTTCTCAGAAACCCAGGAATCCTAAAAGAGTAAGTCTGAAAGAAGTTTTCTAACTTGTGGTTTCACGTTTTTCTTTATTTTTATTGTTGACACCAGGTATAAAGACAGAATCCACTCTGGCGGACGGTACTAGGAAGAGCTGCCCATGGAAGGCGGCTTCAGGGTTAATTTTAAGCTGGTGTTTCAGTCCAGACCCTGCAATCCCTGTCTGGGGCCTGGAGATGCATTCTCGAGGGTCCGTGACCACTTTCCCCCTGTAATCTGACCCCATTCTTGTAATTGCTGGAGCAATAGGAGTTAATACACATAATACACATACATACACAGAGGACAATGCTGGGAACACACCTAAGGAGGGTACCTATCATTAGCTCTGAGGTCGGGGGCAGGGGCCAGTCTCCTAACTAACTGTGTGCCTTCATTATCTCCAGTGGGCTTCCGTGTCTTTCCGTGAAGATGTGTGGGCTGAATGAAATTATTGTTAGAGTTGACAACCCAGAGCTGGTAGGTCTGCGGTTCTCAGTAAAGCATAATGTTAAAATAAATATCCAATCAGTGACCTTTGACAGGACAATGAAATGAAGCTCTTTAAAAATCGGACATGCAATGATTACATCTGAGAGATTTACGGAAAGTACCAGAACCAGACCTCCCAGCCCTTGCTTTCCTGGTGAGTCAGGTTTGCATTCTGAAGCTTAACTGTGTGTTTACACTCTCACGAAACACGGAAGACTCTAAACATCCAGATGGCGGAACCTGACTGTGGAACTGTCGCTGTAAGTAGCCAGCAAAGCTCATTTCCTCTGCGACACTCGGATCCGGGGCCACATGGCAGGGAAAACAGAGCAAGTCCCGCCCTGCCAGCCAGCGCAGTTTATGATGAGCACTCTGCCTGGTCGGGTGGCAGTTATTCTGGGGTTCTGGGGACACCATCATTAGGAAACCTCTTTGGTTGCTTTATTTCCACGACACGCCGAGGAGAGGGCCTGGGAAGAGCTGGCCAGGTTCCCTTTCTCTGGCAGGCAGGCCTCCTTCCTTCCTGGGGAGAGCAGGGATTTTAAACCCTCGCTGTCCTCCAGATCCACCAGGGGTTCTGACAATCCCACGGCCCAGGCCACCCAGCAGACCAACGACTGCCGAATCTCTGGGGGTGGGATCGATCTATCTACCTATATTTAAACATTCTTGGTGGTTGCAGACAAGGTTGAGACCCGCTGCACTCAGAGGGCTGATCCGGGCTTATCTGTGGCTGAAGCATGTGGACGCGTGAAAGCAGGAGAGCTCAACAGTACAGTGTCTGCCCCTAGCATCACAGTGGGACGCGGGCTGAACACTCAGTTATCTGGCTCTCTTTGGAGGGTCTAAAAAGAAAGTGGGCTGTGTCAACACATGCCGTAGAAAAGTGTTGTGGTTCGGTGCCAATTCTGATTCTGGCAGACTCGAGGTCACACCCCGGGCATCTGTGACCTGTGTGACCCTGGGTGAGCTTGCTCACAGGCCGTGGCAATGCTCACCGTGTACCACAAGGCTGCCCGCAAGATTCGAGTGCCTGGCCCGCAGACAAGGGTGTGCCAGCAACGTGGCTCTCACTGCTGTCTCTCCTCATCAGACTGAGTTGGGGGTTCTCCTTCAGTCCCCACCATCCTGGGCTCTGCACAGGGCTGGTGGCCCCCAACAAGGGCCATCACAGCCCAGAAAACTACACCTGACTCTGGCGCCGTCTGGGATAAAAGCTCCAAGCTACCAAAACACTCTCCCCCTAGAATAAGGGCAGAGAATCACAGGCAATGGCTGCTTCAGACAGTCCCCAGCTGCCAGTGTGCTTTCAAGGGGCTAACGGGCCACGATTGTATTTGCACCCCATTCAGCCCCATGGATGGTACAATGTGCAGAGGAGAAAACTATCTTGCCAGCCAGGGACTCAAACAGAAGTGAAAAACATCTCACGGCTAATTTTTTACCAACCCACGTTCATGAGAACACTCTCCCAGCTGTGCTTTGTTCCCCTCCCGCAGGGGGTGCCTGGGGCTCTCGAGGGCCTACTTCCACTCGCGTCCTAAGAGCAAGAAATAAAACCTTTGGGGAAAACCAACGCAAGGGACGTCGCTGCTCGGATTAACAAGTGCTGGCTGAGAGTGGCCAGGTTTGTCCTTGTGCTGGTTTTACCTAACTCTGTAGAGAAACCAGAGACACGGCTCCTTGCCCTGCGTCCGGGGGCTTCCACCCGCCACCCTGTCTCCCCGAGCTGCGGTCCTGGGTCAGGCTGCCTACCCTCCTCTGGCCGCCATCAGATGGGTGCTACATTCCAGGGACTCATGGGTTACTGCTGGCCTTGGAAGCCCTTTTCAAAACAATGTTCCCACAGGGAATTTTATCCCAAGTTCTAAAATGTTGATTCAAAGGTGCAGTAAACACCCAATCTGTTTCCAGTTTGGGAGCTGCTGTGCCTTCGAGTGGCGGATATTAGTAATAAAATCTCTGCTTCCTAGAGTAACCAGGGAAGAGTGGGGTTTGGAGGAGGAATCCCCCACAGCCCGCGGGGCTCAACCCTGGATGTGCCAGCTACACCAGATCCACTCGGAGTGTGGCCGGCGCTTTGTGAGCATCACAGCACAGTTTACATTTGCACCCGCCACACTGGCACTTCTGCCGCTGCGCTGTCTGCGGGCAGGGACGCGGCATTCACAGGTATGTGAAGTAGGGTTTGTGGACGGGGTGGTTTCGGTCACTCACCATGTGTGAGCTCTGGGCAGTTTGTCGGGGCTCCCCCATTGCTCTATTGTAAACAGCTGAGGACCGTTGGAACCTAGACGGAGAGAAGAAACGTGAATGCTCACAGCGCCCGGGGTGAGCATGTGACTTAAGACACTGTCTAAGGCTGCAGCGTCAAGCCGGCTGTTTACCGGGGGAAGGAGAGGTTTGCACAACCGCACAACACACGCGCCATGTTGCCTGCGGAACAGAACCAGTCCAAGTGTGACAGACGCCACAGCATATGGAGGTGCAGGCTGCTGCAGCCTTCCAGCTGAACCTGGGGTGTTTAAACTGAAAACCACTCTGGGGGGAGGGCGGTTAAACGCGACCTTTAATATGAAGAGTGATTTAAAACAAAACAAAACACCTCTAGTAAGCATCTGCTTCCTGGAGGTGAGGAGTCCTTGAAACGTTTAGTTTCTAACCACAGGGATGGTTCTGCAAAATCTAGTTTTTAAAGGTAGACCAAAGAACAAAAAAAAAAAGAGAGAGAGTGAAAGAGAGAGAGAGACCATAAGCTGCTCACCATACAGTTCAGCAAATCCATTCATAGGTACTCGGGACGTCCCCGTGACAAACTGCAGTAACCGGATACGCTTCTCCGCGTCCATCAGCAGCACAGCCTGTAAACAGAGGCAGAGTCATCGGCCCCCACGGGCCAGACGGCACACGCTGACGGAATGCCGACGGGCGTGGAGCTGACCTTATTTACATGTGGAACTAGACAGTTGACTCTGAAAACGGTCCTTTTTTTATTTTTATTTTTTAGCGGCCACCACAATACTGGCCTGTCTTAGCGAGGGACCAGAGTGTCTCTTTGTTCTTCTGAAATAAGTCAAAATAAATGATATAAAAAGCAACCTCTTTGACAGCACCAGGCTCAAGTGTCTGGGTGCGAGACCGCCAGTGCCCCCGAGAGCCAATGAGAAAGACACAGGGCGTGGGAAGCGTCCACCTCGGGGGGAACCCAGGTCAGGAGGCAGGGTTTCAGACTATGGCCAGACTCTCAGAAAACAACACTTCACAAAAAGAAGCAGACAGAGGCAAGGATAGGCCTCTGAAATAATCTGTGTATCTTACATATCTGAGTTCTTACAGGAGCTGAGTTGGCTTTACTGATGTTACTTGAACTGCTGCAAAAAAAATCCAAAATCCAAACCGAGCGCGACTTAGACTAGGATGTGAAGATTCTGCTCTTTTCTTTTTATCTCTGTTTCTGCTGGCACTCGAAATATTATTAAAAATAGATGTGAGAAATTAAAACAAGTGAAATGATTTCTGATCTTTGTCAAGCAAACAATCAGCTTTTTTCCCTATAATTGTTCTTTTAAAGTCAGTTTACTGTCTCTCTCTCGGACCCATTCATCTTCACTTCCCGTCTCTCCTAAGCTACACCGAATGCAAACACTGACCCTAAGCAGTAATCAGATTTCACTGTAGCCAGCTTTCCCTGAAAGATAAAGATCCAAAAGTGTGTTGGAGTTAACGACAACAACAAAACTGGGAGAATGACTTTTTAACTGAAAACGGCATCTCGGAAAAGTCAGGCCCTAAGCATGGTTTTGCCCTGAGAGGCCCCCCCAATTCTTATATACATTTTGGGGGACGCATTCTAATTCTTGAATCCAGGTACCTGCCTTTCAGAATCACCCTACTCAACAGGTTCCTCAAACAGAAGCCACTTTTATCCGGTGGTTAAGGAAGGACAGCCGTCCCCTGGAGTTGCCGCTCTCCGCTCAAGTTTGCCTCTTCTCTCCACCAGCCACCAACGTGCTAACAGAGCCTCAACTCCCAGCAGCCGGGCTAAAGCCAGACCGTGGGGAGGGCAGCGGAGCCCTCAGGCCCGACCCAGGGAGAGGAGCAGGGTGTGGGTCCAGAGGCCCTGCCTTACCTTCCAGAACCACTGGATGACAGGGTGGTTTGGGCAGTAGCCGTTCTTGTAGATGGTATGTTGTCTCCAGTCGTTCACGTCCACGTCACCGAGGCCGCACATCAGCAACTAGAAGGGAGAGACCTGCTGTGAATGGGGCATGAAGGGAACGCCGAAGGACTCACACCCCAATCACAGCCTTTCTCAGGGCCAGCTGACCTGCGCAAAGCGGTAACCCGGCAACTAACTCATCAAAACAAATGCGGGGAATGTGTTCCACATTTCACCTGCCACCGCAGACCGCAGGGACAGCGTCGGTAATGAGGGGGACCCGAGTCTAACTCCTGCACCACAGCACCGCACCGGGGGCAACGAAAACTCCAGATGGATCGTCTGTCTTCCCTCCCCTCCACTCTGAGCACACAGCTCATCGATTTTCTTACGCTCCATGTACACCGCCTCATTACCCTGCCGTTTCCGTTTCTGAGAGGTTGTTTGTCTCAAAATTTGGAAATATCTCCCCACCCCTGGAAGAATTAGTGTGTTTTTGACAGCAAGAGCTCATCTCCCCCAGACCGACCGACCCAGGGGAGGGCAAATCACCATCGTCCAGGGGCCTGTGGAGGCAGGCCTGTACTGATGCAGTCATTGGTTCTCTGCCTTCGCAGCAAGCCTAGCCTAGGGCTGCGTTTCTTATTACCCAACCCTCCCACAGGGACGGCTTCCTGTGGGCAAATGGACATGACATCCTGAAGAGGGACGAAAGGGAAAGGAAGGAGGGCTGAGCCAGGCACCTGAAAGCGGGAGCCCCAGGCCTAACTCTGCCAAAACCTTGTTGGGGAAACCCGTGAGGTCATTAACTTCTTGACATCATCTACTTGAACTCTCCATTTTAAGATAAAAGACCCAGAAGCCAGTCTATGTGAAATGCCTCTTTGGATGTGGCTCAGACAAGTAGCCCAGCAACGGCTTCTGAGCAGACACAAGCTGACAACATAAAAAGGGTGAGATTCCTTTGCTTTTTAAATGGCTCGTTCTCATCTACCTCAATGAAAGCAGCAGAAATAACTGGATGTTAAACTTCCTGTTGCCTTCCTCACTTGACAGACCACTGCAAGTTCACTGAGACACCTGTCCGACAGCCCCAGTAGATGCTTACGCCCACCTCCTGGCTAAATCTGCGCTTGGCTGCTGGGGTGGAGGTGTAGCCGGGCCTTGGGACCTGGGTGCTGCCACCCCAACTGGTGTGCAACCTTGGCTCTACTGGGAGCAGCAATTTTCCTGACCCGGGGCAACAGGCCACAAGCCCCACTCAGCTCAGTGGGCCTCTACTTGTCCCGCATGTCCCAGAACTGTCCTCTCTGGGACAAGGAATCTGCAGGTGACTCCTTTGGTTATTTCCTTACTCCCCCCGTCGGCAAACAAGCCCCTTAAGAGACATGCAGCAGAATTCACCTAAGCTGACTCCCAGGGCATTATGGATCAAAGAACATTAACATATTGTTGAGCCCTGGCCGGGTAGCTCAGTTGGTTAGAATGCTGTCCCGATACACCAAAGTTGTGGTTCGATCCCTGGTCAGGACACAGACAAGAATCACCCAATGAATGCACAAATGGGTGGAACAGCCAATTGATGTCTGTCTGTCTCTCTCTTCCCCCTTCCTAAGAATCAATAAATAAATTTAAAAAATAAAATATCATTTATGAAGTAATGAGACACTTAAAAAAAAATCTACACAAAATGTTTACGATACAAACCTCCAGCTCATTTTCATCAAAAATTTTAATCAAATCAATAGGAAGCAGTTCTGTGAATCCCTGAAAGAAAACAAAAAGCAAAACAATCACCCTAAATACCTTTTTCCTTGGAAGGGGCAAATTTTACAGGAAAAACAAACTTTTTTTTGTTAGCCAGGAAAAATACATTCTTTACTATGATTTATACATTGGCGAGAGTAGCCATAGTTGTAATTCTAATAAAAACAGCCTAGTCACAATGTGAAAGTTTTGGAAAAATGCAGACTTGAGTGATGTTTCAAGCCCTAAAAAAACATGGGTCACTGTGAGCAGGCAGGTCACAAAGCTCATGTAAGACGCAGTGTGGTGAGCCAGTGCGTCCTGAAATACACACGTCACAGCCAGAGAACATTAAAAACTCCGGTACTGGGATATGAGAAGCAAAGAGAACTGTAAGCAAATGGAGTGAAAGGGTGGCCGCACACTCCTCCTGTCCTGGAGACTGGTCCACAGTGTGGGCTGCGCAGTCCTGGCCTTTCTGCATGTGCCCCACCCCGTGCCTGTCTATCGGTGGGCGATTGTCCCATGGCGCTGCCCTGGGGAGGAAAGCCACCCTCTCTCCAGCTGTGAATAAGGTGCAGGCAGGCATGTTGGTGGGCACGGCTTACCTCCAAGAAGGCGTTCATTTGCTTCTGGACCCTGTTCACAAACCTCCACTGGATGACTAAGCTGTGGGAAAAAATGGAACAGTATTTAAGCACCTTTGTCATCACTTTTCTTCACAGCTTCGAGCGCGTCTCCTCAGGTAGGGAAGGGGAACCCCTACAACGGCAAAGGAAAACGGGGTCCGGGGCTGCAGCATACACTGCTGATTCGTGAGTTCTTTCGAGAGTAACTAAAACACACGTGAAAAACTAAAATCTCACTGAGGACTTGAAAGGAATGCTAGGTTTGCCCCCCCGCCCCCGAGAGCAAGGCTCAGTTTACCTAAGTTGCTTTATAAATGTGACTACGTGAAGAGGGGAAGGGTCGTGGGGTATGAATGCATGTGTGTATGTGCAGAACAGGTGCACACACATAAACTCACATATATATACACCCACCGACGTATACATATGCACACACATTTACACATATTTTATCAATTGACATTTCACTCTAGGATGCACTGTACCGCACCTCAACAATGACATAGAGTTTATGGGCAAAATGATTTACACTGATGCTTCGATATGCAGGACTGATGGTAAGACCCCTTTACGTGACAAATGCACTGAAACCATCTTGCCCCTGGTAACGTCTAGCTGTAGCCGGATGTGCTGCCAGGCGCAGCAACTTTAGAGACCTGCTAGGGCGTTTTGTTGTGAAACGGCACCAGGACCTTGTCACATTGTCCACGGCTCTCGCCTAGGAGGTGGCACCATGGCCGTGGCCCGTAGGACCAGCCCACTCCCACCACCACTCAGCCCTCCCAGGCCTGAGGAGCTGCAGCCAGCGGCGCCATGGCCCTCGGCTTGCCCCAGGGGATGCCAATGTCAGGGAGCAGGTGGAGGTTTCTATCACCCTTTTCTCAGCGAAGGTAGCTGAGGCTCTGCCCAGCCCCACGCCCACTGAATCTGACACCTCGAAGAGTTCACTGTGAGGAATGATGCACCCAACGTCTGAATCCTCAGACTTTGGACCTGGTCACCCGGGTGGACTGTTTTAGAGTTGATTCAAAGCCTGTACTTTCTGAGTGAAGACAATGGTGTCTGCCAGGGTGTTGTCTGCTTGCTGAGATAGTCCAAGTTCAGAACCAGTGTGTCAATGAGTGCGAACAGGTAAGAAGGGTAGTATCTTCCTTCCAGTTGGCAAGCTTTTAGCTTGTGAGAGGAGGAGGAGCCTGCTGCGCATCAGTCCTTGCTCTGTCAGGGTCTCTGAGCAGAGACTCTAACACTCCAAGGTTTTTCTTTGAGGATTACACTAAAAGATGCCAAGACCCTGGGCCAATTCCCCAAATTAAGTCCTCTTGACCAAGTAGGTTGAGAAGAGAGGAGGGGGCCCAGCTTGTTGAGAAGGAGCACTGAATGCAAACCAGGAGCTCAGGCCGAGGCTGGAACCTGCAAGATGAGCAGAAACTAGGGCCCAGGGACCAGATGCGGCTGCCTTGACCTTGTCCCCGCTCCAGGGCTAGCGAGGGCAACCTGGCAATCCTTGGAAGATCCCAGAATTGTGTGCTTGAACCGTGTACACATACCAAAGAAGAAATTGTAACACGCCCGACAGAGAAAGACTTTCTGCCTCATGTAAATGCCCAGGGTTCCTCAATGTCTGGACTTCCAAAGGGTTCAATGTTGTTCCACCAGTCGAGGCTGAGATTGGGTTCAGATAATTACAAATATCAGAAATGATTTACTGTGTTTGCATGGGCTGCATTTTCCTATCCATTTTCACTATTTCCCTACATTTTCATTATGGAAAAAAGTCGAGAGAGAGGAATATTTTATCTTTGGTTCTTCCTAAGTTTACCCTACTGGCTGTGGCCATTGTCACCTGCAGCCTAGAGAGCCACCTGCTCCAGAAGAGTTTTGTCACACTGCTCAACAACGTCCATCCCTGCTCCACTGGTCCCTTACATGGCAGTGCGCTGAAGTCACGGCCCAAGTCAAACTTCCCACCCCGTCACTCAACTTCCCGCTCGCCCACGCCAGAGAGGGACCTGTACTGTTGAAAGCACACCCATAACCAAGCACGAACTGTTCTTGAAAGGCAGGGGCGGCAACCTAACACGCCGTTCGACTTGATAAAAGGCCGTTCAGTGCACATACGTACTCAATATACTCCCGCTTGTTTTCATTGGTAACCATGATTTCGGACCCGTTGGGCTTCAGATCCACTTGATACGTCTGTAATGACAGAGATAAAACCACGGTCACCACTATGGAGTTATCCTGCGTGTTAGTACTGAGTAACGATGTCTTACTATGAAAGTAGAATTTATTCAGAAATATTTTCCAGGAAACAGCCTTTACGTACAAGAGGATGTCTAATGAGGTTTTAAAGTTGTTAAGATGTTACACATTTAAAGATGTTATGAAAGGTAAATCACTTTATGGTTATTGATGAGTTTTAATTATTTTTCATATGTTAGCAACAGTGGAGAAGAACAGTATTTTTCTTCTGCTACTCATTTATCAAGAAATTCATTACGTTAACAGAAAAGAGAGGGTATGTCCCCCGAGACTATGGAGCTCCAAATCCTAATGTGGTTTATTTGTTTCCGAAAATTGGATTTTATAGTAAAACAAAGGCTGTGTGGAATTTTTTCCAAAGAGGCAACACGGGAACTTAAAACAAAAGATGCTTAAAATACCAGGCTGAAGAGACGACGGACCTCATCTCAAAGAGCAAGCAGCTGAACCCAAGGCGCGACCTCTCCCTGCGCTGTGGGCCAGCGTGGCTTTCTATCAGCGCGTGTTACCAAAGACCAGCACAAGGGGAGGGAGGGTGAGGCCAGCTGTTTTACACACAAATGTTTATTCTCCTAGAAACTTCAGGTGAAAAAAGAAAAGAAAACCACCACTCACAGCTCTCCTACTGAAAGACAATCACATCAGTATTGCGGTGGGATTCCTTTCGGTCTTTTTCTATACGTGGCTAGCGATATTTGGATTTGCACACTCGGGTCATTCAAAGGTGCCTTACGCCACATGTCTGAGGAGTCTGCTGAGAAACTGGGTCACAGCGAGCCCACTGGATGGACTTGGGCAGAGAAAGGTGTGGCCCTCTCCCCCCCATGCTTGGTGCTGCACAAACCCTGTGGGGTGGGCCTCCCAGCCTCTCCCAGCAGACATCAGAATGAGTGACTGTGGGGAGGGCCATGGCAGCCTACCTGCCTACCTTCCTCATTCCTTCACCTGGCCTCTGAGGGCCCCTAATGAGGTGCGGCTCTGGTTCTTCCCAGCCTCCTCCGGGACCTCACCCTGGCCCTCCCTCTCTCCTCTGATGGCCAGGTTTTGTTTTTTCACTCATTCCCTTTCCCCAACCTAGTGTTTCTCAGCCTTTTCTCATTCATGCTCCTAAAGAGCTTTTTTAGACTCTCCTGTCAATTGCCCCCTTTCTCCCATGAAAACATAATAAACGGCTCCTCACCCCACCTGTGCTACAGGCACTGGCCCTTTGGGGGGCCACAAAGCACTGTAATGGCTGAGACACCTTTGCCTCTTGCCCCTTGGGGTGACACCGCCCAGCTGAGAATTTGTGCTTCAACCTAATGCATGCCTGGTCCTGTGGGCTTTCTCCAAGGGGCTACTGCCCCTTCTCCTCCCCTGCCCACCGCACAGCCTTTCTTAGAAGCCTGCAGCCCCAGTGCCTCTCCGAAATGACCAACTCAGATGCTGCTTTGTGAACTCGCAACAAGAAGTTCCACTTATTCTAGCTCTGAAAGGGGCCTCTTCCTGGTGGGTGGGTGGGTGGGTGTGAGTACACAAGTAAACAGGTACATGGTTCATTCTTTCCGCTTGGCATAGGACGGCTGTTCAATTCCCATATTTAAAACACTCCCAGTAGGTCCCAGAAACCAGCAGCTCCAGGTTCTCATCAACCAGAAAGAAAACAAAATCCACCCGGAAAGAAAACAAAATCCACCCACGCATTTGCTCAGTAAGCGCTCGGTAGGCACCAGCCACGTGCTGAGCGCTGGAGACGCCCAGGAGACCTCCAGTGGCTCCCAGGAGACAGGGGGTCAGGGACGGTTAGAGGACAGCATGACAGGGTTGTGGGAGAGAGAATGATGGTGTGCAGGCATGGGGCGGCACAGCACAGCGCCAGTGATGTAGCACAGAAGCGTCTGTGGGGACACTGGCCAGGCACATGGTGGCTGTGAATGTGAGAAGAAGGGCGTATCTAAAAGATGAGGCAAAAGGCGGGCAGTGCTGGGTCCTAAGCCACGATACAAAGGCTTAACCCACACTGAAGGTTCCAGGACAGCCGAAGAGGAACTTCTATTTGAGTAGATGGACGACAGGTTCATGTTTGCTGTTTAGACTATCAGGTACGGAGCATGCAGGTGGGGGCATCAGAGAAGGGACTGGGGGTGGGGGCGGATACGGGAACCAAGGAGACCGCAGAGCCTGGGTGCTGACAGGTCATAAAGAGGAGACCGAGTCAACAGGATGGATGACCAGCTGGACACGGAAGCATGGACGTGATGATGAGGAGGGAAGATCGAGCGTGGAGGGGATGGTGGTACCGCAGAATACACCAGAGTGAGGGTGGGAGGGGGCACTGGCTTTTGTTCGGAGACCAGAGAGCTTTCAGGAGAACAAAGCATTCAGGAGGTGGGCAGGCCAGCGGGGATTTGGAGCCTGGAAGAAAGGCGAGGACTGGAGAGGAGGCTGCTGGAGAGCAGCACAAAGATGGATGTGGTTGGAGGCACAGGTGTGGGCGAACACCCAGCCGGCCACGGAACATCTGCATCGTGGGGCCCACAGGAGCAGCGTGTCCTTCAAGGAGACGGAAAATAAAGTGGCGAGAGCTGTGGAAGGAGGACTGAAGGGTGAAAGCACTGTGACCGCAGGCATTTCAAGGGGAGAGCGAGCGATCAGCCTCACGTGCAGCGAGGAAGGAACTGGAAGACAGTTGCTGCGATTAGTCCTGGGGAGGCCACTGGCAGCCTGAGGACACAGCTTCTGGGTGCGGCTGGGGGCTGCAGAAAAGGTGCCCCTTCCCCTCACCCCAAGACAAGGCCCCCACAGCAGTATCCATTTGTCTGTGAAGATTTTTAATCTGACGCACAATGCAGAACAAAAGTGGGGAGGTGAAACATTTTTAATGGACTCTGATCGCTCACAGGAAGCCCAGGATGTCTCTCACCTCAGGTGCCTGATGTTCTATGAACCTCATCCAACCAACCCAGAAGGAAAACACAGATTCCCCACGTCCCACCCACTCCAGGGATTCCCACTAGTGATCAGTTCCTGGCTCAAACATATTAACAAGTGGTTGTGGTATCTATGTCTCATTTTCTCGCTCCACAATTGCTTCCCCCAGTTGTCAGGAATGCCTGTGTACCTAGTAGTATCGGCTTCTTTCCTCTAAGACTGAACCCAGGAGGGCAGCGGCCTGATTGCCTGACCTCACCTGTACAACTGAGCCCGGCATTGGGACGTGACCGAGAGACCCTGCAACACATTTTTTAACAGCGGAGTAAACTTCATAATCTTTGAAGCAATAGGAACCAATCTGTTTCATTTTCCATAAGGCAATCTTTACAGTCGGCTCCACGATCTCATTAATGTCAAGGCCATGTAGACCTGGTCTAGGAGATGGGAAGTATCTCTGGGCTTTTGGGGAAGGACAGGGACCGGGGTGGGAGACCCCTTAAGAAGAATTCCCAAGAAGCATCGTTTTCGCAAATGAACCAGAGGTTTCAGGTTTAAGACAAACATTTCCTACAGAACTTGCGGGTGATGATGAAAATTTCAAGCAGGTGACTTTATCCTTGACCTGGACCTTTCTGATTAATCCAGCCTGAATGACAGTATGGGCGCAAAGCTGGAAGGAAGGGAGAGAAGCCGGAGCCTGCCGAGCCCCAGAAGACAATTTCATCATGGCGACAGAATCACTAAGCAGAGAGAAAAGCCCAAGGCCCCGCCCAGACATCACCTACTCCTGGTCCTGTATTTACGTCCTTAAATAAACACACTATTTTTTGAACCTAAATTCTGAACCTAAAACCAAGGCACAAACATTTACGTTCAGATTTGCTTTAGATTAGAAGCAGGTGGCAGTTCAAGTCCTAGGATTTCTGTAACTTTGCTGGAGTCGGGGCTCTGCTTCCTGGAATGAGAATAAGGTGCTGATACAATGAGATGTTTTATTAACACCTACAGCTCCCGGTGGTGGTTTTGAATTGTCCAGAAAAGTCACGTCACAATCTGTGCAAAAGCAAAGACGTCCTGAAGGTTAGAGAGACGCTCCCGGGGGCACCAGGACCCACCTGTCCGAAGTTTTCTTCGTCAATACAGAACATGAGGTCCAGTTCAGTGGGATCGTTTTCTAGGATCCATTTCAAGGAGTTGTAATATTCACTGTCCTATAGAAATGACACAGAAATTAAAAGGAAGCTTTTTGTTTTCAAAATACAAACTGGTTTGACTTTACATAGTTAAGTCCTCCTAATATAATTTCATTCACATCGCTCAACAATTACATCAGGCGCTAATACAATGTTTTCCGCTCCTCCCCAAACCTAGTCTACTTGTTTCACTTAAAATAGAAGCCAAATGAATGTTTCAGTAGCAACTGGGGTTTGCAGTTGATTCTGTCCTGTGTGAAGTGTAGAGAACGCAACCTGCACTGGATAGCCGTCAGCAAATCACACTGTTGAGCATGTAAGATTATCAAAGGGCAATAGGGAGAACTGCGAACATTCTAACTCATTAAATATCAATGGCTTTAAGTTCCGCCTCTTCCTGGGCTTCACCCTCCTGGACGTCAGTGTAAGCAAACAGGGAGACCAGCACAGAAGCACTCAAGCGCAAGGGCCTGGCCTGCCCTCTCGCAGGGACCCCGGTGCAGGGACAGGAGGCGCTGAGAAGAACACACAGAATGTGTGCGCCCTCTGTCAACCTGTGACATGGAATTAATTCAGACTTTTTAAGAGACATGTCTGTGTTCCTCGCTGCCACAGACTGGTCCTGTGGCTGAGTCTCGCAGCCCTACCATGGAGAAGCCAGAAAGTGGGCTCAAGGTCACTGCCAGCATCCTCCTCTCCTCTCACACATGGATGCTGTACAGGAAGGGCTACCAGTGATGGTCAGCAACGAGAACATGGGCTCACAGATCCAACTGCATGAGGGACACAGTCCACATCACAGCAAGGCCAGGGGCCTCCTGACTCAAGTGAGAGGATGTGACGTGAGAGTGGAGTTACATATACTCCAATGGACAACGATGCTTCTCGAAGGCCCTGCATGAGTGCGTGGGGCTTGGGCAAACTCCCCTACGCCCAGAGGCAGGCATCGGGGTACAGGTAAATGAAAAGAAAAACAGAAGCAAAAAGTAGATTATGAAAAGCGCATCAATTTCTATTTGTACAAAAAATCCTTTCAGCTCTGAAACGGCCAGCCTATGTAAAAGGAGTCGAACGCAGCATGGAAACCCAATCACCTGGCACACAAGTTTGCATTTTCTAACTTGTTCACTCCTCCCCACGTGCGGTGGTCACTCACCCTCCCACATATACACTCTTCCCTTTATCTACCGTTTGGGCCTGTGCCTTTGCCACTTTCTGAGGTCAGAGAACAGAGGACTAGCTGATGAATCTCTAAACATTCAGTGTTAGCAGTTTTTGATGGAAAACAGGGCTGCCATGAGGTCTCCAGGGGACCCTGGGACCTAATTTGGCCACACCAGTCCTGGGGAAGCAGAGGTACCTGAGATGTGGGCATATGCAACCCACGGGCCCTGCTTCTAGTTAGTGTGAATCGTGGGTTGCTTACTAGGGAAATGAGGGAGATCAATGAGATTCTCGGATGGTAAAATGTTCCCTGTTAATCGCACTGAGCGGCGACACCCATAAAAATGGCTGCGACTGCAATGCCGTGGCAGTGGCTATACCGCGAGGTGGGAGTGGCCCAGGTGCCCAAAGGGAGGGTCTGCATCTACTCACCACAGATTCCATGTCATTCAGGGTTATCTGCTTTCCCAGCATCATTTTGTAAAACGGTCTAATGAAGAATCCTAAAACACGATGAAAACTGGGTTAGTTTCAAACCGCTGATGCTACTGGGCGTCAGAAACAAAATACAAGGTGCACACGCCTTCGGTTGGAATGAGAGAGCAGGACAGAACAAGCAAAAACCTTTGACAGTAATTTGTGACCAAGCGGACGAGGGCCATGAGCCCCCCAAGCAGGGGCGGGGGTCGGTTAGTAGGGGGGCAGTTACTCTAACAGAGGTGGGAGGGAGGTCAAAAAGGCTCCTGGGGGGTGACAAACAGGCCTGAGGTCCCCACAGGACTTTGCAGTGCGAACAAGGCACGTGAACAGGGGAGAGGGGGCACTCCAGGCAGAGGGACAAGAGCGGGACCTGTCAGTGGTTTGCGGGGTGGCAGCACAGGGACTCCTGGGGAGGACAGGCGGCGGGGGCGACTGGGGAGTGTGGGCTTGCATGGGGTGTGGGAGAGTTTGGGCTGCTGCCTCGGTGAGGGCAACGGGGAGTCACTGAAGGCCAGGCAGAAACTCCATCTGCATTTCAGCATCATGCTAGGGCAGGAATGGCGAGAAAAAGCAAGAAAGGGACAGGACATGAGGGAGAACACTTAGAAGGCTGTGCCATCTTCCAGGGAAGGGCTGATGAAGGCCCGAGGGAGGTGATGGCAGCGAGGACGACCTGCTCACCACACAGGGCCCCCCAATCCACCTTGTGCACAGGCAAGTCAGCACCATGCACCTTCTCACTGGGGGCACTGGAACCTCAGGCCCACCCCCTTTAAGCAGTCACCAAGCCTCTGTAGCAGATTCCTATTTGCACTGGCTCAGGTGGCCCCAGGGCTACAGACTTAAACACTTTCAGTGTCTGGGGAGGTAGAGGATGAAGCCGACACAGGATGTGTGGTCACGCTTTTGAGAAACGAGACACTGCTGACCACACACACCTGTGGGCGTTCTGGCCCTCAGTCCTGCAGTTCCCGGTGCACACCGGTGTCCCCTTTCGCAGCTGTCTCCTGGGTGGCCCTGTCTGTTCCTGCTTTTCTCCATGCCTCCCACCATAAGCCTTGACTCGGCTGGCCCTTGCTCGTCTGAAATAGTTCCAGCTCCTAAATGCCCAAATCCCATCCCGTTGTCAAGGTGTGCCTAATCTTGAAAGTGTTCTCGACCCTCTGGCCAAATCAGAGTCTCCTTGGAGCACTCCTGCGCTCCCTTTTGCTAGACTCCATCACTGGGAGTCTTCTGGGTTTTGTTCTCCCACTAGATTACAAGCGCGTACAGGTCAGGAGCATAGCTGATGCTGTATTTCCCCACAACCGCTAAGAATGTCTTCTCACATGGCAGAAGGTATATAGACTGGCCTTCTAAGAAAAGGCTGAAGTGAACCAGAATAGCTGAAACAATCTATGGCCTGACTTCAATATGGCAAATGAAAACATATTCACACGACATATGTATATAGAAAGAGTGAATGTAGTTTCTTTCTGATAAAAAAAGTGCTTCTTTCCCCAACTAAAAATAAAACATTGAAATCAGAGGATCAAAACCAGCTAGCGAGTACCAGTGAAAACATATTGCAGGATAAAGTCGAGAGGGTGCACCAATTACGTACTGGACTAGCTAAGGTTCCGCTCACATAGTCTCTCTCTACAGTGGCTGCAAGGTCAACCTCACGTCTTGCTGTCTTCCATTCTCAACCTTCTTGCCCCCAAGTCCTTCCAAAATATTTCCAATTCTCCTTCTTCAGTGATGACTTCTGTAGTGTTCCCTCAAGGGCAGCACTTTTGAAGGGACCAAATCCATGAGAAGTCCCTATCCTGAAGCGCTTCCATGGCCTAAATGCTCTACATGAGAACAAGGTCAGCCCGCGCCATCTGTGCAGCGGCGACCCCAGGGTCAAGGCCAAAGCTGAGCTATAACATTGCTTTGAAATTATTTACAGTCTCTTCACATTCAAATAAAAATAATCAGTTGGGGACAAGTGAAACAATGGCAGGATGTTGGATGAATCAGATCGTTCTGAATAACTTTTCAATTAGCTTTTCCATCTGTCACCAAATCTAGCTCTTGCTTAAAAAAAAAAAAGTTATTCTTAAAAGCAGAAAATACAGAATCACAGAATGTTCTGTGCTTCATACTAGTGTCTTCTGTAGGAAAATTTTAAACTGTGTGTAGACACTGTGTTTTCGGTGCCCAAACTGACAGCCGGGAAAAGCGCCTCCATTATGGGCAAAACATAACAGTAATTCACTGAATTACACAGAACCAGTGAGGCGTTGGCTGGACGTCTGTGATGTGAAAGGTCGGACACCTAATGAGGAACCACAAACAGCCCTGTCCTGTTTTTATGGCTTCAAGGCTTTTTAATAACTTACCATCTAAAAGTTTCCCATGAAACACTGCCAGACCAGCAACTCTTCCAATAAAAGTGAAGTAGGACAGATGGTCTTCGTTACAGAGGCCTGAATTGGGGTTGATCTGCAGGGTGTAGTTGTCCCTGGGGGCGGAAGAGAGAGAAAAAGCCCCAAGCCGCCTGTCATTAGCTTTCATGGTGCTAACGCTTCTTCACAGACTCTCTGCTGCTAATGGGGAAAGGTGTCAGCTAGAGAATGTGACTTTTGAATGTGACCATTCAGTTAGCCTCTTTCTGTCACCAAAGACTGAGGTCCTATAGAGCTGGTGCGCATGCCCTTTGTAAGTTTAACCATGCATTGCTGTCTGACTATTTTTGATCTACAGAAATGTCAGTTTCCTATGCTTCAGCCAAATACTCGGGGAAGATGCGAATAACCACGTAACAAAGGGACTGTGACAAATGGAATGACTTGAGGACTTCGGTTTCTCTGAGGAGGAGGCTTCATTCCTGCGAGAGCCCTTTGGTTTGCAGATTAAGACTCTTCTTTGGGCCCCTCGTTTGGCCTGACCATGGCTGGGCCCTGAGAGGCCCAGGGGCCCTGGTACCAGCACGTGGCTGCCTTATCAATGCAAACCACAAAAATGTGTCCATGCCCGTCTTTGGTCTCAACCTCACGGGGCTAAGTGGTTTCCACGCTGGGCTCCATAGACAGATTCAGATTCTTTCAGGGGACCTTTGGAGGACAGGTGACAGGTGAGGATCCTGCCCGCACTGCCTGCCTCTTCAGTGGCTCTGATCAATTTTACAAAGCGAGCTTCTCCTGGGACAGCAAGAAGCAACAACAACAAACAAACGAGGTGATTCTTGGCTGGAGCAACTGGGCAGGATCCTGAGACTGCCTTCCAACCGAGCCCCCAGGAGACTGACTCCGGGGGGAAGATGTGGGAGAACCCGTGTCCCCTTGGAGCAGAGGCTGCCTTCCAGCAAGGTCAACAACTATTCTACGGGGTACTCGGGTCCACAGCCCGGAGAAAGAATGGTCGGCCTTGTAAGCAGCCGATGCTTGATTCCTGAGAAAGCGCTTGCATCTGTCTTAGTTTCCTTGGCCGGCAACGAGGAGATCCTAATGCCCGGGGGCGGGGGGGGGGGGGGATCTGCTTCTTCCCTGACAGGACCAGCGCATGGTCCTTTGGGTCCTACAGAACGGGTCCTCCTCAAAACCATCATAATTTGTCTTTAACTAGACTAACTTCAGAAACGACTTTTGTCCACGAGAGGAGGATGACTTTCTGAATTCTGACACTGACAAATTCTCCTGAACTAACATGCCATTACCAATGACAATTGCCTCTTGCTCCTTAGCAGAAGTACCCAGCATATTTTCAGTTTCAATGACAAGACCCTAACAGACAAGAAAAAAATCATTTTTAGGTGTTCACAGTGTACACTGTTGAACCAGGTACAGGCAGAACCTGTTCTAAACTCATAAGGGGGTGTGTGTTGGGCGTGGGGACTGAAATCAGCAGTGTTCATTCATTTCAACAGAGTGAGCCGCTTATTCTGTCAGTAAGGTGGAACTATTAAGAAGGAAACGGTCTCAGTGGGGGCACGGTCCAAATCCCCCCATATACTTACGTGGCAGAGTACTCGAAGAGACCGTAGTAGGGGTTGAACATCTCTTTGGACAGTAAGAAAAACCATTCTCTGGCCACGCCCCCATAGTCCAGGCCTTTCTCCGATTCAAACTCAATCCACAGTCTGGCTTTTAGGACATCGGGCCTTTTCACAGACATGATTCTCCGATAGGACTCTTCAAAAATGTTATTTCTGTGGAGTTTCATTTCAAACCTATTTGGAATATCAGCCTACACCAAAGGGGGGAAAAAAGCACACAATCATACACCTCACTTCAGAGAACAGAAAGGATGGCAGTCTTGAAATGCACAAGCAGCGACAGATGGTTCCAGCAGAGCCTCCCTCCTTCACGGGCTCCTCCTCACATGCGCAGGAAGGCTCACCATCGGGCTGGGACCCGCATGGCAGCCACCGGTGGCGGTCAGGCTGAGCTGGTGACATGTGCTGCAGAAGGAGCTCTGCTGCGCAGGGCACAGTCATCATGTCCCCCTTTTATAAATAATCATGGGGTGCTCGATCCACCTGCCAGCAACTGAAATATGGTCAACTCTACATACTGTTTCTGTCAAAGAAAGTGACTTCTGTTCACATCCTCAAAACCCTCGACAATCCCCACCTGGCCAAGATGGGCAACTTCTCAACTCCAGCGGGGGTTCCAGCTGGTCCATGAGGCCTACCGGCTGATTCTGTTGCCGTGGGGAGTGGGACCCTGGTTATCATGCCAAGTTGTGGGAAAGCATCCCAAAGGGAGTAAATAGGAAAATAAAGAAGCACTTGACAAGTTGTAACTGCATCCTGGAAAAATGAGGGACAGGGCCGCCTTGCCTGGAAAATGGATTTGGGGAGTCAGTGAGGGAACGTGCCATACAGAACACGAGACAGGGCGCAGTCCATAGTGGTCTCCTATTCCTGGGGTTAGCGCGGGTGCCTCTGAAAAACCTTTGTGGGGACTTTGTGTGTTCAAATTTGAGTCGTTTCAAAAGTAGTTATCCAAGGGCTCCCTGAGTCAGGATGTTGGAAGACAGAACAGAACCCCGACGTGGGTGCTCCCGAGGAGGGGCCGCCTGTCTTGCATCTGTGTATCGGCAGTGCCCCATCCACAGCAGAGCCCAGCGGGTGAGGCCCTGACGGAGGGAACAGAGCCGGAGAGAGCAGTGGAGCACAGGCAAACTGGGGAGATCGGGGCGGGGGGGGGACACTCTCCTTCCCCCAGTGGGAAAACACCAAGACAAAACACCCCCAAGCCCAAAACAAACAGTGAACTTGCAAACTGAGGAGAAACCCGATAAAATGGGTTTTTATGTCAGAGACATGAAGTCACAAAGGAGAACAGAGGGCATAATTTTGTAAAGTCTGGGGCAAGTCAGTAGAAAATACTGTAATTTAAAACACTGCCTGGAAAACGTTAGAGGGTTTCTCAGATTTGTGGAAATCTTATGGGCTTTCCAGTGAGAATTTTAGTCTGAAAATTACACTTGGTCTTAATATGCCGAATACAAGGTCTGGCAGAAATAATGCTTGCTTGAGTGTGGTTGGTAGGGTAATAATATGGGTGTAATAATTTATAGTTTTAATTTGAATATTTCACCTAATATGCCATAAGGTGTGCTTGAGTGTGATATTGTCATCTTACAGAATTACACGCTTATGATTTTGTAATAAAAAAGGGGCATTATTTGTGCCAGGCCCTGTATTATGATATTATAAATTATACTGTTATAGATATTATGATTAAATTGTTCTTCTGAATTTAAATGGAAGGGCTGGACCACTTTTCTAACTAGGATCTAGGTTTCATTAAATATAACCATAAGTAATTACACAAGCGTCTCCAAATTTTTTGACTAGGTCCTGAATTATTTTACTTCCCATAACATCATTTCTATCTTTTTATGTATTACATAGGAAATTACCCTTCAGGTGATTTGATATGTAATACTGGTTAATCTTTGCTTACCACTTCTGTTAAAAAGAAAATTCAGACTGAAGCCCCGGGCGGTGAAAGTGCAGCGGAGAGAGGAAGGTGTATTTTTGCACACAAAGAGAAGGAACAAGTTGTTCTCGCTGAAGCGACTTTGGTAATTTACAAAGGACTCAAACGGCATTTTTGGAAGCGTGTTACTCACAGGTTTCTTTAATTTCTTCCTAAAGTAGTCATATTTCTGCTTAAATTCTCTGGAGTAAGGAACCGCCTAGAAGATAAATTTACAAATATAAACAATACGCTTAAAATTTTATATAAACTGAATCAACAATTAGAAAATTTCATGAATCATAAACCTTAAAATTCTCATTCCCCATATTATATTGACATTTACACGTCTGCGTAGCACATGGAAAAATTCTAGAAATGATTAATGTAAATTCTCATTGAATTGGACTTTCACCCCTGAAAACAACTAAATTGCTATTCAAGAAGTCATTTAGGGATATGCTACATAAAATACACTTTCCAATGTGACTTTTGTCTGAATATGAGTCAGGGTGTACTTTTTTTTGCTGTCATTGAGATATGAGCTATTGGCTGTCACACTTTAAACACAACCCCAAAGTGACCTATGCTGTCATTTTGAAAAGACTGATCACGCTTTTAAAAATCTTTGGGAGGAAATATAATGAGCAGAAAGGCAACTGAACTGATGTCCTTATCAAGGACTGTAAGACCAGGTAGATGGCACACTGGAAAAGTCCCCCCATTCAGGAGTCAGGTTTGCCCCCTACTGTTTAGTAAGCAGTCTCGGGTGAGGATTTCTCTAAACCTTCATGCCTTATTACCTCTGAGGCACAGCGACGGCACCACAGGAGTGGGCTCAGTGACTGAGCGAGCCGTCACTCCTCCCAAGTGCTGGAATCTCTTAGGCAAAGTAGTAGGTAACACTTTAACATAGTCATTTAAATACTCTTTACTTGCTATGTTATAAAGCAGCTTACAATAGCCAGAGCCCTGTCTTCAGTGTACTGAAAAGGCTTATATATTTATACATATATATATATAATGAAGCAGAAAGGACTGGCCTTTGCATATACATGGATGTAACTGTAGCAGCATAGAATGACTCGTTGCTTTTTGGCAGATAGTGTGCATTTGGACAAGAATAGCTCTGCTGATATCTTTTTTGGGCTAAGTTAACAAAATATACTGATCCTTAGCAAAGTGTCTCCAGACTCCAAACCTCGTACCTTCACCTGGCTCATTCCTGAGCCGAAAGGAGAAATGAAAAACATAAGCCTCCCTCCTTCACACTGTTTTTGAGACAATCACACAGATAACTGAGCCAACACAGAAACAACCACTCTTATAGCGAACAACAATCATGTCGGTGTTTCACTTTGTAGTTCAAGAGCAATAAAGGCATCATATTTATCTGAGGACAATTTATACTACTTATGGTCTTTCCTTTGTTTTCAATCCACTCTTCATTCGCTGTTCCACTGAACCCTGGATTTGACCACCTACCACATTTATTCTGGACGGTGCTTAGTCTGATGGAATCGCGTGTGAATCCCTACTCTAGGAAAGGTGCAAGTTTGGTTGGTGTCTGGACCACCACCGGTATAAGGAAAAGGGCACCCTGATCTGACTTAAGCCAATAAGGATATTCTCATGTTTTTTGCTCTACCAATACTACATCCCATAACAAACTAAGATTTTCTATCTAGTTTATGTATTCATTCTTTGGTGGTTCATTTGCCAATTCTCTCAACAGGTATTTCTTCAAGCACCTACTCTGTGCCAGGCACTCTAGGTGCGAGGAAAATAATGGCACACTAACCAAAGGGTTCTCTCCCTATTCTCTGCTGGAGCTTATAAGCTACTGTGAGCAATAGCAAGAAGCAAAGGAATAAACAGCGGTAAGTGAGGAAAAAGTGACAAGAGTTCCCGGGAGGCTATTTTATAGGAGCTGGTCAGGAAAGGGGAGGCAGGCAGCTCTGAGAAAGGGACACCTGAGCGGAAACCAGTGACAGTGGGGAGCACGTCACGACAGGGACAGTGAGTGCAAAACCGTGAGCAGGCAAAGTGTTTGGTCGATGCTCTTAGCTGTGATTAACTGTGACAGAGGGAATTGGACCTAAAAGATTGCATTTCCTGGCATTAAACCGTGCCAGCTTTAGAAAAGCTGACTTCTAGAATAGCCTTTCTTTCCAGCCAGTTCTGGGACAACCTCTCCACCATGGATTTGGCTAGATGAACTTTAAGGTACTTCCATTTCCAAAAATCTGATCCCCGGCAATTATTTTTGTTTTAGTTCTCCCCTGAAAATGTTGGAAAAGGCTTGAACAGTCATCCTTGTGAAGTTCAACAGTCTTACGTGAAAACTTCCCCATGGGATGGATACACTGCGGAATGCTGCCCCCAGCACACGACACCCACTCCCCGGTCTGACTTATACCACGGCCGGTGATGACTGGATGTGGGTGGAAATGGGATGCTGGGGTGTTTTTGGCGTTTCTTCGGCGGTGGACTGATGCACGAATGTTGAAAAATCACGATCCTCCTCCGGTACATCTCTCTTCCCTCTTGACGGAGTTCTTGTAATGGAATGAGAGTAGGTTTGTCTGTTCTCCTCCTGAGAAGATTCCAGCAACGCAACAGGACTGAGACGTCCATGAGCGCAGCCTCTGAACAGAATCACGCGTGTAGTGTCTTTCTTCTTTCGGCCAAATTATTTATTCTCTCTTGGAAATCTGGCATCCTACTTTCTTCCATGTAATTTAATTTGCAAAATCAGCCCAGTTAGAAAATCACATGTCTGGTGTTTAAAGCCCCTTTGCTCTGCCTTACACGTGCTTTCTCTCTGGTGTGAAGTGAAAACCTGACTTAGTATGCAAGACGGGCCTAAACGCGTTCCTGCCCTTACAGTCTAGCTGGAGCTCTTCGGAGGGAAGGGCGCCTGGCTGGCGTGGGGACACTGGTGTGGCCAACAAGCACACCTGAGGCTCTGGTCCCAATTCTGACATCTGCTGGAAGTTTTGGCCACAAAATTAGCTTTCTGATCTTCTGACAAATCAGGAATAATAGTGTCTCCCCTCCCTTCCAGAGGGGACTGCTCAGCATGTCAAAGCAGCTGATTATCAAGTTCTCCGACAAGTACAAAGTGTGACACAGCATGACAGTACTCGTAAGAGCAGCAAGCACAGGGAGCACTTTACGAAAGCTTTTCATGGTGACATTTGTCATACGGACAGAACATTGACTTACGGCAACGCTGCACTGGGCTGGCACACAAAGGGTCCCCTCGCCCCTAATACATACTTTTAAAACTGGGGAAAAAGAGAAACTCTAGGTACCAGATAAGCAGAAAGACTCGACATGGAGAAATAAGTGGGTGCTGGACCTAGACACAGGCGTGTGGGCTTGGGTTTTAATCCTCGCGGGGGGACATGGAACCTGGCCACCGGTCTGTATGACCTCGGGAGCCGGAACAGAGTTCCCTGCTCAAAACTTACATCTGAAAAAGGGACAAGAAAACTCTACCCACTGGCCCAGGAAAGTTGCAAGGAAGCTTACCTTCTGTCCAGGACCATAAATGGAAGAAAAAGAAAAAGAAACAGACCTGTGATAAAGTCATACTCCAAGGCTACACCAAAGTGGGTATGAAATCCATGGTTATGCTAAGTGGGGGTGAGTGAACCCAAGCTCAGTGGTTAACAGTCAATACAGGTCAGAACTTATAAAAGCCCCATGTGAAAAAAAATGAAGATGAGCACACACACAAATTACGGACGGAACTTGGCAATAAACTGCAACTGACGAGAGTCTACAGACATAACAAGTGGAAATACTTTATATTCCTGGGACCAGATCTCATAATCTGAAAAAGGCTATAAAACAGGCTATGTTAAGAATAATTAAAAAGCTGGAAATATAAATTAAAAAAAAAGAAGGAAAACAGAGGACAGAAAAATAGCTAAAAAGACCAAGCAAATAAACTTTGAGCAATTAAACAGTCACTGAAATGACAGATAAAGTAAACTGATAGAAATAGCTGATATAAAAAGCTTAGGAAAAAATTAACTGAAAGAGCTGAGCGCACTATACACAGCAACAAAAGAGAGATGGAAATATGAAAGCTAAGAGATAAGGGAGATAACTGTGAAAGTGAATCAATGACCCAACAGTTACTGACTCAGGTATTTCAAGAGAATGGGAAAGACGCAACATGTGAAGAAATAACGGCTGAGACTTTTCTAGACTGGAGGAAAGACATGGTCCCAATGTCCTGAAGAATCACAATGAGTCCAAAGCAGAATAAAGTTTTTAAAATTCATCCACACTTAGGATACAGTAAAATTACAGAACATTAAAAACACAGAAAAATTCAAAACCACCAGTGAAAAGAGAGTTAGTTAGCCATAAAAAAAGATAATTAGATTGACAACAAACTTCTCATCATCAGTTAAGGAGACCAGAAGACATGAAAGACTATCCCCAAAGTACTTAAGAAAAATGATTGTTAACCAAGAATTCTATAACGAGCTGAACTACTGTTTCACAGAGAGGTCCAATAGGTCCTCTCAGACTCAGCAAGGTCACCACGCAGGCTCCCATCGAAACTGCTGCTAGAGTGGAGGTTTACAAACTTGAGTGGCCATCAGAACCCCTGGGAGGACTGGTGAAAATACGGATTGCTGGTTCTTGGTCGGTCTGGGACGGGGCCCCAAGTCTGCATTTGTAACAAGTTTCTGGGTGATGCTGATGCTCCTGATCTGTAGCCACGCTTGGGGAACTATGAACTAGAGGTTCTATGTCATTAAGAACAAAACTTAACCTAGAAAAAACTGCAAGATCAGTGGTGGGCAAAGACATCTGTTTGCATCTAAGTAAAATTAGGTAAGCATTGACTGTTTAAAAAAAAAGATAAAATACTAATGATTATTTGGGAAGTTTAAAGACATGGTGGCTTTAAAGGTAGTATCCACTGAACAATGGGAAACGGGAGTGGGAAGAATAGCACTAACGTTCCCTAAAATGCTGTATTATCCAGGAGGAGAGTAGAGAGAGATTAATTTTGACATTAACTGCGTTGGTTAACAATCTTAATGTGAGCACTAGGAGAATAGAAATAGAAAACACAACTTCCAAGCAAGCATAAAAAAATGAGAGAAAATAAAGAGTACTCCATCAATCTAATAGAAGGTAGAAAGGAAAACAACATAGCGAGAGGCAGAAAGGATGGCCTAGGCAAATGCTAACGAAGAGAAAATGAACGTAATGCTCAGTAAAGCCAGTCACCGTGGGAGTCTGACAGAGCCACCTTGGTGAGATACAACAGCCAGAAAAACGCAGAGATGGAAATGGATAATTTAAACACCACAGGCTTGATCTGATGGCATACATGTAAAGAACACTTCTCTACTCAAGAAAGACAGAATACACATTCTTTTCAAACACAAAAGAACATTTACAAAAACTGGCCAAGCCTCCAAAGACATTTCAAATATCTGATAATCAACATTCCATATTCAATAGTCTCCAGCCACAATGCAATAAAATTAGAAGTCAATAAGAAACAGGCAAAAATTCTCCCATAGTCTTAGAAATGAAAAGCACATTCTAAATAACTTACAAACCAAGGAGAAAAAAAAAATCACATGGAAATTACCAAATATTTGGAACTGAATGACAACAAAGACCAGATGTCCACACTAAGTTGACAATTACCTGAACACGCACCCTCTTACTGAAAGAAATAACACTAATAATAAGAGTAAACAAGCTCTTTAAGAAAACAGAAATAGAGAACTCTCTCGGGGGCCAATCTCCCTGGATTTACGATGCCGAACAATTTTCAATAGTAATAAGGCTACGTGCTTGACTGAATGTAGATGATCAATAAACCATAAAAAAGATTTGAAAAAGACTGAGAAATATCACGTCAAATGTCTTCTGCCAGTTGAAAACAGCTTTGCTTCTTGAATGTATCTGTTTTTCATGATGGAGAAGAGAAAAATGTGATTCTAGCAACTTATTGTGATTGTGAATAAAAAAAAAAGCCATGGTAGGATGGCAGGTATTTATTAAGCTACACAGAGAAAAAGCAGTGGCCTGTGTGAACCAGGTATTACTGGGTACTTCGTAAGCTGTACCAAAGCAGCTGAACAAATTGAATAAACAGACCCAACAGCTAGATAACTAGAGGGATGTCAGGTATCAAGGTGCATTTGCATTATAATAGCACTTAAGTTTTCAAATGGACTTACCGTTATAATTCAAAACAGAATTTGCACACACTCAGATTAAAGCCCCGAAATTAGTATTTTAAATATACCCATTGGCCTCTTAGCTCAGCACTCAACACAATAAATTTAACTTCCTTGTGCTCCTCCGGTTTTTAAAAAGAATCCCAAACTTGCAATCTTCTGTGGTCCCAGTACCTTTCCTGTAATTCCAAATCACCTCCTTGCACTGTTATAGCCACCAACAGGAGGCGCTGGTGCACTTTCCCTGCTGAGGAGATCCGCCCCATTCTACAGACTCCTCCCAGGGCATGGACACCAAGTGTCCATTACTACTGAATGACCTGAGGTTCTCACTCTTCTTTAAGAACAGTGTGCGGCAGCAATTTAAGGAGGCAGCGCCATACCTAATGCGGAACCGGTTCTTCTCCCACCTGGCACACACAAAGGGACTATGAGAAAGTTAGTGGGTCCCCGGAGACAGAGATTCTTCTCTGCCAGCTCCACAGGCTGGTGACAACCTCACCCAAACTTTTACATGTTTTCAGCGCTGGAAGAGATTCAGAATACAGCTTAGATTTGTGAGCATGCCCAAACTGCCCTTGGCCTAAAGAAATGACAAAATTCTCCAAATACAGGGCTGGCTTTGCCTCATATTAAAAGGAAGAGAGGACAGTTTGATTGTTACGCTTACAAGCCGCCCTTTCATAATGGAGAAAACGGTCTGTTTCGCTACCATTACCATGCCACTTCCTTTTCCTTTGTGATGAAAGCCACGTGAAAAGGCAAATGCACCTGTACCTCACACCGAATCTCGGCACCTGGAAGTTCCCATAAGGAGGAGATGGGCGTAATGTTAAGCTACTCAGTTACACCAAGGTGTGCAGTAATATGCCAGAAATGCGTGTTTTGATGCAACCGAAATATGACACTGAACATTCAGAACTGGAGAATACTAACCGGGCCGGTAATAGCTGGGTTCTGCAATCTTGGGTCTTCCCACTGAGTTATTTTGCTATCTGAAAATTAATAGTAAAAGAAAACCAGCATATTAGTTCAAATCTATATTGTTGAAGGCCTTCCAGAAATAATTATTGCTGGAATACAAATAAAGCTGTCTAGTTCCCCAGCCTGGCCCCCCAAAATAGTAACTTAGTATTTCAGGGTTAGAGGAGAACAATTCTCTCCATGGCAAACCTCCTACATACCATTTAGTTAGACACTCGATCAAAAATGCACCCAAAGGAAAACCATCTATTTACACTGCTTTTAGCAAGCAATCTGCTGAGATTTTGATTATAAACCCCCGTTGTTTCAAGGATTTATAACTTGATCTTGATTTTTATTTAATTGAAAAAAAAAAGACACAAAAAAGTCTTAGTCTACCAAAAGTTAACGAACATACGTGATATTTTTCTCATTTCAAATATTTTTGCCTGTGCTTATGACCTTGAGAAAGGGCTTTCAATGAAGAAGTCCACACTGAACAAATGAATAACCCACAACACGTGTCACTGGTACGGCACACAACAATCAAAGCAGCTAGTCAGTAAGGCAGTCCAAAAAATGAGAATTAGAGAGCGCAGGGGAGGGGCCCAAAGGAATGCCGCCCTGTTTGGCCAAGTTGGCGAGAAGTGGTTTTCTTTCTTCCCAAAGAGTCAACGTGAGCAAGATCGTTCAATGCCGCCTACACCACTGCCCAGCAGCTACCCTCGATCACATGGGGTTTGTGACTGCACATAAGTAAAAAGGATTTATGGATCACTGGTGCACGCACACATGTGTGTATGAGTGTGTCTGGTGGGGCAGGGGTGAACTCGAATGAAAGATGATGGGGCGGACCGACTGGGGAGAATGAGTTCTCTCTGGAGTTTTAGGAAATCTATGTTGGCTTAAAATAATGGGAAATTATTTGAGAAAAAGATTGATTCTAATCATTTCCTGTAAATTCTGTGAGTGAACTGGTAAGAATAACTCCTAAGTTTGGTTTTCATGACCATACTAGGGATTTTTCAGAGTCTGGTATTATAATTATGTTAATAAAAGTAGAGGTAAAGTTTTAAAATAAAGTTACCAAAGCACATAATGATTCTAGATTTGCGCATGCTGGAGGAGAATTTATGTGAAGTGTTTCAACCCTTCTGGAGCACCTTAATGGAAGCAAAAGCATTTTTGGGTCCCTTACTTTGAAAACAGAAGACTTAGGAAACTACAGGTTGCTACTGTGATGGAAAACGATAGGAAAAAAAAAAGAAATAATGGAAAAAATAGAGCTGAGTAGAAACTGCCTTGGACTACAACCGTAAGGACTGCGTACTGTCATCAAAGCGGAAAATGAATGAATGACCACTACACGGCAACTCCCAAATCTTCAGTCCAGAGCTGAGCTTCAAGCTCCACCCTGGACATCTGTACCTGGATTTCCTATAGGTGTCTTCAACCCAACTCTATCAAACCGAACCCATAATCCTCACCCACACTGTTCATGTCATCCTGTGTTCCCGGGTTAACAGTGCCACAACCCATTCACTGTTCAAATCCAGGACCTGGACACACCCTTTTTCCTCCCGCGCCATTCACCCCTGCTGGTCACCAACCTGTCCCCACCTCGCTCTCATAGGCTTCCTTTGGAGTGCTCATCTTTTCCCTGGACCCTTCTCTGGGCTTCCCTGGCCTCAGCCTTATCCCTGCTCAGGACTCCCACGATAGCTCTGTCAAAAGGATCTTTCTAAAGAACAAACCTATTGCCATTTCCTCTGGAAAATCCCTCAGGGGCTCCCCCCTGACTGCAGAAGGGCTCAGGGCTTGAGTTCCCACAGCTGGCAGACCCCCCTTGACTTGACCTGTGCACCCTGCCTGCCACATCTGTGCACAGGCCATGGGTAACCCTGCCTCCGTCCCCGAACGCTGGCACCTGCTGCACCCGCATGTGTTTTCTCCCGCGGGAAGCGCTTTTCACTGAATGTGCCTGACTAGTCCGCCTCATCGTTTGGGATCCGTCTGAAGAGTAACCCATTCAATGCGTGAGGTCCTCCCGCAGCCCCCCACCCTGCCCTGGTGCCGAACCACTTCACAAGCAGGAGCACCCTGCCTCTTCCGCTTCTACGTTGACAAGGGCTTCTTTGCTCGAATACAACACTTACAGCACTCCCTGGTCCTCCTTACTAGAACTCAAGCCCCTCGAGGACGGGGCTGTTATTCCTCCCTGCAGCCTCCTCCTCTCCAGCATTAACATATTTCCTAGCATGCAACAGGAGCCTAATATGTTATTTTTTTTTTTAATGACCAGATGAAGCTGATGGTGAAAACAAAGTTCCTTTAAAATTGTCTGAGCTCCCAGAACCATACAAGTTTCTGTGTGGTTAAAATAAAGGTTAATTTTGCAGCTGAGTACTGTCAATATATGAATGTATGGTGACCGGTTTTCCATTTTCTCCCCTAGAATTTTTTAATCTAAATTTGCGTTGTGTCTTTGAGGCATTTTTCAAATAAAGGGACAAGAATGAAGTAAGAGAATGAGAAGATCGGTCAATTTAGCAACTGTTAACTGGTTTGGTAGGGCCGTGGGCACAACAGGCTAAAACAGGGTTTACAGCATCAGTGGAACCTCATTTTCCCTCCTACCAGACACCTGTGGCCAATTCCTCAGCTGCTGGGCATATCTGGTCTTTAAGAAGAATGACACAATTCCTCAGACGGGGGAGGCTCAGGTCAAGATCTTCCCTTAACCTCCTGCACCAGGCTTGAGACATACAAGCTATTTGATAAATGTCAACCAAACGAATCAAGGCACCTAAAGAGATTAGTAGTGAGCATTCTCTCTTCTGAAATTAAATCTATCAGATGGTTGAAATTATTAATCTTGAAAGTGTTTAACTTCTGAAGGATTTATGAAGTGAAAAATAAATAACCTAATTATTTCAAAGAGAAGGGCATTGCTGTCTTTGTCATTCAGAGGGCAGCCCACCTGCCCCAGCGATGCTGGAAGACAGGATGACTCTGAATAACTCCCAAGGTGACCGCTTTCACAGTAAAAGGGCATATGAAGGATGACCTGGTTTCTGTTCTGTGATGGCAAAATGAGATGCTGAATTTTGCTAGAAATCAGATGTGGGAAAACTGTTTGGAAAGCGAGGTGCATTCGGCAGGTGGAGAAATTCCTAAATGTCACCACTGGGTAATTCAACCCATTTTGGAGTGTCCCTATCGGTCTGAAAAAGCCTCTTAAGAAGAGGTGTTCTGCAGTTTTCATAAACTGGATTTTGGGGAAAAGGCGTATGAATAGAACTCTGTTTCACTGACAGGCACTCCTTTATCACCTTCCATCAAGTAAACCTTTGCAAATTAGGAGAAATGGCAGAAATGTTGTATTACCAGCTAATGAGGTTCTCATAACCAGATCTTTCTCTTACATCGTTTCTGGTCCAATTTATACCATGTTCAGTTAAGAGAACCTTTCAGTATGGGTAAGCAAAGGCGAATCTTAATCTCTGGAAAGAGGAGCCTCCGTGTGCTCTCTATTCTAGCAAGAGAAATGACGAATGCCGCACTTGCAGGGTCTGGTGGACTGATTCGGATTAAGGAACTGCCCTCTCTGCCTCCCTGGCTGCAGGTGCTGCTGCTTCTCAGGGCAAATTCTTTCCCCTTTCTGACCAAGGACATCAACTTCCTGACAACGTCACCATGGACCTCCCATGAACCCACTTCAAGTCACCATTTTCCAAAACATCTACTACGTATTATCTTAGTTCCATGCACGCCGCTAGAAACACCGCCTATGATTTTATTTCTAACATACACTAGGATGGCTCTTTGCAACAGTGTTGCCCTTGTCTTTGGGACCTTGCAGTACCTTAGGAACATTTCTAAAGTTTTTTTCAGGTTGATCCGAAGATCACCAGCCAGGACATGGCCACAGTGGTGTGTTAAATGCTCTGTGTGGAGCAGGTCAAGGTTGCATTACTAGATGAGACTTTGTTTTAATAAAATCATTATTCTTTATACCTATCTTTGAAAATCAAAGTTATAAGGTACCAAAAACCTAAAAAAACCAAAAATCAAACACCTGTGTTTTGTTTTTAATTGGCAAAAGGAATATGAACTCCCTACTCCTTTAACAAATTATGGTTAAGAAAATGATAAACAGCATATTAAGGAAACACACCTATTTTAAAGCATTTATGGTGGCAATTTTATGCTCACTGTAAAATTCTGGAAAGCAGGTAAACATTACTTCTACTGGTTGAAGACAAAACTAGGACTCTGTACTTCGACATAATCTAATTTAAACCAAAGGGTAGCCTGTACCCCTAAATACACTGAGGACTTCTACTTTTGGTTCAATTCTGAATTGTTGGGCTTCTTGCTTAATTCAATTTATAATAACCCCTGAGCCTCCGTTCCAGGAAATGAAGGTCTGTGTACAATGTACTTGATTGCTTAGTAACGCCTGGAAGCGGCACTAAGCCTAAGAGAGAGTGACAAGCCCCATCTTCGTGGCCAGACTTCCCAGCAATTGGCTCATCAACGAATCGACATGATGAGCGCAGACAATGTGAGGCTGGGGGAACCTGGTGTCAAATGACAACACAGAGCAGAAGACTACCAACCTGCATGCATGATCTGAACTTCAAATCTATTCAAAGACTTCTTTTCAGAAGTTGTAAGGTATATATAAATATGGAGAATGTGTCACTTCCAGAAAGACAATAAACTACTGGCTAAAAAAGCAAACCCTTATTAGTTTAACTTTTAGTTGAAATGAGAAACCACACATCTTTTCATAGGTGCTAGAGCAAATGCCTACAGCAAATATACTACAATTTCGAGAAAAGGGCTGCGGATATATTAGTGTGCTGGGTGCAAGGAAACACGCTATGAATAGAAAATAAGTCAGAATGGGCACCTCGCCCTGACACCCGCGGAGGCAGCGTTTAAAACACCCATAAGCTGCGTCAAGCGTTGCGCACGCACTGATTTTGGGCTCCGTCGTCACTTCTAATCTTATTTTCTATTACCAGAGTGTATTTATTAAAAGCGCAAAAGTCAAGGGGTCACCAACCAAAAGAGAGTTCTTAAATTAAAAAAAAAAAAGTTAATAGGTCACAAGATCAAAATGGGTAAAAGCTTGACGGGCCACTTCCCAGCAAACTTGGGGGGAAAGCACAGTACCGTGCGAGGGCCCTGATTCTCTGGCATCACTGTGTCCACATAACACCTGGCTGCCTAGACAAAGAGTAAACAACAAAGCTTTCACTCTCCCATTTGAAACAGCCTCCCCCTCCCTTTACCTGCAATCCCTGTGCGTCCACACCAGTGCCTACTTACTGTGGTCAATATAAAACGTTCGGCCATCCACGTGAATTCTTTCTTCCCAGCCAGGCTGGTGTCAGGGAAAAAGAGAGAATACAAACAATGAGTGAGCCCAGCCAAAATCCAAGGCAAAATTAAAACACTCTAGGACTCTTCCTCTTTCCCCCTCGGGTACGTTTTGACATTAGGAATGAACTGCAAGCATTTCCAGTTAGCCCTTGACAACATCTAGAACTTGAATCACGAGTTCCACAATCTTGGATGCGTTCACTGCATGACAGGAAACAGGGGTTGCTATTTCAAAGGTTTCACAGGGAAACTTCAGCATACCATGGGACAGTTGCACTGGGGTTGAATACCTCACTGAATTCGGTATTTACTGAGGACCAAAGGGAGGAGGAGGGAAAGATGAAAATGTTAGAGCAGCTGCTTTGTTCAGGTCATTGCTGGTTGAGGAATCTAACCCGTGCACTCCTCTGTCACGCAAACTTGGGAACCAAAGAGACTTGGGTACTTTTTTTCAAGAGAGGGCTGATATGCGCTCATCATCTGAACTGTGCCTACCTGCTGTTTGAAACTCAGGAACCTACCGGGTTCACTCCCTTTCCAAACTCACTCTCCAGACACATTCTAGACTCTCTTCTTCTAAAGCCAGGAACCAAGCAGATTTGGAGAGTGAGGGATGTTTGTATAACCTAATGAATAAAGATTGAACCCTAACCCTCCTAGCCTCAAATTTTGCCATAATACACCACACGCCAGGCAACAGAAAAGGTTCTTATGCTTGGGAAAAACAACCAAAAAATTTCCAGTGCCCTTCCACTTAAAAACAGTCTTATAGTTCCACCCCTCCCCTCCCCTCCCCTCCCCCCATAATGCTTTTCTTTTAATGGGGGCATGTCGAGGAGGGTGTGTGTTGAAAATTTCATTCAAAATCCAATTTGGAGTACATAGCTCAATCCCATTCAGGTTCCCAAAGAGAACAAATTGATTAAAAAATTAGATTTATAAGCTGTCATCAACCAGGAAGGAAAACTTACAATATCTGCAGGCTAAATGACTTACATAAACTTTCTGTGGTTTCCTGTGCCTTTTTCTCCCACCGTTTTTAATATTTTTGCTCCTATTGACTAAGTCAGCATTATGGGTGGAACTTGGTGGCTGCTACGTTACAAAACAAACGTGTGCTGCTTAAATGATCACCTGTGAAGAATGCCTCTCACATCCTAGTTACGCGGTCTACCTTCTACCGGCAGCTGGCAATTCAGAAGCCTCTTTCATACATACTGGCTGTTGGATGAATTGTCTGTATTAGAATTCAGTCATATACCCAATTCTGTGAAGAAATTATAGGCCAATGGAGCCCCAAAAGTCTGGAGAAATTGTCACAGGGCCTCTCCATCAACACTAGGCAAAGGAATGAATAAACATTTTCAGACTTGCCCAGGTGTCTCCAGTGTACTCACAGGAAGAGGGCCAAGGTCATTGGGGTTTAAAGGTGCCTTTGACCGCATGTGTACTGGAAATTTCAGGCGTGGATCTTCCTGCAAGAAAAATGTAAAAGGCAGAAGGTATTAGGAGTGACCGACAGTGTGCTGTTACTGGCTCCTCCCCTTGGGGAGCTGCGTGCTCCAAGGCAACCAGGGGGCACGTGCATGGAGCCTCGCTCCCGCGTGCACAGGGGGATGGGAGGGTCCCATCTTTGAACAGGAGGCCTGGCTGACCATCTCTCAAAAAAGTCCACTCTTCCTCCTTGTCCTTGGTGAAAGAAGGAGAGTAAGACTATTGAAATAAAAGGTTAATCGTTTTCCTAAGACGGTGAAGGTGAAGAGAAAGAGGGTTCCGGCAGTAATGTTACTATGGAAACCGGAATAAAGGGAGCCTGCCAGGAGGAGGCCCTACTCCACGGAAGAGGGAGTGAAGCCCTAGTGTGTCAACCTCCCGCTGGATCCGGAGCTCTGGGGTGGGGTAGCTGGCCTCACAGTTAGGAAAAGCCTCTCTATCAGCGCTTGAGTTCCCTGCTCCTCCTTCCCACTCTTTCCTGAATGGAAGCAGAGAATCTGAATCTGGACTGACTGGCAAGCGACGTGCCATCCCATAGCGTTTGCTTCTTCACCAGTCTCATCCCTGCTCTACAGCTTTACTGAGATTCTTGAGTTTTGCAGATTTGATTCTCACGTGAGGGTCTTAATATGTAAAAGTTGGCCAAAGATTTTTCTTAAGGGATTTGCTTCTAAAGATACCACAGAGAACCAACAAAATTGAAATAAGTAGTCTGACATCTGCGGTCACGCTTTCTAATTGACAAAGTACAGTCAGACTCATAATGACCTTGCAACCTCGCTGCTAGGGGGTTGGGCACATGATCGCCATTTCTTGATATGAGGAAAGAGTTTCAGGAAGAATGAGAACTCGCCCAGAGGTTCTGACCCACAGTCTGGGAGCTGCCTCTCACTGCTGTGGACCCAGCGAAAACGCAAGGTAACTAAAAGAGTGCATATTTTAAACTCAAAAGGTTTGAAAACAAGTGATAAAACTCAGAATAATAAAATGTCAATCAAATAAGCCCCAAATTTAAAAAATCCTTTAAAAATAACCCTTTATTTCAATTTCAGCCTTTATTACTGTCAAATGAGTAAAAGATTTTCTGCCTTGGTGTTTTCCCAAGTCAACCGGAAAATGAAATAATTGGTACAGACCTTGAAAAATAATAAAATTTACTCTGTTACTAATGGGAAAGGGGTTTCCTTTGGGGGTGATGAACATGTTCTAAAATGGATTATAGTGATGGCTGCTCATCTCTGTTCACTATTTGTCAAAAACCATTCAATTGTATATTTTAAATAGGTGAACTGTTTGGTATGTGAATCACATTTCAATAAAGCTGTAAAAAGTTATTTTTTCCAAGTCAACAGTTTAAACCATTAGTATTACTGGATTATAACAAAGTGACAGATTTTTGAAATTGGCAAAAATAAAAAATCACAAAATATAAAATTAATTTTGCTTTCTGTTAGCCAGAGCAAACTTGTAATTGGCAGAATTAATCATGTTAGTGGTTTATGATTGATATTGACCGTGAACCTCACTCATACGCTTTTAAAAAACAATAAGTAAAGGCATAAAATAGGTCCAGTATTCTGTAGTATATTGGAACACATACAGTATAAACAGATATACTAAACAGACTTAGGATTTAGAAAGTTCGAACAGCTGATATTCTGAGAAACATGTGTGATGGGTTAACTGTGATGGAGGAAGCACAGAACTCCACAATAGCTACCCGCTCACGGCAGATTCTGAGCCAGGCTAGAGTCACAACCACAGGGGACCCTGCGGAACACAGCCCCTGACTATCAGGTGTGGAGAAAGCCCAAAAAGACAGGGGCTGCCGATGCCACGTGCAAGGCCAGCCATGTCTTGGAATCACGTATGTAAGCTACTATGAAAGGCAACCAGCTATTTTGGTTAAAAGCTGGTGATTTAAAAGGGGGGGGGGAACCCTGAAATTAAAGTATCAGTGAATAGAAGCTGAGGGTGAGGGGAGCATAAAGCATAAAATAAACCCAATTTCGCAGGTCTGCTATGCCGGCCTTGCATGCAAACCCAGAATTTATAGAATATGAGGGCTACAGAGCCTTAGGAGTCACGTTATTTCATTATACCAACGAAAACAAAATAATGGCGGCAGCTGCAATCTCTCAGTTTCTGAAGCCTAAGTCTAGAGGCACACTGAACTCCCCTGCCCCCCTGAACAACCAAGGAAGCAGGCACCCCTAAGCTGATGGCGCAGGTGGAGGGCGGCCTAGGCCCCAGTGAGTGATGACCACCTTAGGGATGCCAAGAGTTGGGACACTAATGAGGTCTCAAATGATATGACTATGAATGAATAAAATACGAAGAAACACATTTGACCGTTTCTCCCTTTCCTCAGCACAGTTAAGAACACCCACTATTTCACAATTATTCTAATATTTCCCAGTTACTTCCCTCCACACAGTTGAAAGAGGTTTTAAACAGAACGCAAAGAGCAACATCTTTTTAAAAACCAAATAGGGTTCTTAGCAGAGTTACACCACACACACACACACACACACACACACTTGTGTAGACAGCAAAGGAATGCTCGCTGGTCAGAAAAACAGCGCTCCCACTCCATCCTGGGAGAAACCAACAGCCATGTCCAGGCTACCATGAGTTCACCAGTTCGGAACAGGTAGAGGACAGACCTGAAACTTCACCAAGGCATACTCTTTCTTGCTGCAAAGACAAGTCACTGCTTTGTCCTGCAGAAGACACAAACATACTCTTACATACACGGAGGAATGGACAAATCGAAGGCCTCCTGTCACCTCTCCTCAGTCACCTGGTGGCCTCTGGTAGGCATCTGTGGCCCGCTGGAGCCCGCAGGCTGGCGGGGGCAGGGGCACTGTTTCCATTACTCTCCTCCCACACCACCAGCTTTTCCTCCTTGTTCACTCTATGGCTCCAACCTAAGAAAAGCTATGCTGGCCTTTCATTTGTTCTCTCTTTTAAAAAATGAAGCAAAGCCCAAACCAACTCAAAATAGATTTTAAGCTGAACAGTATCCTTACAGTTCCCTCTACCCCTCCATCTTTTGTCCAAATCAACAGGCAACTCAGAGCCTGCCTTTGACAGTAAGAATTCCGCACGGGCCTTTGTTTAGAAGGAGAGACAGCAGCTGGCGCAGCCTGATTAAGAGTCTGATTATGAAGGGGAGTAACCGGGGGAATTTCCAGTTGTCACCTTAAGGGTTTTCAACACTGGCAGCGGCAACAAAATGTTGTTTTAACAAATTAAAATTTTACATCAGTAAATCAGTCAACAACAAGCATCTGGGTAGAGAGGGACAACTGGAAATTCAACCCGGGGTTCATTCAGCCACGATGCAGGCAATAAAGCACACTTGGTGCTGTTTACCATAAAATCTGCCCAGCTGCAGCTACTCTGCAGTTGTGGCGTGGACGGCTGTGAAAGGTTAGGGGAATCTGATTACTAAGCTAGTTCAAATGACTAAAATCATAGCTTATGTTGGCAAGCCACAGTGGCTCCATACACTAATCCATCGACTTTGATACTATTTGCCCCCTATTTCTGGAGCTCCCATTTCTGGCTGAGGATTTGTGGAAATGGGTACTCTAGTAGGACAGCCACACATTCTACATCAACGAGGAAAAAAGGACTTAAAAACCAATCTTGCCCTGGCTGGGTGGCTCAGCTGGTTGGAGCATCATCCCACACACCAAAAGGTTGTGGGTTTGATTCCAAGTCAGGGCACATACCTGGGTTGCAGGTTTGATCCCTGATTGGGGTGCATCTGGGAGGCAACCAATTGATATTTCTCTCTCCCATCAATGTTTTTCTCTTTCTCTCCCTTCCTCTCTAAAATCGGTAACAACAACAACAAAAGAGCATAGCCTTGGGTGAGCATTAAAACAAAACAAAACAATCTCCCTTAGCATATTTTCCCCAAAGCTGCCTATCTCTTACTCTCGTCTCGGCCACAAACCTGTAATATTATTTTCAGACTCACAGGTGAGTCAAACAAAGCTAATGTGTCATTATATGCCTTAGAGGTAGTTATGAGTTTAATGAATATCACCAGGATCTAAAAGATAAATAAATTCTCTTGGCAGGCAACTACCTCACTTTAAAATAGGAACAACTTTTGGATTGGTTCTCACTACCGGGTGTCTGCCAGTATGAGATAGCATTTTTGGTTATCACTATGGTGGGGGGGTGGGGAGAAATGGTGGTTATTCAGTGGCAGGAACCAAGGGTGTTGGGTGTCCTGCAATAAGTCACAGTCATAGTCACAGTCCTCCCCCAAATGCGGAGAGTGTCCTCACGGGGACGTGTTACATCATGACCCCTCCATAGGGTTCGAGAGAGAGCTGTCCAAGCTGCCTAGTCCAATTCTCAAGGGACTGATTAACAGCACACCCTGTGCGAGTATAAAGGCCATTTTGGTCAGGCCTCTCATTAACACCATACTGCTGATCTGTCAACTGGACACACTCGGAGTCTCCACTGGAAGTGGGAGTCGAAAGCATGTGTTCACTGCTGGTAGAAGACCGGAGAGCTAGGGGCCAACGGCAATACCAGCACTCAGCCAGCTTTCCCATCCCACCAGTTCTGCGCAAGCAGCAAGGATGCTAGAAGGACTGAGTGAAACTGTGTACCCAGGCCATTGGTTGGGAACATAAGGGACAGGAAGAAAAACAAACCTCCCGCAGCATCAGAAATAGTCAGAAACAAGAGAACCAACTGAGTTCAATCGTAGGCCTGTGGGTTATATAGTAGGAAAAAACCACCGACCCTTAAAAAAAACTGTATGCTACATTACATAAGGTACCACTGATTCAGCTCAAAAATGAACTTACAGGGGAATATAAAATATGTCCATTCACTTTCATTTAAAGATTTTATTTGTTTTTAGATGGGAAGGGAGGGATAAAGAGAGGGACAGAAACATCGATGTGTGGTTGCCTCTCACATGCCTCCTACTGGGGACCTGGCCTGCAACCCAGGCAGGTGCCCTGACTGGGAAACGGACCTGCGACCCTTCGCTTCGCAGGCTGGCACTCAATCCACTGAGCCACACCAGGCAGGGCAGTCCATTCACTTTTAATGAATCCCATCTTGTCCAAGTTAATACAACACAGAGGTTCTTTCTAATGTGCAACTCAGGGGCATGGGGAAGGGCAGTGTGAGAAGAAAAGTCAAGTTTGACAAAATGTTCACAAAGAAGAGCTATCAAGTTTCCAAGCAAAGCCCTTCAGTATGTCTCTTCCTCCCCAATTAAAGGTGTGAAATGTAGCCCAGACACATGAAATACTAATCGGAGGTGAACAGTACAAACGGAAGGGCCAAACCAAACACCGATGAGCCACGTTAATAAAAATGCAAAAAGAAACTGGCAAAGGAAAATTAGTTTTCAAAAGACTGGAATTCCTATTACACTATCATGAGATGTGAAACAGTAACATCAACATCCTAGCGACACGGAGCCCTGCTTCCCCCCACCCCCCAAGCACGATGAACTGTCGGAACGCTAGTGTTCCAGGAGTGCTGCGGAGAAAAGGCAGCCAACCTGGGGCCGACCCCTGGCCCTTGCCCTGCGCCCGCACGCCCCCCAATCCCACAGCCCACACGGGCAGACTCCTGATGCAGGCCGAGCAAACCCTCTGCAGACGAGCTTCGGTGTCGGTGACGGCTCTCTACGAGAACCATGAGCACGGAGTGAGGACACGAAGGAAGGAGTGAAGACCAGACCTCACGATGCAACCGGGGCCGGGCAGAAGCGGCGACCTTACCCATGTCGTAGTCTTTGTGTTATGGTCAATGAAGAAGGGCCGGCCGTTCGGCGCGATCCTCATCTCCCAGCCGGGGGGCAGGAAGCTCTGTGTGACTTTGTGTTGTGGTTTGGGGGAGTTGTAAGGAGATGGCTGTGGGGACTGTGGATTGGAAAGGGTATCTTTCACAGCCCGGCGTATGGGAGAGTCCTTGGCACCCTGAGGAATAATAATGAGCATTAGAACGCTTCGCATGGCGCTGCTGCAGATGTGTCACAGGGCACCCGGGCATCGCGGATGCTCCTCTTTGGAGAGGGACAAGGGGGTGGCTGCTAGAAAACCTGTTTCTGTCATTTACTTACTTTTCAATCACTCTCAAGTTTTTCTGCTGGTTAACACATGGCATTAATTAAACCGCCATCCTTTGATAGCTCCTGGACATGTAATGAAAATATTGTTCTCTACTGGGAATTATGGATGCAGATTTTACAGAGGGTGGAGAACAATGGGCCTCTGCTCTTAATGAGCTCACACTCCAATGAAGAATGGGTTGGTAATTTGCAGAGAACAAAAAGAAACCCCTGTATCATCGAAGACAACCACCCATGACATTCTATCACAGTTGGGAAGGGGGCTAGCATCCATTCCCTTTTATCAGCATCTCAAGCCCAGGGCCCAGAGAATCCCACCGCCATCTCTAGGACCCAGTCAAGTTCAGAACTTGAATGTTTACGCTCTGGCTTCTCTAAGTCTCTGACACAGTGATGTTAAGGGATGGCACCGAAACCACACAGACAGGAGAGAGCACACGCAGATGCCCAGCGATGACTTAGAGACGCAGATGTGCATCAGAAACACGTGTGCCCACGCAATGACAGACCCTCCAGTCGAAAGGAAAAGAAATGATCAAAGCCACAGCTATGATTTAAAACTCAATATAAACATTGGTACTTGAAAAAGTTGTTATGCATGTCTAATGAGGTAACAGGCAAGAAGGAGCGAAACACAACAAGAATGGAGAGAGTTCTGAAAAGAGGGGCCCACACGTCCAGCATGAGCCACCACAGCCTCAGCCAGGTGAGAATGAGAATCAGGCGAGAGTCCAGGGGTTGCGAGCGGGGAGGAACAGAGAAGCATGCAGTCATGTTGCATGAGGATACCCTTCACCACGAACACACTGAGTGACCAGACAGGAAGGTGGCTGCAGAACTGCCGTTCAAGGGAAGAGAGAAGAGAGAATGAGAAGTCGCAGGATAGACGTGACCCCAGTTAGATGAGGGGCCTGCTCACCTCCAGTGGGGCAGATAAAGTTACTGTTGGCGAGCTGAGGCTACGAGGCCGGCGGATCTGAGGCTCGATTAGGTGGTTGTTACTGTTGGCGGATCCAGAGGCACCATCTTCTGCGAGCTACGTTGGAGGCAAAAACAAGTTAGCTTCACATGAGGATCTCCTGTGTGTGTATGTGTGTGTGTGTGTGTGTGTCTGCTTGGGAGTGTGGCCCCAAACAACAACACGGCCAGCGGTAATGAGAGGTCTGGCCTATTAAAAGCATGGAGGAAATGATTAAACATAATAATGGGGGCTGGTGAGGAAACATTCAGGGGAAACATATCAAGGGAAATAAAAATGAATCACTTGCCCATGAAAATGAGCCTCGGGAAAAAGAAGGAGGGGTGGAGAGACACTACATATTGTCACAGGCTCTTACTTTGAAACTATCTTTCATGTGACATTTAAAAATATATATCTAGGGACAGACTATTTGGGGACCAAATTCTTCCTTAGGTATATGTTACACTTAAACAAAGGCATTTGCTTTGTGGGGGAAAAAATTTCTAAGACACAGGTTCTCAGGACAATACATAGACGTCAGCATCAAGGAGCTCGTGTACGTTTTGGCCCTGAATGCCTGCCACCGTGAGCTGTCGGCGATCTGCATACCTGCATGATAGGCCGCGTCCAGGTTGTGGTTCGATTGTTATGATTGACATAGTATGTGCGTCCCTTAGCATCTTTTCTCTCCTCCCAGCCCGAAGGTAGGCCCGGCGTGGTATGTACATAGGCCACTGATGGCTGTTTGTGTAAGAAATCATCATTATTTTATGCATTTGCTTTCTGATCAGTTTCATCAAGTAATGTACACCCAGAGAACTATTTTTTTTCTACACAAAGTTAATTTTACTGGTACCCAAAACATTAGTGTCTGGAAAACAGCAGATTTCCAGTACCTTCCAATGTACCCAATGCACTCCGACATGAACCCTACAGGGTCCAAAACCTTACAACACTCAGTTCTAACGCCAGTAAGTCTTAAATACAAAGGTTGTTGTGCACGAGGTGAGGAAAGAGAAAAGCATTATCTGTTTTAGATACAACATTTTACTGTCAGACTATGTCGAGCTTAAAGGTATTTCAAATGGTCAAATGCCAGTCTCTGTGAAGGAATGCTCTGGAATGTTCTTCCCTCAATATAGCTGCTGCAGGGATACTCTCCTAGCTTATTCCTGAAATCTTCATCAGCTTACTGCCTTTGCATTATGTCTTTTACAGGAAGCCTGCATTCACACCAGAAGCCTATAATCAAGAAGACCCATCAGAACACCCCCAACTGGCCCAGCTCAGGAAGCCACCTGGCAACGTGAGGTCAGAATTCCCAAAACCCTGAGAACTGAGGCTGTATTTACCCTGTCTGCACATGTGGGGTTTGTATCTTTACAGGGTAAAGGAAGCATAAGCAGTTTCTGGGGTCAGAGACATGTCCAGGATAGAGTGACTATGTTTAGATAGTCCAAGTTAGATCAAAAAAGGATTCCTGAGACACTTTTGCTCGTAAGCAGCATTCGGGGTGGAGAACTCTGGAATACCAAGGAGCTTTCAGGGACTCAAGAAGGCAATGGGATGGACATCTGAGGTCAGTGCTGTCTCAGGAGGAATTCCTGGATTGTATGGGTGCCGCATATCAGACCTGTATCTCGGAAAGGGGTGCCACTCTAAGGGTGGGGGACTAGGAAACAAGAAGCTGACCATGGCTAGCAAGGCTCCCAGGAGAACGTAACAGCAGCAAGAGGCCAAACATTACGTGAGGTCCAAAGGAAGCCACTTCTTTCTGGGTACCCCCTTCCCTAATCAGGGTCCTCTCACCCTCCAGATGTTTTCCGAACTGTTGTTTTCTTGATACTAGGCTGAGGATGTACTGAGTTGGCCAAAAAGTCCGTCAATAGTTTTTTCCATAGGATGGCTCTAGTGGCACTTAGTTGTCTTTAACTTCATTTGAAATAATTTTGTTAGATTGCATTGTGACAGCTATCATATTAGCATGTGTGAAAAAGACTCATCAAAGTTGGTGAATTTTTGTGCAGCCATTTTAATATTGAAGATGGAAGAAAATATGTAGCATTTTCGACGTACTATGCTTTATTATTTCAAGGAAGGTAAAAATGCAACTGAAATGCAAAAAAAGATTTGTGCGGTGTATGCAGAAGGTGCTGTGACTGATCAAATGAGTCAAAAGTGGTTTGCGAAGTTTCTTGATACTGTTGACATTTTGGCCAAATAATTCTTTGCCTTATGCATTGGAAGATGTTTAGCAGCACCTCTGGCTCCTACCCATTAGAAGCCAATAGTGGGAGATAGCCAACATACTCAAAATATCCAAATCAATAGTTATCGGTAAAATAAAAAATGTGTCTTATTTCATGGAGAAAATATAACAGACTTTTTGGCCAACCCAATAACTCTCTTAGCCCAGCTCCTGCCTGGGTTTATCCCATCTTATGTGTTCTCTACTGACAATGTGCCCTGGCAGAGAGGGTCCCATCAGAGGGTCCCCTGTCTACTGCAGGGCTCTGGATTAGCATGATCAAGGATGCTACCATGTGACTTGGGGACTTCAGTTAATGAGGCTCGATATTCTACTTCATGAGCTCAACAGCACATTCCAGAGAAAAACTGAGGCCATGGCAGCTGCCTCAGTGGTTATTTCTGAAACATGTGTAACAGGCAAGGCAAGATTATTTGCAAAAGAACCTTCTGCTAAAACTGTAGCAACTACTTTCTCGACATTTTTCCAGATAAAGGCCCGAAGGCCCCATACTGGTTAACTCCAAGTCTCTGACCACACGGCATCCTGGATCTAGATGCAGGGGTTCAACAAGTGCAGAAGAAACACCAACTCGCAGGCCTGATCCTTCCGGGAGTATTTGAGACAGATGAATTCGTCTACAGCCTGAAGCTCTTTCCTCCCTCCTCCTCTAGCTGTGGCACCAACAGAAAAGAGCTATTGCCAGCCTACTTTTTATCTGGGCACTACAAGAAATGACTCTGCCAAACCAAGTTAGAACCAAGTTGTACTCCAAGTGAGCGTCAATTAGTCTGTGTGGCGAAGTACGAGCGAGCAAGCTGTGACCTGCTATTGTTTACAGGACGACCAAAAACGCTCTGGCTAAATGAAGTCCTAAATGGAACTGGCTGCTTTTCTGGCTCCTTGTAGAGTTATTTTTTGGGAGAGGCAATTAGATAGGCCCTTAGAAAACTCTGTTCTGGAAACCTTAAGGATAGATTTACAGTTAAAGCATCTCTGGAAAGGATATTTATGAGGAGCCTGATAAACTAAAATAGCTTGGCTGAGTCGTGCATAATCTCAGAATGGAGTTCTAAAGCTGCGTGACTTCCAGCACAGGATTCCAGCAACCAGTTTATTTTCATAGGCCCAGTTAATAGGACTAATCAGATCATGGAAAATTAGGAGTATGGTAGAGAACACTGGATATGATTAAAACGTTCATTTTACCGTTCTCCTGAGAACTGAATTGGTAACCCATAATATAGTTCCTTTTATGTGAGACGGTGTCATTAAAATGTTTCTTTATAGATTTCTTTGCACACGACCATGGAGAACAACCTGTACTGATGGTTCCACTTGTGTCTCAAAACACTGCCGCCCACCACACTCAGGAGGGAGGGGCAGGGCTCCGCTTCCACAGACAAAGCACGGGAGGGGCCGCCCTGGGGCCACGGCCAGGTTCCTACTGCCTGTGTGTGTGTGTGTGTGTGTGTACATGTGTACTGGTGGGCATTCCAGTCCTACCTTCAGAAACAAGCTAATTCGTCAAGAGACAGGTTAAAGCTGCTAGTGAGCTTCAGTTAACATCTCACAGCCTTTCGTCTGAATAGGCTATTGTGTTTCATAACAACAGCCATTGCACAGCCATAACAGCTTCACAGGGGCTCCATTTCTTTCATGAAAATGAAGAACTCAATTACGTTTACCCTAAAAAAGCTCCCACATGCTCTGACAGGTGATGATCGTTTGGCATGATCACAGGTGCTCCGAGACTCGCTCGGACCCCGCCATCCGAGTCTCCTTGGTTAATTTTAGGGTCTCTGCAGCACAGGCCAGAGGACTGTGCTGTCCCCTCTCCATTTATCTCTGAGACAGCCTGCGCTCAGCCAGCTGGGCAGTGTACTGATTCGTGGTGAATGAAAGGGCTGTGTCCTGCAGGTGAGAACTGGCATTTGTTACACTATAGCAATAAAAGCACTGACTGCCAAGGACAGAGAGATGTGCCAGGACGGTGAGTGGAACATGGTGTGAGGGACCAAACGAGCGGGGTGGGGGGCTGAGTGCTCATCGGCGTGGGGGAATTGTATAAACTGGTGCATTTGCACTGAATATTACATAATTATTAACGTGTCCCAGAGGAATGACCGTAAGTGAAAAATACCAAATTGCTAAGTAATATGTACATGAGATCCCAGTTTTCTGTGTGTGTGTGTGTGTGTGTGTGTGAGAGAGAGAGAGGAGAACACAGCTGCTGTGTAAGAGTGTACACTCCAGCGTGGGGCTGACACAGACAGGGACAGCAGAAGGAGTAAGAGAGAGGTACCATGGTAGGAGACGGAACTGGAAAAGAGAAAGTACAGGGTGTGAGGGAGAGTGACTGTGAAGAAGAAACAGATGTGATTCTTTCAGACCTGCTGGCACCTGGAATGTGGCCATAAAATAAGATGGCTCGCACAGCCCAAAGATGACCAGGTGCACAGGGAGCATGAGAGCAGGCAAAACATTTAGGAACTACCCCTACGGCCCAGGCCTTAAAAGCAAAAGAGGAAACCAAACTCACATTTTGGATGTATTGGTGGGGGAGGGGAGAGTCCCGGCAAGAAGAAGGGTGTAGAGCAAAGGCCACAGGGATCTCGTTCAGGGGGTCACTCTGTCCTGCTAGGAAGCTCTCACCATGGAGCCCAGCCCTCTCATGACCTGTCTGTCCTGTCACTTAACACCACAGCTACCACAGCACTCCAATGGGGACAGCAGGTTCCAAGGCCAATAAAATGCAAAAGTGGATGAAAGACGATGCTCGTTAGCACCAAATCCTACTAAATTTATCTCATGAAGTGATCCGTCTACCTTGCAGCTCCACTGCCGCAGGAATTTCTAGTGCAAAGTCGGAAACGTGCTGGCTCATTTGGCAGTTCGTGACTTCTGCCGGAGACTGGGCCTGCCCCACCCAACACAGGGCTTTCACATAAACCACTGTGGCCCAGTAGCCTAAATGAGGCTGACTTTTGCGGATGGGCAATTTGACTTGTCTGTGTACAAGACTAAGCATTAAATTCTAACCATATAGCTAAATTTTTCCTTTAAATCATCAACATCCTGCAGAAAATTAGCACTTGTATAGGTATTTAAAGGTATATAACAATATCAAATACGTGGCTTAGACAAACACCGTTTTTTTTTTCTCGACCTTTCAAATTTCATAAATGTTTTCCCCCCTCCCAGAAAGTATGTGAACACTTGTTCATTCCTGTGAGGACAGTCCCTGGGCAGTGTTCAGCAGAAGAAGTTCAAGATCCTCATACAGAAAACTGAGCCCAGCGTTTAAAACGTGGCAGGAAAAATGCACCAGAGAGACCTCTCTGCCTGCGCACAACCGAAAATCTGCTTGTACAATTGCACGCGGTTCCTGCGGCTTCCCTGGTTCCCTTCCGACCCAATTAATTTACCCAATGGTCAAACGAAGCGTACTTAACCAAAGCTTAACAGTGTTCCTAATAAAACTGTACAAGACTAAAAATGGTTCCGTTTTACCCAGCACCTTCAAACCATGTGGAAGTGAGAGGTTTGAAAGAAAAACTGTGTGCATCTCTGTAGCACAAGAAAAGCTGATGTCATCCAAAAGCAAGAAGAAACAAAGAGCATATTCACCATTGTACAAATATTAAAATCAACCCGCAGTTTTGCCCTTAAAGTCTGCAAGGGTAGCATTACCGTTGGCTCCTCACCACCCGTGACAGTTGACGAGCGCGCTCTCCTAGCTGGGGCACTGGGCTGTTAAATGATAATTCACGTCAGTGAGATGCACTTAGGGAGACCACCTGATGCTGAATGATTCAGGAATCACTGCTGTGTCGCAGCCACTAAGCAGGTGACATGAATCAGAACCCTTGAAAAGCCACCCAGGCCAAGGAAAGCTGAGCACTCACTGATGACCAGGAGAAAACAAAAGGATCCCCATCAACCTCCCACCAGAGAAGCCTGGGGGGGGGGGCGGGCCTTCATGTGGGTGCACAATAAAGCGATGCTCTGAATAATAATAATGTGAGAGGTCTTATGGGGGGGGGAAGAAAACCACTATGGTTTTGCACCCACTGTTAAATAATTAGCAGGTTCTTTAATCTGTCAAACTTAAATTTCGAGTAAGAGGCCCCTGGTGATCAGTGAGTTTACAGCATCACAGAGCACAAGGAAAGAAGGAGGACCCATCAGTTTCCAGGAAAATGAGCTCTTTGGCAAATAAAATTGACATGGATTTTGAAAGGAGAGAAGATGCCATTGATTCAGCAAGGAGAGTCACAGAACCCTTAGGCTGAGGCCCCACCAGTCCATCAGAGCTCATTGTTGTTTTGGGGGGAAGCCTGGACTGAAACCATCCCAGAAAGGAAGCTCCTCATCAACCAGCGCATCTGACACCAAGGCACCAAGGCACCAAGGAACCTATTACTGCGACTACTCACTTGACCAGTGTACTCATTAACTCATTCTGTAAACTAAAAGACTAAAACCTAGGCAAAAATATCCTTCTGAGTGGTGCAACAGAGACTACGGCAGGGAAGACACTGTGATTTCAAAATCTGTCAGTGCACATTTTCCCCGTCACCCAGAATACGGTATTAGTGCTAAAAGTGATGGAGGATTTGTAGTCGTAAAAATACTGGCTAGGGTCAAACATCAAACTGAACATGCTAAAACAGTGTCTTTTCTCCCCCCAAAGAAGAAACAAATTTACATAACATTTCTTATTTTTAATGTGTATACCAAGCATCTCCCAAGGCACTCTGGTCTGCCTTTGAATGGACACATTCACTTTTCTATACGGCCATTACTAAACACCCACCACTCTTCCATATTTGCTGCTAGTTATAAAAACTGTGGGAGAGTGGGAACAAACTATAGCAAATTCTTTAGTCAGTAGAGCTGCCTTTAAACAGAGGCACAGAGGCTGCGTGGGGTTAAGAGTTTAGGCCATTAGTCAGAGAAAGCCATAGTTGCCCCCAACCCAGAAGAGTTCTTCCTGTTCAAAGGGATTCACTATGTTCTCAAAATACAGGTCACTGGAGCACAGCTTAAGTTAATTAAAAAAAAGTCTGAACACATGTTTTTAGTTAAGTCATTTAAGTCAAGTAAACACAATGTTAATTGGCATACATTTGGCCGAAAAACTAAGCAATAAAGTTTTTACCATTTTTGAGACTTTGGTGGCGAAAACAACTCTTTCTTTTGGCAATCCACCCTCCTTGGGCAGTTTGCTGGGAAATGTGAATGTCACATTTATACAGTGAATGGATTTGCACAGGAAAAACTCTTCCTCAGTAGCCCCGATGATTTAAAATCAAAGTTGAAAGAGCCACAGAGGACGGGAAAGGAGGGGTTACCGGTGGTAGATGAGCCTGCTCTGCGACCACCTCGGTGACACTGCACGACCTCAGCCTCGAGGAGGGCTCCCTCTGCTGGAGGGGAGAAAAGGACATGCGCATCAAGGAAACATTCATAGAAAAACAAGTTTCATTGGCTTAAAAAATATACCACACCATCCTATTCACCGCTCGACAATAATGGGAGGTAAGTAAATGAAACATCATTCTCTCAGAGCAATGAGAGCAATCCTTTCGAGTCTCGATTCTGCAATTTTCATTCTCAGTGCTCTGAACAGACTGCAGTTTGGCTGGTCCTTAGTGATTATAAGGAACAGCAGAAGTAAGAGAACAAGGACAAAACATTAAAGGGGACACTGCAGGGTTGCTTTAAACTGGAAATAGGAAGCTGGAAGTCTTATAATCTGCTTTGGCATGCAACTTCTAGGTAAATCCTAGCGTGATAGGAGTAGATGAAGGGTATTGATTTATGTTGTTAAACAACTATTGACTATTATTATCATGAACAAAGAACCAATTGGACTCTATTCCAGAGAAACCCAAGTATAATCTTGTGCTACTTCTGAAGGGTCAGGTATTTCCAATTTTAGCTTCTTAATGGAGTGGAAGTTGTACAGATAAGGAATGAGGAAAAACAGTGAGGTTAACCTCAGAAATCTAATGTGTAATGTATAATGTTTCTCTCACTTGTTTGCATTCATCTATGCAGCTTAAAAAGAAAAACAAAACCCTAACGGATCCAGTCAGAGAGCACAGCAGGTGAGACACACAAAGCCAGGGGTCTAATGACAAGTAAAATGGGAGAAGGCCAAAGAAAGACTCTGGGACAGTGACAGGGGTGGGGGACTACTGGCATCTTCTGCCCTTGTCATGAAGGGTTCGTTCTTTAGAACGAGTTCACGCTCTTGCTCTGGAATGGAGCGACCCTGAGCCAAACTAGAGAAGAGTCCCATAGGCTCCTCTCTCTTAGGCACCCTTATGTAATAGTTAAGCCAGACTCAACATGCTCTTAAAACAATTCTGACAGTAGCACTTGGATGTTAGAGATATTTTATACAGCTTTGATGAGGAAATGCAGGAGCTCCTTATGCAAATAATTAAGAGATGCTAACAATGTTAATGCTGAAGAATACTATGATTTTTTCACTTGGCAGACCAAAGGTGTATAATTGCCAAAACTACTACAGTACTTGCTTCCTTTTATAGGTTTTAAATACATGGCTTCATTGCTTATATTGTTTCCACAGCAACAGTTTTACCAATTCAAATGTCTCATTTATGCAAACTTTTCTTCCTGCCCCCTTTAGTACTAAATTTTCATCTCAGTGGTTATTTCTCTTTCTGAAAAAACATTCATAGAACTTTAATCTAAAACTACATTAACTAGGTAATCACTGCAACTCACACAGTATGGGCCAATGGTGCCTTTTTAAATAAAAGTATGGTAACTGAAGGAGTAACAATTGTGTGAGCATTTACTTGCTTTTCCATGTTATGCAGAGCTTCTGCCCACTTACATGTGATGTGACTGTGACAATGACATTTTTCTAGGATGCCATTTTCAGGGACATCACTACCGTCTTCACAACAGAATGTCTTGAAGTTCAATTTCTCAAGAAACTGAGGCTGCCTTTGTTCTTAATTTAATGCATTGCGTAAGCAGCAATTTTCTATGGGTGTTTTCTGTACAGCTTTGTATTGTCAAACACAGAGGGTCTTCATAGCTGATTCTGTTGCTTCTCATCGGGGTTGAGCTCCACCTGAAGCTTCTAGAAAGTGTGCCTAATTGTTGAGAACCCAAAGTCAAATGCTACCACTGAGGTCAGTATCCCAATGCCACAGCCCTTGTCAAAGACTAGTTTTCTGGGGCTTGGGAGGTGTCTTTTATCTCCCATCCTAACTTTGTCTTGGACGAGTCACTTACAGACTCTACGTTCATCTGTGAAATGAAAATGATAGCTATGCATAGTGTTACTTAAGAGGATCGATTAGGAGGTCCAACGTCTCCTATGTCCCAATGAAAAATGCCACCTTTTGTGACAAAAGTACTACGTATGAGCCTTTGACTGGGAGAAGAAATGCCACAAGGTTAAAGTTGGCAATTACAGAAGTCAGGAACTCTTACTATTCTCTTGCATTCTTTTCCAATCAAGAAAGATGCTCACCTACTTGGGTTAATTTAGGTACAGCTCTGCTTCTGCTAGGTTAGAAGGAACTTTGGAAAAGGTCAGTTATCTGGGAGCTGGAAGACCCTTGGCCATTATTTTCATATAAGACTCTCTTAAAGCAACAAAAAATGATAAAATATTTGCTTAACTTCTCAAACAGGACGATTACTTACAATCAAAGAACCAAACTGCTCCCCGTTGGAGTCTGGAGTGATCTGAAGTCTCCGGCTCAGTTCCTCGGACAGCTCTTGAGGGCTGGTCCGAGAGCCTGGGGAGGAGGGGGGTGGGGGCAGTGCCAGACTGAGGGAGTCTCCAGTGATAGTCACTTCTTCCGAAATGGTCTCCCAAGGCTATTAGGGAAGAAGACGCTGAGTTAAATGCTGGGAATGAGGAATCCTTCCCTCCCCTCCCCAGTAGTAACCATTATCATAACTATAATTAACATTTACTGAGCACTTAGGAGGCAGCCAACCTTCTTAAGCATCATGACAAAGATATGACTACTGCCCTAATTAACAGATGAGGAAACTGAGGCACAGAGGGTGACCTGGCCAAGGTAACAGTGGTAGGAAGTGGCAGGACCAGGTCTCGAACCGAGGAAGCCTGGTTCTAGGAGCTGTCCTCTTAATCACTTTATAGTCCCAGCTCTCTGAGCTGTGACTTCCTTCTACCACTTGTCACTGAATGCATGGGTTAAAGAAATAATCTCAGGAACTCATCGATGCTTCCCATGGGTCTTCTTGTACTCTAACTGCCGAGGACTCGCACCGAGAACAGCGGGGATGCTATAATCTGTAATTAAACAGGGTGTAAAGTACCCTTCAGTAAATTTTTTAGGGAATCATTAATTTTGCTTTTCCAATTTTGATCACTGGAGCATTTTGTAAATGATCTTCCTAACACAATATCTTTCACGGATTTCTAGTAAGTACGCAGAGTTGTTAAGGCAGCATGGAAATTATGATAATTGTCCATTTGTTCTTCAATTCATAACTTTCCCCTCCAGGAATTTACCATAAACATTTCAGAAGAAAATTATAAACATTTCTATTCACCCACATTTGTATTTGCCTGGTAATACATTTCTTTTGTGATGTCAAATTATTCAGTAAAAGCTTGTTTGTAGTACCCAAAGGTTACAGGGCTCACGTGCCCAGATAGGATAACCATGTAGCCATTTAATAAGATGTGGTTAGACTCTGGGGAAAAAATTAGAGAGGGAGAAAAACACTAAGATGCCCATACAAAAAATAATGTCATTCCCTTTTGTAAAGATATAGATACTTCTTCATCAAACGTGACTCTTATAAGCACTTTCTAAATTCCTATTCCGATGGCTGTCAGTTAGCTATGAGGCCACGAGCTTCATTTTCTAGCTCGCCCTTATGGGGAGAAGAAGTCACAACACAGAAGCAAGCTGGGGACAAGGAAGGTGGAGGTGCAGAGTCGGGGGGAACGGGATGTGGTACCTCATTGTCTCCGCCTTCCGATTGCTCGGGCTCCAAGTCCTCGCTGATGTGGCGGCGGGAGCGGAAACGCCGGTGCGCGGCCTCCTGGTTGATCTGCCTGATGTTGCTGTCCGCCTCGGAGGACGCGTCCCTGAGGGCGAGGGGATGGAGACAGGAGACCGGTGTTGATTAGCAGAACTTTGATAAGAGCCCAGGGCTCGCCAGGGGCCTTACACCTCCAGTGCCAGCGCTCTGATGTTCAACACACTGACAATGAGACTTCTACCACCGTGTTTTGGCCAAAGTACAGTTCTAGCTTCACTTCCATCACACAAATACAGCTTTTAAATGCATCCATCACAACGTTTGGGTGTCTTTCAGGCACACACATCAAAACGTACTGTTGCAGTTGAGAAAGAGGAGCAGTCAAGGCTCCAGTGATGTCGGGCCTCTCTAAGGAGAGGTGTCAGGTGTGACCCTTCCAGGAGTCTAGCCATGACGAGGTAGCACCTTCTGGTCGTGAACAAGGGACCACAGTGTGCCCAGTGCAAATTCAAAGCTGGGGTCTGGAGGGAAGGGCTCCTTACTCTACACACATTTTTTCGGCTCCTGTGGATCTCCTTCGGACAGAATCTCAGACTCAGGACCCTGTGTTTCTCCCTGATCAACTACTTTCACACATTCAAACATCAGGCACTAACTTCCCAAATCATCTGGGGTTTGAAGAATACTGATACTTCATACTCTATTTTTGTTGTTGTTGTTGTTCATACAAGTAACTCTTTTAGTTCAGGATCTGAAAACATTGATTCTCTTTTGAAAACTTTTGCAGTAAATTACAGGCCATCATCACCCTTTGGGAGAAATACTACTTGGAGGCTTCTAGAGTAGAAGTTTAAATGTCAAAACGTTTTTCAGAGAAAACTCACAAAGACTCTTGATAAGACACTATATATCCAATTCATAAAAAGTGGTGTCACAAGTTAATATTTCAAACTATTTGAAAACATTACTTCAGATTAATTGAAATGTAATATTTATTAAGGTGCCTTATTACAGGTTTTTTCTAAAACATAGGTTTTAAACATTCTAACACAGTTTCGAACTAATGAATAACTACATCCCAATACAGAGCCTGTTGGGCCCCTGAACAGTGACTGATTTGCGACTAGCAGCCCTGTATGCAAATAAACAGGTGAGTCTCCTGCCAGTTTCTGAGATAAAGTACTTCCAACAGACGTCTTTATATTATTAACTTTACCGGTAAAGGGGGTAGTACAAAGGTTAGCTTTCATTTAATTCATATTAGAATGATAATTCTTTATTATGAAATTCTGAAATAATGAAGTTTTACTGTATCTGCACACCCAATACACAAACTTCTGAACTCAAATGGAAAGACATATCCTGCATATTTTAGAGCAGTACTGAAGTAGTCTAAAAACAGTATACCAAATAGAGATACCTTGAGAAAACAGACAATTATGGCCATATAGAAAAGAATTAAAATCAAGGAATATACAAGTATACTAAAAAAAATGTCTAAAACCACAAAAATGAAATGATAAAAAATGACACTATTGGGTGTGTTAGGAAATGTAGTGTTGTCATTTGTGATTTTTATGTTGTTGCATTCATTTCTATATGGCGTTGATTTCTTAAGCACACAATAATTATAAAAAGTAAATATAAGGTATTATCAAACTCACAAAAATTAGGAGATCAGAATGATCAGAATACCTTCATAATCTACGCAAAATATTTCAGTAATGTCTAAGAAGGCCAAGGAAACTTTACATTATCCTGTTTTGCTTTTTATTAAGGATGAAAGCAATATCACTTATAATGACTTGCTTTACTTAAAAATATTTTATACATGAAGAGTTTCATTGAAATTTTAAATCGTCACTTGAAATATCAGTCTTCATTTATTCAATGCTGAGTGACTAGTGTTTGCACGCTGGCTGTGTGCCGGGTCTAACACACACTTGAATTGTTACAGGGATGCCCGAGAGATTGAAAAAAATAAGGTTTTTATATTACTATGTCTGCATTTTATATCTCTCAGAGGCATACAAAATCGCATTATTTTGGAAGAACTAATTGGTTTTTTTTTTAAGGGGCATTTAAAATCAATTATGCCAATCGTCCTTACCCGACATGCTCAAATAACGAGTAATCTGGGTGAACCAGAAACAATGAAATCGCAAAAAGCAGCAGGATACGTCTGATTTTGAAATTCCACACATGGGCTTTTTTTATATGGTTTTTAGTGATAAAATGAAAATGTTTACACCATGGAGGGCTTTTGTATTTAATTGAGCAACTGAGTAAGAGGGTTTGAAATGAAAGTTGTTGACACTGACTGCAGTTTAAATAGTCACTAGTGGGGCGAGGAACATGTAAAAATATTTCTAATCTGGCAAATTAAAACAAAAATGGTTTTATTGGGGGCAAGAAAAAATGTAAGAAATGGCTATTTCAATTTTCTTTAGTCATTAATTCCACATGGGTGCCCTGCATTTGGCTTTCCTGGGCAAGAAAACCACAAATTTATCAAGGCCAGTGTGCCATGTCATTTATACTCACGCACGTCAGTGACTACGACCACGGCCTGAGTCCCCTAGGTGTGACCGAACTACTGCTAAGACAGGGGAAGATATACAACGTGTTTTAGAAAGAGAACTAAAAAAAAAAAAAAAGAGTGAAGTGAAAATAAGTGAGTTCAACGAGTTCATCTTCATTTGTGGTCTTAACGTAATAATTTTTCACCATTTAAAAAAGTATAGTTTTTACAGTAAAAAAAGTTTACAGTTTATGTTTAAATAGGAAAAGGGCAAATCTAACATTTGGGGTGTTTTAAAAGCCACCATCAGACTCGAAGGGGCTGGGGTATCCTCTATGGTCGCCCTGCTCTGAAGTACTACATCCAGGCCTAAACCTGCCCTAGACATTTCAGGAAACCATGTGCCTGTCACCAATTTCAGAAGTGACTCATTTACAGACATTCCTTCGGTTAAAGGCACCGGCTGGGCTCTGACCTTGTGCCAGGTGCGCAGGGTGGACCTGTGAATAAAAAGGCACTGTCCCTGCTCCACCAGGGAACTAGAACACTTGGTGCTCCATACCGTGACTGAGGAGCAGTGTGCTTTATGGAGACGCCCGACTGAAGAGGCAAAGCAGCCTGGGGAATGGGCATGTTCCTGTGTTGTGTGCTTCTTGGTGGGGGAAGAGGGAACTAGCACGACCCAAGAGCCAAAGGGAGAAAGGAAGAGAAAGCAGTTTGCGTGATGCCACTCTGGTGAGCTGCATGTTTGTGATGGGGGCAGAAGAGGATAAGTCAGGGAGAGACAGGGAGGAGAAGGACCTTGTAAGAACAGCCTGAGGGCACCGAGGTTTTTCAGGGTGAAAAGTTTTCATGGGGTTGAAGTTCGGGGCACAAGTCCGTGGTAGACTGCAGGAGGTTGAGAGTCACCAGGAGAGTCTCTGTTAGCACATGGTAATTGGTAATCACTCTGACTTCCTCAGATACGGCCTTGTAATAAAGACACTGTTTAGTATCAATCTTCCTCCAAAGAACACTGTAGTGTTATTTTGTGGAAACTGAATTATGAAAACAAGTATTTTTTAAATTAAAACAGTGCTTTAACAGACTGATAACAGCTGGTGAAATCGAAGCAGTAATCAAAAAACTGGCAAATGAAAGCCCTGGACTGGACAGTTTCACAGGAGAATTTTACAAAACATTTAAGGAAGAGCGAATCCCTATCCTTCACAGACTATTCCAAAAAATCCAATAACAGGGAAGACTCCCAAGTTCTTTTTATGAAGCCAGCACCATCCTAACCCCCAAACCAGATAAAGACACAACAAAGAAAGAAAGCTATAGGCTAATATTGCTAATGAACATAGACACTAAAATCCTCAACAAAATATTGGCAAATTGCATCCACCAATACATTAAAAAGATCATACACCATGATCAAGTGGGATTCATCTCAGGGATGCAAGGATGGTATGATATTCATAAATCAATAAACATAATACATCACATAAACAAAAGGAAAGACAAAACTCACATGATCATACCAACAGATGAGGAAAATGCATTTGATGAGGTACAGCACCCATTTATGATAAAAACACTCAGCAAAGTGGGAATAGAGGGAGCATTCCTCAACATGGTAAAGGCCATATACAAGAGACCTACAGCCAACATCATACTCAACGGGCAAAAACTAAAAGCTTTCCCACTAAGATCAGGAACAAGACAAGGATATCCACTTTTAACACTTCTATTTAACATAGTATTGGAAGTCCTAGCCACAGCGATCAGACAAGAAAAAGAAATAAAAGGCATACAGATTAGAAAGGAGGAAGCAAAACTGTCATTGTTTGCAGATGACAGAGTGTACATAGAAAACCCTATAGAATCCACCAAAAAACTACTCAACCTAATAAGTGAATTTGGCAAAACAGCAGGATACAAAGTCAATATCCAGAAATCGAAGGCATTTTTGTACAGCAACAATGAAATATCAGAAATACTGAAGAAAGAAATGAAGGAAGACACAAATAAATGGAAGCATATACCATGTTCATGGATTGGAAGAATTAACATCATCAAAATGGACATACTACCCAAAGCAATTTATAGATTCAACGCACTCCCTATTAAAATACCAATGACATTATTTCACAGATATAGAACATTTAAAAAATTTATGTGGAACCATAAACAACCCTGAATAGCCACAGCAATTTTGAGAAAGAAGAACAAAGCAGGAGGGATCACAATACCTGATATCAAACTGTATTACAAGTCCTCAGTAATCAAAACAGTCTGGTACTGGCATAAGAACAGACACATAGACCAATGGAACAGAATAGAGAGCCCAGAAATAAACCCAAGTCTCTATGGTCAATTAATATTTGAGAAAGGGGGTAAAAGCATAAAATGGAGTAAAAATAGCCTCTTCAAGAAATGGTATTGGGAGATGTGGACAGCTACTTGCAAACAAATGAAACTCGACCACCAATGTACACTATACACAAAAATAAACTCAAGATGGATAAAAGACTTAAATATAAGTCATGACACCATCAAAGTCCTAGAGGAGAACATAGGCAGGAAAAATCTCAGATATTCCACCCAGCAATATTTTCTAGGGGACCAATATGTCCCCTAGAGCAAGGGACATAAAGGAAAAAACAAACAAATGGGACCTCATCAAAATAAAAAAGCTTCCGCCCAGCTAAAGAAAACATCAGCAAAATGAAAAGGGACCAACCATTTGGGAAAATATATTTACCAATGATACCTTGGACAAGGGTTTGATCTCCAAAATATATAAAGAACTCACATGACTCCATTACAGGAAGACAAACAACCCAATTAAAAAATGGGGAAAGGATATGAATAGACATTTTTCCAAGGAGGACATACAGAGGGCCTCGAGAGATATGAAAGAATGCTCAGCATCACTAGCCATCGGAGAGATGCAAATTAAAACCACAATGAGGTACCACTTCACACTGGTCAGAATGGCCGTCATAAACAAATGAAAAAACAACAAGTGTTGGCAAGGATGTGGAAAAAAGGGAACCCCAGTACACTGTTGGTGGGAATGCAGACTGGTGCAGCCACTGTGGAAAACAGTATGGAATTTCCTCAGAAAACTAGAAATGGAACTGCCTTTTGACCCGGCAATTCCACTGCTGGGATTATACCCTAAGAACCCTGAAACACCAATCCAAAAGAACCTATGCACCCCAATGTTCACAGCAGCAGAACTTACAGTAGCCAAGAGCTGGAAGCAACCTAAGTGCCCATCAGTAAATGAGTGGATCAAAAAACTATGGTACATTTACACAATGGAATTCTATGCAGCAGAAAGAAAGAAAGAAGGAGTTCCTACCCTTCACAACAGCAAGGATGGAACTGGAGAGCATTGTGCTAAGTGAAATAAGCCAAGCGGTGAAAGACAAATACCATATGATCTCACCTATAAGTGGAACCTAATCAACAAAACAAACAAGCAAACAAAATATAACCAGAGACATTGAAATAAAGAACAAATGGACAGTAACCAGAAGTGAGGTGGGAGGGGATAATGGGGGAAAAACTGTTCTCGAACAGTTTAGATGAGACAGAAGGGTCTCTGTGGAAACCCACTCTTTCCTTATCTAACCCTTCTCTCGCTTTCTAGAAGACACACCTGCTGGAAAGGGGCCACCCCATAAGTTCTGCAAGTCTCGCCCAGGGTTCAGCTGACCATCCTTCCTGTTTCTGCCTCTCCTTTGAGCACGGTGGCTGCCTTCACTGATGGGAACAGCCATGCCCTTGACTCCTCCCTAAACTACATGTGAACCTGAACTTGGATGAGGAACTGCATTTTTCCCATGCTGCTTCTGGACTACTGATTTGCCAACATTACACAACTTCCATCTTCTGTTTTGGTTTAGTTCTTTGGGACGCCGCCACCAAAGATGATATGTTTAGAAAAACACAGGACGTGTTTTCTCAGTAACCCCCTCGTTCGTTTCACAACTCTGTGAGGCAGAGAAAGTTGCCATGATCACCGTTCGCCCTCCAAACACAGACTTCAGTTTACATGACAACTGTTGATGAAGGTGAGCATTTTCCATATGTGTGCTGGTCATCAGTATTTCTTCCTTTGTGAGTTGCTAGTGGTCACTTTTCTACAGAGGTCACATGACCCGCTGGTCCCCACAGAGTGCTCGGTTTTAAGGTACTTTACTATGATGTTTAGCAAAGGTATATCATGGTGTTGTGCTTTGGGTATCGCTACCAAGATTTCTCTGATAATTACATATAACCAAGTCCAAGGTGAGTCCATTTCTTTTTTAACTACAAACAGCAAGACCAGTCAATGGCTTACAATACTTTTAATAGGTATGGCCATTAATCAAAGGGAAACAGTAAAAAAAGTAAAATAAAATAAAAATAAATTTAAAAAAATCACTAAATCATTTCCATGGGAAAAAAATTACAACAAAGAAGAGTTCAGCAATGCCCCCCCCAACCCCCCGCCCAAAGTTGAGATATCACGCTGTCCTGGGAGCAATGAGCTGATGCTGGCCAAGCTGGGCAGTCAGAGCTGCCCAAGGACAGCTGCTATTCACAAGAATCCACGTGGGGGCTTCGGAACTACTGGCTATTTGTTGGTGCAGATTCCTCAAGCTCTATCTCTAAATCAACAAAGCCCAGACCTAACTTCTTGGCCTCCTTCCCCACCCAGAATCATGCGCAGAGTATCTTCGCAATTTCTAAAGAGAAAAGGGTTATCAACATCACCATCTATCACACTGCTAATACCACTTGTTTCAAAAATATCATTAGCAAATTTCCTTCAGAGTCTGGGTTAGGGAGAAAATGATCTCACCCAATATACTTGGCTTTTAGTACATATTGCAAGTTATGGAGCTCATTGATGATTACCTCCTTATTTTGGCTGCTAAGGAAGCCTGACTACTCATGCAACATATGATGGCTAGAATAATTTTTTCTTTTCTTTCTTTTAATACTTTGTTTTTACCTTTTATTGCATATTAATAGTTTTAGGTCCTGCTGTACGCTATGATTTAAAAAACAAGCTACTTCAAATCCTTTTTTATAGTAGCTGAGGTTTAACTAGTGTTTATTTCCTATCATCAAACCAAAAATTGCCAAGTAAACAAAATAGTAATCAGTGTGTACTGCATCCCTGAGGCTGGGGAGGGAGTAGAATAAACAGTAATTACTAATTCTGAGTTTGCAACTCTTCCATGTGTTCCTAATTATATCAAGGGGGTGATATAGAAATTTCCCCAGAAGGGAAGACAAAATTTTTGAGAGGGTTTCCAAATCAAATAATTAAAGGGAAGAAAAATCCAAAATCTTTAGGAAAGAGTTCCATTCTGGGTTAGTGAGAAGAGGAAGCTGCAGAAGAGGGGAAGGACAGAGCCGCCACACGTAAGGTAAATCCAGGAAATGTAACCTCTGCTCTATATTTCACGAATCCATAGCAAGATGACAGAACGTGATATAAGGCAAGCTCTTCCTCATCCCATGCAAATTCTGACAGCAGCCGCGCTCCTGAGCTCAGTGAAGAGGAACCCTGAGGCGCCACATGGCCACATGCTCCCCTGGACCTGAGACTTCTTTCCCAGCCTCGTGGGGGAGAGCCGTGGCATTCACACTCACTGCAGCGGGCGAGCGCATGCTCCTGGCCTTTGCTGAGTACTCACATTAAGCTTGGTCGGTGCCACTGCGTGGTCCGGTTGTTGTGGTTGACATAGTAGGTCCGACCTAAATTGTCCACTTTTTCTTCCCAGCCTGGGGGCAGAGGAGGTGGAGGAAGCTCCTCTTGGTGCTGAGAAGCTGAGTCATTCGAGTCCACAACTTCCCACCCGTGCTGTGGGGTAAAATCAGATGGAAGGTCACAAGGCAGGTTCTTCAGGTGTGCGGGACGACACAGTGACAGTGCTATCTGCATCCCTGCTCCACCTCACTCTGGCTCTTACAATGGCTTCCTGTGCCATATTTGAAAAAAATCCCGAAAGGGGGAGACAAAACCTATTCTAGAGGAGTCTTAAAAATATTCTGAGCAGTGGCCAACTAACTGTGCCTGCTGGGATGACTGTATGATAAGGAGCAACAGAGAGTGGGATGTGTACAGTCTGCTGTGTTAGTAAGGCACATTATATATTCCTTTGGTATTTCACGTTCATCATTTTGACCTGGAGGCCTCCAGGGCCAGATAAAGCCAAGGCAATGACATGAGTCCCATTACCATGGCTGTCTCTTCAACACCTCCCTAAGGGAAAAGGAAGCTGGGAAGATAAGCATTACGGCGCATGCTCTAACAGACATCACAGCGTGAGTGACCAGCAGGCCCGGGGCTCTGTTGTTCCCCAGGAGGATGGCACCGAGGCTGGCTTTGGAGATGCAGCTCCCACTCTGCATCTAGTACCATCACAGGAACCCCAAGAAGTGTGGGTGCTGTGGCTTTCTACTTAGACGCTCCCCACTTGCAGGGGCCACATAAACAGGCATGATGGCACCAGAGTGAGAGTTCCATTTTTGCAACACATATTTTAGGCATTAAGTATTCCTTCCTCACATCCCCTAGTACAGTCTCTGGAAAATTAAGTAATTCACGGGTTACTGCAGTTGGAAGGCTAGAAGAGTGTAAAAAAAAATTCCTTGGATTTGAGATAAAAATCTGCTGATGTGCTTGTGAAATCTTAACATTCATGACTGTCTACCACCCACTCACTCACTCCTCCTCGCGGATGAAAGCTCCCAGATGAAACACTGCCTGGAAATCCGACCTCTCGGGCTGAGGGAGGTTTGGCGGACTTGCCCGTAACACATATTCACATATCACATATATGCAACAGCTGCAAACAGATGTGCAAATAAGCCACAGAGAGGCCTTGTTTAATGGGCGTTTTTAGGACAAGATGCGAATCTGACGAAACAGCACCATCTGAAGGGTGTGCTGAGAAGGTACAACGGCACCCATGGTACAGGGATGTGACCACCAAGTTAAAAGGCGGCTGGGCCAGGAGGGAAAACAAGCAAATTCCTCTGGACAGCTAATTCCAAAGTGGCATTTCCAGAGCAGAACTTTCCTACTGCATGCTATCTATCACCTGTGGGCCAAATGAGCAGAAACCTGGAAAAGATTTTCTAAATCCCTTTATCCACTTTGAAGCAATTCCAAGTGCTAAAAGGAATTTTACAAAGAGCTGAAAGTCCAAAGCAATCAGAGGATTAAATACATGAGGGAAATTTCGCGTAGGGCCGGGGCTATTCATAAAATATGGATTTAGCATTTGGTAATGAGAAACCTCCACAATTATTGGTGTCGTAACATAAGTTCATCTTTTTTTACTAAAAACACACACAGTGATTATCGAATACAGATTCATGGGCACTTTTAAGTTTTTTTTCATTTTAAGCTTTATGAACTTTTATGTCCTTAAATAATAAAGTCGTAAGGTGGATGACTTATTAATCCTAGGCAGGTAAGAGAGATGAAGACCTGGGGCGCAGCCGCTCACCTCCGCGTCACCTCGCTGCTCGCCGTTCTCTTCGTCTTGACCTCCGTTTTTCGGCATATAGGCCATTTTCAATCGCAAGAATCCCTTAACTCGAGATTTATGACTGCATGATAGAAGAAAATTGGTTATCGAGGCTATGACTTGGTTACATCTTTCATAGGATGACTTTTGAAAAAAGATAAAACAAGGAAAGTCGTCGAATCTTCCCCAGAAAAAACCCCAATAACCAAGGCATAAAGGATAACCCCTCCCAACCCCCCAAGTTCTCACCTTCTTGGTCTGAGGAGAAAGTCCTTGAACGTGTAGGGTCGCTCCATGGTTGGGTCTTCTGTCTACAGGAAGAAAAGGTGTCAATGCCCCTAATAGGCTGTATTTGTAGATACACCGAATTGGATTACAGAGAGCACATTTTCGTCTTAAAAGACGGGAATGGTGAAGACAGAGTTGGTTCCTCAACCAATCCTTGAGAATTAAGTAAACGTATAGGTCACAGAACTTCATCCACTCAAGATCCACTAGATGTCACTATCAACATCCATTTTTAGGAGCCAACCCCAGCCTTAGACAAATGGCAAAATGATAGTGGTGAAGGCCAAGGGTAATTTCTAACTGCAGGGTGGAGCCCTCAGCCTCCCACTGATTAATGTTGGAGAACCAGTGGTCGCTGGTGCCGCCGTGTCGCTGTCATTCAAGAAAACTGAACGTGGAGTTAACAGGAAAACATGCAAGATCTAATCTGTGAAGGCGGTTTTACCTTATTTTTAGTATTAAAGTATCATGTCACCAGCCTAAGATCACTGAAAGATTATCTCCTCCGCAAGAGATAAATGTCCTGCGTGGCCCCACAGATCTGCCTTCTGCTGATGCTTATTCCATGGAGCTGTGAATGCAACTGCAACAGTCATCCGTTTGCCAAGGAAAGCAAGACTGTGCCAAATCGGTTGGTTAAAGCAAGCAGGAAATTAGAAAAAGAAATGTTATTATTTTAGTAATTTTTAAATACTGTATTTAGGAAAAGCTCAAAAACCTAGACTCTTTGCCCTGACTGGTGTGGCTCAGTTGGTTGAGCATCATCCCGCAAAGCCAAAGGTCACTGGTTCAATTCCTGGTCAGGGCACACGCCTGGGTTGCAGGTTCAGACCCTGGTCAGGGTGTGTGAGAGGCAACCAACTGATCGGAGAATTGAGTCTGAGGGCCAGGAATGAAAGTGAACCACGATTCTACAATTATTTTCTTTTCTCTGGAAGCACTTGGTAAATATAGGGCACCGAGGAATCAATATGCAAAGGGGAAAAATGAAGTTCTTTCCTTTCTCATTATCACTCTTTACTCTTCCCTGTCAGGGGACAATGACAGAGCTGACATGGCCTCTGCTGACCACTGTGGTCGATAACTGAAGTAGTGACTCTAACGTACAGCGCAGAGCGCACCCCAGCTTTACACCATCCTTCCTGCCCGACTCTTCGTCTCCCTGGCAGAGCTCCCGCCCGGGCTCTCACAACGGCCCACCGGGCCCATCAGGGCAGGGAATTAATCCAGGGACCCCACATTGGTCAGTGAGCCGAGGAGGGCCCTTGTGCCCAAGGCCCAAGATGCCAGGGTGCCTGTAACTTTGCAGCGTACATCCGTGAAGGGTCTGCTCTTAAAGCAGCCCCTGGGGAGGTTAGGGCTGCTCTGACCCTCTCGTCTTCCTGGTAAGCTGCATGGGGTCAGGGACTTTATAGTTGAAGAATTTAAAAGCCAGGTTTTCCACCGCAAACACCAATGGCCACTGGCAACGGCACCAACGTCCCTGCAGGGTTCCAGCAACAGAAGGAGGCTCCGCAGCAACCATCATCACTAAGGTTAAAACATTCCTTTTTCAAAACCACACACTTGAAAACACAAAACAGAGTATTTAAATTATTAAAAATAACTTGCTAACAATCACGAGAGATTAGACTCAGTTCAGTCCTGCTGCCTTGTGTCTTTTCCATCAAGCTCCTGATTTAGGAAACGTCTTCATTCCCATGTTGCCAGCTTCTAAGACCGAATCAAGGCAGTTAATTTTTTTTTTTAAGAATAAAGAAGGTTCATGGTATCTTGGGACGACAAGAGAAAGCCTCATTCCCGGTTTAAAGTGCCTTATAATAAATAAGTTCATATGTATGTCAACATGGAAGCATAGATAATTAACAATTTTGCTGATGCCAATTTTAAAAAGAGCAAAAAATTACCATTCTTTCTCTTAATTTCTGTAATTCAAAGCTTCAGGGCCTTTTCCTATTAACTCAGTTAAATATTCTCAGTATATTAGATACACAGAGCTGGAGAGAACAGCCTCAGGCAGGGGAAAAGCTCAATGAAAAGGCACCAAGTAAAACTGGTGGGTTTGGGAACCACCCCCCGCCCATGCCTGGCCACTATAGGCGGATTCGTACTTGGACTCCCGTTATTTCCAGGTTACACACTGACCGGGACTTGAGCAAACATTTGGTTCCCTGTAACAGCCAGAACCATTCCTTTCTGACCCAAGCCACTCTGCTCTGATCCTAACCTGTGCCATCCACTATGGCAGCTGACTGCCATAGGTGGCTTTTAAAATTTAGATTTTAATAAATTTAAGTGAAATAAAAGGATAAATCCAGTCCCTCCACCACATCAGTCGCATCTCAAATGCTCAGCTACCACATGTGGTGCCACCCTTGGCAGCAATGCCAAGCTACCCCTGAGGGAGGGACTTGCTTCTCTGACCTTCCTCAGATGAGAACCATGCCTATCAGCAAATATCTGCCGAAGGAATAGATTCTCTATTCGCTGATGAGGCTGCATGAAGTCAACAAATGATCAAACACCCACGATGAAACACCAACGTTTAAGATTCCTTAAACCTTGAGAGAGGCCGGGGCAATGCCACATTACCACTCTCCATCGCCTTCTCTCATTACTACTGAGAGAGCTTACCTAGTTTCTTTTGTCTAAAATTGGATGGCTTTGACAAATATTAAATCCATAGGCCATATGTGATCTGCCTTGACAAGGGTCACGCAGCTATCAATAGAAGACCACCCATTGTGCACTCCACAAGACATATTCAAATGCTAACTACTCATTTTTCACACCCATGCTTACGTTATCACAAAAACCCTAAGGACAGCGTGCAATTTTCCCATGAGTGTCCCACAAATGTGAGCGTGCACACACACTAGTGCAGCTCCAAGGCCATGTCCATTCAGAATATGCGAACGGGGTTCCGCCCCCACTTGCAGGGTAAGAATGCACCTTCACCCCTCTCCTTTTGCTTCCCTTGGGGTCCATCTCCCAGCCTGCAGGTGGCTCCATCAAGCCGGTCCATTTTAAGCGTGGAGATCATGGCACTCCAAAGCTCATCTCTCGGCAGATGCAAAATTGGGAGGCTCCATTCCTCAGCTGGCTTAGAGCCCGTGGAAAAGTCCTCTGCAGCATTTGCCCTTCTGCTCTCTTTAACTGGCTGCGTTCTATGCTAGCCCTGAGCCTTGGCATCTTCTCTGAAGGCTTGCTCTAGCCTCCACCAAATCCAAAGCCCAGCTATTCCCTCTATTGACTTGGTCTCTGGAGAGGAACAGTCTTCTCCTCTCCGGGGGGTCCTACCCAACCTTTCGAAACCAATCTGCTCTCAATCACTCAAACAAGGCGCTGTTAGGGCAAGGTGTTTAGAAATTTCACTTCCACTTCTTAGACAATATGAGTACATAATTTGCCTTGACTGAGAGGTGATTTTTACGTTAAGAAAAAGGGTGGCTGGGGACACCCATGAAAAAGAACTGGCCAACCAACCCCTATAGTCTGAAAACCTGAGGACATTCCCGCTTCAACCTGACGAGCGCGAACAGAAGACCTACTGATGTGGAAACACGTGAGAGTTTTTCCTCACAGATGTTGACATCTCCATGTCCTCTCCATGTGACTTGAAAGGGATACTCAGGTTTGCTGGCTTATGGAGTCGGTCTCTCGCGCGCACAGGCACCCTCTGCACCCACCTTGGAGCTTTGGGTTTTTATATAGAAACAAATACACTTTAGTGGTGTCACTGTTGCGTCTAATCTTTTGGAAGGGAATGCACTTGAAACCTTTCTCCCTTAACAGCTCTCCTGAGTAAATAAGAGAAAATTGCTTGCTCTCACATTCCTTCACAACATATCTGCAAAGCCTCCTGGGTAAGCTACAGAGTGTCCTTCTTGGTATTTTGTATATGGTAATAGCCACCATTTCAATGCAGCGGTCGGCTTCCACTAAGTTTAAGTCACCTTAGTTTACAGACTATTTAAGGGGTTTGCTCACACAAAGCACTAACAAAAAAAAAATAACAAAAAGGCAGAAACATTTGACATCCTCTCTTGGCTGCTATTTCAATCACTTTGGGTTGCCCAGGGAACCAAGGGCTGCAGGAGGGGTGGAGCAAGGTGGAAAACCTTAGCTGGACTACGAGGTGATGAACCCCTCGCCCAGCCTCCAGGCCTCGCCCCCACGGTTTATCCACATCGCCTCAGGAGCACCTCAAGCCTCGGCTATTCGTCAACAGCTCCAGAGGTTGCGCTGCTCACCTGAGCAGGGAGAAATGGCAGCGACACCGCACGTGCTAACTACCATTTCTAAAGCTGACAAGTTGATTCAGAACCAGCAGCGTCTCCCATCAGTGCTGACCGAGAAAGCCATGCAGCAAAATCGGGGTAGTGCTAGCGAGTACAGATGTGGTCCTCCAGTAAAACAGCACGTGAAGTTCTAGACAAAGGGAACACGTGTTTGCTTGACCCAAAGGATGAGCTTGAAAGCCAAGACAGCCCAGGGGCAAGGAGGGGTTTGACTCCGGGAGGCGGCTATTGTGCGTGATTTGACAAAGGAAGGCTGGAAGAGCAGAAGAGCAAGGTGCTGGTGACACTCGATTCTTATCCCCTTCACAGGAGCACTTTCTAGAAAGAACTGGGGCCAGAGAATGTGCTCTGTATTTCAGCCTTCACCATTGTGTTGAGGAAGCATGACTCTGAAACACACCCGGCTGCAAACAATCAGAGCTCACTGCTCACAGTAGGTGATAGAAAGCAGGTGACCGTCCTTACCGGGAGATGATTAAGGGGCACGTCCACCTGTCCCAGGAAGTCGTCTCGTGTCTGTTGAGAAGAAAGCAAAGACTTAATGTTCCCATCGATTTCACGGAGTGTTGGCATTCTTAAAAACGTTTCTTTACAAATAGAGACAAAGGTCCAGGGCCTGACACTGTAATGCCATGGGGACAGGTCAAGGCAGACGGCCCAGATGAGGCGCACACAGCTGTCACCTTGGAGACAAGTGAACCCCAGGCCTCACACACCTGACCTTTAGCTGCCCAAGACTTTGTTGGGCGTTCACTACCCAAGAGAATGGCAACAGGTCATGTTTGGACCTGGAGAGCACATGATTGTCAAGGAAGGGACACTGGGGGTGACAGAAGGTTTGGGGGCACAGCCGAACCAATCTACAGAGAAGAAAGTAAAGGCAGGTTGGGAATATTTTATTGATAACAAACACTGGGTGCAGCCATCAGAAGACGACCGACCATCCTTCTGGAAGCTCCGTCCATCATGTGACAGCATTAAAAGGCTACTCATCCACTGTTAACCTCAGGGGACTGTAACAAAAATTCACACGTGTACATGCCCACGTGTTTTTTCTGGGGAGATGTCAGAGATCTAAACTGATCACACGAATTCAGCTTCGCTCAGACACCAGAAGACAGGCACCTGCCACCACGGGCTGCAGCGGCGAAGCAGGTGCAAGGCCACACCTGGTCTCCACAGCAACCGGAGCACGCAGGCATTATTATTAGGACTGCTGTCCAGGTGGGGAGCCCAGTGCCCGGGGAGGGGTGTGACCTGCCCCAGTTTCTCTCTGGGTTCCAGAGTCTGGGCTCCTCATGAAGTAACCTGCTGTTCTTGTCTCAGTATTGGGCAGGACACCGACACTGTGCACCAGGTCTGGGCTCCCGATTGGGATGGTGGCTCTACATGGTCGTGGATGAGACTTAAGCAGGGGGAGTTCTGGGAAAATGCCCACTAGCAGGGTCATTGTTAGCACTGTTCGGACTCTGCTTCTTTCCGCCAGTGGAACAGGTGGAGGCACTGACTGAGGCAGCGTCACTGGTACCTGTACAAACCCTCTCGTTACATTGAAGTAATCCTCTCTAAAGCAGCTGAAGATGGAGCAATCTCACCATTAACGTAAACACAAGGCTCTTATTTCTGGTTTACATCAAGGACAACTGAAACAATGATTTTTAAAGTAATATAGGTATGCAGTCTAGAATAGCACCCGGTCTAAAGGAACTGCCCGAAGGAAGCGTAGTGTGGCAGGGGAACACGGTGGTGAGACCTAGGTTTCAAAACACCCCACTGTTGCTGAAACTGAAGGCAGTGTAGGTCATGAAAAATATTTAGGTTAACGACGCTGCACCAGCTCTAAAACACGTCTGCAACGCCACAGAAGAGTCTAGTAGGGGGTCGGGGAGGCTACTCAAGAGCTTTATGCCAAGCTGAGAAGCAGGCGTGTCTCAAGGACACCTGGGTCTGATGGTGACCCAGGGACAGTGCACTGGTGAGTTAGGGTCCCCACCTGTGGCCCCTGGAGAGACATCTGAGGCCATGACAGTATTCTTAGGTCATCATGCCACAGAATGACATCTCACACCAATGTAACGAAACTACTTACTCAAGTCAGTTTTTAATAATTTCCATTGCAAAGTTATTTCCACCAAGCTTCATGTTAACTATAAGAGATTACAAAATCCCAGTTGGTTTCAACATGTGCTGTGAATACTCGCATTTCTTGTGCTTATTTTTGAGTGGTAAATACTCTCAATTTCCACCTCAATTACCTGTCATGCTATTCTAGAGGCTGAAAATGTACAGGTTAGTACCAATTATAAATGTTCCCTTCTGACAAGCCGTCAAATATTTTTCCAATGTCACGACAATGCAAAAGAGAGCCCCTGAAGTGTGTCATAGAAGGTAAAATAAATCTATGTTCCATTACAGTAAAAGTGAAATTAATATACCAAACATTGTCTCCTTTAGAGCTTGCTCTCTCAATGACGATTATATTGCGGACTGCCCCTCCCAGCTTTTAAAATACCTCTTCCCTTTCAAATAAGAAGGTTGTGGAGGGATGCTGCTCCATGGGTGAGTGCCATGGGACCCCAATGCCGGGGACTGTTCCGACAGTGCCAGTGAACCCTAGTGTGGCCCTGGGATACTTCCCAAGGCTTCCCATGTGCACGTTGGGCCGAGCTGCCAGCTCTGAGTGGACACCACGCTTAGCTGTCCTCACAAAGTGAATGAGACTCGGTTTTGCAAAGAACACATTATAAAACAACAAAGACTTGGTTTTCAGGTCAGAATGCCCTTGAAGGATATACTCAATCTCACTACACACTGATGACCACAGAGGTCATGGGCGGGCAAGGCGAGGATGGCCCGTCCCATGGACACTGAAAGACAGCACAGGGACCACATGGGGGAAGCACTGGAGGCAGGGAGGGGTGCTCGGGGGAAAGCAGGCACCAGAAAGGCTCATTAGGAAAGGTTATCAAACAGAAGTGGCACTTCTTGCCAGGTACAATCACCCACACCTAATCCTGGAGAGCTTTATATTAAGATGGTGTTTAAACTACGAGTGGCAACCTCACTAGTAGTTCACAAGAAGCACTGAAAGAAAAAGGTTCTCATCCAAGGACATTTTTCCAATGTGGGGTGGGGGTGGGGGAAGACAGACATCAACTGGCTACCTTCTCATACGCACCCTGAACGGGGATAGAACCCGTAACCTGGGTATGTGCCCTGACCATGAATCGAACCCGTGACCTTTTGGTCTACGGGACGATGTTCCACAGCAGCCAGGGCACAAGAAGCATTTAGAAAAATCAATATAACAGAATAGAAAATATTAGTGTCTCACATGAGATGGTGAGCAAGTGCTGTTTTGAGAAACTTATTTCAGTTACGACTGTGTGTACTAAGTTGTATTCTAAAATTACTTTTTGTGGGTGATACCACCAAAAGATTAAAAGCAACTCAACCCCAACAAAGGGGAACCAGCCAGTGCTACCAATTGCCTGGGGTTTTATCCTAGAAATCACTGTGGAGTGACTTCCAAGAAAGTTATATTTAGAATTGTATTTCTCAGGCCTGGAGGAACCAGGACATAAGCTACAGAGAAAGAATTGAAGAGTAAAGCTCTTAAATAGTACGATTTAGTGTTTGTACCTTACAAATCGAGGGACACATCACAACCTCTGACACTAAGCCAGAAAAATAACCTGGGCTCATCACTAAACCACTGAACGTGGCCCCGTGTGCTGCTTCCTCCCCAAGTGTGTGGCCCCACCCGTGGCCCCCAGAACTGACTAGCCCAGGGAAACGGGCTCTGTTTTGGGGGGATTGGAAGCATGCTCTTGGAATTACCTAGATAATGGGCCGCCCATAGAGCGACTGTGCTTCACGGTGTCAGGCCCTAGAGGTGCTGCAACCAGGTGCCCTAACGCCTAGGGAGAGAAGCTAACCAGTCCTGTGTAGCAGGGGTAAACTGCGAGCCACATACAGAGTGTGAAGACTACTAGGTCACATTTAAAAAGTAAAAATGAAACAGGTGAAATTAATTGTAACAATATTCTAGTTGACCCAATATATCCCAAATATCATCATTTCAACATGTAATCAACATAAAGATTATGATTAAAACGTTTTCCATTCTTTTTACGTCAAGCCTTTGAAATCCGAGCTGGATTCCTCGCTGGTGTCGAACAGCACACCTCCATGAGGACTGCCCACGTTTCAAGTGCTCAGCAGCCGCAGGTGGCCAGCACCCTGGCAGCTCTGGGGAGACAGTCATCCTACCACACACGAGCTGCCCCACAGCAGAGGCGTGTACAGAATGCTGCAGGAACACCACGGAGGAAGTGACCAAGTGACTCACTCTGCCAAGAGCCACGGATGGGGACGACTTCATGAAGGGTGACCTTCAAGCAGGGTCATGAAGTAGGAGTTTGCCTGGAGGATGGATGGGGGCGGAAAGGGAATGGCATGCAGGAAGATGGAGCCAAAGCTGTGAGGCCCTGAAGGTGGAGACCAGGTGGAAGGTCTGTCTGGCCAGAGCCCAGCCAGAGTGGGGAAGGAAGGGGGTGGGAGGAGAAGCTGAGGCGGGCTGCAGGGCCCTGCGTGGCTCACTGAGGTGGGAGGGCGGCATCCTAGGGAGGAGGAGATATAGGAGGATGTTCAGGGGCAATGCACTGGCAAACGTACTTTTGAAAGGGACCCTCACAGCTGGAGGGAGAGTTTATTGGAGGGGAGACTCCGGAGGAGAGAGAGTGCCCAGGGAGGGTGGTAAGGTGTTCGGATGAGGCTCCCTGAGGGTCTGGACCAGGCGGGGAAATGGAAGGCACAGTGTCCATTCAGGAGTGCTCTGCTCCTGGATGCGAGTTTGTTCTCTGTGCAATGAGGGACTCAGTAATCTTACGTTTTCCGGGTCCTGAACACAGGGCCCATCTGGAGTACTTGGAGCCGGGATCAACAGAGCAGCATCAAGGACATCGATGTCACTCACTTGAGAGTGACATAAAGCAGACAAAGGAGACAGTGGAAGAGGCCACAGAAAGGGAAAGGAACAGTCAGGGCGTGGCTGTCCAACCCGAGGCAGAGGGGCTGGCTGCCTGGGGCAGAGACAGCCACCAGCCCCACGGTGTGTCACCACCACATTCACCTCCTGCATTCTCCTGTTAAGACAAGTCTTCCCGTTGAGCCCAGACGTGCCCAGGGACACAGACCTCGGAGGACTGACTGTGACCCACAGGGTGTGACTCTGGGAGGAAAGAAGGCCACAGCTGGCCACCTCACGGAGTCTGGGGCCCAGGCTGGCGGCACTGCAGTCTTGCGTGTCCTGCTGCGAAGCTGTCCAGCTGTGAAGGCGCCCAGCTGCACGGATGCTCCTGTGTGTACATGACATCGACAGGTTCTGATGAGGCTGACTTGTCTCCGTAAGCCGTGCAAATGCAGACACACCTGAGCACGACCGTCATTCCTCGTGAGAGGAACGCTCCATTTATTTGCTGAATAAACTACAATGTTATACAATCTGCTAAAAATAAGGTAGATTCGCATACATCCCACTTGTTACAGAGAAGCTGAGCACAGACTGAATTTCAAAGTTCATTTAAAAGGAAAGTGTGTCACTGAGTTCATTTAACGGCATGACATTGTTTATTTCTGTGCTTCTGATTTTATCGTACAACTTTTAATTTCTCAAGGTTTCAAGATAGTTTTCTCAGGATAAGTGTCTCATTTCTCCTCCAGGGAAGTTTTAAAATTAAATTTTCTGCAAGCAATTTTAAAATAACAAATTAAATGTATAAATGAAAAAAAGAAAGTAAAGATACTTCTGGATTCTGGACTTTCTCTCTGAACTTAGCTGCCAAAGAAGAGACCTCACTACCCTGAAGTAACTCACGATGGTGATTTTAGTAACCAACACGGTGCGCCCAGGTGTGGTTTGGGTAATGGGGAAAGTGAATCTAAGTGCACCGTGGGTTCAATGTCATTTGCATGGCTTGATTTCGTTAACACAGTTACTGCTAAGAGTTCGTCCTCATACATCTCAGGCGATGTGAAGCTAGAGCCCATCTGCTTGCCTGCCAGGGCCACAGTTTGGATGCGTGAATATAATACCATGTGTGATGTCAATGCAATACGGTGCTACTCTTGGGACTTGAATGCGTGACGACTCTGACCTGGAGTTACATAGGTTTACACAGGGACACTGACCGACTTTTCACAAAGCTTCCATGAACACAACCTCGATATGAGCCCTGGCATCCCAGGTAGGTCCTGACTGGTCTCTCTTTCTCAACGGCCATCCTCCAGCTGAAATCACACCTCTGGCCAGGGGACTCCATCAAAGTGTGCTGGGGGGAAAGCTCTAGCTATACTCTGGTGAGAAGTCCAAGACTGCAAAGAATAATAAGCTGATGGATAGTTCACCTGTCATTAGTCAGAAACAGCCATTAGTAGGTAAAAAAAAAAAAAAGACCTGCCCAGAGTCGCTGAGCTAGTATGTAGCAACCGGAACATGAACCCAGGTGGTCTGGCTCCACAGCCCATGTTCTCAGCCCCAGGACCCAGACAGAGCCCGTAACTTGTACCCGGGGGGCTTAAGGAAAGACAGTAACAGGCTGCCCTCCCTCCCTCTCTCGGAAAGCCCCGGCTTTGCTCTGCTGCAGGGCGACACCTGCCAGATGTGGGCCTTAAAGTCTGTAGACATGCAGGGCACATGATCTTGGCATCACTGGTGCACACTCTTCTGTGTGCCCTTCTGCTTCCTCGTCTCCATTTTAATACAAAAATGAAACGAGCAAAGTTGGAGAAGAGAAGAGGAGCTGAATAATTTTTATTCTCATACTAACTGCCTCCCCCTCCGATGACTTTTAAAGCAGAGCTCTTCCAAGCAAAGGGCGCACATGCCTGTGGACATACAAAGACTTTCCAGGGGCGCTGGGAGAGAAAAGAATTCCTTTTCTAGATCCTTCCACGTTCCCTACACCTGCTCTGCTTGAGAACAGTGTCTGTCTCCTGCTGCCTCTCCCTTCCCAAATCATGACCTCCTTTTCCTGCTCTCTTTTCCCGACGTTTACCACGTGCGGTTAGCTGGGTATAAAAATCTCTGGAGCAAAAAAGGAAGCAAGTTTGAAGATGCCCAGCTCCTGAGGGAGCAAAGAGAGCAAGAGGTCAGGAGGAAGATACTATCTTACCTCACCTGCAATAGGCTCCTGGAATGACGATGCCTGGTGTACTTAACACCCATCTGACTGATTTTCATGTTTCTTTGATTTAAAAAATGAAGTCAGGTTTTTTGTTTTGTTTTTTTTTTAGTGACAGCAAATAAGCCTGGAACAGCTATTTTTAACAATATGAACTGGTTTTGCTGACCCTATTTTATGGATGACATCATCCATAAATTGAGCCATATCAACAATCCCACGATGAAAAAATCCAAAGTATGGGCTACAGTATGAAATATACTTAAAGCACACTTCTAATGCATAACACACCAGAAGTTACATATTTTGCAACTTCTGAATCAGTAACTTACTGGCTTACTGATCAGTTGTAGAGGTCACCTCAAAAAATGTGTGTGAAAGAGTTCTTCAAAACTCTTGATGAAGTTCAGTAGGCAAAAACATTTGGAGACTACAGTGCAAAGCATACAATCGATCATAAAATCAGGCCATTAACTAGGTTGTTACTTTAAAGTTTCCCGCATAACTCATTTTTTATTTAGAGCAGGGGTGTCAAACTCACGTTCACTGGGGGCCACATCAGCCTCGTGGTTGCTTTCAAAGGGCTGAAATAATTTTAGGACTGTATAAATGGAACTACTCCTTAACTGTGAAGGAGTTGAAGTTACATTTAGCCCTTTGAAGGCAACCTCGAGGCTGACGTGGCCCCCGGTGAAAATGAGTTTGCACCCCTGATTTAGAGCTTCCTCCTCTAGGCAGGCGGCAATGAAAAACTCTTCCTCTCTACAAACAATGGTGGTGAGAAAAATAGTCTGGCATGGAAGACTTCAAAAGCGTTGTGAACAATTAAGCAAATGATTACATGTACCTTAAAGAGCTTGAAGGATGAAGAGAGACTTAATGTTAAATTAAGATTCTAGCAGGTACGAATTCATGACCAGAGTGTGGGCCTTCTTTTCCCCCTAAATCTACCGAGGACACCCTGAGAAACAAGGCCCACCTCCTCCTCCTTCCTGTCTCTTTGTGATGGAGCCTGTCACCAGGCCCCTAGGTCTTCCTGAGTAGAAAGAGCAGGACTGAGGTGTGGAGTTGGCCAGAGGCTCTCTTGGGAAATTCTAAAACCACGGATACCCAGGCCTCACCTGGGACGACTCAGTTCTGGGGGAGGGGTCCAGACACAGGAGTGCTTTCAAAGCTCACTCTTATCTGCTGCCACGGCTGACAACCCCTGAGCGAACCTGGCAGTTTCCCCGGTTCACAAAAGAGGAACTGTGATTCTCTGTTAAACTGATGAGCAAACATATTATGCTGCAATCTCTTAAACGCCTGAAGTCCTCAAAAGTAGACTACTCTCAGGCTTGATCCTCCCCGCCACCCCCATTCCACTCCTGGCCCCAGGGTTGGGGCCGTCTGAGCTGCAGATCGGGGGCCACTGGTTAGGGGGGCCTAGGGTCCAGGGTTTTGCCCAGCTTACATTCATCAAGTGTTTTTGCATTTCAGCTCCATTTTGCCTAGCGATGGGTGGAGGCGTGGGACTGGTCTGCCTCCTTCACTATTCTGCAATAAAGCAGTGTGAGGAAGGAAAAAAAAAGTGTAACTTATTTCGTTCCCAGTTCCCCTCATCTGTGCCTCTACTGTCCTCCCCAACGAGAACCAGCTGGACCCATTTACACACGTGGGTAAAAATAACTGCCCGGGAATGTGGACGAGATGGGGGAGGGGGTGCATTTTTGGCTGCCCTCTTTGGAACCCTAGCCCTCTGGCTTGATAGGGCTGGGATATTAATAGGAATGGGGCTCACAGGTGCACAGACAAAGCACAGGGATTTCTCTGGGCATGGCCAAGGGCTATCTGCCTGCCACTCTATAACGGGGGCTAAAAAAACAAATCCCATTTCAAAATAGAATCAGAGAATGTGAGCCTTAGGAGGGACCTCAAAAGTCATTCAGCGCAAGAAACATCTGAGACTCGTATCTCTAGCCATCCCTCTCAAGTGGGTGGCTCGCCCTGCCTGGTTCTGAACATCACCGTGGTAGGGAGCTCACTACCTACTGTCAGTAGAAAGGGAGAAGATTTTGGATGCATATATGCCTAGTTTAAAATCCCATGTCTCATCTGCAAGTAGCTGAGTACCAAAGGCAAGTTTCTCAATCGCCACCAACGGTCAATCTTCTCATCTGTAAAATGGGGATAAAAACAACTTTATCTTGCGTAGTCATTGGATATCCAATGGGACACTTAGAGTCAATAAATGCTGCTCCTCACTCAGGGTTTCTCAACCTCAGCACCACAGGCATTTTAAGCTGGAAATTCTTTATTGTGAGGGGCTGTCTATCCCATTATTTGCAGGGTTTTCAGAAGTACCTGTGGCTTTTACTCATGACATGCAGTCGGAACTCCTGTCCCACAGCTGTGACAACCAAAAATGTCTCCAAATATCTCCCAGTGCCTGGGGGGCGGGGGCGGATGGGACAGAATTCCCCCCCCACCCCCCCACCCCCCCGTTGAAAACCACTGTCCAGTTCTCTGAACTTCCCTCGCCCATATTCTAAGCTGTCACGTCATCTTTGGGCGCTTCTGCGAGAGTGTGTGAGAGTGTTCTTTTTCTGCTTCTCCCACCTGCTTGCAGCACCAGGGAAGAAGGAAGAGTAACTTAGTTTCTATAACTAGAAAATGGCAAAGCGGGGATTTGTACCAGGGTCTAACTCCCACACGTCTATTTCTACAACAACACTGTTATTTCTTAGGGGCTAATCTCTGTGCATCGGGATGGGGCAGCTTACGCACTTATTTGAAGAAAGCTCTCCTGTCCTTATCTACCAGCTGGCTTCCTTCCACCCCCCAGAATATTTTTCCAAAAGGAGAGGTCTGCAAGCCGAGCTACATGCATCCAGCGGCGTCCTACTTAATGGTTAAAACAGAGTGCGTGCGCTGTGGCTGCTGGGGATTCCCTGGGAAGCTGGGACGGAGGGCTGAGCTCCTTGCCTGACTGAGTTGTGTTCAAAATCAATAGCAAAAGCCACAAGGTTATCAGGAAGGAACTGAAGCTCTGGGCCAAAAATGTTCAGAACAAGGAAGCGTGGTGTACAGATAGGACTACCGCCTGGGCCATCCCATGGGGAATGGCGTCAAATCCAGGGAGGCCCGGAAACATGGGAGACAGAATGGGAGTGTACTTTAGATGAAAATCACAGGGGAGAAAGATGCCCCCAATACTCCCTTTGATGTCACCTCAAAAGTCTACAAGAAAATCAAACCACCACAGACAGAACTCGCATACTGGGCGCCAAACTTCAAGTCTTCACTGATGCCTCGCAGCACAAGGAAAACCCGGGAGCACAAAGTTGTGACTTTCCCTGAGAGTCACGGGGATCACTACTCCGGAGCAACATGTTGGGCAAGAAGCAGATGCACATCCGTGCCTCCAAAGGGCACATGAAGACAGAACTGCATTCCCACGGACTCCCTAACCTTCGCATTGGTCGAAGCATCCAATTTCACTGAAATGAACCTTCTAATGACCGTATTCATTACTGGAACACGGGGGTGGGTGGGCGAGGGGCTGCCAGTCTACAGTGATGGCCCAGGAACTCACTGACTGCCAGTTCAACAAATGGATGTAGGTAAGCACTTAAACTGAGTTGTAAATTGTCATTCTCCTATCTATTTTCTCTTTGAGCTTTCCTCCCATAGTTCAAAGGGAAGAGTACTAAAGGGGTGACATGGGGCCCTATCTCACCACAGAACCCAAGAAGAATCACTTCAACCTTCTGTGATTTGTTCACTCCACTGCAAAACTCGGGGGTTCAGATTCAATAATTCTAAGGTTCTTTATGTGGGTGCAATTCTCAGACCGTACGAGATAAACTTTTCTACAGTATGAGCTTCTTTTGCCCTTAGTGTTGATGTTAGACAATACAGTACCGTAAAATTTTCCGTACTAACTCTAAGTCAAGCAGTAAGTACCTACTTTCAATTTAGAGACCCAAAGAAAAACCTAGCCAAGTCGACAGAGCCGCACACAGCGCGAACCTATGCCAAATGGAGCGGGCACTGTTATAACTACTGTGTCCAAAAAAGAAAAACAAACCCCCAAACAAAAAACTACAAACCGGACTTCTACAGACCAAATTCCTTCCTTCTCACTCTTGTATGACGCTGTGGCCCAAACCCCGTGAAAGGCAGCACGGACAGAGTGCGGCTCTGTCGTCTGACGTCCCTTCTGTTCAGGGCCCTGCACCCTTTGAGGCGACGGCCTGATGAAGTTAACGTCTCTGAGCCTCAGTTTCCTCCTCTGCAAAGTGGGGATGAGAATCGCAACACCAAGGAGTGGTTCTGAGGACAAGCACTGACTTCCGTAGGGAAGGAACCTGGAGAGGGTCCTCAGATACATTAGCGGGAGTAGACGGAAGGTGCTATGAAACCGGGAGACATTTCGCACGGGTACAAAGCGCAGTAAAAACTTTTAGGTAAGCTGGGGGTAGAACCCTCCTAAAGGTTTGGATGACACAACTCACTCGATGCTACAAATCAACAGCAGCAGCAGCTAGCAGAGATGGGACGCTCGCTCTGTGCCCAGCACATTCTAAGTGCTTCTCATAACTCACCTCCCTTAATCCTCCTGGCAACCATGTTGTAGATGAGAAGGCTAAGGCACAGGCAGGCCCAGTAACTGGTCTGGGCTCACAGAGTTGGTGAGGAGCACCGTCGAGACCTGAACTCTTACGTAGGCTTGGCTGCCTGAACGGACAGCAATGCTCATGTCTTTTATTTTTGCTGGATAAAAATCTTATCCAGACACTGGCCTATTCTTGCCCATTCCTTCAGGAACTAGTGGGAGACATGTGGCAGATCATAAAGGAATCATTTAACTCCATTTTGAGAATAAATTACACATTTGAGCCTTCTTTGGATGCCATCCTGAGGAAAGCTGCAAAGAGTTAACTAAGGCCCTTAGAGTCTCGTACCACCAGAGTTCTGCCTACACTCTCCATGACCCTAATCCCAGCCCACCTCTGAGAGGAGCCACTGTGCAGGAGGAGAGCGTGCATCTGTGTATTCATGAAGTATCACCGAATCACACCTGTAAAAGCTGCCAAGGTGTGGTTAAATGGAGCCTACCCCCCAAAGAAAATGTTTTAGAGCATTCAGAGTTAAATTTTCAGCAGGAAGCCAAAATACATTCAATTTATACAAAGGTACAGAAAAATGTTTTCGACTCATTTTTCTTTTTAGGCATCAATCTCTCAAAAAAAAAACAAAAACAAAAAACTGGTGTCTCGCAGCCAAGGACTCTATCACAGTTATTCATTTCAGATGCGCTTCATTTACGCCCCTCTCCTTGCAGAGGGGACTGAAGACAGCAGACTACACCTGTACAAAGACATTGATGTGCCACCTTTGCCCATCACGTACCATTTACGATCACACAGTGTCTGGACAATTAGCAGCTTCGTGTGGGAGGATCTTGTTTTTACTCTAGAGACTCAAGTAAGAACTGAAATAATAGAGAACATACTCCAGAACAGTTATTATTCCAATCAGATCAAAGTTGTTCAACAACCTGCTTTCTTCAACCTCATCACAGGGTGTATGTGTGTATTTGCGTGCGTGTATATGTATGTGCGTGCACACGCACATTATAGTTTAAGCAAAAGTATATGCAATGTTCACATGACTTGATTAGAGATAATATTTAGAAGCAAACCATCATCATTAAATGCAATGGTTATGTAATCCTCAGTCATGGTACAAATCATTATTCGCTACACTCCGCAGCCTCGCCGTGTATTTATTTCATGTTGAGCTTTGCTGGAGGAAACATGCTACAATTCAAGGAGTCCAGGGGACGAAAACACCTGGAGATGTTGTCATATGCAAAGTGATTTAGAAGCTTGGTTTACATCCAAGGTGAAACATAGGTATCCCAAGATGCTGAATTTGTCATCGTGTGCTTGTCGAAGGGGACCAGACAGGCAGTGTTTGATCACTTAGGGTCGTGTGCTAAACAGTCAGTAGACTCCACCCAGCCCACAGACATTTTTTTTTTAAAGAAGAAAAAGGGAAAGAGAAGAAAGAGACAAACGTCAAGGCAATGTTCTGGATACTCGGTGTGCATTACCTTCTCAGTCACCCCAGTAACCCCAAGGCAGGCGCTGTGTTACCCTCTTTTGAAGATGAGACAAGGAGAGTGGTCTAGGAGAGTGAAGGGCCCTGCTCCGGTCACCCAGTGAGCAGAGCCAGGCTCCAGGTCGTTACAGACCAGGATTCCGACTCAGGCGTGTTTCTCCTGCCTATGCTGTCACTGCAGATTGAGTTAGGATAACCAGAGTCCCAGGGACAAACTGAACATCAGGCAGCCCTGGATTCTCATCAATACCATGCACTGCACCTCGCAGAAATTCAGGTTCCCATAGAATACATACAGAAAAATAGTATTTTCCTATTTAAAGGGATGCTTCCATCATTTACACTAAGATACTGGATATTCACGTAGACAGACTGCGGTAGGATAAATCCAGATCACCCAAAGTGACATAACACGATATTGTAATAGATTGGTTCTACTGTAAGTTTATGGTTTCCTTGATTTTATTTCTTATCCTGTATCACTGATTTACAGAAGTAATTTTATCCATATTTGTCAGCACAGAGGCATTATCTTCGAATTGTTTCCCTTCGAGAGTCTGCACTGCTACTTTATTGAAGAAAGAGACACAGACAGCTGGACAATGACACCATCGCAGTAGAAGAGGGAAGAGCAAGACACACAGGAAGGAGCCATTGCAGGCAGCAGTTCTTGGGAAAAGAGCCAGAGAAAAACAATGGGATGGGAAATGGTGGAGCTGTGGGTGGAATGTGACCACCTCCCAAATCTCTGGTAGGTCGAATGTTCTCGCACGCACAGCCAGCCAGCCAAGTCCACAGGCTTAGGGCCCGGACAATCACAGTGGGTACCACTTTCTGGCTCTCAGGATCTAACACAACCTTTTTCTTCTGAATCGTTTTACATGTACATGTCTTCTCTCCAAGCAAACTCACAAGCAGCCTCGGGGCAGGCACAGGTTTCTGTGTCTTTGTATCCCTCTCAGTGCTTAGCAACAGCAGGACACACTGCGTGTTCGAGATAATCCCCCGATTTAATGTCAGAGTCAAACGACCCCTGTAGGAGGGAATGTGAACTCTCTGCTTCACTCTGAAACGGGTCCCGGGTGTTGAAAATGAGATGCAATATGCTGAATCACGGCCCACAAAGATATCAGGTCCTGATTCCTGGAACCTGGAAATGTCACCTTACAGGGAAAGAAGTCTTCTGGATTATCCAAGTAGGACCTAAATAAAACCACAAGTGTCCTTATAAGAGAAATGCAGAGGGAGATTTGACACAGACAGAAGAGGAGGAGGCAATGTGACCGTGGAGGCAGAGTCTGGAGTGAGGTGGCCACAAGTTAATGCATGCCAGCAGCCACCAGACACTGCAGGACACACGCAAGGGACAGATTCTCTCCTAGAGCCTCTGGAGGGGGTGCAGCCCTGCTGACATCCTGACTTCAGTCCTATAGTCAGTGATTTTGAAATTCTGCCCTCCAGAAATATGAGGAAATAAAACAATGAGATGTTTTGCAAAATATATAAAGAACTCACACAACTCCACTCCAGGAAGACAAACAACCCAATTAAAAAATGGGCAAAGGACCTGAACAGACACTTCTCCAAGGAGGACATACAGAGGGCCCAGAGACATATGAAAGATGCTCAGCATCACTAGCCATCAGAAAGATGCAAATGAAAACCACAATGAGATACCACTTTACACCGGTCAGAATGGCCATCATAAACAAATCAATAAACAATAAGTGCTGGTGAGGTTGTGGAGAAAAGGGAACCCCAGTACACCGTTGGTGGGAATGCAGACTGGTGCAGCCACTGTGGAAAGCAGTATGGAATTTCCTCAGAAAACTAAAAATGGAACTGCCTTTTGACCCAGCAATTCCGCTGCTGGGATTATATACTCTAAGAATCCTGAAACACCAATTCAAAAGAACCTATGCACCCCAGTGTTCAGAGTAGCACAATTTACAATAGTCAAGTGCTGGGAGCAACCTAAGTGCCCATCAGAAAATGAGTGGATCAAAACACTATGGTACATTTACACAATGGAATTCTATGCAGCAGAGAGAAAGAAGGAGCTGATACTCTTCACAACAGCATGGATGGAACTGGAGCATTGTGCTAAGTGAAATAAGCCAGGCAGTGAAAGGCAAATACCATATGATCTCACCTATAAGTGGGACCTAATCAACAAAACAAACAAGCAAGCAAAATATAACCAGACATTGAAATAAAGAACAAACTGACAGTAACCAGAGGGGAGGGGGAGGAGGATAATGGGAGGAAAAGGGGGAAGGGTTGTCAAGAAACATGTATAAAGGACCTATGGAGAAAGCCAAAGGGGGGTAGGATTGAGGGTGGGGGTGGGGGAAGAGTGGTGGAGGGAAAATGGAGACAACTGTACTTGAACAACAATAAAATATAAATAAATAAATAAATAGAACAATAGTTTATGTTAAAATTTTAAATAACATCATAAATAAAAAGTAGTTTATTACTGCCTGATCTTAGCACACGGCTGATATGTTCTTAAGAAGCAAGGGCTCTGCTGTACACAACCTGGAGTATTAAGATTACTGTGTTTTTTAACCACATCGAAGCATACTATATTCACCCCATAAGAAACAGTTGACATCTTCTTGCTACTTCAAAGAGGGATTTATTACTATTTGAAAGGCAATTTGTTCTTTAAATAAAAACCCAGCTAGGCTGGTGCATTAACTATACTAGTAATGACTTTGTCAAGAACAGAACAAGTCACTTCTCATCTCAGTTTCATAAAGTAATCTTGTTAGGAAACACGACCCAGTGGTAAATGAAGATTCAAAGATGCAATCATCCCCAAACTGAAGAGCAAATCCATGCACAGCATGTACCACACAAGCATCAATCAATGCTGCTCTGGTCAAGGACAATTTTTCTTGCCTTGTTTGACACGGTTCTCTGAACCACTGGTCTCAAATTCCTGAACATCACCCAGTTGGATGCAATAAAACTGAGCAAAATGATTCAAGAAAAAAAAATATTACTTGAGGTACACTCCATCCCAAAGCCATACTAATATATTTGTGGCTCCCAATAAGCTAAGTGTATAAATGAGAGTAAAAATTACATGGGTGTCAATTCATGTTTTTAAGGTAAATATTCCATGGATCAAAAGACCTCACTTCCCAGACTAACTACTATTTCACAGGCATGTATTTACTAAGTCCATTGTATGTAATGCAAGCATCCAAAGACCATTAATATGGGGGAGCCAACATTCCACAGACTTATTTGTAGTAAAGAGTAATGTACAAAAAGTTCATTCACTCAATGCTTGATGAGCATTTAATCACATATAAAGCATTATACTACACAATACGAGTATGAGGAAATGTAGTATTAAATAATCCTCAACCTCGTGAGAGCATAGAGAAAATAATGTAAAAGGAGACATATAAGGAAATATCTATAAATACAAGACAGAGTAATATGAGCTATAAGGCAGAGCAAAACCAAAGTAGATTAGAGAGAAGAGAGAGACCGTAACTTGGGTGGGGACAGTCATACAGGTCAGTCCATCTCAGTCCTGGCAGCCACGTGGAACAGAGAGGGACTACACCATTTAATATTCTGTGTGCTTCTGCAATTCAAGTTCATTGGTCCCACTGGTCCCTGTTGTGAGCACTGGAAGGCATCAGTATCCATGAGTTCAGGTCCTCCCTCTCTTTTAGAGATGAGAATTGAGCGCCACTTGGGAATCCCCAGTGTTCTTTCATGTTCCTTTTCACACTTGAGGGTTACAGATAACTAACAACTGCACAGCCTACGTAATCTAGCTTCTTAAAGTGGTTAAGTCCCAGGTAAGAGAAGGTAACTTGCATAAGCAGAGATGTGCAGGTGGGTGCGTGGGGGGATGTGAAGGGGAGGGTGTTGTGGTTTGAAGGACAGAGGGAAGGAAAATACTTTTCCTCTTGGCCGCTATCAGCTGCTGGCAAATGCTCACTGCATCCATGGGGTGAAAGAGTCCCTGGAAATTCCCGTTTCACTTAACAATCATTAGTGGTGAATATCTGGTCCTGACTTAGTTTCACCCAACTATGGTTCGGTTTTAAAAATGGACATACCAGATGAGCTTACTGGAAAAGATCAAACATACAAACTAGTGCTGCCTTTCTTAGGCAAAGATCGGGTGTGCCCCAGGCCCAAAGCCATTCACTGGGTACCGGTGAGTAGGGCCACTGGGAAAACAAACCAGACTCCGTTATTGGCAGGGCTCAGAACAAATGTGTCCATTTAAAACTGAACCTGCAGTGCTGGATGTATGACATACTCTGGTTTTAATATAAAAATTCCAACTACTTTGCAGTTCTCTCTCCTCCTGGAGATAGAGAAGACTATACTTTCCAGGCCCCTGGAAATCAGGCATGGCCGTATTACTAGTCTTGGCCAATGCATTCTGAGAAGAGGTGATGAGAGGTGGCAGTGACATCACCTCCGAGCTGAGGCAGTGAAAAGCTCCTGTACAACCTTCTGTCGGTCTTGGTCTGTGTGACCACGTGGCCACAGAAGGCCTGCTGACTTGTGTTGGCACGTAGCTTGAGAAATAAAGCTTTGGGGGCTTAAGCCACTAAGATGTGGGGTATCCTAACAGAATACCTCTCTTTTGAATGACCATCACCAGTGGGTTTCTCAGTGGACAGCCAGGGGACAAGCAGGGTGCTATTTTATGGGCAGAGGATGAGTCGCTATGAGACAGAATGTTATATGTCTATATAAATAATCTCTTTTCACCAGAGAGAAACTGGCCACAATTTTGGTCCACATTCCAGCAGCACTAATCCTGGACTTCAAAGTCACATTCATATACTGTGTCACTCTAAATTGTAGAAGACATGGCAGGGATTCTTTTCTCACATGTCATTTCTAATAATGTTGCTTCATATAAACACTGTATTCATATGCAACAGGATAAGGGATTACCTGTCTATTTTTAGGTGCTCTGGCAGCTCTGACTCTGGCCAGTGCTGTTTGTATACATTTGGAGTAACCTCCGAGCTTTCACGCTGGTTGTTGCTGCAGGTTTGCCCAGAGTGAGATTTCAGCGGCAGCAATGCATCATGCAGATGACAGGAAGTGTATCTATTTTATCTGGCAGGGATGAAGTCTGCAAACAATGGGCTTGGATCTATTTTAGATTGTCCATCCAAACAAAGAATATGGATCTATTTTTACAAGAAATACTTTGTGCTAATAAGATTAGCAAAAGAAATCTGGTCACCGTACATTCCAACTGAACTTCCTGATTACTAAACCGTATGATAAATGGTTGGTCCCTAAGTCATTTCTTTGGCTTTCCATTTATTCAACAAATATTTATTTAGTGCCTGCTTTGTGCCAAGCACGCAAGAGGCTGCCAGCATCCAGAATCTAATGTGAATCTGTGGGTTTTATTAATATTAATTTATCAAAGTATCTGTCTAATCACCAGAAAGTTGGTGGTTATAGGGATTTTGTTTTAATAGTGCAAATGGATGAACGTGAAATACATCACTTTTAATTGTTGCATGGGAACCTGACAGCTAACCAATGAAGTTTCTGAAACTGGATTCGATTAACTTTACAAAGGAAGTAATGATCATCAGTGGTATACAAAGCCAGGGTAAGACCTCAGGTTCATGAGAGCGATTATGTAAATTTAAGGTGGAATCTGAAAACTTGTGAAGAGCTGTATAGATATTCACACTTACTTAGCACACAGAGTTTTAAGGGATTTTATTAACTGGTTACCCTAAAATATGTAACACCCACAGAAGACATTCTCTTGCCTTGGGCTAAAAGCATGGAATACATCCTTGGCAGCGCTGGAGTGTCAAGGACAAGCTCCCTCCCCTCACTACTGGAGGCGTCTCGCTCCCTCCTGCTCCGGTTGCCATCACCACCAGTAGCCGCTGGAGCCGGAGGAGCACGCTGGAGGACCGTGTGGGTGGCTGACTCATCTACACCTCCAGAGGCATGCTCTGTGCAGGCTGTGTGCAAAGCGCACTTCTCAGAAACTTATGTTAAAAGCACCTTAAAGGCAGATTCTAGCAATCAAAATATCAAGAATTCAGTAAACGCAATGCTTTGGCTCATTGGGTCACACCCTTTTTTCCTATCCAGACATGACATTCTTATCAGCACCAAGGGTGTACCCAGGAGCACCCAGAGTTACCAGCAAGTGCCTGAGACAGAAAGCGGTTCGTTCTTCCCCCTCTCGCTCAGCAGCACCTTTGGAGATGCAACCGAGTGATGCTATCAGAGCAAAACCGTTGAATCTAAGCTAATGTATACACAAAGCAGTCAGGTGCACACACTCGCAGTTTATCACGCTGACCTGGGAAAAACATGCGCCACTGATCTCACGCTCTGGTCACTGTAGGTCACTCACTCATTTTTTTAACAGCTAACCTAGATAACTATGCAGAGTAATTTAGTGGTACTGTACCGGGAATGCTTAAGTTCTCAGGATAAAATATTAACAGCAAACACTTTCCATTATTACTGTACTTAAGCCCAGGATGTGGCACCTACGTGTGGGCCTTCGCTTTTGTCTGGACGCTCACCATCATCCCTCTGGATGGGTGGTGCATTGATCAGCTGAATCTATACTGGTGCCCAGGCTGAACACCCTGTTAATCTCATACTTCCCTTCAGGTTTTTGGTAGCAAGCTGGTAATATTTATCTAGACTGCAGAGGAAGTTATCAGTGAATGTTCAAAGTTTGTAACACATTTTTCACTAGGGCCTCAATATTTAAAACAAAACAAAACTCTCGATAGTGCTGATATATTTGGCCAGCATCTATACAGGGTTTTGAAAATGAAGTCAATATTTAATCAAAACTTCTCTTTTATTTTGCAAACGGCAAACCAAAGGTCTCCGTTGACAACACAGTAAACTGTAAAATACAACAGTTAAATCATTCACCCTTTTTTCCCTACGGAACAAAATTTGGCCACAGAACTGCTACTAGATCACCTTAAAGCTCGCCTCACAGCGTTACATAAACTGTCTGCAACTTATCTCCAGTTTAAAATTTTATTGTGTATCACGACAGGAGGAAACTACTCAAAATTACTCACGTTTCTGTTTGATGCATACAAAAAAATTGTACAATTAAAAACAAGAAAGAATAGAATCCAGCCATCCAACAGATGTTTTTTCTCTTTTCATGGTTTGGCAGACAGGTTTGGGTTCGTTTCACTTGTTTATGGTACTTTAAGGTACATCGCTGTATTTTGACCATGAACCTTGAAATAGGAGTAGTAACGTGAGCCTTCTCCACAGCCTACTATTAAATTTTTCTCAAAGTCAGTGCAAGAACAGCAAGATTTCAGTGAGAACTTCTGGGTGGGCAAATTAGTCAGGCATGAAGTAGCAAAGTTATTCTGTAATTTGATTTTAAAGCTTATTTCCTTGTAATATGGAAGCTCATGCTCAGCTGTTAACGAACCTGGAATATGAACCAGACCCACGATGATCATTTTTGCCTTTCTCTTGCTCTCCCTTTTTTTAGTGCTTGTAAGAGAACTCTCCCCACCCTCCGTGTTAAAATGAGCAAGTGAGCTCTCTGCCCTTAGCTTGCTCGCGGTTCTTCCCAGCAAAACACAGGCAGGAGTGTGCAAAACTTATAAAAGGAGACTCACCAGAATTAAACCCCCAACACTCAGCTGTCTGTCAAGTCTGATGTTGTTTGAGGAACAGCAAATGGAAATACGCATTACAAGATTCTGTTAGATCTCATTTTGCAAAAATATTTACATATCAAAGGTTTACGGACAGCCTGAGAACATGAAAGACAATGAACAGGGGTTTCAGCTCTGCTCTATCGAGTCAGAACTTCATTTGTGCCAAATGACTTGTAGTTTAGAAGTGAACTCGTGGTCCCGGGGTCAAATGTCACCTTGCAGGCTGACTGTCTCTCTAGGAAGCCTACCACAATTGCACTCTGGGGACTTTGCGGGCTGGGAAGCACAGGCTAGAAGAGATATGGCAGATTCTATCATCTTCTTATGAATTTATTTTACAGAAACTTCTTTCAGCTCCATGCTTTAAACAATCACTGACTGAAGCCCTGTCCTCTGTGTCTGTGAGTCAAGGATGCAGTTGTCTGAATTCTTTGGCAGAGGACAAACAGGAACAACAGAGCCTGGAGTTTCATGCTGGGTCAAGGGCTGCCTTTTTGGTCATACAGACCCTCCCTTAGGCTCAGAGCATTTGTACGGGATAAAGTTAAATGAGGACAAAGCTAACTGCCCAGTGAAACAGTTAAAGAAAGCAGTGTTTTAAAATAGCTCTCTACTTCTTCCATTAAATATCATTGGCACACTAAATTCCTTTTGTGTTGTGAGCCTGCAGTAGCTCATTCTGGGCCAATAAAAAGGTTATATACAATGATGGTCACAGAACAATCACATGTTCCATATGTGCTTGGCCTTCTGGGGCAATCTCTATTGGCCCCGTACATGACCCTCAAACCACAGAAAGTCTCCAGTGCAGGTAATGCACCCGAGGAGCAGCTTGTGCCTTCGCCACCGTGGCTGCAACATCCAGCACAGCACTGAGTGCCGTTTCGTATTCAATGGCTTATCCAAACCGACCCGTCCAGGGAGCAGTGCTGCGTGCTGTGGATCAGCACCCGGTTCGACAGCCCAAGCTGCTGGGACCGTCCTTTGCTCCATGAAGCCCTCCCGGTGCCGCGCACCACTCTGACACATGCTGCGGCGGCCTGTTTGTGGCTGGGGGTCAGTGTCGGTGACAAGGTGGACAGCAGACTTCCATCAAGTTTATTCATTACTTTCATAGGGTGTCTTTATCTTTAAGACTCCGTCCATTAACATAAGTTTCTGACAAAACTAAATGCAACCATGTTAAAAAGAACATGGTATTTTATAGAAAAGTATCATACTTCATACGAAATTGAGTTTTCGGAAAGGACAGCACATTTTTGCAGGTGTCAAATCAACGGCTCAAATGGCCCCTTTCCTGGGGGTGCCGTCCACCTCATTGAAGCTCTGAGGACTAGCTAGCGTGGTATCGCCTCTGGTTCTATAGAACACAGCACTTCTATACGCATGCATTTAATAAGCGTTTGTAGAGTCTGTTTTATATACTTAAATTAGCAAAAATAACTTCAAGTTGGCTATGTGAAGGTTTTTGTGAATCAAATTTCTACTCTTCACCACCCTAAATTTAAATGTACCTGTGGTAAGTGACTGCCTGTAAACAGTGACATCGTACGGGTAAGAATAAGCACCCACATGCAAAATGCTTCAATATTTTTAAAATGTGCATACATAATAAAAACTGAAGGTATGGAAATTGTGTATAGCTACTTGTAAAAGAAGTTAAGTTTTTTTCATAAGTGAGGAGATCGCACCTTAGTAGAAATGTATTTATTGTGTAAGCAGGATAACACTTAGGAAACCCACTAGAAACATAGTTCACCTAATATTTAATTTCCACATTCTGCTTCCATAAAATTGCTGGGTTTAAAAGTATTGATTCTTAGAAAATCATTGGAAAAAGGAAGACAGGTTTTAACATCTGTGTTCTAGGACTGGGAACGCCCGTTTTACCCCCTGGACCAACATAGAAGCGTCCAGTATGACTGGATGAGAGCTCTCTGTTCATTCTACAGATTTTGCAGGAAATCTCTATTAGCAGTTCCTTCCTATTTCAATAGAGCTGTACTGGAGCCCGGTCTTGCGAAAAGACCTGATCAAAAGTGTGCAAACTAATCAGACGTTAGAAGAATCTAAAAGGCCCAAACATAAATTTGCCATGGGAATTTCTGTCCTAACACGCAGGTCAATCAGAACTGTCCAAACACACCTGACAATTCAGAATAGTGAACACTATCTAGCGAAGACAGTACACCGACCGGAGCTTCCTAAACACAAAGGCAACACCTTACATTAACTCCTGTAACACGGCAAAATGTAGGCACTCATAAAAAACCTTGATAATATAAAAGGCCATTTTTTCCTGGAAATGACAATAGAGATGAGTTTTTCTATGAAGTACTTCAGGCATATTTAACTCATTCATTTGATCAGCAAGTACGTATTGTCTGTTACCTTCAATACATAATGCTGCTCGGCAAGTGATGTAATTCCTACCAAGTGGCATTGAGCAAATGGGTAAAGATGGGGGAAAGAAAAGGCAAGAGAGAACCAACATGCAACCCAGGAAGTTGCTGGGCATCTTCAAAACAACTTTCCATTCACAAAATTGCTTCTTTCAAGAATTGAGGTGGAATAATGAAAAGAGAGTGATGCCTAGGATTCCAACAAGAAGAAAGTTCACTGGAGCTCACCAAAATGACTCCACCGCATCCTAAAATACGACTGTGATCACAGCTGTATTAAGGAGACGTCAGGAGGTACAGAATTAGATGGAAAAGAACAAGAAGCACTATTAAGAACCATTATGAAGAAATGAAGATAAATCTAAAGCAATTTGATGTACCTGAAAAATCCGCTATCCAGGATGAAGAGGAGGTAAGAACTGAAGCTGGTAAAAATTCAGCTAACCAGAAAGTAACTCACAGAGGCCCACATAACTGTCCTGGCTGCTTCTGGACTTTTCCATAAGACCAAAAATGAGCGAGCGAGAAGGAAACTACAGGTGGAAACTTAATCCATCAATGGGCCCACCACACAAGGGTATCGCATGGTGAAGACATGTCTGCATGTGACCGCAGATCACAGGGGAACTGTTACAATCCGGCTGTAAAGAAACAGTCACGGGCTTATGGGAAAGGGAGAACAGTGATCAGTACAAACTCAAAACATCTCAACTTCCAGCTGTCAGGACAACTGTGCACAGAGCTTTGGTAATTTATTATAATTTGGGTTTTCAATATTTTTTCTTCATTTGTTTTAAGTAAACAAGAGGGTTGAGACTGGATTTTAAAAACAGTATTTAGTCTCATCATTAAGGCAAAACACTTCCAGGATATGTCTTACTATTCTGTTTTTCAACACAGAAGTATACACATACACAGCCTCTCTTTACACAGAATTCCAAAACAAAGCCAGATGAACTAATGCCTGGTATGCTTGTCTGTTCGAACAGTATGTGCATTTCTTGATTGGAGAGGCCATTTATTGAACTTAAATTCCCCATCACAGCCATTAGCAGAGACAGACCCCAGAAAAATGTTTAAAAATACTTAATGCCACCTAGTAGTAAGTTGCGAATGACTTCTCCTGTATGAAAAATGCAGTGAGCTGCTTAAAGGCAGAATCCGTTTGTGTCCAAACCAGTCTTCCCAATGGCCTAAGTTGCATATTTTGCTTTCATTACTATGTTGCTATCCAGATCAGTTTAGAGAATTTCTAAGCAAAATAAAAGTAAAGTGAGAATTTATACAGAAAGAAAAGGAGAGAAAAACCACAGTTCTTTGAACAAGCATCTAGGGGGAAGTAAGAACGCCCCTGAAGACACGCCATTATTAACCGCAGAAGAACTTCACCTGTGAGTGTGCACAGCAGCGGAGTAACAGGCAGGTGGCTCTATGGGTTGGTTATATAATGGGAACAAATGAAGGAAAAACAGAAACCCGAGTCAATGATGAAACCAAGGAGTTATCTGCTTAAAGCAGACAAAAAAGGTCTACACCCCGCGGCACACAACCACCCTCTGATACGTGAGCCAGGAGCTCAGGCTCAGGGAGACTGACACAGTGACCTCAGGGGTGGTAGTCCAAGCTCCCCCTAGACAGAGAGGATGGCTCTGCAGGACAGGCAATGGACACACATGCCTGATGGCGACCATCACGTTGTGCAGAAAGAGATACGTGAAGCCAAACAACAGTACAATATCCCCAGTAAATGCTGCGACCGACAGTGTGAGAACAGCAAGTTCCTTATTTCTCAAAGCAGACTTTAGAATCCCTAAATTAAATTTTCTTTCTCACTTGCTCTGACCCTAAATAACTCTGTCTCTATTCCCTGAGTAAGTCAGTGATGGAAGGAGAAAGGGCCCATCAAGTTCTTGCGCTGAGTTTTGCTGTTGAAACCCACCTGCCACAGACCAATTTGCAGATCAGTTTTCATTTCAGCGACAAGAAAAACCAAAGAGGATCCAAAGTTACAAAGAACTGGCCCACTGGTCCTTTCAGTTCATCATCTTGCCACTTCAGATCTCACACTGAATCTTTAAGTCAGTTTTTGCAGCATTACAACCAAGAGATGCTTTGCAATTGGGTCTCAAAAGCAGGACAACTGTGCTGGCCTACAGTGCTCTTGTCCAGCGAATTCGAGGTCTGCCATCACCACTCCTCAGCAAATGATAAACCAACTTTTAGCATCTATTTCATGCATGGTTAAGAAAGTTTTCCAAAAAAGTACCTATGCTTCATGTTCACTTTTTTGGTGGCTACAAAGAAAGTCTAAAGCATTCAATTAGAACAAATAAAGTATTTCAACAACAGTTTGGGCAGCACATAATTTCAGGATAACTCATGTCTACACAATAAAGACCAGAATTTACTAACTTTAATTTACTAGCTTTAAAAAGCACTTACTATGAGGGCTATGCAAACATAGTCAGTACAACTTGCCTTTTAAAAAAGATCCAGTAAAATAAAGAAATAAATACAAATCCTAACCAAAAATAAAAAAGCAAGGCACCACTAGACCACGAATAGGCTTGAATAAGAATCCCACCACTTTGAAATGTTAAATCTCACAGCCCCCCAATCTGTGGATAAATGGGCATCAGGAACACATGAAAGCCACGTGGATTCTGTGTGCTTCAGAACACCCCTGTGTGCATCATTTCACTGGTAAGCTGGCTTCTCAGCAACTCTCAGAACGGGTCTGTTTACTGGAGACACAAACCAGTTCACCGCAGTTCTGTGTGTCTGTGCTGGAAGCACGTGGTTGGGCAAACACACAAAATCTGGGGTTTACAAGCAGGAGGAAGGGGAGAATGTCATCTGGGGAAAACAGATAGCTTGGTAATGTTTAACACCTCCTTCCCCAGCACTGAGCAATTAAGAAATCCGTTGCTTAAAGCAACTAAACTCAGAATTTAAAAAATAATGTAGATCTGGACCCTGAAATATGTTAGCATGTGTGCAAGGGACAGAGTATGCGTGTATGTGATGTACAGTATGCACAGAGAGGAGAGAAAACACAAAAATGTCCTGAGACAGTGCACACAGGGAAAAGCACAGCAGGTCACCAGGGTTTGGAAGGAACAGCCTGGTACCCAGCCACGCAGCAGTATTGATCAGCAATCAGGTTACAGGTAGCCTGTAGGTTCAGTGACGGGTTGCCGACAGTGTCCCCAGCATCATTCTCCATGGCAACGGAGAGCAAGTAGGTTTACAATGAAACAAAACAGCTAGACATATGGCCTGGCAGAATAGTTTAATTAGTAAGAATCAATGATATAAAAGCTTTCCAGAGCAGTAACATTAAGTATTTGATAAACCACCTTTACCGGGAATGACCAGATGACGCAAGATCGGTCTGCTGAGAAGACCAGATGTTGCCTCGACAATGGAGATCATCACGATGGACGCTACCAGCATTCTGCCCACAGACACTCTCCCTTCCCCCATCGCTGGTAAAAGGCACTTCCGTCCCCAAAGCTTTTTATCCCACAAAAACTTTTCCTATCTTGATAACCACCTACAATAGCATAACGAAGATAGATTATTCATATTGCTACAACTGTCCCCTAAATTCCCCTTCTTGCTAATACTGACTTTTGCTAATAGACTTTACTCTTCACTTCCAAGGCTACAACATGAGAAACGTTTGCTAAAGGCCACTTCCGGGGGGCGGGGGCATGAAGATTGCACAAGCAGTTTCTCCGCAAGCAGCAGTAGACATCATCCTGGCTAAGATTCGTACAAATTTCCCCAGGGTGGTCCCTGTTTTTATTTCCCCACCGGATCTACTTGCCAGGCTCAGGAAACATAATAAAAAGTAGAATGATCAGTGACTTAGTTTGCTAAGGTTGCCATAACAAAGTACCTTACACAACAGAAATGTACTGTCTCACAGTCCTGGAGGCCAGACATCCAAGACCAAGGTGCCGTGGGGTTGGTCCTTTCTGGGGGCTGTGAGAGAGAATCTGTTCGTGCCTCTCCCTGGCTTCTGGTGGTTGGCCGGTCACCTCTGTGTTCCTGAGCACCTGCTGCATCACCCTGACCTCTGCCCTTCATCTTCACATGGCGCTCTCCCTGGGGGTGCGTGTGTTCAAGTTTCCTTTTTAAAATAAAGACACCGGGAATACTGAATTAGGGCCCACGCAAGTAACCTCATCCTAACCCGACCATGTCTGGGAAGACCCTATGTCCAAGTAAGGTCACATTTTTATGTTCTTGGGGTGGACTTCGACATACCTTTTTTGGAGGGGATACAATTCAATCCAAAGCCATTAATACTAGTGAAGTGGCCAGGTGAGCTACTTTTTTCAAAAGGGATTTCTCACGAGTCAAGTGTATGGCGTGTAAGGGGCTGGGTACCAGGCTGCTGGGACCTTTGTAAGAGGAAGGACTGTTCATTGCCCCAAAGCCTCATGACCAGTAAGGTAGATAAAGGGGTAGTGTCGTGGTCCATAAGGCTGTTCTCAAACATCCCATTTCTCCTTCTGGGCAACCGGAGACCTGCATTTCTCCAATCCAAAATTAGGCACGGGCGCAGGACTGGTTTTGGCCAATGAAATGCGCACGGCAGGGATGTTTTTAGGTGGAAGCCTTCAAGGGTGATGTGCAATTGCCACGCTCCTTTCCCCCCACGGCAGGGAAGGTGGAAGTGATGGGACCAGCTGTCCTCGTCCTGGGGACTCTCGGTGACCACAAAGGGCACGGCTACCCGGCTAACAAAGCTGGACACGTTTCAAAAGCAAGAAAATAAATCTCTGTGGCGTGATCCATTGAGATTTCACTTTTTCCTGCAGCACCCCTTCGCCTGAAGCAGGCAGGAATTCTCCACTTTGAATTCTTCCTCTCCGTACTCCCGTGGGCTTCTCTTCTTTAACAGGTATTTGGGAAAGGGAGTATTTCCTGAGCTCTCATAAAGTAAAGGGCCTAACCACAGAATGTTATTCCAGTCTGAGGCACTTTGCCCTGACCACTGAAAGCATCAGAGACCACAAGGGAGCGGAACAGATAAGCCCCGGTCAGGTCAGCTCAGTGAGATAAGCCGCAAAGCAAAGTTCACTTGTTCATTAATTCAACCATTTAGTGGGTGTGCATTTTTTATTTAAATCAGCTGGGCTGATCCAAAATATATACTCACTTACCTTTTATTTAATTTCAATCATTGCATATAATATTTTTCAAGCCTTTCATTGGCAATTAATTACTAACATGCATTTAAACTTCTTGTGAGTTTACATTTCAGTGGCATTTGAAAATCAGATAGATGAATAAATGGGAGGCATAAGATCATGAGAAGTAGCTCAATCCTCTTTTTTAGAAAGAGTTCCTGCCCCTCCCTGAGGTGGCAGAACTGGATTTACCAGCCGAGGGCCAGCATTTTCACCAGACTAGGTAACATTCCTTGTTCTCAGAGATGCGATGAACAGAGGGGAAAACAAGCAAGCAGAAACTATGTATTGCTCACTTGGATACTTTGCTAGAATTGTACAATAGAGACTTCTACCAACTCCACCTTTTGATTACACATTATCTTTCTTTTTAAAAAATGTTATTGAATTTATCGGGATGACACTGGCTAAGAAAATCATACAGGTTTGAGGTGTACAACTCTAGTAACACATCATCCATATGTTGTGTTGTGTGTTCACCACCCAAAGTCAGGTCTCCTTGTCACCATTTATGCCCCTTCACCCTCTTGTACCTCCCCCCCTCCCCCCCCGCCCACTTTCCCTGTGGTCATCACCATACTGTTGTCTGTGTCTGTGAGTTGAGGTTTTGGGTTCTTTTTTTTTTTGCTTAATCTTTCCACCTATTTCACCCACTCCCCAACCCTCCCCCTCCCCCTTGACTGCTGTCATTTGTTCTCTGAGTCTGCTTCTATTTTGTTTGTTTATTTTGTTCATTAGATTCCACATAGGAGTGAGACCATGTGGCATTTGCCTTTCTCTGACCGGCTTATTTCACTTAGCACGATAGTTCCCAGGTCCAACCACGTTGTTGCAGAAGGTAAGACTTCCTTCTTGTTTACTGCTAAGTAGTACTCCGTGGCATGTACAGACCACAGCTTTTTCATCCACTCATCTCCTGACGGGAACTCGGGCTGCTTCTAAATCTTCGCTACTGACAAATAATGCTGCAATCAACAAAGGGGTGCATATATTCTTTCAAGTAAGTGTTTTGGGTTTCTTTCGCTATATTCCCAGAAATAAAATCACTAGGCCATGAGGCGGGATATTTCTGAATCTTCCTAATTTTAAAATTGCTCCAATAGGTAGGTTGTAGTACACTGAGGGGGGAAAAGGCTTCTTTTTTCTCCAAAACAATTTTCCAAAGGTTAAGGGAAATTTTTATCACTTTGTTTATGAAACATTGCTCACTTTAACACTGTTTGCAGGCATGGAGAGCTAGGGAGAAGAACGATTACCTAAAAGAAGAGATCTTATAGTATGAAGAAGGGACCTGTGAGATAGATGCTGAGAGAAAAACATGATGGTGTGCCGCTGAGCGGGCAGAGTCTCAGAACAAGAGAACAAGCCCCTTCAACAGGTTTTCACATCCCGCTCTGCAGGTGCAGCAACGCTGCCGAACACAGGCCGCCGGGAATCTCCTCACTTCCTTCGGGCTACGCCTTCCAGATTAAAAACACAAAACTAAACTGAAATTATAGCATAGTTTGGGAAGTGTCACGTCATAGGAAAGAGCAGTTAACTGTGAAATAAGTCATTTTCTAATTACTCTTTTACCAAATTCCATTGTGTGTCTTTTAACTGCCTCTCAAATAGGTGGAATTACACGGTGATTATTTCTGGGTGATGAAACTGCACCAATTCTGGTTTCCTTACTTTTGACCCTTCCTACAATGAATGTGTTTTCATTGTGGTTGAACACAAGAAGAATAGTGTGCTTAAAGTGATGTAAAAGGAGGAGTTCTCAGATCCGGCCCTCATTTCTACTTCCCTCTGCCCGCTCTGCCCCCAGCTCTGCCACTGTACCTTCTCAGTTACCCACCAGCTGCGTTCTGGAAAGGCTCCAGTGAGTCAGCCTGTCCAAATGGTATGTCTGTACAACTTACCAGCCACCACAGACCTACGCTTATTTACGCCCCCTAAACCCTAGCTCCAGCTGGCCCCCTCACCCATGCTGCCTCTGCAGGGCCCACCAGGCTTCCTTTGTCTATTCCAATCAAACTGCTAACCCCAGAGCTCCTCCTCTGTTCTCTCCAGGGCACCCTCCCCGCAGCCCCTACTGAGAAAGCTTTCCCGGCCAGGCCAGCCCACTGGTCCTCTCTCCAGTGCACATGAGAACAGGCGGATGGTACATGTACACACAGAGGCACACTACTTAGAAACATGCCCACAGACCCCCCCCCTCCCCACCCCAGACACCGCAGATTCTAAATCAGAGCGGGAGTCCTGTTCACAGAGCATGCTTGGGGTGGAGGGGGCGGAACCTGCCAAGAACACTTAGCCAGGCTCACAGCAGAGACCAGGCAATGCAGAGGCTTCCCCTCCACTCAAAACCCGTGCATTTCATGACGACCAGTGAATAACGCAGTCTGTTCAGAACAGACTCCAGAGGCCTCACACGTTGACTGCCTTGTCCTTTACAGGAAAAGGCCGCCAACTCCTGATTTTAGAGCATGAAACAAATTCGTGTCCAATCAAACAGTCAACAACGCAAAATCCCAGTCCTCAAATAGCACACAGGTTCCCCCGGCCCTTGCAGCAACCCGAAATTCCTACTGACATCCGAGGGAATCACCCCCTGCGTAGCTGCTTCAACCTCCTCCTTCAGTCCCACGTCCTCTCTACTCAACCAGGCACCTAATTTCCAACACAGGCCTGTTCACCCTGGTGGTGGTGGGGGGATAGATTTTCCCATCTCTGAGCATTCTTGCTAGAAATGCCCCCTCTGCATGTTGAAATCCCAAGCGTTCTTCAAGGCCCCATTTATACCTCCTTCCTTTCAGCCTTTTGGCTTCCTCCCGTGGGAGAATCTGTAGCTTTCATTCATTCATCTTCCTCCTGGTGGACCTGCCTCCCTCCCTAAACTGTAAGTTCTCTGAGGGCAGGGGCCTGTCACCTTGGACTCCCTTCAACCTAACTAATAAAAAATTGTAAAGTAAGAGAAGTCAAATAATCACTGTGTGAGCAGTTTTTCACTCTGATAGTGTCTTCAGACTTAACATTTTTCATCCTGGTTTGCAAAAAGACCTGCAAACATAGAGGTGCAGTGGTGGAGGCAGGAGTGAGGGAATAAACTGAGACCTGTTTGCAAGGGACAGAAAAGGGGGGGCACCCTAAACAGAGGGGCTGTGGGGAATAAAGGTGAGGAGAAGTTCACCGCATCCAGAGGTGTGTGTGGGGTGGAGCCCAGGGATCCAGCAGGCCTCCCACGCAAGAAGATTAATCAGAGTGGGAATGGACCACCACTGTGGGGTTTCAGCGGAACGTGCGTCGATAAGGTCTGCAGCTCAGAAGATCACACTTCTGTGTCCAGTGTGGACGACGGGCTACAGCAGGAGCCAGTCTGGATGTGGTGCGGAGACTAACCAGTGAGGACACTGTGCCCTGGGTGAGAAGCTGGCCATGGCATTGGTGGGGGGACAAAAGGGGAGGGGCCTGGGCAATAGGCAGAATGGGAAGGGCTTGGCTACCGGATGGATGTGGAAAAAGAGTGTAAAGTACGTCCAAAGCTGATGATCTTCAAATGGCTTTGGCCATCCTGAGAGGTCACACCCCGAACTTGAGAACAAACTGCATTAGACACCACTAGTTATGAAATATACAGGCTCCCAGTGGAGAGACAGCCTCTCTGAATTTCTCAGGCCCATCTGAGGTTCAGTGCTATTAAAGAGCTAGACAGGATAATGAATACACTTCAACGTTCTTTTTGTCACTAAAGAAGAAGGCATCTTTGATGCTTCTCAAACAGTGACTTGCGGCTGAAAATAACTGTGCCAGGGAGAAATTATTTCCGGGGCTGTTGGTTTTTAGGAGGCATCGTTCAACATCTCTTAGACAATGGTTTCTCAAAGTGGACCAAGGGATGCCTGCACTGGGATCACGTGAGATGCTTCCAGAAACTGAAGGTTTTGACCATAACCCACTGAGCCAATCCAACAAGTTAAGATATTACAGTAACCTAGACGTAGTTAAAAATAAGCTAACAGACTCTGCCAATGTACTTCAAATAGCATACATAGAATCTCCAAATATAAAACATACTCATATTTTATTCATTATACATTTTATATGTTTAAATTCATGATACCTATCTTCATGGTTGATAAATGTTAAAAATAATACAAACAAAATTCAGGTGAATGGTTGCAGAGCCTTAAAAGCAGCCTTGGAACAAAGTTTGAAACCCCAGGTTTTAATGACTCCCATTATACCCACTGAGAAACAAGCCAAAAGTGCAAATGCCACCAGTGACCAGGCCAGCAGTTCATAGCGACAACCTATTGGAAAGGGACTGTCCTAATTACAGGTCAAGGTCTACCACATCAAGCACGAGATGCCTGGACAACAACATTTGTTTCCATGGCTACCAGGCTCCCCCTAACCAACCTGACAAGTCTGACACTTCCTGGAATATACCAGGGAGCCCCACCTCCCCGAGGAGAAACTGAGCTCCTGATGTTCAGGCTACAGCTTGCCTTTCTCTGATGCCTCAGGGATTACTCGAGAATTAACATCCTAGGTCTAATTTGCTGCTTATATTTTCGCCAAAGCATTTTTTTCCTTCCTGTTCTTAATGCTTCTCCTCCCCCCACCTGCCGCCTTATAGGAGGGACCCACTTGATAACAGTATTCAGGTTGGAGCCTCAGGGCCCCATGGGCGCAGAGAAGCCCAGGCTAGCATGCCTCCCCTTCCACAGCCCCATCCATCCCTTTCCTGCTCTCAAGCGCTCTTACTGAGGCCTGCCCTAAGTCCCCATCCTGACCTGGCTGCATGTCTGGCAGCGCCTGCCTGGAGCCTGGCACTACGAAATAAATACTCTCCAGGGAAAAAGCACAGTCTCTGTACACAGAAATGTTTGATCAGCAGCAGGACACGGTCTACTCGACCAGAAGCCTTGGCACCACTGTTTCCAGGATCGTAACCATGGACACCGAACACATTCCAATAATCCTATGTGCAGGCTCAGCCACACGCACAGTTCAAATCAGAGACTTTGTTCACTGCGTCATGTGGCTTTCTTCATTGCTTAAGCCTAAATAAAATCCTTCCCAAAATGTCTTAGGGGAAAAAAAGGACTGTGTATTAACTTTTTCTGGTAAGCATTTTATTATTATTAACAAATAACCACATTTGTGAAACACATTAGGATTCACATAGCTCTTAAAGTTATTTCATTTATTCGCTACAGAAATGCTGACATGTTACAAACAAGGAAATGGGTTCAGAGGAGCTAAATGACCGAGGGTCACAGAACCTGCCAGTGGCAGAAAAAGAACCTGAAATTGAGTGTTTTATCTAGTACATTCCAGCAGGCTAGTTTAGAAAGTGCAAAGGCAACCTAAACACAAAGCTGGTATTAATTTTTTCTTGCTATTGACTTGGAAAAGAATCTTTAACAAAACATTGGTATTAAAAAGTGTCAACAGAGGCCAAAGACTTAAAGCGACCAGTTGTTCCTGCTGGCACCCGTCCACACAGCACCGAAGATGCCAGACAAGCTGAGACTCTGTCCCAGCAGACATCGGCTGCCCACAGGGCATTTTAACATGCAGCCAGGACTGAGTCGCTGCCTCCTCAGCCTTTCCTGCCCTCCTCCATGCCATCCTTCTCCTGGGGTCAGGTAACTGATGAGGGAGCGGCCCCCAGGTTGGTGGGGCTGCCACTACAGAAGGCTGGTGCCATCAGCAGCCCCCAGGACATGGAGGTAAGTCATCAAGACCATGGCAAGAGGAGGGTGAGGGTCACAGCTGCCGGACTGTGGTTCCCTCCGAAAGGAGACAGGGCACCCTAACTGCCGAGGACGTCACACATCTTTGGGCTCAGGAGTATTGTTTGGGTGATGTATCTCCACCAGTTACTCAAGAAACAGGAAATTCTTTGCCTGTCAAAGCAAATTGTTTTTGTTCTGAGCTTTGTGTGTAGGTGGTTAATCATGTGAGAGAGAAACTCCATGAGAGTGTGGAAGTATGATTTGTGCCTGATGCTGTTTGTTGTGATTTTAAACACAGTGATAGGTTTTGCTTTGGAGTAACCTTAGTTAAATCATATGCAGCATGAACCAAATTACTATGTAAACTAAATTGATGCCACTTATTGACCACCTGCTACGTAAAAAAAGCACTTTATCCATGCCGTGGCTACAAAGGCCTACAGGCCACAATAAATGAGAAGTTAGTAGAACTGAAATTCACTAGCACTTGAGAGAGAAGAAAACTAAGACTATCATTTTACATTAAAGCATTCTTTATTATTTGGAAGGAGTCCTTCACAACTCACCTATGAAACCAGATTTTAACAAATAACTGGATCTTGGTGCAGACCTGGCCTAAGAATGCTTCTCTCCCTGTAATTTCTAAGAATGCGATAATTTTCATTAAATGACCTGTCTTTTTCCTTAAAGTTGAAACACCCACTCTTTCTACTCATTTGGGCCACTGCAGTTGTTTCTCAGCTGTCTAAGCCAAGTGCTCCCTGAACTATTATGTGGTCTGCCCGTCCTGGTGCAGCAGCTAGCCTCCGCCGGCTTCCGGGACGGCAGCTGTCCCAGCACGTCGCTGCCCCACGCTCCACCGGCCTTACCTACAGGAGGCAGCTGGGTGCAACAAGCGAAGTTCACATTCCCCACGCATCTAATCTGTCTCTTCTGGTTATCTGTCACTAACAAACCACTTAAAAACGTGGGGTCTTAAAACAACAACAGCCGTTTACTGTCTCCTGGAGTCTGCGCCTTGGCTGGGTTGCCTGAGGTCTCCAGGGCCTTGATCGGACAGTGACTGGGGCTGAAACGGCCAAGGTTTCACTTACCTGTCTGGTGCTTTTGAGGGCCTGGCCAGGCCGCTGGGACTTCTCTCTGTGTGGCTAACTTGAGCTTCTTTACGTGGCAGGAAGCGGAGGCCAGGGTCCTTAAAGGCTAGTGTAGAACTCGCTCAGCATCACTGCTGAGGCGTTCACAGGCCAGCCCCGATGCAAGGGGAGGGGAACTACATTCTACCCCGTGATGGGGAGGGATAAAAACATCTGCCACCATCTTCTCAGGCTTACCCTACGAAGCCTAGGCTGATATAAACTCTAACGATGGTGGCAGGGCCAGACCAGCACCCTATGCAAGTTACAGCTCACCAAAAGGTAAGAGTACTTTTGCCCAACTCGTCATGCGGTCACCAAGCCTTATCCACACACCTGGCCGTCAACCACCACACCGTGTGTACAGACTGGACACAATCAGTCGTGCGCAGGAAACGAACAAGAACCGGATGAAAGCAGCTTAAACTTCTCTGCCAAACATTTTGAAGGTGGAGTCTAAAGGCGCGTCCAGAAACCTTCGTGCCTCACGCACACTCCTGCCTGCATATTCTCCGCCACATCTACTGGAGGCGAAACGCGTGGCACAGAACCGTGAAAAGGACAAAAAGTGCCCTCCTACCCTTTCTGAGAGGATGGGCCCCTTCTAAAGTCTGAAAGGTGACACTGGACGGTAAGTTTTATTTTTCCTCTTAGAAATTCAGATGACTTACAGTTTTTAAGATACCTACCTTCATTTTCCCAGGCTCCAAAGACACTGAGTTAATTCGAGATTTTTATCCACCCAGATGCCTCCATGTTAGTTACTGTTAGGTGGACGCGCTCTATGGTGTGAATAACCTAGGGGCCCCTGCACATCTTCCAAGTCATCGTGGACACTACCCCCTGTGCCCACCATGCTCTAGCCTCACAGTTTCAGTCCCTCCGACACACCCAGCCCTGCTCGGACCTCCGTGTGCACAGCTCCCTCTGCCTGGACTGCCCTCCACCCACGCGGCTCACACGGTTCCCTCTCACACTTACAGTCAGCTCTTGAGAGGGGTGCGTCCTGATCACCCTTCTTCAAGCAGACCTCCCTGTTATTTTCTCTGTCTCAGCTTCCCGCTTACTTCCTTCAGTATTCTTATAAAAACATGTACGTATTCGTATCTCAAAGTATTAGTATCTTTTCGCTACTCATATGAACTACAGTAGCTGGGACACGGCTTTCCAAGAGCGTGGCCGTGTCTCCTGTTTAATACTTGCATCTCTAGAACAGAACTGGAATGCAAAAGAAATTCAGAAGGGCCACTTGTCCTTACTGCCTTCACGTGCGGTGACAGCAGGTAAATCATAGGACCTCTCTGGATTTAATTCATTCTTTTCATTAAATGGGGGAGAGGCTGAATTAAATACTAATTTCCTGCCAATTTTACCATTGAAGCTTATTTCACAGCTAATACCTACTGACTGGGGTTTAGGAATTAATCTTTTTTTATATTTACTATGTAATCAGTAAAAATTTGTTTTCAAGTCTCTAATCACTAATAAATTTAATATTGCAAGAATCTTCAGACTTTTTTTCAGGTAAAAAAAAAAAGTCTGGGAAGAAAAACTATTCATGAGCTTCCATAACATTTTTAATATCTTCAAAGTGTATAAGGAAAAGTCTAATGTATGAAAAGAGTCTGAAGTAATGGAGTTTTTATTTTTTTCATGAGTTTGGAATTTATCTCCCCCACCAGAGATGATGCCCAACCTACAACAGACTGCAGTCCAGGTTGGAAGTTATAATTTGCTGACAGTCACATTTCAAGCACATCCGAAATTAGCAACTAATTCTTTACACATGCTTTATTAATAGAAGACTGAAATTCAGAGATTAGATTAGAGAGAAGCACACTAAGTGTGGAGAAAATAAACACAAAGAAAAATAGTCATTTCAATATAATTATTATCAAGCAAACATGGTCATTAATGAAAGAAACTATGTAATCAATTCCTATGTTTTTATATCCTACTCAACAAGCAAAAATACAGAATTCACATGCGCAATTACATCACTGGTTGATTAACTGATCTATTGTATAATCAACCATACATCTCTGTTTATAATTTGGTTTACATAATTTACAGAGATCTAAAGGGTAACGTTTAAATTATAAAACTCTGTTTGGGTTTAATTAAAAACAGAAAGAACTTCTTCAGAAATACATTCTGGGAAAGAAAGAAAAGATAATTCAAAAAAGTGATCTTGGTTTGGCCTTTATAAAACACAATAAGCCAACAAAGCCTTTAAAGTCCTAAAAATAAAAGTTGCTGACACCTGGTAGTCTAGTGAATCATAAAATCTTTTTTAAGAATACTATTTATTGATTCCCCCCCCCATGGTTCTTCCATGCAGTACAGTAGAAAAATTATTAACCCTAAAAGGCTAAGGACAAAACCCAGATAGCAATAACAAATTAAGAGAAGCCAAAAATGTGTTTGCCGATACAAATTCAGCTGGCAGGTTGGCTGCGTATCCCACCCCTAGACATCTGTGAAGAATTTACACCTTCTCCTTCAGAGGGAACAAGAATAAAAGAGCTAACATTTATTAATCACTAATATGTGCCAGGAACTACGCTAAACAGCCGGTGTACATTATCCCACTGAATTCTTAAATTGTATAGTAATCTATCTGATTCCCAACATGCTTCAAGAGGACAAAGAAAAGTATAAGAAGCAAAGGGATATGGGGAGAAAGACAAAAGATCATACGCACTTTACCCAGAAAGAACCACCCAAACCTTCACTCTCAGCCTCTGTATTCTCGCTTTATGCACAATCCTAACAAGTCTACCCAAACACTCATAAGTCCTTCACAGATCAGAAGCAGCAAAGTGTAAGAGGATGGCGGCTCCTCCATGGACAGCCACGAGAAGTGGTCACTGGATTAGCGAGAGGAATGAGAAATCAAACACATGCAGCAAATGTCTCAAAGGTCACAGGTGTCCTGAGAACCATAATGAGGAAGGAAAGCGTATTACATACCATATTAGTCCTAGACAGCATCACTAATAAATATTTACCTACATAAGGAATGACCAGATATACAAGTCACGGCCATGAAGGTAATGTAACAGTGAGTCAGAAAATAATGGTTGAGATACGCTTCTAAGAAGGCAGGAAAGAGAGCAACAGAGGAGTGTGAACTATCTTTGGGCAGTTCATGGGCAAGACTCCACGTGGCCAAGGACTAGCTATCACAGGCATGCCATGGAGAGACTGCAGGGGTGGTCCAGGCCATCACACTGAAGGGGATTGTCATCCTTTCGCTGAGTGGAGGGTCTTGCCTTCCATTCAGAGGGGGGGAACCCCACACATCTGTGAGCCACAGTCCCAGTGCGGCACAATGAAAGGAGGAGTGCCTGCCTGCAGTCTCCTGGTCCCCTGTGCTGGGCTGGCACCCATAGTGCTTTGGCTGTCCGGCCACTGGCTAGCCCAGCTCTGCTACCTCTTCCTGTGCGCTCTTGAAAAAGCCACTGCGCCTTCCTGTTTAAAAAATGAGATGCTGGCTCAGGTAACCTTTTCAGTCCTTTGCGTTCTTACTATTTTGTTTTTAGTACTCAAAGGAAGGAACCACCTATTACCAGGACTCTGAAATGAGTGAAAATTTGACAAATGGTCAACACTTCCAAGCAGCAGAGTTTTTAAAAGCCACAAAAATGCACTCAGGTAATATTTACAGAAGGAAGATACTTTACTTAGCTGGAGAAAGATGCTATTTGTGCAGGAGATGTAAGAGGGCAGGCCGGTCTTGCCTGTCAAGCATTGGAACCCCACTTTCAGGTATTCCCTTGCAGCTGGAAACCGAGCAGAAAATTATTCCTTTCATTTCTAAGCTATTTTGGGAGACAACTTTTTTCCACACACACTGCAAATATTCAATTGGCACAACTCTGTAGCTTTGAAAGCATCGATATTGTGCAGACTCACTTGCATGGAAATCTATTTCTGTGGACCACTAAGCCACAGAAGGGCACCCCCACCTCCGGGAAAAGCCACAGTATAAACAAAATGTGTATTTTGGGGTGAAGAGGGAAGAACTCAGTGTAGAGAATAAATACACTAAATCAGTATTGACAGCAAGGGTTATTGACCAAATCGAGATGGAGGTTGCCATCAGCATCTTAAACAGGTCGTCACAGCAGGATCCTCTGGGTACCACCTGGGCCCCATGCTCCCCCACCCCCACAACCAATCAATCCCTTCCTGGCCTCGGGTTCCTTTAGTGAGCTGGAAAATCAGAACCAGTGAAATTCTTTTTATTCAGTCTGCGCTATCCTTGGCAGATTCTTTTCCATTAAAAGTCAACCTAGTAAGAGGCAGAAATAGCAATACATTAAAATAAAATAAAAAAATTGGATGACCAGTGTGGCTTGCCTGGGCAGCAGTTTACTACTACTTGATTCTTTTTGCTGTATGGAACCATTTTTAAACACCCTTCTTCATGCTGGACGGGGAATGAGAAAGAGGCGTTCGATGGGCTTGGAAACACACTCATGAGGCTGGGATGATTTTCTGAGAGTGGTAAAGCAATGACTTTAAACCTCTGACCTCTGACCTCCGTTGGATAGAAAACGACTGTTTAATCCCACCCAGACCTCTTACAAGACCCACCCTCTGGCTCCCCACCCTCTTTTGCCGTCCCAACTTCCCCCCCTCAACCTCAGCCAAATCTTCCTGCATCTGTTTTGCTTGGCCTCACACACTAGCATTCCAACAGATGCCACCTGGCCGCCGAGTTAAGATTGCAACATATTAGGCAAAATAAGAAACCTGCTCAAAAGGAAAAGCCATCTGCAGGGAGGTTTCTGGGAGCGATGATGGCTCGGACCGCAGGGCTGGACTCCGTCAGGGAGGTGGCTCCGAGCCACTTTGAGCTGTGCCCTGCCTGTGCCCTGCCCTTTCAAGGCTGAGACGGAGAGAATGTTCCCAGGAGCGCTCCCTCGCCTGGAACTCGCCACTGACTGAGGAGGACTCCATCGGTTCCTCCAAACCCAGAAGCTCTGCACAAGCCTTAGTTGGTCAGTTCAAAGAAACGAGGACGAACGGGCTGTGGCCACGTTATGATGCCTTGCAGGACTTCAGTGTAGAAGCAGGAAATCTGGAATTTCAACTCACGATATAAGGGACATTTTCAGTGGCTGAGACAAAGGAGCACCTATTGCCTTAGCAGCAACCTAAAAATTCTCTCCCCATCTCAGGGGCTCCATGAACTGAGGCTCTGCCTGTCTACTTCAAGTCCTCGGCCCATCACTGGAAACAGGATGAACCAGATAAAACAATGGCCTCAGAAATTGAGGAAAACAGATGCAAAACACCCCCCCTAAACACCACTTCTGAAGGGCCCGCCTCTCGCTGGGGGGTGAGGTTTGCAGGACAAATGAGCTATTTTAAAAGCTGTGTATCTGCTTTGTAGCCCACACATTATTCATCAATGGACAATATGCCTTATAATAAATGCAATCTGCAACTCAGAAGCAGACTCCCTGGCAAAACTGCAAAAATAAATCCACCCACGTCCTGGCACGACACAGGCAGCAGAAAGCGTCTTGAGAGAACACTCACTGGAGGGAATAAAAGCTTCTCATTTTCCAGGCACTGCAACGTGAAAACGACAGTGTCCGTCTTTAGGGTGACGGCCTAAGCACAACGCTAAGGTTAGACTCGCTCCTGAGAAAAATCGCCACTGACGCTCCTGTTGGGGAGAACAAACCTGCGGAGAGGACGGCAGCCCAGAGCCGCTGCCGAGTCCCTGCTCGGCCACCCCTCAGGTGACACGCACTACTCCGACGGCCCCCACCCCTGCCTTGCAGTCTCGGCCCAGGAGCCAGTGCGGTCCATGAAGACAATGTGGGATTGTGTCACTCCTCTGCTCAAAGCCCTCCTGTGGCCTTCCACCCCCATGTCCCCACAGTGGCCCTCCGTCCCCTGCCTACTCTCACGACAGTTCTGCCTTTCAGGTCTACGCATCTCATCCCAGGGCGCCTGTTTCGGCCACGTTCCCCTCCGCTGTTCTGGCCGTTCCCTGGCACACCTGGACCTCAGGGCCCCTGCATGGGTCCTTTCCTTTGTCCAGAACAGGCTGCTCCTGGCTGTGGGCACGGTGCGGCCTGATTGTCACAACCGTCTCGGGGAGGCCTTCCTGGGCGGCTCCGTGTGAACCCCACTCTGGCGGAGCTCTGTTCCCGCCTTCCCTGCTCATCTCCAGGCACTCGCCCCTGTTGTCTAAGGTCCTGTGTTTCCACTCACTGATTTCGTTCCTCTGCCTCCCCCCTGCCAGCGGTACTGCCTGAGGACAGCCTGAGGACAGAGGTTTTCGGGTCTTGCTCACTGCTGTTTACCCAGAACTTAGAATGGCGTCTGGCACGCAGTGAGTGCTTAATGAATTCATTTAATGAATGTTTATCATCTCATCCAGTAGCAACATCACGAATGATTTTTATTGGTCTCCAGGCCGCCGTACGGGGGAGTTCCACCCATTTGTTCCAGCAGCAAAAAAGTTCCAGCTATAAAAACCAGGGAGGTTTTAGAAAAGTCTAAATAAATATTATGATTCCATGACTCAGAAACACACAACCATCTCCTTCAGCCCAGCATCGGTTCTCTCCGAAGTACTCTGACCAAACAGAGGCACCACCACGGGACCTCGGTGGTGTGTGCGAGATCAGAAGCTCGCTGCGAGCAGGAAAGCACCAGCGAAAATGGGCCACCCTCATGTGACATCAATACCTTTCTCTGCGATGGGTGTGAGGCCTCCTTTCTCAAGGAAAAGGATCAACTCACTCTTCGGGAACAGAGAGAGTTCCTATAATCCCCCAAATTCCAGGCATCCGTCACAAGTTCAAAATCTTTGTGTCATGTAAAATATCTCTCTACCAAGAAATAGTACACCACTTGTTCAGTGTGGTCCCCCTGGAGACTGAAGGCTCAGTTGCCTGGCAACTGTCTCATTATATTCTAATCCTTAAGGTACTTCTTAAGGTCACATTACCTCTTAAGGTCACAGGTCTTCCTTTAAAGTGTAATAAGATTTTAGGCTACTTGATTTTAAAAAGAAATGCGGACCATTTCTCATAAATTACAAATGAAGCACCAAGTGGAAATCTAAACTCAGAGGACTAATGCCTAACAATTAGAATCAAAAAATTTTTAAACCACTTAATTATGTGAACTTCAGAAAGCATATTCTTGGGAGACTACAGGTCTCACAAGCAAAAAAAAACCACCCACATAAAACTCAATTCACCTACTTCATTTACATATTGGCGGAAAAGAAAATTTCAAATTCTAAATTCTGGGTGACAACTATATTGAAGGAAAGAGTAGGGGAGCATTCCTTTTCCAAAAGGTCTAACAGTTTATGCCGGGCCCTAACTGCACAGCCGCAAAGGGAAATTTTAACCATATCCAGTAATCTTAAAGGAACTTCTTTCCATCCATCTGTTCTTTGTAATGGCATGGGGCCTGAACCTACTTGAAAAGCAGAAAATAAAAACCTCTTTGTAAAGGCTTCTGCTTAGATTTGTAACAACTTCTGAGTTAATTCTACTATTTCAAAACAAGAATTACCGTACCTATAGTTTGCTTTATGATTTTAAACACTTTAATGGACGAAAGTCATTCTACAGTTTAATCGATGGATATTACCACCCAGTAATCGGAATATACTATGTTCAACCACAAATTCTCCCAACGTTATGCGTCATGGTTCTGAACCATTTCCATTTGGTAAAAGGTACAAAGTGATGCAACTTGGGGGTTGGATATTTCTGTCTTTACTGTTCATCCCTTTTTGTGACTCACCTACAGTTATTTACTTCCCAGGGCGGAGGGCAGAGAGGCGGGAGAAAGGGGAGCATTTTCTTGTGCTTCCTAAAACTTTTGTAACACAGATGTAAGTCAGTCAGCCGACATGTGAGCAGAGTCAAAGATATTGAAAAAAAATCATATTAATCACTAAGAAAAACATCTGTTGTTTTCTTGAGTTAATTTTTTTTCATGGTTCTTAAATTTAATACTATCGTGGCTGAATCTGTCCATCTTTTCTTTGTTTTTTCCCCTCCTTCCAAGGTTAGAAAATGTATCATCCTTCGCAGAACTGATACGCATTTCTTTTTCTACTGCTTCTTGTTCTATGGTGTGAAACATTTTATACGAACTTATTTAAATAATCTATATTTAGATAGACTTAGATAAATCTTGAACTTACTTTAATGCTGGTTTAGGTTTTGGATCCAACCAACACTACGAACTTTGTTTAAAGACGTATGCACATACAAGTGAATATGGGTAATTTCAATAGTGGAATAAATGTAGGTTCTTTTCCTTATTTGACTTGTTATTAAATGAGAAAGCGGAGGTACTGTATATGAATAGAATAACATTTCCAAATATCATAATGTAGAGCAAGGATTTTCTAACATAATATCATTTCAAACAGAAACACATGCAAAGAAATGCTGAGATATTCACGCCCTCAGCTCTTCTTCAGGATAGAGTCCCCGCAGCACAGAGAGAGAGCTGAGAGAGCCGGGCCCTGTGAAAGCAGGCTTACACGTCTGTGTTTGAGGGATGGCCCTACACTGTGATGTCACAGTGAAGGTGACAGGCATCTGTTTAATTCCTGCCACTCCTGCTCACTAGCTGGAATTTTCTTGGCATCTCTTTGTCCCTGCCCGGGCGTGGGCAGGTGCTCATAGACCAGCACTGTGGAAGGCAGGCGAGGAAGAACCTCATTCAACTCCCCATTTGGTGGGAAAGAGAGGAATTCTTCATGCTAATAACTATAACTAAAAATTCTCCAATAGCGTTTCCTACTAAAAAGCAGCTTGCGGAAACTTGCAGATCACAACCAAGGACATTCCTGGGCAGACACAGCAACCCCATCGCTGGCCGTCGCCACTACCTTCCCTCTTCCAAACAAGGCCCCTCCCACCGACCCTCGGATGACCGACCCTGGTCATCTTTCCCGATGCGCTTCCGACCTTGCCCTCCATGACAGCACTCCTGTCGCTCACAACCCACGCTGCCTCTCCGGGTGTAGGCAATCAGTCCCCCGCTGCCTGTGCTGGGCGTCCGCGCATTTCTAGTGCCCGCTGTGCCCAAGTGATGCTTCCGCCGCGCATGCCTCATCTCAGCTGTCCAATGTCCAGATGTCCATACAGTGCTTCATGGGCAGTAGTACTCAAAAATCACTATTTCACGCTTGTGAGATAAAACGAGTATTCTCTCTAATTGCACAATGCTCTCTCAGTTTCCTCGCCTTTAAGCTGACAGGAATTGGCCTACCTGACTCCAATGGAAACTCACAGCTCCATGCATTTACAAATATAAAATTTAAAAGTGACTCCTGCACACGTTGGCGGGAGAAGAATGCCAGACTGCAGAATCAGGGGCTTCTCCTGCTAACATAATTTCAGCCCAGGGAGCGGCCAGGCCCGAAGGTCCACTGCGCTTGTATAAAACTGTTCATTGCTTTGTCCTGTGCTACACCATCTGGGCATCCTAATAACACATGCTAATAAGTAGAATATAGTTTCAAGATTTTTTTAAAAAGCATGGTTTCTACCACAGTAAGAGACTAAATCAATTTAAATATTAAAACATCAAGATGTTGAAATTCTATTAAATTTAGTATCCCCCTGTTTTTTTCAAGTGGAAAAACACAATCAGTAAGCACACATGGAACAGATACTAAGCCGAAGGCGTTCTCACCACGAGAAAGACAATACGAACGAACCCCAGGGTCACGCCATCAGCATGCCACGTGCAGCTCAGGCTGACTCCTCAGGAAAGTTAGAGAGAGCTGGTAGTTGGGAAAAACTCCCCGCTTGGAAAAGGTGCTAGGTTTTCTGGCTGGAGCTGCACTCATTCCACTCTTTCCGCTCCACCTCAGCTTTTCTAGTCAACTCAGTTTTAAAAATCTGAACCAAAGCAGCATTTCCCCCTCCTTCAAAAGTGAAATACGTGCACACGCATCTTAAGAGAATATGAAAGAAAAGAGAAAGCTTCTCAAGCAGCATGGTTTATTATGAAGCTGCGAAAAGCCTCTCAAGAAAATGGGAGAGTTGTGACGTATGTGGATCATTCCATATATTGTAAAGTCTATCCGTTCTGGATTGACCTTCTGAGAGTGAAAAGGAGAAACTGTAAATCCACCCGACCATTTGAATCATCAAATACTTAATACGCCTGGGACCCCCAGAAAGAGGTAAGCAACCTGATGACAGATTATAGGCTGAAAGCATATTCCCCAAAGTTATTATATGGGGGAAGGAAAAGCCTCTGGACTCACCCTCATCTGTAAAAACTAAGTCACAGATGAAGGCGGTGTAAATTCCGAGGATCGGGAAAGGCCGCTTTCCTAGGGGAAAATCTAATCCCTTCCTCCCTGGAGGGATTTCCTCACTTTCTGCTTACCCAGTAGTATATGGAACAATACTTAAGACCAAAGTAAACACAGAATGGCTTCAAAAGAATAGGCAGTCAGGGCAGGCACTTAAAGGAACTGCTATAAAGTATCTGAACACCAAGTGTAGCAACATCAGCCAAACTAGAGAAAAGAGGGCCCTTTCCAACTCAATTTATGATACTTTTATTTCATTTCATGGCCTTTCTCTTCGCCTGAAGCACTTTATTCAACAGTGTCAAAATCTCACCCATGGTTCTAAAACAACCAGGGTACATAACAAGCAGCGTTCTTGAAATCCAATCTACTCCACCCTCCATCCTGAAAGCTCAACCTCCTGTTAAAAGGTGGTGATGCCTGGAGACCACCTAAGTGTCACTTCAGGACGGCACAAACCCGGCACGACATCAAAGATGCACTCTGAGGCCCACTGATGCCAGGCCACCTGTTTCCCTCACTCATTTATTTATTTACTTTTTAATATTCCTCTCTATCCCGGGTTGCCCAAGGAAGCCACGGTGGAATAATAAACAAGAGATTGAAAAAGGGGACCCTCCTGAGGTCACTACACATGTCGACGAGTACTGAGTTGAGATTACTTCTAAACATCGTTCAGTAATCTCCATTTGCCCAGAAGAAAAAAAAAAAGAAATCACAGACCTCTTGCAATACATATTTTGGCTCATATTTTTAACACTATCCCTTTAGGCCTTTTAAATTTCTAAATTGGAGCTGAGTGTATACAGCAGGTGGATTGTCTAGTTGGTCTCTCTAATGCAGGACGTGGAATTGTATGCTGCCCCTTATGAATCAAGGCACCTGGCTGATGGCCGACAGGATACTCACCAGCCAATTCTGGATTGAGTTCCCCAAGCTTCTTTAGGTATTTACAGTGGAAACTTAGATATTGTGGTATTAACTGTTTCAACATTATCCATGAATTTCCTGCCTTTTCCTCGTGACTGCAAATGTCTTGAAAGTATTGTTAAGAGTTTTGCACAGGTCAATGTATTTAGGGCAGTAAGCTAGCTCAGCAGTAATAAATCCGCTTGGTTATTTCAAGTTGCACAAATACGTTACCATTTAGATTAGCCTCAAGTAGCTTTAAGCCATGAACTTCTACAAAGAAACCCAGCATTTATTAAATTTTAAGGTAATTCTGACGCAGAGTCAATTTCTTCTGGTATTGTGAACTTTCATGTAGCAATAACACTTATTAACATGTATTATAAAATTACAGATTTATTTCAAAGCCTAGGAATTCTGCCTCCAGGCTCAGCCAAGTGAAGCAGCTGCGGCATTTATGAAAATCCTCTCAGAGGAGGTATCTAGTAAAGCCTCTTCCCAAACCCTGCCTTCATTTGTAAATCACACAGTGTGGACATTTTGTACAGGTAACATTGGATTGCTGACACCTCAGCCTATAAGAAGTAAATGCAACCCCTGGAAACATTACAGCAAAATGATGTGGTAAAATTGTAACATGTGGGAAATACCAGCTAGATGTTTCAAAGTTTCAAAACTCAACACAGCAAATACAAGTAAAGGCCCTTTTCTACAATGCAGGGTTCAGGGGCTGTACCATCGCAGAAGAACTTTTGGGCCCTGTGGTGCCGATTATCCACGGGACACACAGGACCGATGAGATGACAGAAGGGGGACATCACAGCTAGTTATTAAAGTAAACATTGCCGGGCATGCCTCAAATTCATGCTGCCCTGTGTCTAAGGCCATGCTGATCAAACACTGCGTGTTACCAGGTAACCTCTTTACCGTCCTCGGAGAGAGGCTTGTAGGTTACAGATACTTGGTTAAGAAGGAAAACACCAGCAGGAACACCCATCAGGCCTGTCCACAAAGACCGCTTCATTTAAACCTCACCATAAACCTGTGAGCTCGACATGTGCACCCTCACTTTTCAGCGATGAGGGAGTGCACTCAGAGAGGGCAACTGACAACCACAGGACGCAACAGCCCACCGCCAAACCCGGCTCTGCGGGCCCCCACAGGTGCCTCCTTCTGCCCACAGCCAGTGCTGCAAGGCACTGGGCACAGTTACTGCTGTCGAAATTTTCAGGAAGCACTCAGCTGCTTTCTTTGGCTACACAGGCTTTTCAATTGTGCAAAGAAGTACACAGTCTTAAAATTCCCGTGACACGTACACAAAGAGATACGGCGGTATACTAGTTATCTCAACTGACTGAAACAGTAAAGGAGCTCCAAGTCACACGGCCGTCGGGAAGGCGAGAGAGAGGACGCTCCTGCAATCGGATAGTTATGTAGACTACATGAAATAAACACAGGCACATTTCAAATGCTGAGGTGCTACGGAAACATCAGCTCTCACTGCGAGTCTTGTGTCTGGGTGTGAAAACACACACCAGTGTCAACCCTGTGCGCTGCCCACACTTTTCAAGACATCCCTGAAAATAGTTGAAATTTTGGTACATAATACGGGAACATTCTCACACATGACTACAGCAAGAGAAATGGGTACTCCACGCAAGGGGGGAAACTTTACAGAACCCAATCAGAAACCGAGTCAATAAAGGAATGCTAGCTCTTCTCCTTATCCATTACACGGTGGTTGTGTTTTTCAATGAAGAGTGCTTAAGATACATATTCACAGAATACTTTTTAGGGTAAAAAAGGGACACCGATTAATGTCAAAATTTTTCTGTATAGGAAAGCCACCCTTTTCTAAAAGAGATGCAAACTAAAATTCCTCCCAAATAAAAACCAGCTTGGATATTCCTCTGCGTTCAGTAAAATGAATGTTTAATCACAAGACACTGCACTACTTGTGTGAAGTGTACATCCATTGAGAGGCACAGGGAGGAGGTCAGAGGGCCTGCCCAGGAAGCAACGAAGAACACTGCCTTCACTGTTCATGTGTGCGGTGGGCGTCAGAGCGTGAGTCCTTGCCCCCTGCCCCCAGGGGCCTTCCTCCCTCTGTTTATCATAAAGACTGTGTGTCAGCAAGAAATCGAGACAGTCTGTGAAGCTTCCCGCATACCTAGCGTAATGTTATATGCCCAGTGGGCCTTAAACACTTAATAACATTAATGGGATTAAAAAGTGGCTCCCGAAGCTCATAAAACGCAGAGAGCCTCGCAGTTACTGTGCGGGAAACCGTGGTGAAAAGGGGCTTGAACGCTGCTGAACAGCGATTCAGCTTCCTTGGAATAACTCCAACGAAGTTTAAGAAGCTCACAACCAGATCGAACAACTCAAAAACTACTTTAAGAAAATCACTATTAATAATGCCACAAATTGAACTGAGACGATTGCAGACGTCTTAAATGTCGTAACCGATGACTGTAAGAACCAATTCTGCTTTACTGAGGGTTTCAGACCGACTGGAAAACCTGTCACCACGAGGGGTTTGTTCCCATGTATTTTTTTTTCCCTAGGAATCTATAGCTGGTTAACATTTTTTGGAGTCACGTTGCATTTTAAATTTATTTAAGACAGGATGTTTGGGAGGCACAGACTGAGAAAAGCACTCAACAAATTAACCCTGCAATAAGGTCTAAGGCATAGATTATAGAACTCGAGCACTTTTGCCCAAAGGAATCCTGAGTGATTTTCCCAAAGGAGATTCCTGACGTCATTGACAAGCCAGACTGCAGTAGATTTCGGTGAACTTTTCACGTACGCTAATAATGATATGCACTTCTGACCAAAGCAGAAGATATTTGAAACATCAAAACGGCGTGGTGGCAGCCAGACTGTAGACGCCCCAGTGAAATGTTTTCCCTCAAGATAAATAAGGCCACGGCAGCTGCTGCCGGCACTTCACGCCCCTGCCCGGATGAAACCCGGACAGAGTGTTGAATGGAGCAGACGGTTTTAGTACGTGAAAAGTTTTGGTTTTGCTTCTTAAAGGCACAAGTTTTGGCTTAAAAGAAAACCAGCTTCTTACCAACCACTTACAAATGGATGGATGGACACAAAACACACCTTTGAAAGGTGTGCTGAAAGAACTTATTCTCCAAAAAGAGCCCTTTATTCTAGAACTTAAATTTCCAAGTGTGAAGAAATTTGTTTCCCGCTACAATAGTCCCTGCAAGCATGTTTCGACATAGCCCTTGTATGGAAGGTGTAAGTCTTAGTATATTCTGTCTATTTTCTAATTACACAAGAAACTTCGAGCCAAATGAGACCGTAATTAGTTACATAAACCCATTTGTCTTTGATATCTCACTGCACAGATAACTTAAGATTTGGGTAATAAAACAGAATAGTTATCGCAACTTTAGGAAAGGCCTTCAGTTTGTCGATTTTCCTGTGTGAAGCGGCCCCTGTCCTGCCCACAACTGTTAGGACGGCACTTGCTGAGGGTGAAGGTTAAAAGCTATTATCATGTCAAAATTCTACTGAAATCTGAGCCACTGTATAAAAATGCCGTTGGTCCAGACCAAGGCAAAGCACTTTGACAGTTCCTAATAAAGGGGTTAGAGACAATAAATGGAAAGTGCTATAGAAGGAATAATAAGAAGAAATAGTTATACCTAACACCCAGAATAATATAATATTTGCATTTAGTATCTTATAACCCCTCCACACTGGTGAAAACCAATGATAGAGCTGTGATAAAGATTACGTAAGTGGCCAAAAGTATTTCTCAACATACGGCAGTGAATTAGAAGATGCTGTAATTGTACAGTAACACTCAGCCATCCACTTTGAAACGTTACAATTCACAATGAAAACCCACACAGAGTCCCCCGGGCATTTCACAATCACATCCTCGAACCGGTAATCATGAAATTCAGGGGGAAAATTCCAATTCAAAATATAAGGCGTCTGTTCTCTAATAAAAGCACATAGCAGCTAATGGTTACTAGTAACGGAAAGCTCACTGATGAAACTTTTCATCCCACCACAAACCGAGAAAGCTGCAGAGTCACCGTTTGCCTGGTGGGGTTCGCAGCTGTCTTTCTGTGCTCCATTCACTGACGGGGAGCGAGCAAGAGCACAGGAGCAACAAGGGCCGAACTCTGTTCTAGGGCATCTGGTTCCGCAGCTGGAGACAGGGAACTTACTGTTCTCTATACAGCATCCCAGCTTGGACTCTCGCACAGGCAGTGGCAGGCCTGGCAATCTGACCCGCAGCCAGTGTCCAGTCAGTTTCACCTTGGCCCATCGGCCAGTCTGCTTCAGAAACGCATTGCTTACCGTCCCCCTCTTGTCAGGATTAATGGGACAAAAAAAAAAAAAAAAGATAAATGATAACAAGGGCCGACCCTCTACAGCAAAAAGGCCATTAGGGAGAATTGGTTACACATTGTATACACTGATTAAGAGACTCGTCTCGAGATTTTGGCGATACTGTCTCGCCTGGATCAGAACTATTTTTAAAGGGAAGTGTGGTCTCGGGCTATATTTGCAGGCAGCTTTTAAATGCATTTCCAACGTTGGTGTGTTGAGGCACTGGCAGATTAATTTAAAGTAATAAAATGTTGAAATGCTTTTTATTCAGAAGGGGGGAGAAAGAGGGGGAGTGTTTGGATTTTCAAAACGGACAGAGTTGCTTGACTTTGAGGACCTGAAGCAAAGATATTTTCTGAAATGCTAACCAGTTTCATGGGCTCTACCAAACACTGGGGCACAAACTGTGCTCCCACAACTTTGCAAACGTTAAGTTACACTGGCCCGAAGCTCGGAAACTCCCGGAGGGAGTAGGAGGAAGTTTATTTTAATTATGCTGCACAATAAGCTTTCTGAGCTTGAGTCAGTCCTCTCCCACCGGCCCTCACAAGGAAACGCAAGCTAACTTACCGGGGCCCCGGCCACAGGGGAGGCAGGGCTGGTGGCGTTACTCTCCTGGGGATTCTGGTGAGATTCCTCTGGGCCCCGAGTCACAAGGATTCTGAAATGCTGCTGCCCTGCGTTTTGATCTTGCCTAATCTTAAAGGTGCAGCCCTGCCCCTGCGGGGTCCTTTCCACGGAGTTTGTCCTGTGGATTTCAGGGGCCACCCTACGGCCCCGAGGCGGTGTCTCTGGGTGTCCCTGGTGGCCCCGCTCCTCTGTGGGGCTGCTGTGTTCTGCTCGGGGCTGTGTGGGGTACGAGGTGCTCCTTTCCAGCCGGATGCGGGGGTACCGCACCAACCTGTCCCCCTTCGTGCCAGTGAACCCGAAGTTGAAATCACCACCCAAACCTGACACGCCTGGTGGTGGCTGCTGCAGCTGGAAGACAAAGCACCTCTTCCCAGAACTGCCAGAAGCATCTGGAACGTGCTGCAGGGACCAGCGCCTGGGCTCCGGAGCCGAAGGGCTGCCCTGGCCGTCGGCCCCGAAGGACATCAGCCTCACCTGGCGCACGTCGGCGCTGGAGGCTCTGTGCTGGATCCGGAGGCCGCCACCTTCGGGTCCCTGGTTGGCAGAAGGCTCGGCCTCCTCACGGCCATCGGCAGTGACCGGGGCCAGTATTCGGCAGCCACACATGCCATTGACTAGGGGGCCTGCATTCCGAGTGGCCCTGGGAGGGGAGCTCTCGGGGGTCTGGGGCTCAGGGGGCTCTGGGCAGCGGCCCAGAGACAATGACCCCGCATCACCGTCCAGGCCTTCGGGCGGCCCGCACGTGTCCGGGGCCCCGTCGGCCGCCTTGCGCTGCAGTGATATCTGCACCGAGGAGCTCCGGGTGGGCCGCGCGTCCACGGGGCTCAGGAGCTGCGGGATGAACATGGACGAGCTGCGCTTGAGCGCGCCCACCGCCTCCGGCAGGCCGCCGCCGTCCTCCGCTGCGCGGTGGGCGAAGAGGTGAGGGCCGCCCCGCCGCGGCAGGGTGTGGAATGCCATGAAAAAGTCGTCTTCTCTCTCCTGGTCGAGGATCTCTGACTCGGGGGCCGTGTTGCTGCGCCCAGAGCCAAAATGAAACCGAAGCCGATGGGCCATGGTGCCCAGGGGGGCAGGGGGGCGAGGGCGAGCGGCGACAACCCGCCCGGCACTGCCAGGAGTTAAAAACCGGAGACACAGACTCCAAGAAAAAGCGTCCCATCTGCCAAACCTTTAGCACTGCGGCACCGACAGCGACAGATAGCAGAAATAACCCAAGTGGCAAGCGGCATTCCAGGCATGATTGGATAAGAGCAAAAAGCCCTCATCCGCACTGTGACAGAGGGTAGGGCGGCCAGAACCACATGACCGCCGTCCCCCGCTCCAATGCCAGCCTGTGGACTTAGTGGAGTTTTCCCCCCTCTCGCTCTCATTTTTTTTTTTTTTTTTTTAAGCAGCCCAAGAGCCTGAAACAGCACCTTCCCAGCTGCTGCTTTTTTCCATCAGACAGGAGTGGCCCCAGCAGGGAGCTCTCGCAGCTGACTTCGGCAGCAGACACACTCCGAGCCCCGCTGCCATAAATCTATCGGCATCGCACTCACCAGACGGCTCTTGCCACGGAGCGGGGCACTTGGACTCTGTCGACCCCACGCGAGAGCTGGCACTGAACACACAGAGCAATACACTGTATTTCCCCACCTCCCCGCACCACTGAATGACGACGAGCAAAAATGCTCTGGCCCTAGAAAATCCTTTCCCAAGCCTCGGCGGTTACGGTCCTGTTATTTATGATATCACCACGCTCCCCTGATGGAATGCAAATGAATAAAACGTACTATAAATACGGTCGCACACCCCGCAGTATTAGTGCCCCTTTAATGTTGAATAATTAGACCATGATCCACAAGTCACAGAATAGCTGAGGGGCAGGAGCACAACTTGTAACACGGGCGGTGAGCAGTCGGCCTCCTGCTGCCTCCGCACTTTCCATTTAAAAGGCGTGTGTCTGTCTGAGTCGATGTCAGACACACTCTGACTGGCACTGAGGGACGTCCCAGAGAAAAGGAACCCAGCTGGAGAAAACACTGTCTCCCATATGTCAAGGAAGAGAAAAAAAATAATACACTGCCCCTCAACACAAAAAAGAAAGGAAAATTGAAGAAGGGTGTACGTGTGCATTTTGTTGTGAGTTAATTTAAATACCACACGGAGAAAAGACTGCCCGGAGCTGACTGTCTTCCAGTGAGAAGTCAGCAATATTCAGAGTTGGGATGCAAACACAGAATCCTGCTAGTTTTGCAAAGGGCCAAGAGGAGCTAAGGGAGGAAAAAAAAAAGTAAAGGTCCTCGTTCAAAAAACTGTCATCGGATTTGTAGTGAACTTGGATGTATTCTGTGTGTTTTAAACTGACAGTTTTCCATGACCCAGAAACCTGGGTTATTTAACAAAGAGGTTTATTTAGGAGGGAGTGAAAAATAGGAGGGGAAAATACCAAGCTGCAAAGAGGGACAAAAAGTTTATTTTAATATCCGCAAAGCATGACTTTGTCAACAGCTCTGGAGCCGAGGGTGTGGAGGAACTAACCCTGTGTTTACATACACGCAAACCTGTTTTCTAAAGGCCTGTGTCTTAAATGCCAAAAGTGATCTGTGGGAGAGAAATGGAAGCTGGCTTGTTTAATGCTAAAACTGCCAACCACCCCTACGGTCATGTATTGTCTTAGCTGGATTAATGGCCCAACAGAAAACCACCACCCGCAGGATTTGCTGCAGAGGAACAACGCTGCAGACGGCCTGGGGCCAAGCTAGGTGTCCCTGCTTTTCAGACGAAGTCTGTGTTCTTAGAGAACTGCACTCCAAGCCCTCTGGGTTTGCAAGTGCTCCTGTAGTTCTGGGCCCGTGGCAAGGGCAGCTCAACAACAGTCTTTGGGATGGATAATGGGAATGGGAAGCGAATTTTCTACAGTGACTTCCTCTTAATAGAAGAAAATTAAGTAATGAATTAAAGCACATCCGACAAGAGGCAATTTCCCCTCACACTTGGCCCTGCCTTCACCTTAAAGAAGTGTTATTATACTCAATAAATGAGAATGAGGATTAGTCCACCACTGCGTAGATGACTCCTGGGACTTAATGCCATTGCACCCAACACTGCCGAACTCACAGTCTTTGCTGGGTGGGGGTGTGGGCAGGGGGTGCCAAGAAGTGGACCCTCAGCAGAATTATGCAATTTAACAAGAAAATACCTTCACGCCCAGAGCAAACCTGAATTAGTGACGCAGTACAATGAAGTATCACCCAAGGTGAAAAACGGTGAGTTCAACACAAAGCCACCAAGACCCCGAATATGTTTGTGACGGATCCGAATATGTTTGTGACGGAAAAGCTATCGGGTGGCAGGCCGGAACCTGCTGGTTTTCTAATTTGGAGAACAATACCAAACAGAGGAAATGAAATACACTCCCAAATTCTGTAAACAGGGTGAAATGCCCGGCTATTCACCACTCCGGGCCTGAGACTAGGAGAGCCGCGGTTCCCTCTGCCAAGGCATCGCCACTGACCTCGGTGTCTGAGTCACCAAGGGCCCCAGATCTCACCTCTCTCAGTGCCAAGGACAGGGAGGTAGGTGAGTAAGCTGAATTCTAAGGCTCCTCCAGATCAGTCTACCACCTTCAAGCTATTTAGCAACTTGGAGTTTCCATTGAGTTCTACAGCAAGGAGCGTTCATAAGAACATTCATTTTAACCTAATAATACACATAACTTTCAGGGAAAGTAGGTTTGAGTGACAATGGACTACACTGGGTTGTAATGCCACCTGTGAGAGTACCTTACGCTGGCACACACAGTTCGTTTTCACAGCAGGAACACCTGACTCACGGGTCCTGCATGTTTACATGCTAGTCAGGGAAGTGGCAACATGCTTCGGGCCAGGTTTGCTCCTGCACTTCTACCTCTCAAACGAAGTCTTAGTTTCACTACATGCAAATCTACAAATATAATATATACATAGCGATATATCTGTCTCTTACCTAGCTATCAATCTCTGTGTAAAATACTAGCTTGTTATCAGTCTTCCACCTCAGGCATCCCTTTAGTTCTTTAAAGGTACTTTCTATTAATTTCCCTGGAGGAAGTACCACTTTTAAAATACAGCTTAATTTTACCTGCTAAATATAGACTCACATTTTGCTCCCTACTGTTAATTAGATTTTGGTTTTCCCAAAGGGAGGTGCCACGGATTCGTATTCAAAATCCCTGCAAGGTTTGTCTGCGTGAGTGACGGCCTCTTTACAGGCCTGCCGACTCTTCTGCGTTCCCAACAGAAGACCTAGGCATGGGGATCGGTATATCATCAGTGTGACCTCCACTCATATTTACTGTGATTTAACAAAAAATACACACACACCAACACACTTTCTGTCCTAGCCATACAGGAATAGTTGTTAGAATCATGAGCTAGTGATGAGCAAAGGTAAAGTCTCTACGGGGGGAGGGGCACGTACACTGTCGGAAGTACCACACAATCAGAGCTTTAAAAGATGCTGCTTTAAAAATTAAGTTTTTTTTTTTTAAATGAAGCAAAAATAAAAACTGGGACCCACTTACCAATCTGTTTTCATCAAATACTTCAAACAGGAGTCTGTGATTCGATGGGTTTACCTATTGGGACATAAAGAGTATTTCAAAAACGGTCAGAAATAATTGAAGGATGAAATAAAAGATAAAGAACAGAATGCTTTATAATGCACCCACATCAACTGTGTAATCTGAATAACTGACTTCTTCTGGACATCCTGTGTCTGCTAAATCGAGTTTCCCATTAGTTATTTCTGTATTGTTCTATGCCGAACAGTGAGGTATATTAAAAGAAAAAATGCTTTTAGCTGCTTTTCTAACATGAGAAAGGACAATTCTAAATAGTTCTAAAGAGTTTTGCAATCCCCTCCACAAAAGGTATGTTCATGCCTCTCTAGACCAGTGATTTTCAAACTTTTTCACTTCATGGCAAATATAAACTAATTACTAAAATTCTGCAGCACACCAAAAAATATACTTCTTGTTGATCTGACAAAAAAATAGGTATAATTTTGATTCATTCATACCAGACAGCTATAGTTGCGTTGGCTGGTGTCGCTTTTTAATATGACAAGCTAAGAGAAAAGAGGTCAGTGCCCTGACTAAACAGGCAGGTATTGCAGGTTGTGGAAAGTTTTGCAGCACGTGAGTTGAAAATTGCTGCTCTAGACCCAGGTTACACCTGCACAAGTTCTACACCTGAGGGTATGTCGTAGACTAATAATAATAATAATGTAATAGCAATAATTAAAATAATGAAAAATAATAAAAGCAGCTAATTACTATATTGTGCTTATTTTTCCAGGCACTATCTTCTCATTAAATATCAAAAAATACTTGATACTGTTTAATCCTGACCACGCCCTATGATGTATAACTGTCACCCCAGTCTTACAAAGGAAGAGCTGAGACCATGAAGTCAACTGCCTCAGAGCCCACAGCTAGCATGCAGGGCACCCAGAACCCCAACCAGGTCTGGCCTGCTTGTCTCCAGGGCCCATGAACTATTAGAGAGACAAAGCAAGAAAAGATGTCCCCCACTTCCAGCAATCGTGGGGTCAACGTCAGAGCTAGTGAGCTTTCCATGTCTTTTTGCTTCTTTCTGTCTCTTTACCAAAACCTCCCCCAAATGGCAGGAATCATCATTCAGACTCAAGAATCATTTCGTAATAACCAACTACGTAGTATGAGACATGGTGGTAGGAGCTCTCGTCTACATTCACACGTAATCCTGGACACAGCCCTGTGTCCACGCTCTCTCCTACGTGAGAGATAAGGAGTCTACAGAGAACATGAGTCCTTGGGTGGACTTTCCAGGGTCACGAAGGCTGCATGTTGTAGAGCCCGAGCGGGGACCCAAGTCTACTGTCATGGAGTTCCTGCTGCTTCGTGGTGGAGAATGGAATGGAATGACGTTTGACGCACGGCACAGAGAACGTGACTTGTGCCTCTGGCCCCTTGGCCTAGTGATGGAGCAAGCAGCCGGACGGAGGGTCTAGTGTCTGAGCTCCGTGCAGTGTTGGGCTGCTGACCAACACATCCACAGGTTGTAGCAGGAGCCTGCACATAGTAGGCTTGCAATAATGGTTTGTGGAGTGAATAAAACAAAGGTATTTTTGTAAAAAGCCAAGAAAAAGAGAGTTTACATATGTATACAACCAAGATTAGTTGAACAAATTTTTGGGTGTACTAAAATTGACATAAGTGTGACCGAGGTGTTAAACTGAAAGGGGCGTGAGTAATTTGGAATTTTACAGGTGGAAAGCTCTATTTGAGAGTTTACTAAGGGCCGGTAACATCTATCTGCCCCCATTAGCTTTTTAGTCCTTCACGAACTAATTTTAATTCCGTCCTATACACAGGATCTCACTACGTATTTCCATATCAATGCCGTATTTCAGCTCCCAACATAACAGAAGCCGTACATAGTGATCTAAGTTTGGAGCACACAAAACACTACTGTGATTGAAAGAAGAAATCAGGACCAATTACAATGGGTCTAGTGATAATAATGTTCTTTGGGAATTTACTCTGATCAAAAGATCTCCTCTGGAACATTTCTGAAGGTAACGTAGTTTTTAATATCACAGCTATACAGATAATGAAAGTATACTCATTTTGTCCTGGCCAGTGTGGCTCAGTTGGTTAGAGCATCATCCCATAACCAAAGGGTTGTGGGTTCAATTCCTGGTCAGGGCACATGCCTAGGTGGTGGGTTCAATCCCTGGTCGAGGCATGTAAGGGAGGCAACTGATCGACATTTCTCTCCCTTCCTCTTTCTCTAAAAGCAATGAAAAAATGTCCTCAGGTGAGGACTATATATAAATTTTGAAGAGAAAAAAATACCCTTTTCTTTCCATTACATACCTGAGCAGTTTAATATTTCCTAAATTTCAGTACAAAAACCCCAGCAACCACCACAAGAACTCGCTGAATAGTAACCTGTTAATTCACAGAATTCAGTTATTGCTACATGTAGCTAGCTCTTCTAGGCATTAAACGGAAAAGGTTGAGGAAATTTTATCTAATTCAGTGATATTTAAACTCCAGAAGTAATTTTTAACTACGCACTCACACTAAATACCTGAATTACAGAGATTTTCCTTTCATAATTGGTAATGGTTAGGGTTCTTTGTAACCGTGTTGCCTCTAGTGTTTCAGCCTATCTCTAAAAGAATATGTAACCCACATCTCACAGAGGTAATTAGCCAGTGGTTTAATGATATTTTACCTTATTTTAAAAAATATTTTTGAATACAGAAGCTAAAATACGATATTTGGATCATTTCCTTTTCATGTCCCTAAAACATTTCCAAATGAAACAAATCCAGATTTGGTCACCACTCCTCACAGTCTTTGAAAATTTGGGGCATCTCAGGAGGCTACCAACCATTTCTCACAGTAAAAGGCATTTCACAAAAAAAATGTTAACAAGCTTTCACACAATATGAATCTATTAGGATAATAAATATATCAATTTAGTTATCAGTAACAACTGTTACATAAATGAAAGACTTACTCTAAAATAAAATTCTTCATTCCATTTTGGGTTCAGCGTCTGGAAGAGAAATTATCTTGTAATATCTTTTACAGTCTTTGAAACTAACAGTTACTAGTCCAAATGCAGTCCACATATTTTGCTTAACAATTTTTTTTATTAAAAAAAGCTATGAGAGTCTTAAAATCGCAAAAAAAAAAAAAAAAGCATTTAGTCAATTATTTGAGACCATTCTATAAACCAAACTAGATGGGGAAGGGATGTATTTATGAAACAGATGATTCATAGACAAGAAACTATAATTTGCAAGCTATCAACCAGAAGGAATAACATTGGGAAGCTATCACCATGAAAACATAAAGATATCTTTGAAGAAATTAGCATGGATATGATTATCCTATCAAGGAGGAAATAAATTTGGTTCACTTTCCTCAACCTGCAGGCAAACCCACTTTGGAGAGAAATAAAGCAGGTGGAGAGAGGGTGAATGTGTTCACTATTTATATAAATATTCAAATCTGAAGAATATTTTATAAGAACAATATTGATGATCAGATATATAACAGGAAAAAATATGCCACTTATAAACCAAAAGTAAATTATTTTCCCCAAAATATTCTTCTCCCTATCCTTCGATCTTTCTATCCATTCATCCATCTACCTCCGTATCAATCCATTTAAGTGTACATTGCACAAGAACATTGAAAAGATATTTTGTCCTCAGCATAGACAATAGATTGACTTCAAACATCCTCTGAAACTAAGATGAAACAGACACTCTAAAAAAATACATAAACATACGCACATACATGTAAGTACATATGCTTGCGCATTTTGGACATTCGTAATACTCTTAAATAAACACAGGTTTCAAAAATTACATGTAAAAATTTCAGACTGAAAAATCATAACCTCACCAATGGCTACAGATATTTTGTAGTCAGAAGATTTGGCTTTATTAACCTTATTTCCTTTAACATGCTAGTGCAGGAAGAAGCAAATAATAAAAGTAATAATAACAACAACACAATGAACTATAAATTTTTAAAAAAAAACACAGAATTGGTATAACACTGAATTGGCATTTTTAAAAAATCATCACCTTCCCCACCCACAACTCAACAGTGAATCCAGCCCCAAAAAGCGAAGGTTTCATACTTTTAGCTATGAATGGAGCAGGGATGGCATGGGAGAGAGGAGGGGGAGGGGAGGGGGCCTAGGCAGCCAGGGAGAGGGATGGCAGGCCCAGGCCTGCCCTGGGCTGCAGCGTCCTGGGGACCAGCTTCATGGAAATGCAGAGGGGAGGAAGCAGAGGGCAGGTGAGGTAAGAGCACAAGGAGAGACCACAAAACGCATGAAGGGCCAGGAGCACGGCCACGCGGAGAGAAGGATGGAAGCATTTCTTAGGCCCCAGCAATCCCAGCACAGTAAGTAATACGAACCAGGAGGCTGGCTGCCGAGCAAACAGAGCAGCCCCGGCCGCGCGGCACCCTCTACCGTGCAGAGGAGGAAAGAGGCCCTCCCCTCGGAAGCAGACACTTTTGAATATCCCAAATCCCAGGTTTCGGCAGCTTTGGTTCTCCGTTCCCTCCGCGTTCAGCAGGAGACCAGGTCCCGGCTTGCCTTCCCTGCACGGCAGGCCTCCACTCCACTGATAAGTGAACCGGTGACAGCGCCTAATACGCCTAACAGAGCAAACAATGGCCTCCCTCCTTCGCAGGCATCCTCCCCACTAATCAAAACATTTTTAATGCCAGGCCGAATGCCAGGTGGAGGACACACTACAGCTGCCGCTCCTCACACAAATGACCTGGTCGCGGAGCCCAGGCGTCTGCACAATAGCAGGAGAGTGACTATTTTTTAAAAAAAGCTATTAAGCTCTCCAGGAAATGCTTACCACACTGTTATCTCACTGCCCAAAGGTAGCGAGGGAAAAATAGTGGTCATCCATAAACAACACCGAAGCACAAAGAATAACAGCACTTTAGATTTTTAAAAAATGCATCTTTATCAAATGCCCCCACTATGGACTAAATATTTTATATAAACACGGAGATAGATGAATTAAAATATAATCATGGAAACATCTTCAATGAAATCATGTATGTGGAATTCATATGCACACAAACGTAGTTTTATTAGTAGTATTTTTTAATTGGTTTTCATGTAGCCAACCAAGTATTTTGCTTCCTTTGGAAATGCTTGTTTCAAGTTAAGCCATCCCTTTGTGCCTACCAAATTCCCCAAGTGACTCTATCTCATCAAACATATTTTAAATTATTTTAAATCTCTTTATGCAAAATAATGAGCCAACAATAGCAAACCCTTGTTTTGCTGTACTCTTTGCAGGGGAAAAACTTGCTACTTGTAATAATCCTCATTTTAAGAATCCTGTTTTCAGACATTTAACTACAAGCCAGAAACACTGAAAAGTTTGGTCTATCTTGAATTTATAGATTTAATAATGGAAGCCACTTAAAATAAAAGTTCTACCATCTTAATTTTAAAATATGAACTTCTACAGAACCAAAATACATAATCTAACTGGATTAAATGAGGGCTAAAAGGAAATGGAATTAGCATGGGTACCTACCTTTTTGATTGTTTTTGTCTGTACCAAAGCAAGTTCTCTATTCTCATCCGCTACGTACAGTGAAAGTTTCACATATGGATCACTGTAAGAAAACATTTCAGATTTAATAGGATTATACTTTGCATTTAAGAGTTACAAAAAAACCCCCCAAATTAGCCCAAACCTAAATGAACATGCAAATTCAGTTAATAATCCCACTTATGTAAATTCCGCAGATGAAGCAGAAAAGTTTTCAACACACCTACTAAGTAAACCTACGGAGAAGTTTCTATCAGTGACAGCCGGCGATGTCTATTTAGAAGCGAAACTATCATGAAACTGGTAGTCTAGCTTTAAGAAAAGTTTCCCTAGTAATTCAAAATATTCAATCTGCTGTAGTTTTTTTCCTAAACAATCAGCTTCTGAAAAGATTTCAAGAAAAAATATTTAAAAGCATACAAAATTTGTTCAGGTTAGCACAATGTAGCTAAAAAATTTAGCTCATGTCTTATTTATATTGATTTCTACTATTTACATAAGAATTATTATTTTTTAGTGGAGGTAAAAGATATTGTTCATCTAAACCAACAGCTATCATCTTATAGATAAAAACAAAAACTCAAAAACAAAAAAAAACTAAGGCCCAAGAAGTCAAGGAAAATTTGCCTAAATTTACAGATTTCAGGAAAGCCTAGATTAAATTTTAGGTTTCCTGACTGCCAATCCTATTATGTCCTTGGGAAACTGAAACCTTTTGACAAGAAGTGTATTAAAGGGTTAATTAACGTGAACTATCTATCTACTAAGAGTTTTGATAAATCCACTCACCTGTTTTGTTAACCTGGGATAGCTCAGATCTGGTCAAACTATGCTCTACAAAAATTTGAGATCCACGTTCTTCCATTTTATACCTGACACCCTGAAAATTTAGAAAGGGCTCCCATGTATTCAATCCTGCAATTTCCACTCATCTAATCATATACAGCTGATAACTGACTTCTACCCGCTTGGAGAATTATCCTTCAGAGGCTAAGCCTTGACTCTGTAACATTTAATTTGCAACTTCTAGGACATTTGCAAAGATCACACAGAGTGTTGTTAAATGCTGAAGACTACATTGATTTTTATCTGGTGCCTCAATAAATAGGCCATCCTTTAAGGAAAGAGAAAGATGAGATAAAAGTTGGGCAGTAACAGGACTACATTCAATATCCAAAAAACAGATATCAAAAGTCAGTGGAAAAAAATATATATAGCCTTTATTATGGTGTTTATTACCCATAAAGTACATCTTAGTGTAAGCTATACCACATCTCTTTTTAAAAGAAAACAGCAACAGAATTTGCTCCGTTACACTCTAAACATTCTGGTTTAGAAAAAGGCTAGATTAAAGAACGCCTGCTTCTTTTATAGAGCCCTCTACTTCTTTTCGGGACTCCTTCAGCCTTAGAATGAAGATGAACCAGGCGACAGGTCTAGTCTAGGTTTCAAGGCCCCAAGAGCACCTTTCCCAGCCGGAGTCAGGGTCCCGGTACAGAGTCCATTGCCATGTGCTTCTCAGATTTGAGCAGCACTGCCTGGGAGAGGGGGCAGTTAACACACAGGCTGCTGGGCCCCATCCCCAAAGACCCCCCAAAGATCTAGTAGGTCTGGGGTGGGACCCCAGAATTTGCATTTCTGACAAGTTCCCAGGGATAACAATGCTCTTCCTCCACGAACCACACTGAGAACTCATGTTCTTCTGGACAGTGTTTGAAAAGAGTATTTCTTTAGCTACAGAAACTAATATTCTATTTCTAGCCACCAAGCATTTGCTAAAAAAAGCACCGGGCCTGATATCTCTGTTATCTCAAGCACAGGTTCCCAGTATGCCTTGGAGGTGCACGCGCAGGCAGACACACCCGCAAGCCCACATCCTGCCCACTGCTGTCTCTCGTTTTCCTGGCCCTCGGCTACCGTGATCGCTGCCCATTAGATAACCGCAATAAAGACCTGAGTGTTCTTTTAGTAGAACATCCACGCTCTTCTACGAATCACTCATTGACCTCAGTCTGTGTCCCCTCAATAGTTTACAGTAAGCAACACACACCGTTGGGGGTTGACAGGGGCTTCCCTAAGTCTGGGACGATGTGTCCCAGCTCTAACAAGGAAGGCGCGCCTGGGCATATCCAGGTACAAGTAGGGACCAGGGTGTCTCCAGGAAGTATCAGCCAAGAAACTCCTGAAAGAGAATTCAGCGTGAAGAGAGAACCAAAGGCCAAGCTCTGGGTGCTGATGAAGGAACAATGGGGTACAAGTTCAAGGGGTGGGAACGCAGGGTACGGGATGGGCTGGTTAAAGGGCAGGAAGATGTATGTTCAAGGGAGGAGCTGGTGGGAGCTGCCCAGGCTGGTCTCAGGTTCCTCCTCCCTTTCTGATGGTACAGCAGTCCCATTCACATCGACAAATATTTACTGAGTACCAACTACATTGCGAGGACTCTGCGAGGAGCACACTCCAGTGCCGGCCAGCTGGGGGGAAAGGGTGAGCCAAAAAGGATATCGACGCAGGTCATACGTGGACATCTGTGCGTGGCCCTGCCTAGAACAGCTGAGTGAGGACGACTGCATCTGCCCACTTCAGCGAGGGGAAGCTGGAGCACATAGCAGAGACATGGGCCAGGGCATCCGGCATCAGAACACGAGCAGGACGGTGCCAGAGCAGCCTGGACGGCAATCCATTCCACCTCAGCTGTCAGCATACCCGGCACCAGCACCAGCACCACCACTACCACCAGCCCAGCCCCCAGCCCCCGGCCGGCATCCAGTCTTCACCTGTTACACACGAGACACTTACACGCATGTCTCCTTTGGTCCTCACTGCAAGCTTATGAAGTCGGCACCTTTTTCAGGTGAGAAGACGAGACAGACATCAGGCTGCTTGCCCGACGTCAGTCAGTAAGTAGGGGAGATGGGAAGGGAGGGATACAGGCGTGCTTACTCCGGAATCTGGCTCCCCCAGTGCACGCCACACGGCCTCGCTGCCCGTGCGGCCACTGACCACCAAGGCAGCTAGCTGCAAGGAGTGTCTAGGGCAGGAGCGTCTGCCATTCTGCCGTGTTGGAAAGCATTTTGGATGTGACTGTTATTATGATACAATTTTCATCTTTGCTGTGGTAGGAGGAGGAACAAGATGCCTGAGCTAAGTGTCCGCCGTGGAAGGCCACACCTTGAGATCTTATTTTCTTTTCAACATTCCAAAGAACTAGCTGTGTAACTTTGGACATGTCGCTTCTGCGTGGTGAGCCTTCATTTCCGCATCTCCCAAACAAGGGGGTTGCGCTGCATCAGTGTTTTCGAAATGCAGAGCCTCAGTTCTGGACAACTGCCTCAGGACAGCCACAGGCTACCATTCCACCACAGTCTCTTTTATATATTGGGCTTCTGTATAAAAAAGTTTTGGACAGGGTTTTAGAACTTAAAAAAATAAAGTTTTAAGGAGACTAGACTGGATGGCCTCTTTTAGTTAGAATATTATGAATCTCAGAACAATTCAAACTCGTTTCTCATTATTCATAAGAACCAGAGCTCCATCCATCCTGGGTAAACACAGAATTTCCTAAAGATAGAGGGGCAAGGGGGAGTAAGACTGGAACCTCTACCAAGAGGACATACAGGGAGAGGCCAGCTTTGAGTATGAGAGGCTACTCCTAACCATCAGTGGGTGAATATTTCCCTGCACAAGTTACCCCCCAGCCTCTAATCAACTAATCTACTAGGTACCAAAAATGTATCATCTCAGCCACCAAAGCAAAAAGGGTGTGTGTGTGGGGGGGTTGGGCGGGTCTGGGGCAAGCCTAAGGGATGGCAAACCTCACCACCAGCTTCTTTTCAAATGCTTGCGTGTTGTTTTAAGCCCTGATGGCCTTCGTTTCTCAACACGGTGCTCTACAGGAGCGGTAAAAGGAAGACTTCAGTTCCCAGAGCCTTTTCCCACGACTGCATACGCGCCCTCTGAGAAAGACCGAAGTCCTGGAAGAACCCTCTGCACCCTGAAGCTGCACCTTGCAGATCCTCAACGCATTCCCTGCCTTTGCTACAGGAGGTCAGCTGAGTCCAGAAGTCAGTGGTCAGCTCTGTTCCGATAACCTCATCTCTGCTAAAGCCTCGGAAAGTTTAGGAAGGACACACAAGTAGCTCAGCAGCGATTATTATCAGAGCAGGTAGCACAGGTCAGAGGAACAGAGGGTTCTGTTTTCATGTTACTCCCTCTTACACTGTTGTAAGATTTTGTTGCTGTTGTTCATCATTAATACGTAATACTTTTATAATAAAGCGGGACAGGTGGGGCGTGGAGGGGAGCAGGCAAGCAGACCCTTTATCCCTTCTCCAATGGTGCTTCTGCATTTGACGCCCTTGACCTTTCCATTGGAGTCTCAACTCTCAGCCTCACCAACCTCTAAGTGATCTTCAGACAGCCACATGATCACTCTTAACTTTAGACTGTGTATGAATGAAATGAGACTGGCAACTCCTAATGCAAAGTTACTTTGAGGATCAGAGAAAATGAGGTATTAACACTAGCACCCAGCTCACCACCAAGCACACTGTACGTGTGCCCTATAGGGGACAGCCACGGAAATTGGGATTCTATTCTTTTTTCTCTCGCAGGACTTTTGAGGGTCTCTGTTACTTCTCCTGAGCTCCTACTTCCACTGTGATTGCTGATTTGATCTGGCGCAAACATCTCATGGTACACACTGGGTGCCCCCAACCTCAGCACACCAAGTTCTCCCTGCTTCCTCAATACTCAGACTGTGCAGAAGCCCCCTGGGGATGCTGGGTGGAGATGAATGAACTGGGAATCTTATCTACAACAAAGTTCAATTTAGCTGCACTGCCCTGGAGGCTGGTGCTCAGTACAATCCAGGGCTCGCAGTAACATTACTCCCTAAGCAGCTCAATGCTTCCTGGATTAGGTGAGAAGTCCTATTTTGCAAAAGAACCTGCGGCTCCTTTTTACTTCCTCTGCTAGTAAAGCTACTTAGGCATCACATTCTCTCTTTTCAGCCTTTAAAAGGAGACGAGGAACTGATAGTAGGATTCAAATACCATGCTATTTACTGAGTGCCCACCATATTCCAGGCAAGGAGACATCTGTGGGGGGCAACAGACACAGTCCCTGCCCCCATGGGGATGGGGCACAGAGGAGGAAAGCAATGATTGTGGCTGTGAGCCAGAAATGGACCCTCGAAACACAACCCAGCAGCACTCCTGACCTCAGGTACATCTGTGGCACCTGTCGTCAGGGGTCTGGCCCCACGCCAGGCCTGCTACATCACAATCCCCAGGGTTGAGACCTGGGACTGTTCACTGACCAAGAGTTCCAGGTGATTTCTATGCACTGGTCCTCTTCCCTCCCCTGGATGACACACCCCAGCCCCCCACCTAGCCCTCCACCAGAGCGGAGTCTCTGAGGCCCAGGCAGGAGGGCCCAGAGCAGAGTGAGAGTTCCCCAGAGGGAAGAGCACAGGCGAAGGCCCAGGAGTGGGCTGGAGGACTTGGGGACAAAAGGTGGCTGGGGAGGGAGCCCTGGTGCAAACCACAAAGGCCTTGCATGCAATTAAAGAGGGGGCCATCGCCCTGGAGCTCCACCCTGGCTCCCCCTGTTCATAGCTGCATGCCTCTGGAGAACTCATGTAGCCGCTTTAGGCCTAAGTTTCGCCACCTATGTAATGGGGATAATAGCAGTAGATCCTTTATAAGGAGGCTGGTGGGAAGATTAAAATTACGACAGCATCTGACATATAGTGAGCACTCAATAAATGTTAGCCACTGCCATCATCATCATCAGCAGTAGCAGCATGGGGAAGATTCATAGTCAGACTGGTTACAAGGCGATAAAGCAGTGGGTTGGAAGACCAGCCGGAAGCCTCCTGCACCAAAGAGTGAGAAGGGTTTCAACAGAAGTGGCGAGGATCCAGAAGAAAGATCAGGAGCACACCCAAAGGAGTACTCCAAAATGGGTTGCTGAATGAGTATGGTGAGCAGGTTGGGAGGAGATGCTGGCATCCGCGCCAACCTCCAGCTCTCAGGCCTGGATAACTGCATGCAGTCCTAAGCTACGAAATGGCACTGGTGCTCCGGCCCCTTATTGGACCAGCAACATCAGCCACGGGAGAGCAGGACGTACCACAGACAAGGCCGCCCTGGCCATTCTGAGAGACCGTGAACTCCAAGGAAATGCTGATGGCCTTGCTTTTGTAACTCAAGTGCTTTTACAGCTCTCTAGACACATCAGCCCATCACACACGGGGCTCCGCGATCTTCTGCTGCACGTCTGGGACAACGCATTGGTCTAAGTCTGCGGGGCGTTTCAAACACTCATGCTCTGTCATCAGAGAATCCTCATGATTTCATGTGATTTAAACTTGAAGTCTCAACTGTAGAACCGGTCTCCAAATTTCTATGTCTAGGCTGGGGGCAGAAACCACAAAACGCACCCTGAATGATCTGAGGTTCCTCCGTAGTTTTCACTGAGTATGTAAAGTCCGAAGAAAAGATACCCAGGAGATGCAAGCTGTTCACTCACAAACAAGACACCTCATCTGCACACAAAGACCGACTTTTGAGGGGGAAAAGTAGGAGGGTGACAGCACCTGGTCTTGGACACGTGAGCCACACCAGAAACTGCACGAACTCAATGGTTAACCTGGAATGAAATCTTAGAGAGTCCAACAGATGCCAAGATGCTCAACCAAAAAGCCAGAAGTACCTGCTCCCTCATGAGAAGTCACCAAAAGGCCTCGGTCAAAAATCCATCCTGATTTTGAGAGAGAGAGAAAAAACCCCAAATCTTTGTAATTATTTTCAACATGGAACCCAGAACTGAAGATTCTGCTTCCCCTCTCTGGGACTCTCTCCAGTCATCTCTAAGATTTTATTTATTTATTTTTAGAGAGGGGGAAGGGAGGGAGAAAGAGAAGGAGAGAAACATCGATGGGAGAAAGAAACATCAATGGTTGCCTCTCACATGCCCCCTACTGAGGACCTGGCCTACAACTGAGGCATGTGCCCTGACTAGGACTCGAACTGGTTACCTTTAGGTTTGCAGGATGATGCCCAACTCACTGAACCACACCAGCCAGGGCTCTCCAGTTATCTCCAACAGAGACTCTAGGACTACTGCGTTGCGTTGATCTTGACCAGGTTTGAAGACTTCAGGGAGGGTTCTCATTCCACCTCCATCACCATTAAGCAAGACCTTGTGGATCTGCCCACTGCTCACCCTCATGGGACACACTGAACAAGGGCAGTTGGTGCGGATACATCACTAATGGGGCGATGCTTGACCCTCTCCACCTGACTCACTGACGTGTCCCGGGACAAACCAGACTGTGTCCAGGCTAGCCCTTTGGCCTCACTCAGTTTCATCAGACTAAATAAACTGTCTTTGCTGAGATGCACGTGTTTTAAAGGAGGCAGGGCAGTGAGGAGGAGAAGGGGGAGGAAGGCACATTTGCCTCCACTGTGCAAAGTATTCAAGGGGGATCACGTTCAGAGAGAAGCCAAGTTGGAATGACACTGCCTTGCCCACTGGCTCTACAGTCCCTTTCCAAGTCCCCTTCCTTGGATAGCAGAAGACAAATAAGAAAGGTCTTCATCTTCACCCATGTTTTCCACCTAAGGGAGCACCACAGCCGTAACCAGAAGGCAGCAATAATTCTTTCCTGTAAAATGCAGTTGCTCAGTACTCTACTGGGACAGCTTGCATAAGGCCTGTGTCTCGGTTCCCATTCACAAAGAGCAGAGGGCTAATGTTATAATGTTACATGGCACCAGAGATCAGATTTATTTTGACTACCTGACTGTATTTGACACACTGAGACTTCACTAACCCAGAAAGTTTCACTGGAAAACCTGTTTTGTAGGTTTCTTCATTTTCTTCCTTTTACTATTTTTTTAAATCCTCACCCAAGGATATATTTATTGATTTTAGAGTAAGAGGAAGGGAAGGAGGGAGGGAAGGAGAAGGGGAGGTAGAAAGAGGGAGGGAGGGAGGGGAGAGGAGGGAGAGAGGGAGAGAGAGGGAGATATGGATGGAGAGGAGAGAGAGACATCAATTGGTTGCCTCCCATATATGCCCTGACTGGGGAATCGAACCCACAACCTAGGTATGTTCCCCTGACCAGGGACTGAAACAGCAACCTTTTTGGTGTACGAGATGATGCTCCAACCAACTGAGCTGCCTGGCCAAGGGCTCCAATTTTTCTATTATAGTTAGTGTTACATAAATTACTGATAAAGAAATAACACAAAACACAAATTAAGGGGAAAAATTACCTAGCGAAGGAAGAAATAAAACACATGTATATATGTAATCACATTGAAACTGTGAAGTTTTCATCTAACATTATCAAAAACACTTTCCAAAGACAGGCAGACATTTTAATACCCACTCGAGAGAAATCATCACGAGCTTTCTGGAAAGCGATATGGCAGGAGATACAAAAACATCCGAAGTGCTGATGCCTTGATCAACAAATCTGTTTCTAAGAATTAATCCCAAAGAAATAATCAGAGAGACGCAGGCAAATATTTATCTGCGGGAGATGCGCATTACAGCATCATATATAAGAAAAAGTTAGCAGCAACCTTCCAGACCCACAGAGAAGCGACTTAGTTCATTCAGTCACTTCTCTATGGGTCTAGAAGGTCGAGAAGATCTAGAAGGCCTAAGCATGGGCTAAATATCACAAAACATTAAAATACTGTTTTCAAAGACTATTTTTAAAGTGGGAAAAAATAATCATGGGATAACACTAAGGAATAAGCAGGATCTAACCGTGTGACTAATTCTGTATATATGAAAGTAATTGAGAAAGACACAGCTAAAGTTAATAGTTCTTTCTAGGTGATAAGTTGATAACTTATGTTTATTTTTTTCTACGTGGTTATTTTTTTTCTAAATTTTCCACTGTGGAGCAAGCACTGCTTTTATACATACAAAAAATTATAACAATATCAGTAACAGTTACACATAGGCTTCAACGATAACGCACTCTTCAATCGGTCACGGAACCCTGTAATTCCAGGGCTACGCTTCAATACCAAACTCAAAAGGGCTTCAAGTGTTTTTTTCTACCCACAAAGTTGCCTTAAATAGATGACAACTGAAGATTTGTGAAATATGCATGTACATTCCAGCCCTTGAGATGTACTGAAAGGCGTGAAGTATACTTTGAAATACATATCACTCGCCCCCAGTACTGGCAATCAGGTACTCACTCTCAAATACGTCGATCTTTCAGCAAATACGACAAAGCAACAGTCAATTTACAGACAAACGTGCTCTCAGGCTGGTCCTCAGCAGGTAAAAGAGGCATTGAACATTCCGGTTCTGGCATTTTTCAGTAAAGCGGTTGAAAAACACACTTTTGGACACTTCAAGTTAGAATTTTGTTGTCTGGAGCAACTAGTGGTGTACCCTTAACCCAAAGCTTTCCCAGTCACTCCAGCTTTGAACTCTGCAGTCAGGAGCAACTCTCCCTGCCCCCTGCCAGCTGTAGAGGGTCCCTTGGGGGTCCCAACCTTGGGTCATAGCTGCAGGGAGCAGCTCATCTCTGCGATGCATATGTGCACTCACCAAATGCCCCACAGAGCTAATTCCGGCCTACAGAAGTATTGCCAGCTGGTAAACATTTCTGTAAATTCTTCACACAAAGGGCAGTAAAATAGACAGGAATTCCGAGAGGCAGTACAGGCAGAAATCTCACGGACAGGGCACACGTGTTACCAACAGATGTATGAACGGCTATCAAGTCAGGGTGCAATGGATATGGCTCTCCCACTTAACCACCTGAGGGGGGCGCCCGGTCCTCTCCCAGTGTTTTCCTTCCGGCCCCTGCTGAGTAGAGAACCCCAGGCTGCTTGACCAGACGTTTGAGTCTTACAAGTCCTTTGGATCCTAAATGATGCTGGGACCTAAATGCGAAATCACCCCCAAAGAAGTTCCTTGAAAACCATACAGGCCAACTCTATTATTTAAGTGATATTTTATACTCTAGCAGAAGCAGAAAGAAAATTTGCTCCATTTATTAACTCTCCAGAGAAGGCACTCTAGGCTGGGCGGATGCAAAATCCCCACAGAGGAAGTTGAGTGTCACAGAGGACACTAATCCTGAGCAGAATTACGAAGTTGCCGAGCTTTCCAGTATTCCCCATCCGCCCCTGACCCTGTCTCAGGATGGCCCCTCCTTAGAACAGCCTACTACTCCACACCTTTTTCCAGATACCCACCACCGAGGGCCGCATGCTCGCTCTCTCGCCAGTGCCTACACGCTGATGGTAATGGTGAACTAGAACAATCTAGAACACCTACACACGCCCTCTCTGTTGCGTGTGCCCTGAGACCAGGACTCTGGAGCAGGTGCAGACTCATTACCTCACAGCATCACCGCTGTAGCCAGGGCGAGCGAGGGAGGAAGGCCTGGGGCTTGGGAATTCCTAGGCCACAGGTTCTCAGACTGTGCCGGGCATCGCAGTGACCTGGAGGGCCAGGTTACAACACGGATTGCTGGGCCCCAACCCCATCGCTTCCCACTCAGATCTGAGGCAGGAGCTGAGCGTCTGCCTTTGCAACAGTGTTCATCTGGGCACCTCCCTGTGGGAACCACGGAGACTCTACCTTTTCTTTGGGTTTTCCAGGATCCAGCACAACGAGCTCCTGCAATCCAGTATTTCTGCCCCACTGTCCAATCGCTCCTCGGGGGCAGGAATACAGCTTCATCTCTACAGGATGCCCAGGGCTTTGCCCCGCCTGGTGCACTTACTGTGGCCGCTGACACTATCCATGTTTACTGGGGTCACAGCAAGGGCAACCTACAAGGCCTACCTGTAACTCTACCTCACCTGTCAGTACCACTTTTTGTTTATTTCAATGGGGCAAGGGGAAGGAAGAGAGTAAAGGCAAGTCAGTTCTTGCCCATTTGAGAAAGCACTATTGTCTTAGTGAGAGTAACATTACAAGTAGCCTCTCCTAATGAGAGCCTGTCGGGAATTCAGTTCTAAACGAAACAAGGCGAGGGGGAAAGTTCTGAGATGTGGTCACCTCAGCCAGCTGCTCTGTCCTGGCCTGACTCTGACCACCCTCTCACCTAGCTACGCCCCTCGTGGTTTGAAAAGTCAACCCAACTTGAGCTTCACAGAATGGAAATTCAAAGATACCTTCTCCATTGCCTAAAAAACAGTTGCTCGGACACAGATTGGCTTCCGAGGTCAGCACTCTCCTGTAACACAAAGTCCATTGCTGGCCAGTCCCACCCGTGCCCTTATGATTGAAAAGAAATGCCACTGGTCAAGCAAAGGGACTTTGAACTTGATACCAAAATGGAATCAACACTGACCTGTGCTGAACTAGGAAAGAGGGCAAATTCTAAGGCAGGGAACTACTCAGGGAATTCAGCCTTCACTAACTAAACAGGGAGAGAAAGACGTGTTTAATGAACTCTAAAAGAGTCGTCAGTTCCCGGAGCACAGCTGGCCCGTCACCTTGGCCATCACTGCCCACTCCAGAACATGAGGACTAAAGATGGCTCACGGAGGTAATCAGTGTCCCCCAGCATTGCAGAGATAGACCCTGCTGAGGCCTGCAAGCACTGGGTACTCAGGGACAAAGATCTAGCAGAGGGTTACACAACTAGGCTTGAAAAGAAATGCCTCTGGGTCAAGCAGAGGGACTTTGAACTTGACACCAAACTTGATACCAACTTGAGTGTGGGCGTCACAGGGCTGATTTTCGGGAAGGCAGACAAGGGACGGGGCAGAAAAAAGAGCAACATCAACCTCTCTGCCCTGGAGTGTTTACTACGTGCCAGGAAGCGCGCCGAGCACTTTCTGTATAACCCTGCCTTTGTCATGTGTTGGAACGTTCTCGACTTCTCAGGGGTGGGAATGGCAGTGGTACCAGAGGTACCTCAGGAGCTAACCCCAGGCCCAGTCCAGTTCTCACTGCAAGAATCTGTCTTCTTACACAGTCAAGATTCTCTAAGGGAAAGGGATTCCTCTTGCACGTGGGGTTCCAACATGACACGTGACAGCTTCTACAGTCTGAAGAGTGACACGACTCAGTGACACAGCCCCTGGGGCAGGAGAGTCACCAGACGCAGGTCTCCAACATGGCACTGCCCTGAACCTGGAGAGAAAGCATCCTGAACCGCTCCTTGTGATATGGGCTAAATCATTCCCTCCAACGGAGGCAGGCTGAAGTGCTAGCCCCTGGTATCTCAGAAGGTGACCCACTGCACAGGTACGTGAGTTAAAGTGAGGTCATTAGGGTGGGCCCCATCCAAGGTGGCTGTGTCCTTATCAGAGGGGAAGTTTAGATACAGGAGCAGATGTGTACATGGAAAAACAGTGTGAAGACCGAGGGAGGAGGGGCCATGGGACAGGACAGAGGTGCCTACAAGCCAAGGGATGCTTAGAATTGCAGTAACCACCAGAAAAGAGAAGAGGCAAGAGAGGTGCTTTCTCCAGAGCCCTCCGAACATGGCCTGGCTGACACCCGGATCTCAGACTTCCAGCCTCCAGAGCTGTGAGACAGCACATTTCTACAGTTTAAGCCCCCCTGCCCCACACGGCATGTGGTTCTTTATTACAGTGGCCTGGGGACACTGACACTGTGTTAGAATGACCCTTATCAAAAACCCTGGGGCCAAAGGTGTTGCAGGGCTCTGACTCTGTTTTCCTTTCAGAAAGATAATTCTGACTATTTCAATTCTTGTGCAACACCCCCAGGAGGGGAGTGGGGCAGGGCCCACGTTCAAATGTTGATGTGCGTGCTACAGCATGTACACATACATGTTAAATGGCCCGCACAAAACCAGAACTACTCCCAAGTCCGCTCAGGTCAGGCTTTGCTGTCAAGTAAATTTCCTGCCAATTTACAAAAACGTTTTCCGTCTTCAGAGTATTTGCATTTTCACACTGCAGATAAGAGACTGTGGACTCGGGCAGTAAACTGCACACCACCACTTAAAATTCGTTTCCGTCCCTCGACAGTCACCCTGCTGACCAGCCAGACTGCTCTGGAAAACACCAAGAACCGCCTGCGAAACCCTAGAATGCCTCGGGGAAACCCAGGATCCTCTCAACTCTCCGAAAAGTAATTCGCAAAACAACCTTTTTTCATGTTTATCTTCAAGGCTATTAAACATGCAAACAAGCCCCCAGACACTTGACCTTCCGTTATGCTGAATTTGGTTCTGTAGCATCACAAGGCAATTTTTTGGGGGGTTTTGTTTTAATTGACTTTTAAAAGAGGGAAAAACAGTTATGTTTTACAGGGAGGAAAAAAAGACAAGAATCAATAGGAGGACGGACAAGGACCCACCCGATGCTGGCGAGGCAGGGTCCAGGCAGGGTCGCGGGGCTTTCTCCCCAGTCAGGCAGATAAACACTGCGTGGCAGGCTCTCACATTGGCATTGCCTAGGCCCGTATATTGTCAAAAAGAAAGAGTATGTGTTGAAGGAATGAAGCCCAATCACGTCTCCAAAGCTGGAGGCACACTGGAGATTTTTTCTTGTGTCCAGATCTTTCAAAATCCTCCCTTAAGGATTTCGAAGGAATCCTAAAGACAGCCTGAAGCAGGTGCTGTTCGTTGGCAGGTGGTGTTCCCACCCACAGCGCACTCCATCTCATGAAGCTGCGGGTTTGGGCATTAAGGCTCATCTGGTGGTGACCCTGCTTCCTGCATACATGTGCTTCTCCTTGTCCCTTCGATCCAGAGGAGGTACGTGTTGATCACAGCCTGACAGCACACGGGATCGATGAGGAGAAAGAGGATTTCCAAAGAATAAAATGCACCTTTGCTGTAAGAACTGCGGCGGTCAGCTCTCCATGGCACGTAAACAGAACATAGATCCCTGCTTTCCTGTTGCTCTGTGCTTCAGAATTTCTATTAGACAGGAAGTGCATAATCCCATCAAACCACCTGTCAATCAATGAGAGCTGCATCTGTTTGGTTCCCACACATGCCAACCTACTACCTTCAAAGTGTTCAGCCCACTCACCCCTGGTGCGTCCTCATGTAGGGGTGGTTCTTCGTTTTCTGCCCTCGGACTACGGAAATCCCAGGTCCTTGTAGGCACCAGGCAGCCGGCGCATCCTTCTCCTCTGCCCGAAGCAAACCGCCCGCAATCACCAGCCTCTCCACACTCCGAATTCCTGCAGTCACGGCTGTTGGCACCACTCCTCTGCCACTGGCTCATGTGGCTTTCCGCACCGTTCGCCCTTGCTTTCAAGTGTGTAGATCTTAATTCTCTTAAAGTAGCTGCAAGTCCCTGGTCGGCATTTTCCACAGAACCCTGCACAGAAGGAGTCTCTGATCGACATTTCTTGACTTCCTACTCATCACTGTGATAGGGCAACCTCTTGCCGGGTCAAATGTTTGGAAGCATTATCTGGCCCAATTTGTCAAAATATAGAATCCCCAGTCTACCTCCTACCTGGTAACGCTCAAGTAGATGCAGAACGTATTTTCCACCTTAATTTTATTTGTTTAAACTTGCTTCACTTTCCTGGCCTTTCTACCATTTGGAAGCCATATAGAGTCATTTCCTAGAGTGTCCTGAGGTATAAGCTCCAATAAATTCAAAGAAAACAAAACTGGGGGTTTCACAGGGAACCCCTTTCAGCAACAAAATTGTCTGGGACTGAAAACAGCATGAGCCACTTTTGATGAACTAGAGGCAAACTTTTCACAACTGACCTGCAGAACTGACACTCTCGTGTGAGAAACATAATGTTCAAATTAAAAGGACACGGGAAATATGAACATTTGAGGATGAACTTAGGAAGAAAATAACAGAACAATTAATTTCGGAAACCCTGATCAGATTGTTGATGATCACTCATAAATTGGAAAGGGGGTTCATAATCAGTGGGTCACTAGCTCATCGTGCACCATGATACATTTTTTATTCCAATTGCCTAAGTCCTCAGTGCTATTTTCCACGCTTTTCTAGGGTGCTATGGATTTTTTCCTCAACCCTGAAAAGGCTTCCTTTCAAAATAAAGGTGCATAAGCCTCCATAGAGATGGGAATTTTCACACACCAAACAGCCCTTAAGACAAGCAGATGATTAAGACAACACTCAGTGTAATTAACCTCAAGTTTCTGTGCAGCTGACATGGACTGAGATACTGTTAAACAGCAATCACAATTACGAGCCACACAAAATGCCTCTTGTGGATGTCACAGGTGGCTCCACAAAGGGAGACAAGATCTCTCTCTCGTTCTTCACTGGGCCTTTAGGGGGTAACGGTTTGGGGCTACCCCAACCAAGGGGAACACGCAAGGGCATGTCCCCATTTGGCAGGGATAACATTCAGCAAGTAAACGGAAAAAGCAGTCTGCGACCTCAGCAATTAATGTTCAGAGAGCGTGCCTGCCTGCAGTGTGCCTCCTTATAACGGAACACAAATTCGACTCAGTCACCTACAATCTAAATGCGAGAAATGGCAGGTGTGGGGACCGCAGTGCATTTCAGCCCATTCCACTCATCAATTGGCCGTTCGATTTATACCCCGTATATTCTATAGTCTATTACCTTGAGGGCTTCGGGCCTGAGCATCAGGTAGGCAAGTTAGAGAACCTCTAGACACCCCAACCTCAGTGATTAAGTGCCTCATGGACAAATTTTGCTGCAAGCTTCAACCTCCTCTATTCCACATCTTGTTAATGCAGCCAAATATTAACCCCACCCCCCCAAGGCGGACTCGTGGGCATCCCCCACTCTGAGTTGGATCTCGCAACCTCACAGACCCAGTCCGCATTATTGCGGCATATACAGCCTGCCTGGCTCCGGCCCCTGCCTGCCCCTCCAATGTCTCCTTCCGTGTGCCTTCCACAGTTAGCCAGAGGGGACTTTCAGTCCTCTGAGCACACCATGCTTTTTCCTCCGCTGGAGATAGGGACACCTGCCCCCACCTTGTCTGCACATGACCTTCACGGCCAACTGAACTGTCTGAGAAGACTTCCTAACCCCCAAACCCCTCTCCTGTGGGCAGCCGTCTGTCAGTATGCTGATCGTTTACTTCGGTGTCCATTTCTGCTACTGATCTGGAAGGTTCTTGCCACCAGAGTCAGGTCTTGGTTACTTGCTTATATGACATTCCAGTCACACAGTAGGTCTGCAATGAGTGACTGCTTGGCAGGGTAACCTGATGGGGCAAGGGCAGGTCAGGCGCGTGGAGTGGTGGCTGGGGTCAGTCTGTGCAGAAGACCGATACTGGAAAAGACCCCTGGCCCTATCATGGGACAGACAGCTAAGCCATGCCCAGCTCTGGTCGTTTAAAGTACAGCAGTGCTAACTAATCCAGGAGCAAATTGGATGGAAATCAAACAGCCTCCCTTGTGATTTCTTGGTTATTTTTCTCACGTCAGGACTGAAACAAAGAAAGCCAATAGCACTGGAGCAGATGCGGAAAGTGAAGGACAACCTGCTCCAAGGGCGTTCGAACAAAAGGCAATTAGTAAAGGACTAAGGCTAAGTCCAACCACAGAGGATGTATCACTGCAGCGTGTCCACTGCTGAAAACCAGAATGGCAATTAGGGAGGAAAACCCACAATGGGTCACACGTGTGCTGGGCCGGTGACCAGCTTGCAGGGAGCTTCCCAGACCCATTTCCCCGGAACAGAGCTCCTTGTGTAACAGAAGCCAGGAGCTCAACTCCAACCACAGAAAAAAAGTACATAAGAAAGGCTGGCAATGCCACTTCCATCTCCAAGTGCTGAGAGCCACCCAGCCCACTCCATCCTACTAAGGCACAAAGGTGAGGCCAGGCGACCTACAGACAGCTCCCTGCAAAGTACTGACAACTCAGGAGAAACCTCAGCCTCCATTGGAGCCACATCAGGGCTGCGAAGACCACAGGGAGGCCCCATCACAGACCCTCCCAGGCTCCAGTGTGTCTGGTTTCCTCTCCTGCTGCTTCGTGCAACTAATATTCACTGAGTACCTGCTACAGCTCAGGCCCTGGTCTGGGCACCTGAGATACAACAGGGAAGAACACACTGAAAACTCCTCACCCTTGTGGAATTACACTGTAGCAAAGGGACGGAGGTAGTAAGCAACACAGAATCAGTTGGTATAGAGGGTTAGAACAGGACAAACCGAACAGGAAAAGCCCACCACGGGCAGAGAGGACTGATGTGGGGCGGTGAACAGAGGGGCTAGATGCACTCTTATTGACAGGTTGGTCCAGGCACCTTTCTGAACCAGTGACGTTGCACAACTTGAAGGAAATGGGAAATCATTAACTGGGGGTGGGGGAAGACCCCCCTCTCAAGAATGTAACAGTTGCACATTTGACAAAGGGGTTTTTTCTTCCTTTATGGCGGTGTTGAGTGAGACAGCAACGAAACTGAGGGCAGGCACCCTCCCTGCAGTGAGCCTCCAGCAGGTGTGTTTTCTGGTTCTGCCCCGCACCTCGCACCTGGGAATTATCAGATGTCACCATCTCTGTAAGCTAAGTTCATCCAACGGGGGTGGGGGGGGGGTGAGACCTCCATACTCATCACGTTAGCAGCTGATGAGCAGCTGCTGTCCTTCCTAGTGACATTAGACCACAATTCCTCCAGGCCTCCCCTGCGCCTAGGAACTCTCGGCCTCAGTACGCTGAGAAACTCAGAGCACGTCGCCTCCTCAATGATGCAGGGTTAAAAAGGTCGGAAGTCTGTAGGGACCGTATCTCAGAAATGCCCAGTTTGCGTGTGTTCACATTCTCCACCCCTCCCCCCCCGCAATATCTATCTTAGAGTTGTAAAACAGTAACAATTTACATGCTGGGATTCCATAGGCTATGATACATCCTGACTTGAAAAAAAAAAAAAAAAAGACAAATGAGAGGTCAAATATTGGAGGTCACATAACCGAACATAACTCCATCTGGCAAATGACAAAGCCTGTGTCACGCCTGTGGCACAAGTCCAACCGCGGCTCCATCTCGGCTGCCGTGCCTCTGGCAGGGCAGAACAGTTCACTCACGCTGGGCTACTCCACAGATAACGTTCCTAGTTCCCAAAACCGTCGAGATAAGATGATACTTCAACATGTTTGACGAGTGAAAATATTTTTTTCCAGGATATATCGCTTCATTTTGCTCTAGGATCAATGACCATTTACCCTTCTAGGCACAATAATTTACAGTTTTCTACGGGAAGGATGTTATTACAAAGGATTTTTTTAAACCAAGTGTTCTAACCACTATCCTAGTGTTGGCCACAGCTTCCATACTCAGCAAAAACGGGCATTCTGGGAAACGTTAGGGGCTACCGTGCAGAAGGAAAAACGCATGCCCTTCCATGTAACTGTTCTTCCTGTCTCCTGATGGACATCCCTTTACGTCCCTTTACAGCCCCTTTGCCACCAAGGACAGTGTCTGCTCACTTGGTTACTGCTGGTCTTCCCCACCCGGCTGGAGCTCCCTGCGGGTGGGGTGGCAGGTGGCGGCACAGGGCCGGGCGCTGGGGGGCACTCGGCCTGTCCTGTTTACACTGGTGGCCTTCCTATCTCCCCAGGAGCCCGGGAGGTGCTCGCTGCACAGCTGCTGAGTAAATGAGTTTCACCTCGAGATGGGGAGGTCACTTCGACTCTAACTGGTGACTCAGTTTAGAGGCACACGAATCGCTTTCTATTTTTGTTCTCTGCCCACACTTCTACCCTCCCCTTAAAAAAAAAAAAGAGGAAAATATAGATGTATACAAGCACAACAAAAGGGAAATTTAATTATGGGGTGGGTCACACCTAGGATCACACACGTGGAGAGCCTGGGGCCCTTGCTGCCCACAACTGCACAGCTGAATTGCTGCTGCACTGTTGGGTCTTACCGCTAAACCAGTTATTGTTCAGCCAAGATGCTGGCGTTGTCATCAGAGCTTTCCGGGCTGTGTCGTGCTCCGATTCACACTTTAACAGCGATTTCTCTGCAGTGGGATGAGGCGGGAATTCTTGGGACCTGTGGGTCCGTGCAGGTGATGTGATGAGACCCCTGCTTCCTCCTCTCATCCTTGCTCTCTCCTTCTCCTGACATGCCTACCTTTCGCCTTCGATAATCTCCCTATCTGTTAAATGCTTTACTTTCCTCAAAAACAGAGCTCCACTTAAGGACATGCACACAAGGAAAACCACTCGACCTTTGGGGTGTGGCCTCCCATTAGAGTAGAAAGAACTGAGAGGAACATTAATTTTTTAAAACCAGCTAACAAAATTAGGGGACATATTTTCCCAGGCTGATTAATCTTACAAATCAATTCTTAATTGTCTCTGATTGCCATCCTCATTCAGCCCACGGCTGAAGAGCTGTTAAAGTATATTTTGAAAATTAAATTAACCAATCAAATGAAAAAAACAAGGTAAGGAACAGTTAAACTTCAAAGAATTTTAGCTTAATGAAAACTGCCAAGCTCCATGGGTTAGAATTGTCACATGACTGTAACACCAGATAGGAGAGCACCCAAAAAGAACAAATCTTTCAGACAGATCTCTCCCTGATGAACCTACATATAATTATGCCCCTGAAAACCTCAACACAACAGGGCAAGAGAGAAATGTAGTGTGTGTGTATGTGTGTGTGTGTGTATTTAAAATGCCTTAAAGCCTCCATGCCATTTCCTTTAACAAAACTAGAGACTTCCTTGAGTCTCAAGCTTGTCTACTTAGCATGGCAGATCTTGGCCAAAATAAACACATTGACCCAGTTAATGGAGCTGAAGGTCCAAACCCCTGCACTGGTTAATGCTCCTGAAGATCACAGCCCCACAACTCCACGTGACCTCTGCTCAAAAATACATGACCAGGCCTGACCAGTGTGGCTCAGCTGGTTGGGCATCATCCCGCAAAGTGAAAGGTTGTGGGTTCGATTCCCGGTCAGGGTACATGCCTGGGTTGCAGGTTTGGTCCCTGGTCGGGGTACAGATGAGAGGCTACCCATCGATGTTTCTCTCCCTCCTTTCCTCTCTCTCTAAAAATAAATAAATAAAACATTAAAAAAAAAAAAAAAAGAATACATGACCAAATGCCTTCCGTGACGGGGTTTCCAGGCACTGGCCTGAGTCAGAGGTGGTTTGTGATTGCATGTGACCCTCTCACCTGCAGCCGGCTGGGTGAGTCAGTGAAGTGAGCGCGAGCGCTTACATCACCGAAGCAGTGCTTTTTCAGGGATCCTATTAAATTCCATCACCGCACTTGAGTCTGTCGTTTCTGTGTTTCCACTCAGTCTGAAGTGACACTGTTAACTACCTTTGGGAGGTGATGGTATGTCACACATTTCATGTGCTGTTCCAAAAATTTCCACGGAAAATTCCTTTCTCTGCGAGAAGAAAATCAATCCTTTGTTTTCAGGGATGATGTCAATCAGGAGCTAGTATTTTAACCTCTCTTCCAGTAACTACCGTATTTTGCTGTGTATAATGCACACGTTTTTGCACAAATTTTTGAGGGAAAAAAACGGGTGCACATTATACATGGGTAGTGTCTGAAATATCTTGTATCTGTTCTTGTGTTTTGTGATTATTTGTTACATAAATTTCTTGTATCATAATGTGTTCAAAAACAAATGCTAAAATTCCTTTTAATACAAAAAACCAAGCACATAAATATAAATAAATAAAAATTGGATTAAAAACTTAAAACAAAAGGTTTTTTCCCCTGGAAGCCTGGGCCAAAAAAGTGGGTGCGCATTATACACAGCAAAATACGGTACTTCTGAGATGAATACATAGCTCACGTGTCTCAGCCGAGAGAGTACTGGTCATGGTTCAAGATCTTGTGATTCTTTTGGCTGATCCAGTTTTGGTGACAACAGCAGGGCAGGAGGGGTTTCCTGTGACATCTAGACCTCAGGCCTTTCGATGAGTCAGAAACAAAGCCCCCTTTGATTTCAAGAGGGCTAAGTGGTCTCACCCAGGCCGGATCCACAAGCCCTGGCCAGTGGGTGGGATCACATGGGGAAGCTGCCTACCTGTCTGTGTTCCTGCCTACCTGGGTACCAAGAAAACCAGGCCTAGTGTGGAGTCAGCACAAATATTTACCATAGGTGAAGTGGTACCAGGTGACCCTCTATGGAATTCTAAGCCACTGACAGCAGAGTTGAGACACATTCTACAAACACCTGAGAACACCCACTTCTGCCGTCACCCTGAAGGTGAACGGCCTCTGGAGCCTCTGGGATGCAAGCTGAGAGATGAACAGGCTTGCTTTAAGGCGGACCAGAGAATGGGAAATCCACTACATTGCTAGCACACTAAATCACTATGAACCCAAATGGCAAAGGAGGGAAAGCAGGAGGGGGACCAGATTTCTGCCAAGGTGAAAGAAATGATATGTAAATGGCTTCGCCTGAAAATTGACTTGGAAATGCCCTAAGAGGTACGGACTGATAGAATAAACATCAACTAAAATGAAGTATAAAAAAATCAAAACAACTCTCCCTCCCCCAAACAGTCATCGTAACCACAAAACCCTGTTTTATTAACTGCCTCTACGATGTCCAAGTACAGAGGCTCCCTATCATCCCCACAGGCTCCAAACAAACCGCTTTAGGAAAGAATGTTTATACTCCCCAACTAGCAAATCCCTACCACTCTGTTCCTGCCCTCATTTTATAGCTTTCCGTTACATTCTGCAGTGACAAAAAACGTCCTTAATGTGTTGTTTTAAATATACCATTTAGTTGCAATACATGACTCAGCCCCCCCACAAAAAAACCTTCTTTTAATTTTAAAAAAATGCCTATGAGAACCATTTCCTTCTTTTTCCCCTAATTAAATAGAAGGCATTTCTGTTTATCTCTCCTCGAGTTCACCATCATACTCAAATTCCCAGGGAAATTAAAATTCACATTTTCCTCCTCACATAGACTTTTTTTAAAAAGGCAATACCACTTAAGTTCTTTAAAATCCCTCATAGTTTATCTTTTATTGCCTGACTGATTTGAAAGAGAGAGAAAGAAACATTCAGTTGCTGTTCTACTTATTTGTGAATTCATTGGTTGATCCCTGTATGTGCCCTGACTGGGGATTGAACCTGCAACCTTGGAGTATCTGTATGATGCTCTAATTGAATTGAGCTACCTGGCCAGGGCCCACCTTCAGTTCAGTTATTGTTTCCCTTTCTTTGTTTGGTGGGTACACTCTAACTCAAACACATGTAAACAATACCCTTCTCAAGGTGCAATAAAGTATCTTATTAAAGAATAACTCCCACGTGACTACAGGCTTTGCTACTGCACACTGTTTATACATCTTTATTGCCTTAGAGTCCATCAATCTTAAACCACATTTAACATTAGGAATGCTTTTTTTATGGTAACCTGGCACATTAGTATAAAGGTGTGGCCTGCACTCCAGTTTGTTTTAGGCTTTCGCAACCTACAGACATATACCAAACGGTGAACTAACAGTTTATGAATCAGCATCAGATGAGACGGTAAAGAAACAGAAAAATGGTGTATTCATATGTATGAGTAGTAAGGGTGGGGAAATGACAGCGAAACCCAAAGGAAAATTCAGCTGTGTCTGAGCTTTAAGTTTTGTCCTCTCAAACTAACCACCACAACAACAACACATGCATTTAGAATAAGTCATGTAAGCCAAATACTAACAGGAAGGAAGATTTCTATAACTACCAACCAAAAATTCAGACATGAACCATATATCATGGTTCAAGCAAACGACTTCACACCCTGGGATGTTAATTCATTTGAGGCCAAGTACAGTTGGTGTCGCCCTCTTCTCCAGTGAGATTTCTAGGTCAGAAATACTCAGAGAAACAAGAGACCCAGCTCTGGATGGAATGGCTCACTGGACTGAGTGCCAGCCTGAGAACTGAAAGGTTGCCAGTTCGATTCCTAGTCAGGGCACATCCCTGGGTTGCAGGTCAGGTCCCCACTTGGGGCTGGGTGAGAGGCAACCTATCGATGTATCTCTGGCACATCGATGTTTCTCTCCCTCTCTTTCTCTCTCCCTTCCCTCTCTCTAAAAATGAATAAATAAAATATTTTAAAAACAGTGAAAAGGAAAGAAACATTAAAAAAAGAGAGAGAGCGAGACCCAACACAGAACAGGAAGAAAAACACTATTGCTTCCTCCCAAACCCGTGATTCCTAAATCAGAACAAAATTCCCGGAACTTAAGTAATCTACATTTTCCATGATTTCAAAAAGAAAACAAAAGTATCCATTGTGCTTTCAGTTTTTGAGTAAAAAATGTACATGTTTCTAAATAGTCCAGACAGAGATGAGAAGCAAAGAGTAATCAGGAGAGCTCAGAGGACAATTCTTTCCAAGTCCCATTCTTTGCTCTCGTCCCATCTTTACATAAGGAGAGCAAAACCGGTCAATTACAACTAACCCCAAACACCAAAAAGAAGTCATTTATATAGAAAAATCTGGGAGGGGTGGGGGAGGGACGGGAAGGCAGAAATCTGTACTTGAACAACAACAACAAAAAATGTTAAAAAGAAAAAAGAAAAATCTTGGTATGGGCTGGAATAATGCCACCGATATAAATACAGTACTACACCAAACTCCAACCCCAGGCCAATCAATAGTAGATGTTATGCACTCATATAATAAACATACAGTGGTGTCTTTGTTCTTACCTATGACTGTCCTCAAGGCTCACAGAACACAAGCCACCTCTCCTGCTGGAAGCGTCACACTGGGCTAGTGTTACACTGGCGCTGCTGGGAACCGACCCTGGGGCTTCTGGCCTGTCTTCGCCTTTCCTGTGGGGAAATGCTGCCCGCACACCCCTCTGATGGTCCACCAGCAAGTTTTAACACAACTGAGGAGGAATGCACCCGACCGGTGTTTGTACTGATGATTCACTTCAGTGACAGCCAGAAACAAATGCTCGTTGGTGGAAAAGGAGTTGAGTCAAGCTCCACCCCTACCGTCAGGTTGAGTAACCCCACCCAAGCTCCGTAGGGAGCCGAAAGGGCCACGCCTGCAGCAACGTCGTAACCTGCAGCATTGCTTCTGTAAGTGACAGCTCTCGATCGGTACAAAGATAAATGGTGGACAGACCTAACAGGACAGGCCATCACCCGAGTGCACATGGTTTTGTAAGTAACTGTAGCTCGGGGCTGGGCTGTTTGCTTCTTTAAAGCTGGATGGAGGTTTCCGGGGAGAGAGGCACTCGGTCGGGTCTGACCTTCACCCGTCAGGGGGAACTCGGCTTCTCTCCATTCCCTGCATTTGAGGACCTAGACGGGGTGGAGAGGATGATACAACCCGCTGGCCCCAAAAGAACTTAAAGTCTGGAAGGGGGGAAAGGCTGATAATGAAAACGAAGATGCAAACTACAACACCAGACTGAACTGATGGGGGATTTATGTCACACGAAAGACAGCACAGCCCCACAAATCTGCCATCTCCGGGGTGCAAGCCATTTTCAGATGTGGGTGTCCTCAGGCATAGATCAAGGGCCCTGAGGCCCGTTGTGGGGGTCCAGTTTACGGAGCTGACCACCCTTGATTCTCCCAGGGCCAAGTTCAACGTGTGCTCTTCCTCTGGCTTGTGACCGGCACTAACCCGCGCCTCTTTGATCTTGCCTGGAGTGAGTCAGGCCCCACTCCACAACCCCAGCAGGTGTGGCTGAAACGGGAAGTGTTCCCACTTACGGCAAAAAGCTAACTTTCCACGTGAGCTCCAGTGTGGCGGTGTGCTCGCTCATGCGGTGTTCCTGGCATGTCAGCTGAGAAACTCTAAACTAGACTTTCGAGTTCCCACGGGCAGGCTGGACAATAGGCTGGGATTCCCAGAGGTGCTGGGATGACAAACCTCACCAGCGGAGCCCGTGATCTGGTGGCTGGGAGGGTCAGTGACGTCTTGGTGGAGGAAGTCGGCACTGGGTCACTACTAGAAACCCTGTCATTCCCAAATAACCCTCAGGGACAAACCGTTCCTCCCAGGCTGGCGGTTCCAACCATTTTCAGCGGGACTCTCCAAACAAGAATACCGTGAGCTTTAGCAGTCAGTAGGTGAGGACACAAGTGCTAAACGATCTAAATGTAAGAGCAGAAGCCCCATCTTCCTTGACTATTACCTAAAGCTATAGATTATGCTATTTCACACTCGCACACTGGCTGGGGGTTAAAAAAGATAAGAACCACAACACACTATCGGAAAATATATCTAAACAGGCTGAATAAGTCATTTAATAACTTGCCTGTTGCTCTTAAGAGATAAAACACACCTAGACTTCACATTAAATATGCCCCAACTGGATATTTAATCCAGCACGGTTAGGGGCTGAACCGTGTCCCCTCCCAATTCTTATGTTGAAGTCCTAACCCCCAGTATTTTAAAATGTGGCTTTACTTGGAGACAGAGGTTTTAAAGAGGTAACTGAGTTAAAATGAGGCCACTAAAGGGGGCTTGGACACGGACAGGTACAGTGGACGACCTTGGACACGTGAGGAGACAGGGAGAAGACGGCCACGTGCAAACCAAGGAGAGAGGCCTCAGAAGAAATCAACCCTGCGAATACTTTCTTTGCATATTCTAGCCTCCAGAATGTGAGCAAATTTCTGATTTTTAAGTCACTTATCTGTGGCCCTTTGTTATGGTTGCCCTAGCAAACTACTACACTAATTAAAAGATCGTTTCATTCTAAGTATTAATATAAAAATAAAGACAAGAGTTCAGATTTCTGATTGATAATCATTCCCCTGCAAACATTTCATTTTATTATGCCCTCCCCCCAATGTCCACTGTGCTGCCTTGAAAAATGCATAGAAAAACCTTATTCTGGAAAAAGGAAAAAGCCCACACTTGACCTTGCCAATTACCACTTTGCTGCCATCATTAACGATCAAACTTACTGACCAAGTGGTGTCCATCCACCTGCCCAGGAACCACATGTTTCTCCCCAGCTCACGGAAACCAGCTTCTGCCCCACCTCCACTGAAGTGCAACCTGACGTAGTCAACAACAGTCTTAACACTGAATAAGGAATACTAGCAATGGCAGGAATAGCAGAAGCCCTACTTCAAGTCCCTCTATCTAGAGGAAATTAGGACCCGGCCCAGGCAGCACCATGATCTAGGAACAGATGCTAAAGTAGATTCGACACAGATACTCGGTCCCAATGTAGTGCTACTTTTCCTGCTCCCAGTGCACTAGTAACTGGGGATATCCTGAAAGCTCTCCGATCCAATAGAGTCAAAAATGAGAAGGGCCGTTCCACAAAGCAGCTGCCGTGACAAGAGACAAGAACGCAGACACTGGATAACCGATGGAATATAGCCGAGGTCTGAGAGTAGGTGTAAAAGAGGCTTTCTTAACCTGGGCTCTGCTGAAATGGGGGGCTGCTAGTTCTTGGCTGGGGCAGGGAGGAGGGGCTGTTCTGTGTGTTATTGTACGATGTTTAGCAGTGTCCCTGGCCTCTACCCACTAGAGAGTAGCTCTCCTCAGGGATGAGAACCAAAAAATATCTCCAGACATTGCTAAATACCCCCGGGAGGCAAAGATGCCCCAGTTGAGAACCGCTGGACTTTGTGCAGAATGATGTCACTGGTGGCCTTGGAGAAAGGGGGGAAGCCGCTTCTGAGGCAATCTGGGAGAAAGGTCAGTTGCTGTCGCAGACAGGTCAGGAACTAGGTAGAGGGAAGGGCAGTTTACAATATTGCCCCAACTGAAGGCTGTTGTTTTGTTCTGCTTTTCCAGTGACATAGAAGACAACGTCACAGGCTGAGAGTGGGACAGGGATTAGAGACTGAGTCAAGAAAATCACAGCCTGGAACGAGCAGAAGGAAGCAGAGCGGGGTGAGTCCAGGAAGCTGAGCGCAGGGAAGCCTGAGGCAGAGAGTGCCAGAAACTCAGAGCGCCCCCAGCAGGTGGGACACTGCAGCTGCCCCCACAAGTCAGAGGGCCCAGGAGGAAGGTGGAGAGGCCGGCTGGATACAGACACACAGGTGCCAGACACAGAGGTGCTGTAGTTTCCAAGGTCACAGAGGTTAAAGTTCACAGAAACTGAAAACAAGGAAACCTGCTAAGGGATGTGTCGCAATAGAATAAAGGTGAAGAAAGCCTTTAAAAAGGGCATCGTTGAGAAGGAAATAAATAGTCTATAGACAGTCTAGAGGTCTAAACACAGCCATCCCCTTTATTTAATAATTGTAGTCCAAGGAATCTTTCCTCAGGAAATAATCAGTGATATAGCTGAGCAATACAAACTAAGACATTCCTTACAAAAACAAAAGACACTGTATGACCAACCAGAGAGACAGTGACAGGCATCCGTCATTTATGTCCATGTCCTCAAGGAGTATTTTAAAACACGGGAAAACATTCACAATACACTGTGAAGAATCGCGAACTCGAAGACTACATGTAACAGAACCCAATTTTAAAATTTTACATATTTCTATGTATACATTTTTAGAGCTTGTGCGTCTTACTCCCCATCAAGGCAACAGCAGACATAATGAGATTACCAAAATAAAAATAAACGTCATAAGGAAATGGGGTTAGAGTCTTGGAGAAGAAGGCACGAGAGAAAGCTGGTCGGAGAGGAAAGGAGGGTAACACACAGCCAGGGTAGTCGAGGGCCAAGGCCTACGGAAAGGCTGAAGGGGAGGTTTCCAAGGTAATACGGCCCCGTCCTTTGATGGGCAGGAAGGTACAGGTGTCTGAAGGCAGACCCTTCAGTCTCACAACGTGGGCAGGATGCAGTTAGCAGAGGGGGAGGAAGGGCTAGTAGGCTTTCTTGGAACTCCCTGCAATTCTTACCGGTGAGGGAGGCTGCAGAAGGCACACCTACGAGTGATTGGAGTGGGTCTGCCAGAAGTGAGCTATGAGGAAAAGCTGCTTCCATTCTCACTTACATGCCTTGAGGATTTTTTTCTTCCAAATTCAAATTTCAAAATAATGCTAAAAATTCACAGCGATTCCTTAATTCTACATTACTGACCATTAAAAGCCCATCTTGTGAGTATTTACCCCACTTACAAAATTGGGATGGCCTGTAAGGTGGGATTTTATGAGACACTGCAAAGGGTCACATGAGGTCAGTATGTCCCAACGGAAAGCAGAGGAAAGGTATAAAAGGTAATTAAATTTGAAGACATAACCAAAGGGAGTAAGAAAAGTGTTGAGCTGCCTTCATTCAAATTAAGATCTTAACACAAAATCTGAACTTCAGAATAGTATCTCAAAGACTTGTCAGTGTTTGTACGTTGTTTGCTTTTGTTTTTAATCTTGGTAGGATTTGTCAGTTACTTAGATCATCTTGAGATTTTTTTTTCCTTCAAAAGTCATCATGAATTTACCCATAATCTGCAGCCTTCAAAAATCATGCTTCTAGAAATATCACAAGTTATCATAAAATGGGCACCACAAAATAATGGCTAAAAGGTATCACTCTAAATAAGATGATAGTCTTATCCAGATACATAAGCTACTTCCATATACATATATGAATGTAGGCAAAGGACCAGAAGGACGTAACATAGGAACCAATTACTCCCTCTCTGTCTGGCTATTTGGATTACAGGTCGATCACTGGTTGATGGTTCGTCTTTTCCGATGTCTAATTCCTCTATCATGAGAAAAACACCACCATTTGAAAATTACTAAGAAAGCATTGTCACTTATTTGAAAAAAGCGAGTAACCAAATGAAGAACCCACATGCTGGTGGTGGTGACGGGACCCAGGTTTCTCTGTTTTGTTCAAAACCAGCTACAGTAGAAGAGAAACGAGGACACTGGCAGAGGGAGGAATAAATTGAACAAAACAAAGATGACATAACACAGGAAAAAACCCTTACATAACACAGGCGAGGTCTGCTGATCGTAGCACGAAGTCTTGAGTGTCCTTACAAGGTCATGCATCCAACCCTCCTATCATGGGTCTGCCCCTTCTTCCGACGCCTTACAACAAAGGGTAACGTGTAATGTACATGTCTCGCCGGTTAACACCTGTGACGTTATCAAAACATCTGAAAAGGAAATTTTCTCACCAAGAAGGGGGAAGGTCTCTTGAATCTTTAAACATCAGTCAGTACACATAATCGCATGCACCTACTCTTCTCGAGACACCAACCAAGACCCAGTGACGAGCATCGTCAACCGTTTATAACTGACAGCCCCCAGACAGTTCCCCAATTTCAGAAATGGCTGTGTTCCTGACCTTCAATATTTTAGGGCACTTACTCAGGGTCCTGAGCACACTGTCACGTGGAAGAACCACCTCAGTTCTTGTGATCCTGCCCAGTCCCTTTGGCGGTGCCCAAGCCTGACCTCTCCCTTCAGGCCTGTCCTCATTTTCCATCATCTCCTTCACGTTGTCCACTTGGAGATCTTGGAGACCTAACACCGGCTTCTGATTCTGCCTCCGCACCTGCTCCCCAGCTAACCCCCACTGTTTAAGTGGGAATTTCCTCTGTCCAGTTCCTCTCTTTATTCCTTATACATCCAGTCTATCAATAGGCCCAAAGTACTGAATGACCGACCGACGGACTGACGGACCTACCGACCGACCAACCAACCTACAAACAAAAAACCCAACTACACTCTTTTCTCCATCCTGGACGTCACCATCCAGGTGTGCACCATCCTCCCTGACACATGCCAGGGCAACAGCCTCTGGGACAGACACTCTCACCTGCAACAGCAGTCACACCAAGCCACTCCTTTTCTGGCAACTCTCTGCTGGTTTTCCACAACCTGAAGCACAAAATGCAAATTCCTCCAGGCAGCCCACACAGCCCAGGCTCCTCCTCCTGCTGGCTCTGCTCCTCTCAGCTTCTCCCCATCCCACTGGCTCCTCCTCCTCAAACCTCTGAACTCACAGCCACAGGAGTGCCTGGCATCACACTGGCTGGGCCTTTTTCTGAAGGCATCGCCCCCAGACCTTCTTTAGGTGGCTCTCCTGAGGTGAGGCCGTAAGTTTCCTCATGCTGATGGGAACATCAACTGGTACCGCACTTTAGGAAAGCAAATTGGTAATATGCCCCCAGAGTATTTAAATCCTAATAATCCTGGATTTCGGAATCCCATTTCCAGGGAGGTATCATAAAAACATAATCCAACTTTCTTTTTATATCCTTACCTGAGGACATATTGTTTTTTCATTGCTTTTATAGAGAGATAGGAAGGGAAAAAGAGACACATCGATGTGCGAGAGAAGCATCAATCAGATGCCATCCACATGCACACAGACAGGGATTGAACCCGCAACCCAGGTGCGTGCCCTGACTGGGAATCGAACTCACAACCTCTTGGTTATGGGATGACACTCAAACCAACTGAGCCACACGGGCCGGGGCGATCCAACTTAAAAAAAATTACACAGTCACTGCACCTTGGCTCTCTAATAGCAAACACTGGAAATTTGAACAGAAGAGAAGTAAATAAGATATTGTGCACTGAGAAGATGGAATGCTGCAGGGCACAGGTTAGACTGTTAACTGACATTAGGGTGCACATCATGTAAAAATACACATTCCCCACCAGAGGACAACTAAGAGGAAAACGCCAAAGAGGAAGAGTGATTCTCTTTCTGCTGCTGATAGCTTTTTCCTTATAACTTTTTCCTGATTTAAAACACTATGTATGTGTAACTTTCATAGTTGAAGGGGGAAACTCCCTTCTTATATTTAACATAAATATCAATATACTCGTATAATGCCATAGTAGTTGTTAGCTTTTCAAGATACCATAGGAAAGGCATATTTAAAAGCCCAATGTTTACGTTTAAAGCTTCTATACAAAAAAGAACAGTAAGTTAAATGAGAAAACACTATTTACAAAGAAGTCTTACAAATCAATAAATTCGCAACTCCAAGGAAGAATGGACAAAGGGTGTGAATCGGCACTTCAGAAAAGAGAAAATACAAATATATGAAGAGATTCTCAGCCCCACTGATTAAAGGCATAAAATGTGATATTTTTACCTTCCATAATGGCAAAGATTAAAAGACTGACAAAATGGAGTAGCGCACAGCATGGGAACAACGGCTACTTGACCAGCAGAACCTAGCGTAACACTCAGGAGGGCGATTCCCCAATATCGATGACCATTGTACATGCTGATGTCCTTTCATCCAGGAACTCAACTGTAGGAATTCGCCTACAGAAACACCTGCACGTAGATATGTCCATAAACGCCACCGAGCTTTTGAAACATTGTGGCAGAGACACAGTAGGTATATTACTCTTCAGGAGGAAAACACCATGTTGCAATCTAGCACGTCTACCATGATGCCTTTTTTGAAGTCGGCAGCGGCTAACTTGGATGAAATTCTTACTACAGGAATACATTTTCACCGCACTTTGCTTTTCTGTGCTTCACAGATGTTGAGGTGTTTACAAATGGAAGGCAAGACCCTCCACCAGCCCAACGATCCTGACTCGCTTTACTGTGGTGGTCGGGCACTGAACCAGCAATGTCTCCGAGGTCTGCCCGTACCTGGCAGCTGCTGTTCTAGGCCCTCTGAGAGCATCACCTACTTTAATCTTCACCACAGCCCCATGGACAGGCACTGCTGCACAGGTGAGGAAACCGAGGCTTAGAGAAGTTTATATTCACACAGCCCTCTGAGTGCCCCTCTCCACCGCGCCTCTGCCCTCCAGACTAAACACCACACCCATCAAATCCTGGGAAAGTGGGAAAGACTATCATCAGTGAACAGACATGGGATGGGGTGGATGGACGGAAAACCAAAACCAGAGCCCCTGCGCAGGCAGGGGAGAACCACTGTAGGAGCGGAAGTATTCTCTAGGTGCCAGAAGTTCAAGTCAAGTGATACAAGGGGCTGGGGAGACGTGGGGGCAACAATCAGGATGCTTAATCAGGAAACGTCACTTCCTCTAGCTTTTCGTATTGCTACTTTCATCATGCAGGTGAAAGTGGAAGTGTGGTCTGAAGACTGGAAGTACAGGTATCCAAAGACAGCCAGGAGGGACATGCAGGAGTCACATGGAAGGCCACTGCTGGCCCAGCCCAGCCCTTACCTGTGGCTGCAACCTGACAAGCTCAGTGACAGGTTCCGCTGGTGAGAAAGGGGAAAACAGGAGTCACCAAAATAAAGACCAGACGTGACCAAGGATCGCCAAATGTGAAAAGACCAGGCCATGAAAGGGGGGGCATGGGCTCGCAAGGGGAGTGTGAAAACAGAGTTGGAAAGAGAATTTTAAATATGCATAATGAATACCTTCATAAAACCTGGGAGGATTATCGGGGCATCAAAACAAGCACAGGCCGGCCTGCGGAAGGAAAGGAGGAGAGAGGTCTAAGAGAAGGAGCCCAAACCACAGGGCCGCACAGCTGCCTCCACAGGAAACACAGGGAGTGTGGTTAACACCAAGAGGGCTTTCACATTTGGGGTGGGAGGAAGAGGAGGCGGCTTAGGTACCGTCCACCCCATCATGCATGTCAAGCCCTCCTCCACCCGTCTGAATTTAGAGAGCGAGTGCTTTCATCTTTTTCTGCGTGCTCCCAGATTCACACACGTGGGCAAATCCAGGGAGACTGGCTCTTTGTTTCACACTGGACGTTACACACTTTCCTGCACCTTACTGCTCACTGCAACAGATCTCTGACTCCTTGTGTTCAGTGGCTCCATAAGGACACACGGCACAAATATGCTACACCTTAGCCACTTTTCAACGGGTGGGCATTTGGATTTTCAGTATTTTGTCACTATAATGGTGAACAGAAACGGGATGACTTTGTGCACAGACACACTTATTTCTAAAAGACAGATGTCCAGGAGAAAGGCTGCTTGGTGAAAAGGTACATTAATTTTTAATTTTAATATGCATCGCCACATTAAAATTAAATGTGAAAATGTGATGAAAATCCACATTTTCATCAGTATTATTAGAGCACTGTTTCTAGTACATGGTTGGTCCATGCTCCTCTATCTTTCCCACTCTGGTGGGTTTTAAGTAATGTCTCGTCGTTGTTTTAATCTGCATGTTCCTAGCAAATGAGAAGGATTTTTCATAGGTTTGCTGGCTGTCTGCACTTACTCTCAGTTGAGTTGCATATTTTGTCTGAGCCATGTTTTTCTTGCCAATTTGTAAGTTATTAACCTTATAGAACCTAACACCTTGTCTATTATACATTTTCTAAGTACCCCCCCCCCAAAGTGCCACTGTCCCTCACCCCTAGGAGTATCCCAGTCATTTCTTGTATTGTCTGGCGAATTTGAATTGCTTGTTCACATTGGAAGATTCTGGGATTTATTTCTGACTATAATGTAAGACAGAGGTCCGCCCCCTGCCCACTGCTTGTAGAGTTGGTTAGGCTAATATCATCCAACAAATAATGCAGTATTTTCTCAACAGTACTGAACGGATCATCTTATTGTATATTAGCTACCCTTAATGAAACACAGTCCTGGATTCTCTGTTCTGTCCTACTGAACTACTTATGGAATCCTTCATCAAACACCACATTTGTTAGCATACTGTGATCACTTGCAAGCCAGATCTGCCCTCCCTGGTTTTCTTTTCCTTATTTGCGTGGCTCTTCTCGAGTGTTATGCACTTATTCTTGTATATAAACTTCAGGATGACTTTATTCAGTTCAAAAGAGACAACGAGAAAACCTACCACTTTGGAAATTCAAAATGGAATTGCAATAAATAATTTTGGAAAACCCTATATATGTTATATTTTTGAATTTCATATCTTTCACTAAAAAGGACACAGGTCCCATACTTGTTTGATTTTTTTTTTCCTTAGGGCATTCGCTGTGTTGAGAAAAGGACTATTTAACCTCCATTTCTAGGTGCTCATTGTCAAAACAAAGAAAAGATGATAATTTCTAGAGACTTCTTTTTCATCTAGCTACCTTGACAAATTTTCTTATGAATTTTAGATTCTTTTTTGTGAGAGTCTCTTGGTTTTCCTAGACAAACATTTCACTGTCTTACTGCGTGCTCTAGAGCCTTGAAGACAATGTTAAATAATTATAAAAGAAGACATCCTTGTATACTTCTTATTTATAATTGAAATAATTTTAGTGGTTTGCCTTTCAGGAAATGTGTGGTCAGGGTGATTTTTTTTTTGGTACTATATAGCCTTTTCATGTTTAAGTGATTTATTTTTACTCCTAGTTTGCTTTTTTTAGATTGCAATGCATTAGGATTGGCTGCTTAACTTTACCCAATGGCTATCCAGCCTCTGTGGGCTGCCAGAAACGGTCCTCCCTTAGTATGCTGGGGCAGAGCAACGGATGACGGTGATGAAATTTTCTGACAGCGAACCATCCTCGTATCACTAGAACAGACTATTCATTTTAGTGCATTGGCGTTTTGATGCACTCAAGAGTACACCTGTTAGGGAGTTATTGTAAGTTTTTGCATTGACTTTCATAATTAATATTGGTCTATACTTTTCTTTAAAACTTATCAGGTACTAAAACTATGCTAGTTTTATAAAATGAACTAGAAAACTCTTCATCTTTTACCATGTCCTAGAACAGTACAAATAACACTGTTTCTTTAAAGGTTAAATCTTCTGTTTTTTAAAGGCTGGATAAAACTCAGCTGGAATCCCACGGGCTCCTGGTGCCATTTTCAATGGTGACTTTTAATCACATTTCCTACCTCTTCTACAGTAATTGGCCTTTTCAAGGTTTCCATGCTTCTTGAACCAATTTTGGTAATTTGTATTTTACTGAGAAATCATCCCTACATTTTCAAATGTGTTGCCATGGCATTTGCCTATGAAGTTGATTAATCTCCCCATGTCTCCTTTCTTGTTCGTATCATTTACTTTTGCTCTTTTTTTCCTGTTGGAATGGAAGCTTATTTTATTGGTCCTTTCATATAACTGGCTACTGGATTTATTTATCCTTTAAATTTTATTTTGTTTTATTAATTTTAACTTTGATCTTTACCTCTTAATTCCTCCTTCCTCGCTTTTTTTTTTTTTGTCTATTTTGTTGTTCTTTTTCTAATATCTTATGATACATACTCTAGTCCTTGATTTTTCATCTTTTGAATAATGAAGATAGCATTCCCTTTCTAGGTAATATGTTCTACAACATTTTTAATATCTATAAAGAACAAGAATGGAAAGTACCTAAGTTAACAATTTTAAGAGCTACCATGCAAATAAGCAACGGTACTAATTAATCCATTAGCTAGCATTCCTGGCGCAGGGGACTAACCCACTCGCAGGAGGAAAAGAGCCGACACCATTTCCTTAGTCCAGGCCAAGTTTTAAAAAACTCCATCGTCTCCCTTATTGTGTTGTTAGGTCTTCACCCTGCATTTCACATTTTGGGAAAAGTGGCTGGGTTCATACACAGGTTTAAAAAAATTTCACCAGCAGAGTAAATGCTGCAACCAGCATTTGGCCTCGTATTAAAACTTCTGTCGTCAGAACAGTGTTCCAAATGTAGAGTGCCACAGATCCTAAATCCACCAAGGTTTGCTCTTATGCCACGCGAGTGAGCTTACTAACGCAAGAATGTGGCCTGGTACCTCTGAGGCACCACTTCAGGACATGTGCGTGCAGAACTCTCAGGGCATCCGCAGAACTACTCATTCGGAACCCACTGTCTCCGGGTTCAACAATGCACCACTGTAAGGAGCGACCTTGCCTGCGTGATTGCTTCAGACAGACACCCTTAAAAACTGATGCTGAAGGGACATTAAGAGGGCCTGCTTATCATCCCAGAGCAGGTGCCTCTGACCTAATTAGAAAAGTGTGTGAGGCCAGAAGCAAAGGGAACTTGAGAGAATTTAAAGGGCCCCGAAGTGGCCTGGGGAGCTGGAAGATGAGACTCAAATAAAATCATATTCACTTATGTGCTATAATTTAGAATCATTTTTATGATCTGGAAAGAGTGTGGCTCCCATTTCCACTTTTAGATCCGATGACAACAGTTAGAGAAGGAGGCTCAACCTACTTACGGGACAAATTTTAGCAGCTCTGACTCATAGGTGAACAACCAATGTGTTGGTCTGTTAGTCAAAGCAAATGCTTCTATTTGGGTTGCTCTCCTAAGTCCCTGTAAGAATGGATACCAAAGAGAAATTTTGAACATGTTCTAGATTTAATTTTTTTTCACTTTGTTCCTGAAAATTTCCCCAGTAAATCTCAGTAAATAAATTATTACTCTTAAACCCCAGTTGTAAGAGGGACTCTTTGGTGGCAGAAACCATGTAACATTCCCGAGGGTCTCTGAAACCGGTGAGGAAATAGTCCCGCCCTTCTTGTTAGGCTGCAGGTACTTCTGGGGAGAGGACCGCAGCTCCTGTACCTTATAGGGACGTCCTGTTTTACAATCTGCGGGTCCTGGCCAGCAGCCAGGCGTCAGACACTGGCATCCGTGAGAGTACAGAGGCATGGTCATGCGTGTGGCTGTGCCCCCAGAACATTACTGGGGGGTGGACATGGGCACTGCTGGTAGTAAGAGATGTTACAAAGGTGGTATTGGACTCAGGGGCCCTAAGCTCTCAAGTCTGCTAGAAACTACTGGTTCTGTGCAAGACCAGCAACCCAAGTACAGCGGACCCTCCAACAGCTGGGGTTTGAACTGCTTGGGCCCATTTATGTAACGGGGAGGTTTTTTCCCCTAACTACTGTAAATGCTGTAAATGTATTTTCCTTAGGATTTTCTTTTCTTTTTAAAGATTTTATTTATTTATTTTCAGACGGGAAGGTAAGGAGAAAGAAAGGGAGAGAAACATCAGTGTGTAGTTGCCTTTCATGCGCCCCCCACTGGGGACCTGGCCTGCAACCCATGCATGTGCCCTGACTAGGAATCAAACCAGCAGCCCTTTGGTTCGCAGGCTGGCACTTAGTCCACTGAGCCACACCAGCCAGGGCATAACATTTCTTTACTCTAGCTTGTGTTATTTTAAGGATACAACATATAATACATATACCATACAAAATATGTTACCCATAACACAAACAGTTGATTAACACATATTTAATCAACTAAATAAAACTTCTTTTATTTAACGGCTAGCAAGCTATTAGCAGTGAAGTTTGGGGGGAGTCAGAAGTACAAGCAGATATTCAACTGCTTGGGGGTCAATGCCTCTAAGCCCTGAGTTGTTCAAGGGTCAACTGTACCTTAATATGTTCCATTACATCAGAAAAAAAAAATCCTGGGGACAATGTCCCCAGCCCCTAGTCTGTATGCCCATAGCCCTAATGTACTTGACCCATTCTTCAGGGCAGAAGGAAGTACTACTCCAAAACTATGAGTCATAGTTCATATTTAAGGCCCAGCACTGGCTATATAAACAAGCAGTATTTCCAACTCCCAGAAAAATCTTTCAAGCAGGATATTTGGTGGTTTTTTTTTTTTTTTTTTTTTTTTTTCCTTTTCCCTGCATGGCACTCTGCTTCTCATTGGTCAAATTTAAATGGGATAATCTCTCTATTCCAAGGTCAATGGTCATCAGCTACTTGGTATCACTAAGAAATAAACTGGTTGGGCCAGTTAAAATTTCCAGGTATTCTCATATTTTCAAGGACTTAAATCTCACTTTCTGATGGAACTATTTCTAACCATTTCTATTCTTTGCAGGCAACAACAAGCTAAAGCTTCAAGAGAAGGAAGTAGGTTGTTTAGCTGCAGTGTTTCACAGTGGGGAGGACAAGGGGACGGGCGAGTGGGGGAACAGTACCTGGGGGGTCACCCGGACCCCATCACAGTGCAGCTCTGTGGCCCTGTGATGACCTGTTACCTACGGAGGCGCACCGGTGCGGAGGCCACTGCTTCCTGCAGGTTTGTCAGCACTGTGCATGTGCCTAATAAGGTCAAGGAGAGGCAGCCACCAGGCCCAAACACACACAGGTAATGCCTCCCGTCGCTGTCACTTCAGTGCGGTAGCCCTCCCCGCTTGTCTCTTCTCTTCCCTGGCCTCTCTCTGCTGCTTTGTGTTGTTTCTCCCACAAATCTTAAGCCCGAATGCCGGATATCTACACCTAAGTCACCACGATAGGCAAAGGTGGGGTGTATGTGTCTGCTGCTCAGGCATGTGCGTCCCTGACGGACTTGCAGCTGAGGACAGGAGGTGACGTCTCAGTGTGGACACAGCTCCACGAACCCCGCAAACTGGTTTTGTCCAACTGGACAAATGGTGTGTCATCTTGAAGCTGATTTCACTGAGCTCCGTAAGCCACACCTCGCCTGGAAGTTTCACCCCGTGCTCGGTGCCTAGGGAAGGCCTCTTTCATCCCTCCGAGGATCACTTCACTGCAATTACAGCACAATTATGGGGATGAAAGGAATTAAGGAAGCCTTCATACTGAAACGGGTGTCTGCACTTGACCTCACCAAGGAAGCAGGGAAGAGAGAGAGGAAGAGGGAGAGAGAAAACCCGAGACATAGCAGGGAGAATGGCACAGAAGAAAAAAAACTAGAACACATACAGGGAACTGAGGCAGTCCAACTTGAGAACAACGGCCAAGCTGGGTGAAAAAGGGGGGAAGAGGGAACTGGGATGCCCCAGGACTGCGATGGACCTGAACCCCAGGAAACGGGTGTGGGGTCTTCGCAGAGTGATTTCCTTTAATTGCTGGTGGTTCCCACCATCTGCCCCTGGTCTCATCTACTGACTAATGGAAAGCCTGAAGTTTCAAGATTCTATATCCTACGTGTTTTCTATTCTTACTCTACACCGATTAACTTAATCATCTCATGTCCCCTCCCAGCCGACAAACTCCACAGTGCCTGCCAGCTGCCCCCCGCCCCCCCAGTCAAAACAACCCACGCTACTTATGATTACAAAACACACCTTCCAATGTTTTTACCCAAAACATTTCTCCTAAATATAACTTCCATGATTTTGAGAAAGGCCAAATATTTTTGCCAGGTGACTGGTATTTATCTGTCTTTGAACTCTGTTACTCCTTCGCCATTTGTGAATAGAGATGATGGTCACTGCTGGCTCAGTGCCAGGCCGCTCCCACTCCCACTCCCACTGACCTGGGACTGCTTAAGCAGCAGCTAGAAGATGTGACCGTGAAATCCACATCCCTTCATTAGCAATTAATTAAGAGGACTAATGATCTAAATAGCAGGAAGCAGAGGTCATAATACATGAAGAGACTACAATTGATTCTATAGTATTTACTATATTTGGTAGATCATCTTAAAATATCTCATTATTCATAAAGTACTATTTATTCAGTTAGTCTAACTCTCAACCCAAATTCTCACGTTGAGGTGCTTATAACCTATTTGTCTATTGGATAGAATGGTGGGTTCCTGTCTTTCCTACTTTCTATTTTTGATCTGTTCTCCTTTTCTTTCTTCGTGCACTCAGCAGATTTGTTGGAGAGGTGGTTTAGCTGCAGTGTTTCACAGTGGGGAGGACAAGGGGACGGGCGAGCGGGGGATTTGTGATTTCATCTCACAAATCATCCGATCTTTTTCCTAGTGCTTTTTTAGCACCTTCTTCCTTTAAAAAAAAAAAAAACAACTTTGACATAGATGGCTCTCAGGAAAACGTACAATACCTATGAAACCCTTTATGCAACAAATGTTCGATGCTGCAAACGTGACGGAAACCCGATTTAAAGACTAACTGAAGGTCGAAAACACGCAATTCCCACGCGTCACGACCTGTTGCCAGTTTACGTAACGTCAGGTATCTGTCAGGTTCCAAGAGTAATTCCCTTCTATCTAGATGCTTCCTCATTGCTTTGGCTGGGGTGATCCCCCGAAACCCTGCCCAGCGGAAATGGTAAGGTTTCTGTTCGACCATACGCATCCCGAAGCCAAGGGACTCAGTCCTCCTCGTGCTCCAGGTAGCCACCTGTCGCTATCACCACTGTTTGCTGTGAAGACATGAGTCACCTGCAACTATTGCATAAATGTATGAGCGCCTAAAAGGAGAAGTGCAGGTGTTCACGATGACGAACCCGGTAATAAGGTCAGTGAGGCCTTCCCATTCAAAACAGGTTTAGTTGGTTTTTTTAAATTAAAAGTCATTCTTTAAAACGGGTTATTTTCTGTGGCTACAAGCAATGGCTTTTCACGGCAGCCGATTGGAACTAGATGTGCATAAGCCAGGCTAAGATTCACTAGGACAGAAACTTAAATAGTGAAAAAGTCTCTCTCTGTACTTAATTCTGCCCTGTACATTGCAGTGCGGAGTTGCTATTTCTCGAATGCTACAAGTTTCTGGGTCTCACTCACTAGTTATTGTCTCAGTCTGGTGAGACTTAATTTATCTGATAAATCAGCTACCAAATGGAGAACTTCATTTAGTTATATAAAAAGCGAAAAGAATTTGAAAAATGTTTTCACCAGTTGTTGTTTTAACATTTACTAATTTGGATGCAGCTAACATAGTTTTTTAAACTTATCTTAAAAAAAAAACAAAAACACCTTTTATTCCTGTGCATGTACCAACACTACACAGTACTGGAACTAAAATCGTTACTCCAGGGTAAGAAACCTCAGCACTGAATCTAGATAAAGTATTACTTCCACTTTCCAAAACAACTGGCCTTCTGAAACTGGAATGTAAAGAGACGGGAAATACTGAATCCAACAGGAAGGGCTTTTATTATGACAATGACTTCACCGCTTACAGTCACTCCACTTGCAGTCACTTTAGCTTGCCAATTCGATTTTTGGACAAGTTAAGGAGTAATTTCCAATTCAGTGTTAATTAAGTATGCATTAAGGCCTAATATCATCTATCGGTTATACACATGCAAATACCTAGCAGCAGCAACAGAGCAAAGCAATGGGGCTAATAGTAGTAACAATAATGAAACACTTACACAGTTGTATACACAGTGGCGAGCCTTCTAAGGCCCTGAACATCCACAACGAGAAAATGGACAATGAACTGAATAAAACACACAAACGCGCATGAACAGAGCCATGAAATAAAGGCACAGGCACAGAGACAAATCCAGAAGGATGAAGGTGGCACTAACCGGGAAAGACTTGCCCTGAAGTTCAGTGCTGAGCCCTTCACAGGGGAAGGCTGGTGTGAAGCAGGGACAGGCAGACTGGAGGGGTGCAGGTTGGGGGGTAGGGGGGTGGGAGGGGGGAGGTGTATCCACTTGTTGTAAAGGACCTGCTCAGCCCCTGTGGATAAACCACAGCTGTGTCCTCTCCTGAAGGAGGGCGCCAGACCACTGCACTTGAACTTGACCATGCATGAGGCTCCTAGGAGTCCAATTAAAAGCAGACTCTGATTCAGTACACCTGGGGCTGGGCCCGAGATTCTGCATCTCCCACAAGCTCCCAGGTGACGCTGCTGGTCTTCGGACCAACCGGGAGTAACACTGCCCGGGAGGACAGCCTGGCCTGGGGGAGGAGGAGTTTAACAGAAAGACCATGGCCGGCGGCGTCTCCAGTCCACATGTAACAGGAGAAAGATGGGCCCGTGTCTAAGGCCTCTTTCTGGCTTTAAAAACTTGGGAGCAGGAAGGGCGGTTTATAGCCTCAAGAGCTACCACCCTTAAATCAGGTATGGAGAGAAGGCCAGAGTTCAAGGGGCAAAAAGGTTACTAAGGAGCTATATATTTTACATTATCATACTCCATTTTTACAACAAAATGTCAGGGTGACTAGTATGCCCATTTATAGCTAAGGTAACTGACCCAAACTGATTCAAACTCAAGCTCTTCCGTCTCCAAGTGCAGCGCTTTTCACACTACCGGGGCCCCCACACCAACAGCGAAGTGGGGTGGGGACTCCCGGCCTGAGGGGACTGCCAGCAGCTCCAAGTAGGACTTTAAACATCCATGCTAATTTTTCGTTTCTCCCGTAATACACCCATGTTTGTTTAAAGACAAAAAACAACATTTTTTAGTTAACTTATCAAATACAATAGGCCCCTATGTATACTTTGTGGCTTTATGAACCCAGAAACCAAAATTCCTTAGTCCAGTTTGAGAGGCATTGAATTACACCAGTCTTCGCAGGGACACTGACATCTGTCACCAGATGCCTTTGGAGGCCCAGCGAAAAAGGGACATGTCCCATTGTCCAACTAAGCACATTGCTGGTGGCACTCCCGGCCGACAGTGTTTCAGTTGGCACCTAAACATGCACTTTCTGTTGATGTAACTTTTTAACCTGAAAGTTCTGTCGAGTCTTTTAACTATAGCCCTCGAAGTGAGTCAGCGCAATGGCAGGCGAATTAAAATCGCATAACATGGGATAAAATTGCTCACGCCAAGTTGGGCACATGTTGAACAGGGGCACTTTGTGGCTTTGCGGAGCAGAAAACTGACAGGCGAACAAGGAATTCAACTTCACGGCAGCCTACTTTAAAGAAAAAGAGCGATAAAATTCACTACTATATCGTTTAAACAAAATAACAGCGACATTTTAGGTGAAGTTTTAATTGCAGAACAATTATAGAATTATTGCAAAATAGTACAGAGTTCCCGTATACCCCAAATCGGTTCCCCTGTTATTAACATTTTAGTTAGTAGGGTACATTTGTCACAATCAATGAATCAAGATTGCTATATTGTCATTAAGTGAAGCTTATGCTTTATTCAGATTTCCCGTTTTTCCCTGAAGTCCTTTTCCTGTTCCAGTATGTAATGTTGGCTTTCTTGGAATTTAAAATTCACCACAGAGAGGCTATTTAGGCAAACATGGAAAACACAAGCATAAAATGACGCTGCTCGAGACATCGTGAGCCCTTTAAGAAAGCACATATCAGAGGAAACACCGTCAAGAGCCAGCTTCTCAACAGACCGACCTTGGTCTACAGCCACAGCAACCGCCACCTTACAGAACTCGCCCTTGTCAAAGACATAAGGCGCAGTGGTGTGGAGAACAGCAATCTGGGAGTCAGCTTTGGGTGCTAAGCTTGCGGGCCATTTACATCAGGTCAACAGATAGCTTCTTGGGCACCTGAAACCTATCAAATACTTCTATGGGCCCTACGGGGCCCAAAGGTACCTACTCCATAGTTCCCTTCCCAAAGTGAGTGTAATCGGATCAAAGAGGCAAGGTCATACAAAATTAACCTTGACAGTTTCAAAGTGCAAGGCAAGATGACAAAGCAAGGTGTCGAAAGCGAGTGAGTGCACGGTTAACTGGGAAGTGGCCTCACGGAGCAGGCAATGCTTGCCCTAAGCACTCCAACAGGAAGAGGCCACGCAGAGTGATTAGAAAGGGACGGTTAACTTCTCCGGGCTAGAGTTTATTTCAAAAGGGAAGGTGTTAGACTACATAGCGGAGGTTGTCGCTTGGGTCTAAAATGCCCCAAGTCCCTCATTTCTGTGACGGAAGACACAGTGAGGTCAGCAGCAGGGAAACCCCCGTCCTGTCCTTGGCTGGCCACAGAAAGGCCTGTGAGGCGACGTGACCGCAGCCAGGGCTGCCCCACCTACCAGGGACGCCCCCCCCCCCCAGACGAAGAGCTTTCCCCACCCGACAACGAAAACAAATCCCCCTTTCAGGCCAACGACAACAGCAAACTCACAAACGACGTTCTGTGCAATAAATTGTTAAAATGAGATACCCTGCCAATAACTTGAACTTGAAATAAATTTTACCACCTTAGTACTATGTTACGTAATCTACACGCTCCACTGATTTATTAATTAAACCAGGTCCCTTCGAGCAATTTTGGAAAACACACACACATACCCAGACACACACTTTTACTCCTCACTAGGCTACCCTGAGGTTTCCGATTTTCCGTGACATTTCTAATTGTGTGCATTCCTGAAAGCAAGGGGTCTCGACCTTGGCAGTATTGAAAATCTGATGAGACACTTTGCAGAGGAGGGTTGCCCTGTGCACCTCGGAAGGGGGAGCAGCATCCCTGGCCTGACCCCCTGAAGGACGGTCAAAAATGTCTCCCATAGGGAGGAGGCAAAATTGGGAGGAGTAGAGCAATTCATGATATGTGTAAATAAATATGATTTCAATAGTAATGTGAGATTTCAAGGTGGATTAAATGACTCTTAAAAAAATCTTTTATCAGACTTTATAAACCCACATTTGACTCAGAAAATATAATCACTACAGGTGACTGAAAACACCAAATTATGGTTTTTCCCTCCTCAACTCATATGAGTTAGTACTTTTTAAAGCAATAACTAAAGATAATGTACAGATTTGTTAATTCCCTAGAAACGAGGAACTGGGGTTAGAAATCACTCTTCACCCTTCCCATCCCGCAACTCTAAAACAAACACCAGATTCTACGGCCGGCAGCCAAACCAGCCAAGCGTAAGGCAGGAGTTGGTCTGGGAAAGAGGCCAAAGTGGACGAGGCATGACCACTGGGTGCTACCCAACCCGCCCACATTCTGCCTCAGAGGACCACAGCACACCGCCCAAGGATCACTTTGCCACCAGCGACAAAAACAGACCCCACTCCCTGGGAGGAAGGGCGGCCAATGAAAGAGGAAAGATGTAGCAGAAGCCTGTGCCTTGTGAATGCTTTAGGCGAATGTCCCTGGGTTCTTTTCATGTCACTCTACTTAAATTGGGGGTTGGTGGAACAGACTACGAGGGCGGACAGAAAAAACTGGAATTATCCTCTAGAGGCAAGTCCCTTGTAGTACAGGCTTCCTCTGCTGGGTGAATGTTCCAGAAACCCATCTGTATCAGAGTACAAGCTGGCGTTGTTGTGAGGGGCTGTGTTCAGCTTCAGCGAATTTTTTCTTTGAAGACTCTTTTAACGTGTTTGCCCATTTCATGGTGGGTGATTTATGAGCACACCTGCCCACACGGCGCTGAGTTCAGCAGTTTTTGACCAAAAAAACAGCATGACCCCCGTGCCCCACCCTCCCTATTCACCCGATCTCACCCTGAGCAACTTTTTTTTGTTTCCCTGGATGAAAAAAATCCTCAAAGGGAAACGTTTTGCTGATGTGGAAGAGGTGAAACAAAAAATGGCAGAAGCACTGAAATGTATCAAAATTGATGGGTTCAAAAACTGTTTGGAGCAGTGGGAAAGTCTCCACAGGTATATTGCATCAAATGGAGAGTCCTTTGAAGGTGACCGATGTTTAAACACGTAAGAATAAGTACACACATTTTTATAAATAAGTCCGCCCCTCGTACTTCAGAGACCAACAGTTAAACGAGAGGAGTAAATTCTTACGGGAAACCACCCACCTGGGAGCCCTCCACCACGTGGGATGCTCTGCAGCTGCTGCCCTGTCTGCTCCCTGCTCAGTGTCCGTGCTCCCACCTCATCTGGCTCTCACCAAACCCCGCCCCTTCCTGGGAAAGAGCATGCATGCCCGGAGAGAGACAACCGGCTGTGCCCAGTTCCTACAGGTGGGCAGATGGCTGGCAAAGAGCAAATCACGCTGGAGGACCGAGGAGTTCAACCTGCCTGGTACCAACCAAGCTGAATGTTAATCAGGGCACACAATCATTTACATTAAAGATCATTAACCAGGTGCTCAGGCCCCTTGGCAAGGGATGGGCGTTCACAGGGAAGAAAGGCATTTAGATAAAGCAGCAGCCTCTTGTTGCCAAACACAGTCTGGGTCCTACCAGGAGAAGGGCACGGCAATGGCACAGGGGGAGCAGGGCCCGACAGGGGCGTCTTGGAGGGGTGGGGGGCTTCTTTTCCTCCCCAGCTGCTCACCACCCAGACCTGCAGCTAATTCTCTAAGGTTTGGTTTCTGTCTTCCTTATCGATTAGGAGGTGTAACTGTCCCCTTGCATGCCAACGAGCTTACAGGTAAGGAATTCTAAACAGGGAAGGTCCCCAGAGTGTGTGCCTCCCATTGTCCATGTGTCTGAGGGAACGGCCCCTTTGACTCCACAATGTCAAGTCACACCCACAGGACGGCCTTTGCCCACCCGCAGGCTGCTCTGCTGCTTCTCCAACATCCGGGGCCCAGGACCACGCAATGCTCGGGCCAAACAGGATGTCACCATCTAGCAAGGGGAGTCAGAAGGCAGATTTCATGCATGACAAACAGCTACGGTTTTGAAGATTTCTGACAAGTGTTCTTTCTGACGCGGCTTCAAGTTGCTGCACGAGCTCGGGCTTCCTCCCCCGCGCAGCCTCCTCCAGGACTCGGAGGTGGCAGGAGCCGCTCAGTCACTCCTTGTCTCGAGTGTGTACCAACGCCCCCGGAGACAGCCAGCCTGGCCCTGGGTCTCCATCCTGTGTTACACAATTCAACTCCCCTCCAATTCCATATTTGCCATAAAGCATTATTTGTGGTGGAAGTAAAGGAGGGAAAAAAATAGAACCACACTAATTCCTGCTGGCGAGATTAACCTCAAACAGACGACAGACTCCTGGAATTAATTTCTAGGTATATTTTTAACGACATTTAACATGAGTACTCTTTAACTCAGAGTCAAGGAAACATTAAGCGCCAGTTTTATCTCCTCTCAAAGGGAATACAAGTTTAAGTTTGGAGGCTGAGGAATGTGGGGAAAAGACAATGAATAATAATCTAACTATCAAGCACCTCATTTATAATTTTTAAAAGTTCGTAACTGAATATCCATGTAAGAGCAAGCCACATAGTCTGTGTGAAGACAGGGAAAGCTGAAGTTAAGAGCTCCCTGACTCATCCTCATACATTTCCTGTAAAGGTTATAAAACCAACAAGGAAGGCACCTGTATTCCAGGAGGCGAACCTAAGCCAATGGAGAGGCCCACCTGTCCCGAGACGGACTGATGGTATTAGCTGTGCGTTCAATTAAACTTAACACACCAGGAGGTCTAGCAAGTAAAAGAAAATAAAAGCTCTGTCCCTCCTTTCACCTGGGGGTGAAATTTCTGAACTCTGCACGACCAATCCGTTCACTGTGTCTATTTTTGACATTTCAGGAACACAGCGATGACAAATGTATTGACCATAGGGAAGGGGGGCACCAGAGAGCAGTAGCTGTATAATAATTTTTCAGTGCACTTAAAAAAAAAAATAGGTCTCATACAAGATGACGGAGGTTCAACACATCATTAAAATTTTTCACTCTATTTTTATTTTTGAAGCATGCAAAACATGGTTAATAGGTATGAAAAAAGAAAATAAGAAGAAAGAGGGAGGGAAGGAGGGAGGGAAGGAAAGAAGGAAGATTGGTTTCTCCAAATTCTGGCACATTTAAAGCTAATGAATCCACTGCAAGAGAACGTTCTCCTGATGTTAACCAAGGAAAACAAAGAGCAAAGTCCTCTGTGGCACTTACCAGATTCCAGGCAGAACACCTCGTTTTGAAAGGGAGAGAGACAGAGAAGGAGGCTGGACTAGATGCAGATGGTTGTCTGTTTCCCCTAACAACAGCAGTGAGGAGAAATGCTATGTCTGCCAGATCCCACTATTGACAGGTGATCCGCAGCCTGGAGCGCCTGGAGTGGGAGGTGGAAGGCTCAGAGGGGAGGGCTCTGCAGCAGCTACCGCCCAGGTAGGGCCACGCTGAGAGGCAGCCGCCCCCAAACTGCACCCACTGGTGCCCGAGCAGAAGCCTGTCTGAGCTGGAAGCTGCTGCTGCTGCTGCTGCTGCTGCTTGTCTCGCTCAAATCAGGAGCGAATTAAAATGTGGGGAAGAGGACGGGAAGCAGCTCATCAAAGGCAGCAGAACCAATGACTGACTATAGGGAGGACTTCGTGGGTGCAAGAGACACAAAAAGCAATTCAAATCATGACCCTACAACACCGTCCCCGCAGCAAAACGTCACGGAAGTTAACAGCCAACTTACAGAAGGAAGTGTGCGTGCCTGGCTTCGAGGGGACCCGGGAGCCTTTGGAGCCCTGAAGCATACAAATGTCCCTTTCAGAATATTAATAGCATTTTTCATAAATGCTCATGCCAATGTTGAGAGGAAGGACATTTGAGGACATGAAGGCCCCCCCCTCCCCGCCCCCGCCGGATACTACTGTTTAAGTAACTGCTCTATTGTCCTCATACGTAGGGTGTGAGCATCTGTTTCCGTCAGACAGGTGCAGCTCTGGATCCCATCTCCACCACCTTACTAGCTGGAGGGTGTGGGGCGTGTTTCTCGCCCTATCTCACCTCCTTGTCTGTAGAAACGGGGCCCTGAAACTTCCTCCACTCCTCCACGGATGGTTGTAAGGAACCAGTGAGACCCCCGGTGGGGTCACCGCTGTCCCTTCTTCACCCACCCACACCCTCTGGGAGCTTCAGCCCTGAAAGCACGGCCCTAAAACCACTGCGGGCACCCAACCCCGTCACCCTTCCTCCTTTTAGGAACTGATCCTATGCGTAGCCAGCAGCCAAAGATGTTTCTTCTCCTCTCTGTTTTAGCCAACATCTCCGACAGGTGATGGAGGCCAATTTAAGGGTCATTCTGACATACAGCCGTCAAAGCCAGATCACATGACCCTTGCACTCAAAGTGTGCCCGAGACACCATGTGGCAACCCACATTCAAGGAGGTTTTTGCCCCAAATTCCTGTAACTTCCACTTCAAGGCCAAGATCATGGCCACTTTTAAGAGTGTTAAAAAAAAAAAATAGGCTCTTAATTGAGCCAGGTCTTTTTCTTTAATGCTACTTTTTAAAATGAATTATTTCTTAAGATGAAGTGCACAGGTTATTTATAATACTACTCTTTGGTATGAATGACAATGGCATTGAGTGACAATGGCACTGAGTATCCCGTCAAGCCTGTGTTTCCAGAGACCTTGACAAACAGGGAGTCCCCAGTCCCAAGGGCCAAGAAGCCACCATCGCCATCTGGTGGTAGCTCCTGCATATTGCAGCCATGAACCCTCCTCCATCTTCAATCCATTCTCCTGGAAGAAGCATTATGTTCACTTGCCTACAGCTAGTTTGGCTGCTCAAGGACAACCATTGGACTTCCCCACCAGATCTTCTTTCCAACCAACTTTCCTTCTTTCCCACAGACTTTTGATTATGTGAGATCTGGTGATTTGGTTACAAAGAATAAAATTCCCAAAACAGAGAAAAGAGAAGCCAAGAGCCAGGGTGGTCCCAGACTGTAACAGCCAAGAGGCAATTCTAGTGGAACACATGAGGCAGGCATCTCTAGCAGCTGAAGACCCAGAACATATCACAGACAGCCTTTGCTGGGCCCTGACCGGTGCCTGAGCAAGACTTGGGTGGGTTCGGGAGAGCTGTTCTGTGCAGCCGGCCCCGAGCAAGCAGCTGCCAATCAGGTGACATTTGAAGAAATGTTTCTAACCACTTTACTTCCCAGAAGACTTCATTGATTCCTGGTGAATACCTTCAGGCCGAGGAGGGCTCTCAAAAGCAGGTAACAACCTTAGGAAAACTTGGCCAGCGGAAATGAGGGCCACGGAGAACAAAGGAAGTGGAAAATTCGTCTTTAAGTGGGGTCACTAGGGTTTTCTGTAAAATGGTACTAGTGGTGCTGCATGGGGGTGAAGATGATGCATGTGGGGTTTCTAGGCAGCTGTGAAAGGCCTGGGTGACCGGCAGGGCCACCACTGGCAAATCTCCCTCCAGGCGGCATCTGCCTGGAGAATAACCGAAGACGCCTCTGGTGGTTTACACAGGAGGACAGGAATTTTCAGGACTGTACTATGTGAAACGTCCTGTCTGTCTGTCCACAGTATCTGGCTCAACTGTAAAATTACCAGTAAGGACTTGACTGGTATTTAGTTCAATTCTACACTAGGTTAATCCAAAAGGTAAATTTTAGTACGTGCTGTCTTCCAGTCAAAAGTACACTCTTGCCCCGGCTGGTGTGACTCAGTGGATTGAGTGCCACTGGCCTCCGAACCAAAGAGTCATCAATTCGATTTCCAGTCAGGGCACCTGCCTGGGTTGTAGGCCAGGTCCCCAGTAGGGGGCGTGCAAGAGGCAACCACACATTGATATTTCTCTTCCTCTCTTTCTCCCTTCCTTCCCCTCTCTCTAAAAATAAAAAAATAAAATCTTTTAAAAACAAAAGAAAGAAAAAGAACCCCTGACCGGGGAGAGGAGGGAAGTACACTCTCATATATGAAATAGAGCAAAGAAGTAGCTCTTATATCGAATAGCTAGTATTAAGAAATGCAGTCCACATGTGACCCCCCCTACCCTCTCCACCCACACACTGGTCTTGCTCTCTTATTAATCACTTTTAAAAACCTCTGCAACAACCACAAGCACACCCCCAAGGCCCATGCAGGCTGCTGCACTGTATCCGAACACGACACATCCAACTCGAACACCAATTCTTTAAAACCACCAGCAACGAAGTAAGCGGGCACAAAGACAACTCCATCCATGAAAGGACCCTTTGTCGTTTTCTTTTTTAACCTCTGGAAATCTACGGCCCATGTTCAGGGACCAGGCTGAGCTCCACAGCAACCAATAATAAACTCCCAGAGGCCCAGCATCTCTGAACCCCACTGAAGGACAGACACAGGACCGGGGGGCTGCACCCGCACAGCCTGCCCAGCAGAGAACACCACTGCTGGGCTCCTACAGGAAACAGCAGAAAGACCTACAAGGCGACCCTGTAAAAGCATTAAAGCAAGCAGAAGCTGTTGGAGGGCTAATGAGTCACTGAACTGGATGAGCCCGGTGTCGGGAGACTGGCTGATACCATTAACTACCTTGTTGCACATAAGGCAACTTGACATCTTAAGCTTCCTGAAATCAGCAAGCTTCTCCCAGGAAAGTCATACAGGAACTTGCCCGCCGCTTTCCCTTCTTGGGGTTCAATCAATGGTGCACCCTACACGCAATCGGTACACAGCGATCATTTGTGACCTTGAACCACTCACTTAATCCACTCAGAAAGCACAGCTCCTCTCCTGCAGTTTCATGACCCAGGTCCGTGGGCTCAGGAGCCCCAGCTGGACAAGCCAACTCAGAAGCTACCCCACTCAACGAGCGTTTCTCCATATCCTTCCATGTGCCAAGTATCATGTTGGCACTGGGGCTTCTGAGGCGGACGGGACTGGCAGGGCCTGCCAAGCACTGCCCCTGAGCCTCACTTATCTGAAGTCTTCAACACTGGTCATCTGTGCATACAACGTCACACTCTGTGTCTACTCCAAGTTCCAGCCGAGCACCATTGGTTCCGTAGCGAGCGCATCTCACCACTGACATTGTAGGCTGCTACAGAGTAAGGCTAATAATGCCTTCCCTAGTAATTCACCAATTACCCTGGAGCCAGGCTCAACTCAACCCAGGGAACTCAGCTGCAAAACCCAAATAAAGACGGAAGCAGCTTCTGAATTCTGAAATAGCCACTATCACCGGGCCCCTGGGCTCAGAGCTTCCCTGACCAGAACACCGGTTAGAACAAGCTTCAATATTGAGCTTCCGTTACAAAAATTAAGCTTTCTAATCTTCAACAGTCTCGTCAACAGCACTTCTGCTGCTTCTGCTATAAAAAGCCAACACACCAGGAAAGAGAAGAATACTACTCACTGATAGAAATGGCAATTAAAGATCTCAGCCACTAAAATTATCAACAGTCCATTTGGAAATCAGTTTGTCATTTTAAGTTCTTTTTATCATTGCTTTCGTTCTCTTAAAAGTGTAAGAAAAGGGATTTAAACAATGGGGTTAAAAGATTGACTGTGGTTTAAATCACAGGCTCTTACTCAAAGCGGCAATTACTTCCTAAAAATGAAATAAATTTTTCCAATTTCCATGAAAGTAAGATAGATTCTTGATAGGAAAGTATATAGACACACAGCCAGAGGAAGGAAATACAGACCCATGAATCCCCCTCTTTAAGATAACACTGTTAATCCATAAATGTCTTAATACCCTTTCAGATATCTTTCATTATTTATGTATACGTATGTGTTTCTTATAAAAAGATGGGATCCAATCATAACGCCAATTTATGACCTACCTTTTCATTCTGTCGTAAAATGTTTCCATGTCATTAAACATGTATCAACAACTCATTTTTGCCATTCATACCATGAATGATAAATACCACGAATGGAATGACTCATACCATTCCATTTTAGAGATACACTACAATGAAACTAAGTTGTTTTAACTCTTTCATCGGCATAATTCTTCACCCTTACAGCTAATTCTTTGGCCGTATAGGGATACACTGATGCATTCCTCACTAACTCCATAGGATGAGTTCCTTCGTAGTATGTTAGCTAGATCATAAGGCATGCACATTTGGCTTTCTATGCATTTGATAACATTAAACAATACACTTACTGAAGGAAACTTAGAAACTACTAAAAGCAAAAATAGCTGATAATCCTACCACCTTGATAAGGTGTTCCCACTTCATTGTGCACCCTTTCCAATCTGCTCTATGTCGGATATCCTTTCTCCTTCCCCCGCCCCTAGATAAGCTTTTTCTTTTCTTTTCTTTTTGCCTAAAGAAACACTTGGTTTGGTTTTACTGGAGTTTCAATTTGGGGGCAGTGGTGGGGAGTCCCTTCAAAATATTCAGCTTACCTACTTTAAATTTAATAACATGGATCCCAAAACTTTTATTCAATAAGAAATACAGAATAAAAGTTCTGTGACTTCTCTTGTGTGGCGAGGACGGGAGGACCGTGGGAACTGGAGGAAAAGAAGTGGGGAAACAGAAAGCTGCCCCTCCCTCTGCTGCTGGGCGATGGGACACCCTGGGCCTTAGGCCTTATCACTACCTTGAATGTTACACAGTTGCCCTTAGTTACAGCTTATGGGTTTGTGTGAAGAAAAAAGCCAAAACCTCTGGCCAGAGAGGGGCTGGACTCATGAATGGGGTGAAGGCTCCCCTCCAAAGCCTTAAACCTGCTTTACAGAATTTGTTATGGAACATGATAGCACCCAACTCCTTAAGCTAGAAACCATCAGATGTACTTGGCCTGAAGTTGGGCAGCCAACTGGCGAGCCCGAGGCTTCAACCAGTCTCATTGAACCGGTTATGCCCAGGGCAGATCAAGAGTTTGAAGACCTGCTGATTTGTTTTCATCTTAATTCGAGGCTCATTGTTGTAAAGGGAGTGCCTTTCCCCAGTCAGATTAGTTCAGCTACTCTGGTGTAAAGGTCATCACCTGTGGTTTTGGACAGAATGAGGGCAGAGATGGACCCCGGAGCCGTCCAGAGCTTAGGGGTTTGAGCCAGAGGGTGCCGAACTTTTAAAGACAAAAGATCCCATTGCCTTCCAAACAGCAGGCTTAGTGGATGGCGAGAGTGACAGCAAAAAATCTATCGTGGGCTTTATGAAGTCTAAAAATAGGCACTGGAGGCAGAATGGTTTCTCTCCAGAGCGATTTTAAAGGTTCCCAGGAGGCGGCAGGTGTTGTGTAAATATCACAGGGTAAGGGGGTGGCTTCCTTTGCTTTGGCACCCTGGACAGGTGAAAGAAAAGTCTTTTGTTCACAGCCCTGCTGCTGCTTGACAAAGGGGCCTGGAAAAGAAGGTCAGGGCTCAGTTTCCAGTGCCGGAGAGGAGGGCTGAGCTGTAGCTGCTGGCTTCTGTCTGGCCACATAGACCCATGGGAAGGACTTGAGGCTGTGCGCCATTTTCATCAGAAAGACAATGAATGAATGCACCCACTTGCAAAACCAATCAATGCAGATTACTTGTGAAAAGAGACAGTCTCCTCCACGGTACAGGCCTGAGGATGCATTTACTGAACTCGCATTACCCAAAAGTAGACGCTGGAGGCGAGTAGGCTTTAGCAAGGTCCTGTCCAGAAGAATGGCATCGTTGGAAAGGTCAAGAGCAGAGACTATGGGACCTGAGCAACACGGTGCTGGAGGAGGTTCTAGGGGTTTTGATTCTGCGTGCCCCGTGGTCACTGCAATGCTGACTCATCCACGGTCAGCAGGCCCAACCAAGTACTTCTGCCTCCACCTGCACCTCCGGGAAAATGAATGGATCTCTGGGGAGAGTCTCAGTGAAACTGAGGGTCCTTGTGGCCTTGTTTAAATTTAGTTTTAAATCCTAGCTCTAGGTATCCTCTCTTTCTCTCTCTGTCCACACACACACACACACACACACTCCCATCTCTCAGAGACCTAGCTGCCCCCTCCCTGTCCTCACCTACCCCCGGGTAATCAGCAACCCCCAAGGCAGCAGAAGACAGTAGCGAGACCTGACTATGTATGGGTCACGCAGTCAGATCTCTGGCAGGCTACAGATAACGTCCTGTTACAGCTCCTGAGCCCGAAAATGGACCGACCTCCTGGCTACTTTCCCATGAGACCAGACAGAGGGACGCTGGAAAGGACCTCGAGCTGTCCTCAAGCCCTGACAAAGTGACTCACCACCCTTACCTCACCTCTGACCAATCAGCTCCCGGCATGACCCGAACCCCTAACCCACACGGTATTGTGACTTTGCCCTACATAATAATCTATAACCTACATGCCACTGGGGAGTTCAGGCTTTGAGCGTGAGCTTCCCGTTCCCCTGATGGCACTGTCCATAATAAAACAGCCACTATTTCTCCACTGTGGTTCTCCATGCCGGGGCTCGGCTCCGGTGTCTGTCCTGTAACACTGGCACCGACATCCAAGCCCCCCGTGTGACTCCAGTGCACCGCTGGTGCACCTATCTGCTGATTTCTGCATGTCTCTCCAGGGCTCCTGGCCCCTTCCCCCACCCCCCAATTTGGTTGAGTGACTTTCCCAAGAATGAATGCAGGTGAGAACAAGTCATCCAGTGTTCCTCTGGGTTCCCAGGCTGCTCTAGAGCCACCTCATTTGAAGCTGACATGACCAACTAAAACCACCGGCCACAGAGAGAGGGAATCAAATTCTTTCTAGAACCCTCAAGGCACTATGCGAAGTCCTTCCCATGTAGGGGTCCTTCCCACTGTCTGCTGCCGAAATCTTTCCAAGCACCTATTACTTATTTCAGAGATTCGTTTCCTGCAAGAAGACAAGCCTGGCCTCATGTGAACAAGAACCCCAGAACCCCAGCCTGGAAGCAGAGCACAGGGGAGCTGAGCCCTTGACCTTGTCAAGGTCATTGGTGAACTTCGGCACTCAGTGGTTCCCAGCGCTGGCTGCTGGGTCTCACCACCTGGGGGCTGTAAACTGGGATGCCTCGGACTCCCTGGGGAGTGGGGTGGGGGGCAGAGTCCCCTGGCTCCAATTCCAGCTCTGCCACTTACCTGCTGTGGCTTTAGGCAACAGTTGCATAACCTTTATGGTAATTTCGTCCTCCTACGACTGATGTGATGATTATGATTTAACTATGATGCATACAGTTACAATGTCTCAAAACACAGGAGGATTCTGCTGCTTCATCCGTAAGTGACAGAACAAGGGACAAAGACATGGACTGGGAACAGGAAGAGGACATGAAGACTTTTTTTTTTAATATAAATGAGTGAGGACTCCACTCTAGGTCAATGCATAGGACAGTCCATCCCCCTGCTCCCAGGTCAAGGGCGACCCAATCAAAGGCAGGCCCTAAAGTTGGCCGGAGCCCCCCTCTCTGTAGGAAGGTAAGGCCAGAGCTGCCATCCACAGAGAAAACCCGCAGAGCACAAAACCAGCCGGCAACACCACAGCGGGGAGAGAGCCGGTGCGCAAGCTGAGGGCGACAGCAGGGCACAGGTTGCAGCTGTTTTAACGGACACGCCTGCTGCTTCCACTCCTTTCTGACGGCACCCACCAGGGAACACGTGTGGGGAGCTGGCAGATGAACCGGGAGCACTGGTTCTGAGGGCACAGGCCTGTGCCCTTGTGAAAAGCATCTACAAACTGCTGGAGGCCGGACCCACAGCCTCGGACGACAGCTGTTTGCACTCCTGTGAGCTCACTGTGCCATTAACACGTTCACGTTCGGCAACGTGATCTTTGAAAATGTACCTCATTAGTTTTGATCGCTATTGCTTTTATCGTGAGTGAGGCTAAGTATCTCAGCATATTTCACTGACATTGGTATTCCCTGCCCCCTGAACTGTCTATTTGCACTCTCTGACCACTTTTTCAGTTAGGTTATTGCTCTTTTTATTGATTTGTAGGAGGTCATTCTACAGTGAGGTGATGAGCATTCCCTGCAATACAAACTGGCCGTGTCCGCCCAGTTTGCCCTTTTCTTAATTTTGTGGTGAGTTTGCCACGCACGCTTTTTTTACACATAACATCAGTCTGGTCATTCATAACTTTCCTCATTCTCTTCTGTTGTTGAGATAGGACTATAAACCTCTATTTTAAAAAATAAATTCTTAAGGCTTGCGACACTGTTAGTTTTAAAGTGTCTGTTGGGGAAAAGGTACCGTTCCTTGTGAAGGCTGGATCCAGCGGCCCTGGCGAACTCCACACTGCACACTCCACACTCCACAGCGGAAACTTACCCAGAACTGAGCTTTCCTTGGGCCGCAGACCTGTGCAAACTCCCTCCCCACTGCCGGCCCCCCTACCACTGTCCAGGCCTCTGTATCCGCCCCATGGCGTCAGCACGAACTTGGACTCCGTGCCAAGCTGTGCGCTTGCATTGCCCTCTCAGCCCAGCACAAGTGCCTCAGGAACAAGTTCCATCACGAAGGAACATCATTCATCAGCATCACTGGTGTGAATTAAACTAAGCAAACCTGGTGCCACCCTCTCTCCTTGGCAGGGTGTGGTCCTGTTTGGAGAGAAGGATTTAGAAAAAGAACACCTTCTTGTCCCTCCCAAAACAAGATTCCATGAAAAACAGTTCTGGAGTGCATCAGAGAAAGTCTGGAAGTCGACCACCCAGCAGCCCCTCCAGAGAACTTCTGTGAGCCACCCTCCCACATGCAGAACAAGGCCTCCGGGGGTTCCCGGCAGCTTGACCAGCAAGGCCTGAGCTCCACGGTCAAAGCCCCCAGAAGGCTGCTGGTGGCAAACCCAAGAGTAGGAAAGCCCTGTAAGAAGGGCACACCTGCGCGTGAAGTCAGAACCTTCCTCCCACGAGACGGGGCGCCAGCCTGCAGCTGCACCTCAGAGCACGGTGACCCCACGCCACACCTTCCACCACACATGTACCCTCCTCAAAATCCCTCCTACCAACGCGGCCAACCCTCAAGGTGCAGAGCACAAGCCCACTGCTTCCCAGAGGCAGCGGTTTCTTCTGGCCTCACAATTATGTTTTCCAGAAGTACACCTGGGACTCTTTCGACATCCAAAGTTGAAACAAATAAAATAGACTGTAAAAAGGGAAGACAGTAGAAAAGCAAACACCTTTTAAGGAAATTTTTAGGTTAAAGTGTTTTTGCAAACTCAGAGTGAGTCGAGTAGAACTTAGGTACATCCAAGTTGATGGAGCAATCTCAAATGAGACCCACGGGGGCAAGAAGCAGTCGGCTGTGGATAACGGCCCGCGGGTGCAGCGTGCAGCTTCAAAGCGAGGACTGGGCCGCCTAAACAAGGTGGTACTGCAGTCAGAGAGCTCTGCACAGAGGGTGAGAAGCTGTGGCTCTGGGTGCAGGTGATGGTGTTCACCCCACCTAGAGGGCACGCTGGAGGATGACAGCCTGGGAACTCCCAGCTGAGGATGCCCTGAGTCCCAACATTCGTACGCATCTCTGGGCTAGTGTCTGCACCAAGGAAGCCCAGCTCAGTACAGGCTGCCTTCATTTAGAGTATTATTACAACCAGTGGCAACCCAGGAAACCAGGAGTAAGCTTCCTCCAGCCAGGTCTCCCACGGCAGGGGGCCCGGGGGGCTTCCTCTGCAGTTAGCCAGACTCAGAGAGATGAAGGGGGTGCCAAATTTAAGCTCGGAGCAGGTATGGACCCTGTCTAACTTCTCCTCCCTGCCCAGTGCCTTCCACAGTACATGGAACACTGTAAGGGCTCAAAAACTAATCTGAACAGTCTAGGTACAAGCCGCAAGAGTCCAGCTGCAGCAACAAACGGCCACGGCAGTCATTTCCGGACAAGCTATGAGGTCATTTTCAGGCCAAGTCCTGGCTGCTCTGGACCTCCAGGGAAGGTGACCTGCCCTTCAGTACAGAGGCTGCTGAGCATCTTCAAACACTGCCTGACCACAGAAAAGGCTGAGCTACAGATACCAGTGGTGACCTAGAAACATTTCCACAGTGTACTGTGGAGTTATAAACAATAAGATGATACCATGTAGTTCTCACCCACCCCCCCCACAACAGACACACACAGACATGCAAAGAACAGACCTGGGGACCATGCCCAGAGCAGCCATCGCAGGGCAGAAGGGCAAGGGGGGGGCTTTTCTTTCCCGCCTCCTCCACGGCTACGGAGATTTCCGCAATGAACTTGCACCGTTTTCTACATCGCGTAAACACATCAGCTTAAAAGTACACCCAGAGACTCCCCACATGGGCCTTTCTGATGACCACACCCCAGAACCACTGCTGCTGTACTGCCCGTTGGCACAGCCGTGTTTCCGGAAGAACAGAGCTGATCCGTCTCTCCCACTGTCTTCTTTCACATGTCTGTTATTACTCCGACCCAGTTCCAGGCTCTGCTTGCTCCGCTATTCACAACCTCACCAGGCACTGTGACGTTACAGTGCTGTCCCCACTGTTATTGGAGATACTCCAGTACACTCCGCAAACAAAGCCTTCAAGTCACTCCACGTGCCCACGGGGATGAAATGGAGCAGGAGGAAGGCAAAGGGTGGGGAGAGGAAGGCTTGAGGGAGGGCTGGGCGATGCTGTGACCTACGGTGAGGGACCCGTCTGCGATGACATCCACAGGAAACACCCCCTCTCCACACTGCGGACCGGAGGGGCTCCCACCACGCTGCTCACGCTCTGCACCCAGAAGGAAGGAAAGGACCACTGCACGTAGAGAGCCTGTGCAGAGCATGTGCTTCTCAACTACACCGGTTTCAGGATTCATTGTTGGTTGGTTCGCCTGTGTGCTGCGGAGGCCGGCTCTGTTTTAGGGAGCGGTAGTGGTCCAGAGGAAATACAGGAGGCACTGTATTTGTAGGGTGCCGCAGCATCGTCGCGGGCTGTCACAGGGAGACAGTATCTCGTAAGAACCGTCCCAGAATGGCCCTGCGAATATACCCCCACATCTCAAATGGGAAAAACCAAACTATGTTATATCTCAAACCGACAAATGCTTTTCTCCCTGGCGCCTCCCCATGTTTCCTGGCCCACTGGAAGCATTCACGGCCGTCCTCTTGGTTTTGGTTTTTGCCAGTATTTGCGAACATTAAGAAATGGCGAAAGGAGAGAAGGACATCACTGCAAAATGAGCTGGTCAAAGACCAGCACTACTCCCCTCCTCGGGGGTTTGAACCACCCCCTGCTCTGTCTGAATAAGTGCTTTGCCGTTTTGATAACACACCGGCTAATGCAGACTGCCCACCAAGACACGTGATTCCTTCCCCTGCCCCCAGTGAGTTTTGTCCAGAACAACCTCAAGCACACCTGAGAGGAAATAAGCCAACCTTGCCTTAAACGTGTTTAAATCATGGCTGCTGCTGTTCTCTGAGGGTCTCTGCCATCAATGTGAAAAGATACACTGTCCACAGCCGTCATTACCAATTTAGCTACACGGAAAAGTGACGGGAAAAAATGTAGGAGCCTCCCTCGTCTTCTGTGGGTCTGTTTTTCATGTGGTGACGCTTCATTAACGTCTCTGGAGAACCAAGAGCTCCCACTACCTGGGACAGAACCACATGCAAAACGTTTGGTTTTTTTTGTTTTATTCCAAAGCCAAATACAAATATGTCTGAGACAAGCCACACCTGTTTCCCAGAATGTGCATGGATATTAGGCAACTCTTTTAATGTTTATTTTTCTACATTATGACTATCAGTCTGGAAATTCCTTTCTTAAAGAAAACTTAAGGAGTGGTGAAGTTATCCACACAAACGGGACACTACAAACGCACCGTCATTCATTTTGTCTGCGGGGCCACGCCGGAGTCCACTGTCCTGCGAATAAAGACCCTCATTTCTTCCCAGCGTCAGCTCACTGTTCCTTTGTAGTGCACAGCGTTCTGTTTTGATAATTCTACAAGGTTTAGAAAATTACTGGGCAGAGAAAGGGAAAGAGAAATAACATGTACACTATGTATTGTCTACTTTGTTTTTGCTTTGCTTTTTATTTTTAATTAAATGTATCGGGGTGCCATTGGTTAATAAGAGTATATAGGTTTCAAGTGTACATTTCTACGAGACAGGATCCGTACATTGCATTGCGAGCCCACCACCCGAAGTCAAATCATCTTCCGTCTCAATGTATTTGTCCTCCTTTACCCTCTGTTATCCCTTCACCCCCTTTCCCTCTGGTCTACGAGTTTCAGTTTTAGGTCCCACATATGAGTGAAACCCTGTGGTTCTTAGCTTTTTCTGACTTATTTCACTCAGCCTGATATTCTCAAGGCCCATCCACGTTGTCACGAACGGCAGCATTTCGCCTCTCCTCATGGTTGGGCGGTACCCCGTGGCACATGTGCACCACATGTCTTCTTTATCCAGCCCTCTATCGAGGGGCGCTTCGGTGGCTTCCATGTCTTGGTGAACAATGCTGCAATGAACCTAGGGGTGCATGTATCTGCCAATAAATGTTGTCAAACTTCTCAGGTAGTTGCCCAGAAGAGGGGCTGCTGGGTCACAAGGTAAGCCGATTCTTAATTTTTTGAGGAACTTTCACGGTTTTCCTTAGTGGCTGTACCAGCCTATGCTCCCACCAGCAGTGAATGAGGGTTCCTTTTCCTCCACAACCTCCCCAACACTTGTTATCACTTGTCCTGCTGAGAAAAACCATTCTAACAGGTGTGAGCTGGTAGCTCATTAGAGTTTTGATTTGCATTTCCCTACTACTAGTGAGGTTGAGCATCTTTTCCTATGTCTGCTGGCCGTTTGTATGTCTCCTTGGGAGAGGTGTCTGTTCGGGTCCTCTGCCTTTTTTTTAATTAGGTTGGTTGGTGGTCTGGTGTTGAATTGTATGAGTTCTTTAGTATTGTCTACTTTAAAACCAACTCTGTAAAAAGTAGGAATCGCTTAAAGTAAAATCATTCTTTCCTCTGCATAAGTGTCACTGTTGGAGAAGTTTTTTTAAGTATCTGCCAAAACAAACAAGATGTAAATAACTTTTTAAAATTTTAAATTTATTTTAAAAAGAACTCCAGAGGATTATTAGATTTGAATAGCATTTTTAGCCCAGAACAACAAAAAAAAAGCACCTGTTGATCTGACCACCAGAGGGAGCTATAACTCCCCCAAATACACCTCAGCGGAGCCCTTCCTGAAGCTCCTGGCTAGGGATGCTTCCCAGTTCCTCTCCACCAGTGAACTTGTACAGACAGACAGAGGGGTTAAGGGTGAGGCATTCCTTAAAGTTAAAGACGTTGTGGTAACTTGGAAGCAGGAAGGAGCTAGAAATAATGTGGTATGCACAGTAGAGAGTTTTTGTATTATTAACATTTATAACCTGCATATTATAAACAATGAGGGCCATAAAGATACACAGAGAACAATAAAATAAACCATTATGAAATGCGACAGTAAGGAAAATGTGGGCACGTATAAATCACTGGCACAGTAAAAAGCAGAGAAAATAAATTCAGCTGAGAGGTAGGGAGGGCGCCAAGAATCAAGGGAATTGTGAGCACACCAGGGGTGGGTGGGTGACGGCAGTCATGGACTTGGTGGTCCTGGGCTAATGTGGGGTGACAGCAGGGTGCAAAGGTGAAGGTCCACCACAGGAAAACCCCAACACCATGCACGAGCAACTGCGCACAAATGAACAAGGTTAGCAAACAAAGCCGGGCCCCTGCACCTGGGCAAGGTGGGCACAGAGGCAGGGACATCTGCCTGGGGGCGATCTCACAAATGAAAATGAGTCAAATGGGCAAAAGGGGGGTATGGTGGTTGTTCTGGGGCCCAGAGGAGGAAGAGTACAACCACTGAGGGTAGTGTAGAACCAAGCTTGGGGGAAGCCAAGCCCAAGAGATGCATGGGAGGCTCTCGTGTCAAGATTAAGGGGCCAGGACCTTGACCTGTGGCGGGGAGTGCTGGCTGAATGGTGCTGCATGCAGTCTGTGTTTGAGAGAGAGAATTCTGTGCATACGCGGAGGGCTGGGGAGAAGAGGGCAGACGTGAACAGCAGGAAGTCCCCTGCAGAGACACTGAGCCCAGGCTAGGGGCCCGAGGGACGAGACAGCCAAGGATGGCTGTGTAGACGGTGGAGCCACCAGCTGGGGAGGATCATCCCAGAGAAAGAACAGTTTCAGAGACTCTGACGTTCCGGGTCAGGAAACTGAGGACAAGCAAACAGACCTGCTGTCCAGGCCATGAGGGTTGACCGTGTACTTAATAACATAGAGAAAACGCACTCATACTGCAGGGAGTCAGCAGCCCACGCTGGCAGAAAGGAATCTACGTTTCTCTTCGACTGTCTGGCTGTCTAGACCAGGGGTGTCAAACTCATTCTCACCGGGGGCCACATCAGCCTCATGGTTGTCTTCAAAGGGCTGAATGTAATTTCAACTCCTTAACAGTTAAGGAGCAGTTACATTTTCACAGTCCTAAAATTATTTCGGCCCTTTGAAGGCAACTGCGAGGCTGATGTGGCCCCCAGTGAACATGAGTTTGCCACCCCTGAGCTAAATGACATGTAAAATCACTTGAACAAAACCAGCGCCACTGGTGGCAATGAACTCCCAAGAGTTTACGAGTCAGAACAAGGGCGAGACAGAGAGAACAGCATACAACCAACACAACTCTTTTCTCACTAGCAAACAGGAGGGAAAAAACTACAATATAATAAGCTTCAGCCACTTTGATTTTCCAACCAGTTACCCCCAACCTTGAAACATGGTGTTTCTTTCCGATGCTTCTCTACTTTCCCATCACAGACGCCTAATTCTCAGAACAGCAGCGACCTGAAGCACTAACCAGTTCTTCAATAAGGGGAGGACAACAGCGAACCCACAGCAACGAAGGGGAGAGACGCAAACACTCCCCGAAGCACACTCACCACCCATCCCTCGCTGTGTGTAGGAGGAAGGTTAGCACACTCACTCAGAGGCAGGGCGCACGTTCTCTCACTTGTGTTGATACAATAGAACAGAGGTGCCAGTCCTTTCAATGATTTACTGAGGAGTCACACTTTGCAGATTCCTCATTAAACATTACTTGCACTAAGGTCATGAGCCTAAGGAATAGTAGAGAAAACAGGCACGATTTTCATTGTAACACACCGATACAAAGTACGGCCTGCTCCTGGTTGCACGCCTATAAACTCTATTTTATTTATTCATATATTTACGTACAACGCAGTGAGAATCATTTCCTCCAAGACAGAAACATTTTACAGTTGTATTTATTTGTAGACTTTAAAATATGCAGTGTGCCTCTAAAAGGTGTCATAAGCTATATTTTAATCACACTGAAGAGAAAAAAAAATAAAAAGCTGCGTAATATCTAGGAAGCCATTCCTTCCCCCCACCCAAAAAGTCAATATTGGCCGAATTCCTGTCTGTCACTGACCAACCAGCAGCTCAATGAAATAGTTTAATCTGGAAGTCATGGCCAAGTGATGCTGGCACTCCCAGTTTTAAATATATACGGTAGACAATCAATAGCTCGTACGGTTGGGGGTGGCATGTGCCCGGCACCCACTGTGTGTACCCTGTCCTGGCTGCTTCTGCCCCATCGCAGAAACCCTAAGTCCTACAAAGCCTCAGTTACTACTTACCCTCTGGCCCTTCACAGGACAAGGCTTTTGGCCCCATTTAGGGAAGTACCTAGCACTTCAGAAGAGTTGTATTTACCATTTAAGAACGTGCCAGCTCAGTTAACCCTATCAGCAGTCTTAAAAACCTCCTTTTCCAGGCCCTTCCCCGACATATAAACATTAACTAGAAACGATTTTAGGAGATCTATGACAATTTTTCTTAGATGATAAAATAATTCAACAAATGAAATGTGGATCTGAGAAACAGACTATTTGGGGGTTCCAGAGATGGGTGCCCCGACTGGATTCTGGGTCGTGCACTTTCCAGAGCATTACTTTCGGGTAGGAGAATGCTTGCACCTCCAATAAGGGCGTTTTTGTCCATGCAGATGCAGACGCAGCCTGGAGAGAATCATTCTCAAGGCCTCCCAGGGGGCGAGGGCTAAGAATGGGTGGGCGAGCCACCCTCGCCCTAAAGCACAGGGGAACCGTGAACAGAGAGAGAGAACAGTCTCCCTCCCTCCCTGGTGACGAAACACGAGCCGAGGTCCCCACATCTGACTCCGGCCCTCCAGGCAGTACCTACTGGCTGTGTCTGAAGGCTTGGTGGTTAGCTCGATTCTTGTAAAATAAATATTTTCTTCATTGAATCACACATTCGGAAATGCTTTCACCTCTGGCTCCTTTCAAGTTGGCAACACTCCCTTCTTTAGACTCTTTCCTACCTCCCCGCGAAGAGGAGAACTGTGAGACAGACACAGACAGCTTGGTGATGAAGCAAGAGTAAAGACACTGGGCTGAGGGGTGGGACGCACAAAAGACCTCTCGTGTGTGGAGGAATGAAGGACAGGCCGGAGGAGGCCGAGGAAACAGCTTGGGGCCCAGGACACACGGATGTCAGGCAGATGTCCCCAACTTCATCGATCCCCAGCGGTGTCTTGGGATTTCTGCCCGCACTGGTGACTAGAAGTGTAACGAAACACTGAACGACTGCCCACAGCTCTTCGGCTGCTTTCTGATTTTCACTTTTCTCCGGCTCCTCTCTGACCAGACGAAGAAAACTTACAAACATCTGTTCTGTGTGGGGCCATCTTCCTCTTCCTAATGCACATCAGATTCTCGGCCCTACAGACTCCACTAACCAGAGCCCCATTCCAGACTGACAAAAATGAGGGGGGGGAAGTCCCACCCTTTTCCTGGACTCTGTGTCAAACAAACCAGTTGGCAAGCAAAGGCTGCTTGGGTGATGCCTACACGTCCATGTAGCAGAGTCCAGGCAAAGGAGGAGATTCTGAATGAGGGGTTCCTGCTAACGTGACATTGGGGAGCAGTATAGAAATGTGGCCAGACATTGGCCCCCCCCCCGACCCCAAGCAGAGAGCACCCCCATTCCTGTCCCCAGTGTTTAAAGTGAAGTTGATCAAGGCTTTAGATCTGACTTGTAATGTACAGGAAACCCAGGAGAAACAAGGGCACATTATCTGGTACCACAGGAAACAATCAAATGCGGTCAGTGAGACAACCTACTGACACTTTGTTGCCATCTAAAAGGGTGGGGAGAACTGCTCCAGGTCAACAGAGTCTTCAGAGGCCTAACAACGAAATGCAGTGCAAGATCTCAATCGAATTCGGATTTAAACAGCCCATTTATAAAAGGCATTTCAGGGACCGTTGGGGGAACTCAGATAATGGAGCAGGTAATAGAGTCCATTAGGCAATTATTGTTCATTTAGTGAAAACTGTAGTCTGGTTATATAGAAATATGTTCTTGTTTTCTTAGAGGGGCACACTGAAGTATTTAGGGGCTAAATGTCACACTGTCTGTAATTCATTTTTGAACACTTCAGCAAAAAAAAAAAAAAAAAAAAAAAAAAGGATGAAGCAATTGCAGCAAAACGTTAACAACTGAAGTCTAAAGGACGGGGTGCAGGTGAGCCGGTGCCACGCACAGAGCCAGCCTCGCAGTCCCCATCGGTCTCGGTCACTTACTACAGAAGCGTTTCTTGCCACGTCCCTCCAATGCCCTTGAGCCTGCGTGTGTTTTAAATTTCAAATCACCAGCTGCCAAAAGAAAAAATGATCGCAACCCCAGGTATAATCTGATGCTAATAACCCCACATACAAAATAAAGAAGGAACTGTGAGGTGAGTGCGTAGAAACCTTCTGCAGGAGAGCAGGAAATTCCAGGTTGGGCTGTCTCAGCCAATGGTCAGTGGGCAGCTTCCCGGCCTCAAACGCTGTCTACGTGACCTCAAATGAACACGGCTCATAACAGAGGAAATAGGGGTGGTCAGATCGAAGGCTGGTATTCAAGTGGCCCTACTCAGTTAACTGTTTTAATCTGTGATGAAAGGTTAAGTGTCTTGAGATACAAGCATAACTGAAAAAGGAGTAAAGTTTAAAACTTAAAAAAATAGTCTAAGTTTGAAAAAACTTTAAAATCTTACTTAGCAAAGTGTATCTATTCTAAATCTAACACTTGATGATACAATGCTAAGAACTTGGTCAGTTGCCATCAAATACAATAGCCAGTTCTTTATATCTGCTCTTAAAAAAATACCTAGTTATACAATCTCCAGCTTTTAGAAGGACCCGCAGCATCATCTGGTCCCGTGGCCCATCCAGTGGCTGGATGTGGTCACTGGAGAAGAGTGTTAATCTACCATTGGAAACAGCACTGAAGTCCCATAAATCTGGACTCCTCTGGCTCCAGCGCTCACCACGGAGTTGTTTCTTCTTGGGCTGAAGCCAATGCCCCCGAACCTCAATATTCCCACCTGAAAAATGGAGGTAAGGATTCCCTCTTCATGAAGCTTGGGCAGAATCTGATCCCTCACTGTGAGTCCCAGTCTCTCACTGTGCCAGCTCCCCTGTGAGCACCCAAAGCAGTCTATAAGCAACCCAAATACCTCGCTCAGTTCACAGCTCTATAACTTACTAGAGGTACGGACTTTCCAACAACTGATCTCCCTCTCATACCCCAGTTTCCTTACGGGCAAAACGCACAGAACGACAGTGTCTGCCGCATGGAAGGGCTGGGAGAATGGGCTGGGAGAAGCAAAGGAGCGGCAGTGGCAAACCATACTTGGCAGAGACACACACGCAATAAACGAGGGCCACTGTGATTCTCTCCCCTCCTTCCTTATGCCCCATTAATATAGCATATGCTACGGAAAACAGTATAGAGATCCCTCCCCAAATTAAACATAGACCTGATGATCCAGCAGTCCCACTTCTGGGTATTTATCCGAAAAAATCCAAAACATTAATTTTAAAAGATCCATGCACCTCTATGTTTATTGCAGCATTATTTATGATCGCCAAGATATGGAAGCAACCTAAGTATTCATGGAAAAATAAATGAATACAGAATATCTCGTACATGCCCACAATGGAATATTATTCAGCCATTAAAAAAAACAAACAAGAAATCTCGTCATTTGCAAGAGCATAAATGGACCTAGAGAGTATTATACCATCAGACAGAGAAAGACAATTACCATACGATATCACATATATGTGGAATCTAAAAAACAAAATAAACTCATAGATACAGAAAACAAATTGACGGTTGCCAGATGGGAGGTAGGTTGGGGAGCTGGGTAAAAGAGGTGCAGAGATTAGGAAGTACAAATTGGTGGTTACAATGTAGTCACGGGATGTCAAGTTCAGCATAGGAAGCACAGTCAATAGTATTGTAATAACTATGTATGGTGCCAGGTGGGTACTAGACTAACTAGAGCGATCACTTTGGAAGGTATATAAATGTCTAATCAGTATGTTGTACATCTGAAAATGGTATAATATTGTATGCCAACTGTAACTGAAAATTTTAAAAAGAAAAAATTATGATTCACTTCTCCCTTGGTGGCCAAACCCCAGGACTCAGCCCTGCGTCATTAGAAAGTATCCAAAAGGCTTTTTAAGTCCACAGTTGTCCCACTGATCCCTGCCTGTGCTGCTGGTGAGGCCCCTGAGCCAGTGCCTCCCCATCTCCTGTGTGCAGTGACAGCCAAGCTGACAGTGGCCTTGACCTCCCACTACGGCCACTGATAGGCCCTCAAGGTGAAGTTCCCGATTCCATCAACACAAGATACCGTGTGTGCTCTTTCAGAGGGGTCTGAAGCAGTAATTTTGCACAGACACCAGGGTCCAATGGAGCTCCCCCACACCAGCCATTCCACTGACTCCTTGAGGTCCCTTCCCGACCTCAGCCTTTGCATGTGCTTCCCATAACCTCCTCTCTTCCACGCTCACCTTTATCGGAGTCCTAGGCAGGCCTGCCTCCCTGGCCTACAAGGAGCCTTTGTGAGACTCACAGAAAGTACCTGCCCAGGGTGGCCGGGTAGGCACAAGGGAGAAGCCTGATGAACGAATGGCACCCCTGTGAGGATTAGAAAACAGTGGCCTTCCCTCCAGCAAGCAATCCTGGGCCACAACGCACCATAATTAGATTCTACTTATTGAGTTCAAGTCACTTCCTGGGCAACTGCCAGGTGCCAAGATCTCTGGGCTCACACACAGGAATAAGACAGGCTATAGCCTCTGAGCTGACCAACTCTGCTAAGGTTGGGGCTGGAGGAAGCTTACAGAGCCACCACAGCCCAGGGACAAGAGCTGTTTTGTCCTCTTGGGCTGGGGTGGATGGGGCACGGAGGTGAGGAGCTCGGGACTGGTGCTGCCTGCCACTGGAGCTGGGCCAGGAGTGAGTAGAGCCAGAAAGGATGCGAGCAGATGCCACGCTGAGGGGAAAACATAAGCAAAGATGAGAACCTGCACATTTCCTGGCACGCTTAAGGAATGGCAAGTTTCCAGGGAAGGCGCAGGGAGAAGACGAGAGGAGGGACAGATGAGGTGGATCAGAACCCAACCCAGTCACTCTTGTAGTAAACACTGAGAACCTGTTATGTGCTCAGCCTGCAGAATAGAATGCTAGCCATCAGAAGCTCAAACTGTATTTTGGGAGAAACAGTTCTGATGATAGAGCTATATATAATATTTCCAGGTGTCAGGGCACAAGGAAGACAGGAAGTGATCTGCTGAGCTACGGGGAGGTGACCCTGGGTGCCAGAGGAAATGACAACTGAGCTGGCTGAGTGTTCAAGGAGGAGGGGCAGGAGTCACCCAGATTTTGGTGAGGGAGGGGGTGGGGGTGCATCCTGCAGGGAGGAGGCTGCAGGAGCCCAGACAGAGGCAAAGGAGGGTGTGCTTGTGCAGGGCCGAGGAGCGTCGGCTGCCCTGGAGAGGCAGGCTGTGGCCAGGGGTGCGGTGCGGAGAACGAGACCAGAGGGCTTGGCTTACCAAGGGCCACAGGGACTGCGACCCTGCACCTCACTGGGAGGCTGAGATATATTCCACAGGCCAACGCAGGCCAAAGTAGCTGGTGAGCATGGTGGGGGGCAGCATCTAAGTGCACCCGGTCTGCGTCTTAGCAAAAACACCACAGTGGGGCGGAGAGCGAGGGGTGGAGATGCTGGTGTATCACTTTGGAAGGCCAAGCGAAGACAAGCCACCCCCACACACTGAGGTGAGGGGTGGAGGCAAAGAAGGAGGCATCCTCAGGTGCAAGAGCACTTCCCAAGGAAAGCCTGTCTCCTGGACTTACCCCCACACCAGGTGTTAGCTCACAAAGACAATGGACCCATTTCTAAAAAGGAAGTGGGCACCCAATATAGGCAGTGTTTCAACATGATTTACTTCCTTTTTGATGTTTTATTGGTATTTTACACACGGTCTACTGTTTGGAAAAGATTTTCTCTTGCTTGGCTTCTAAAAAAGAAACCTTTAAAATGATCACATAGCATTTTTTTTTTCATAGTATGGATCAGAAAGATCCGATATCACTGACCGGGGTGGCCAGTCTCCACTTCCGTCCTATGTCCTGACATCCCATGTGACTTAGCATTGGTCCCAGACAAAAGCATCCCTGTTCAGACGGCAGATTGTATGACTGCCCTCCTTCGACCCGAAAGTACGGTCCAAAAGAAAACATCTTTCTCTCCGGCTGCCGTGGCCACACAGACCAACTGCTCAAATGCTCAGGGAGCGCAACAGCTCCACTATCAAATCTTCTTTCAACAAAGGCTCTTTTAAGGAAGTCAGCCTCTGCTGGGAGGAGGCTGGAACGTGAGCTGGTATTCTCGGAGCTGGCCCGGGACACACAGAGCAGAAAAGGAGAAGGAAGGGCATTTCAGGTGCAGGCCGCTGGAGGGTCAGCGCCACCCCGCACCCCCTAGCTCAGAGGTGGGGTCCACAGACTCCAGTCCTCTCACTGGCAGCCTTACACAGCCTCCTGGGACAAGGAAGTCCTGGGGCCCACGGGGCAATGGGGAGTGCTGTGCTCCCCACCCCATTGCTACCACCCGTAGACCAACCAGCACATCCCGCCTCTTCTTCCCTCCCCGAACCGTGATCCTCTCCCACCTCGGGCCTAGTGTGGCCCAGGCAACCTCCCTGGAGACTGAGGAGTCCCAGAGACTCTAAATCCTGCCTGTCAATGCATCCAAGTCTTTATGGTATGATTTCTACGCCTTGGAAGTTGCTGGCAAGCTCTCTCGAGAAGAGTGGCCTTCCTTCTCTATCTGTAACCCGTCCTAAACAGGAGTTCGGCTCCCGCCCAGCCCCTTTTCTGTGAAGGGAGATGAAGGACAGAGGTGAAGGGAATATACAGGGACAGGCCGGGGGAGAAGGGGTACTTGCTGGCTTGGGGTTCTGAAAGACACAGAAGAACGGGTCTCACTCCACTGGAGAGCAGAGACCACATACCACCAAACCTCCCATGCTCATGAACCTCCCACGCTCCCTCGAACACACGTGAGAGCTGCCAGGCAGCCAGGCTGTCCCCGGAGCCCAAAGAGCCAGAGATGAGGGGATCTGAAGGCATTTCCCATGATACCGTGGAGGAGAATGCAGGTCACTGGGCAAAAGATCAAGGTGGTAAATGATGCCACCCTAGAGGGGCCTGCCCACCTGGCCTGAACCAGCACCGCCACCTAACCCTTCTAGTGTGGCTCACCCACTGGCAAACGGGTCCTCACAGAACAATGGCACTTCTGAGCAAGCTGACATCTGAGAGAGGTGGAAGGGGAGGGAGGAAAGCAGGCGTGTTATAGTTAAGTTAATATTTATCAAACTAAGAAAATTTAGGGCAGAACTAAGATTTAGAGCTTCTGGCTAATTTTCTGGTACTTGAAAAGTTAAGACACAACACTATTTATCTTTCTAATTAACATCTTGAAGCCTTATCTATAATCCTTTCTACCCTGTCCCTAAGAAATGACCCCGCCTCTTTTCATATAAACAGTAAAAATTCGAGGCTCCAATCCACTTGTCTCCTAAAATTTGGATCCTAATTCCACTACCAATTTCAACCTCAGACCTTCTGACCATAAATACAACCTGAATCCATTTCTTTTTTTTATAGAAGGATTTGGAAGAAAACAAAACAAAAACAATCAAAATAAAAACATTTTTAATTACAGAAATTTTCTAAATCCAGTCTCTTCCTGAAAAACTATAAAATTCATTGAAAAGAGTAAGGACAAGAAACAGGCATTTTTGACATAAGAGCACAGTCTACCAGTCAGCGTGCAAATGTCTCAATTAAAAAATTAAAAACCCAATTTGCCCAGTCTTGTCCTCGGTGCTCCGTAGGAGAGATACCAAACAAGCAAGACGTCTCTGTGCTGAATGAATTTCTGATCTGGTGAGAGGCCAGGGAAATATCCATGAAGTGGCCCAAGCACACGGTAAACCAGCCGGGGGCTACTTCAGGATCAAATGGGGAAGGACCTGCCAGTGGGATGCTCTCCCCTCGCCAGCATCTCTCAATGTCATCAGTGCGTGAGGTTTGCTGTGACTCAACTCGGACAGCTAACCCTCAGGTAGTCACTTGGGCCACACGTAAGTATGGAAATTTTTTAAAAAGATGTCACTGATATTTAACTCATATCAGTTTTTTTTTCTTTGTGGTAATTTTTCTAGGTGCTATTATAGTATCGGTAAGAAAACTTACCCATTTCTTTGATGGGCAAAACTAAAATTCTGCACAACTACAGGACAGATAATAAATAACGAGGTCTGCCTCCCAAAGGCAGAGAAAGCTGCTTCTGAGTTCGCAGGAAGATGAGGTCAGCTAGACAGAAGGAGGCCTCGTGACTGAGGGTCTCCTGTGTCAGGCTGAGGCCCTGAAACAAGAGGGTAACTACAGGGGACATCGCAGAGGACTCACAGGATGATCCAGTGTCATAATGAGGTGACTCTAGTAGCAGCCACCATGGCCCTTGTGGTTAAACCCCACGATGTACCCAAGGTGGAAAGGACACCGGGCAGGGGACAGGAGGCCTGTTCTAGTCACAGTCCTCCTAGCACTACGGGCACGTGTGACCTGGGCAAGCAGTATCCTTTCTGGACTTACGCTGTGTCAACCACATGTTTGAAGTTCAAAAGGTCTTTATGCAAAATCTGGTTCAAATCCTGTTCCAAGTGGCTCTCACCTCACTCTGCTACCGTCCAACACAGTGTAATGCAGGCAGCACATTGTGGAGAGCCAGTGGGAACAAGAGGGCCGATTTAAAGAAACCACTTGAGTATCGGGTACAATACTGAAAACAGAAAAGCTAAAACACTCGGGAAGATCGCGCTGCTTCCCTGCTCGAAATCACCAAATGCATCCGAACTACCACATCTCTTAATTCAGATTGTATATGCCAAGGAATATGATGTTTTCTTAGGAACAAAATGACATTTTTATCCTTCTCTAAACTAGGAGTTTTAAAAAAGAAATATATTAAAATGAGCACAGACTTATTCCCCGAACTATATTTTCCCACTGCGGAAAACAGAAATGTCAGAGCCGATTTCCTCGGGAAACCAACCCCCAGGAAGGTCCAGCCTGCTGACCATGGCTGTGGTACAAGGTCTAGGCCCCGGCACAAAGAGTGGCTGTGGACCCGCCGCTTCAGCATCACCGCCTCCATCAGAATCTGCGGGTCAGGCCCAGCCAGCCGCACTCTAAGAAGGCCTCCGAGTGACCCTGCTGCAGGCCTGCAGTAGAACAGTGCTTGAGTTCAGCGAGCCTACGGTCACCTACAAAAGACCACAAAAAGAAAAGTAAACTTACCTGGCTCCAAAGATGTCTTTTTTGGCGAGATCAATTCCGGAAACAACCTTCACTCTCAGAACACGTGATTCTCCCTGTTGAAGGGAAAAAAAGTTTTTAAAAAAATGGACCTCCAATGGATCCCACTTTCACCCTATGTGCAAAGTCAGTGATTCCTCTTCGAGCCAGAGCTAAAACACAGAATGAGCCAATCCAAGCACAGATAACTGCGCCTAGACTGGAGTTCAGAAAGCTGCATTCCGGCTCAAAATGCCAATGGCCCTAGAAATTCAGCGCTTCCAGGTGAAGTGAGCATAAGCTCAATTCAAACTACGTCCTGCAGATCAATTATTTCTGCTGCCAATGGGAAATATTTCCTGGTTGTGCCGAGAACACAACCACACATGTGCAACCACCTGGCTAAATGCCCGCATGCAACAGGGAGCCCTGAGACAGAAAGGGATTCCCTGTGGTAAAATGTTTCTTCAACACCATGCTTTCGAAATGTCAGTGCTGACCACCACACACAGTTCCTCGGTTCCAGTAGAAAGAACTAAAAAGACCATCCTGAATGAAAATCATCCCAAATCATCTCAGAAATCATTCACTCGATCCTCTGCTCATTCATTCATTCGTTCATTCATCCCAATGTCGTCTAAGCAGCTCCTATGTGCTGGGCGGCGAGCCAGACCCTGTAACATGGACAGGAACATGCTTGTGGTCTGCTCAGAGTGACGAGCAGATGGACAGCACCGAACTCCGTGACGTCACCACGTCAAAGGGCGTGGGTCGGAGAAGGGTGCGCGGCTAAGTCACTCAGGACGGACCAGACGGCTCAAGGGGAGGGGCAGGCAGAGGTCCAGGATAACTGTCTGGTTTCCGTTTTGGGTCATTAAGTGTTAGCATAAAATAGAGGAGTAACCTGAATTTGAATTCAAGGAGCCTATGAAACAGCCAGGTGGGAAAAAATAAATGATTAAATTGATAAATGGGAGAGATGTCTAGTCTGGGTTAGACCTGGGAGTTAGCCGTGTCCGGTTGGTAGTTGCAACCAGAGGTCAGTGGAAAGTCATCCAAAAAGAGAGAAAAGGGAGAAACGGCTAGGGATGAAGCCCTCAGGACACGAGCACTGAGGAGTGAGCGAGACGCACTGCACAGTTCTTCCAGCCCACCTTTAGTCAACACCTAGGTGAGGAAAAGAAAACCTACATGATTACGTAGATCCTGCATGTCAAGGGAGATAAAGACAGGGAGAAGTCAAGCACGGAGAGACCAGGACACTGAAGCTTCGTCCACGAGCCACCAGAGCGAGCAGGCAAACACTCGATGATCGGAACCCACGCTTGAGGTCATTTCCCTTCCAGTATTCTTCCATCCTTCTGACCGTCCCTCCAGCCACCCAGCCCCGACACGAGGCTGCTCACACAGAAACACAGGGTGCTTAGGAAGAGGCCTCTCAACTTGTGTGGACTTTTGATCGCTCTCAAATGAGGCCTGCTCTCAAGTTCACGAGTGGGTTCAGACAAGTCAGGAATAACTACTATGGGTAACCGTGTGCCCTGGAGCTTACCAAAGTCCCGGGTTCGGGGCCCTTCCCTTGGGTCCTGTAAGTGCGCGGTGGACTGCCCTGGCCTTTCTCTGACACTCACCCGACAGGCCCTGGGCAAGGATTTTCCTTAGTGCAGCTGCCATCTAGGTGAAGGTCTGCTCTGCCTCTCCCAGCAGGCTGTCCTCCACTGTCATCACTTGCCATCTCCCATGGCCAGGTCAGCTCAAGGAATGTCACAGCGAAAGAAAGTATTTGTTACACATCGGTCAACACTCCTGCATAGAGTCCCTAGTGTGCCTGGGCAGTTTACGGTCCACTAGTGCCAGAGCACGTAAACTGACAACAAAGGGTTAAAACAAAACCCTCGTCTGCCAGGATAGGGGGTTAAAGACCTTCCCTGAGATGGAATGAGGAAACATTCAGAAGAAGAAATGGAGGACAGGGAACATATTTTCCTGTCTCCCTGCTACGCAGTAACTCCTTCTGATAACCGACTCAGGCACTACGGTGAGTCTACTTCCATACCTAGGCTTGCACTTGGGCCTGATTTGGGGGAGATAAAGAAGGGAGCGTGTCCAGGCTGGAAACCAAGATACAGTCATCAGTCACAGCAGAAAACAAGATTTCTCTGTCTCGTAGCCCTTGGCATTCTCAGAAATGCTGGGCAGTGTCCTATACTTTCCACAAACTTGGTAGGGGCTTGACGGAACCTTGCCTGGATTCAGAGGAAGAGCCTGGCTAATGCCCGGTTCCCATAGGTTTACACTAATGTTGAGTGAATGTTCTTACTTTAGGTGGATGGACCCACTTTCCAAAGGCATACATTTTAAAATCAGCAAACATTTACGTGAATAAATGAATAAAAATAAATTTCAGTAAAGGGACAACTAAAATTTGTATGGAAATTGATTTATTCCTTTAGTAATAAGCATGAGCACCTGTTCTGTGATCTGGGGCTACAGATGAAACACCCCCCTACCCTGCCCAGTCACGTTCTAGTGTTACTGAGAGTGCGTTACGTAAGAGCTCTTGATTATACGGCAAACAACAGGGGAGTCTGCATGGCAAATGGAAATGCATAATGGTGATAATTTTAAGTGCTTTATTGAGTACTTCACATTTTGTACACACGCCCTTTCACTAAACAAATTTTTACGTAGGAATCAATCCTAAGAAAATAATCATTTGTGGTACACAAATCAAACAAACAAAAAAAAACTAGCTAAAAGGATAGTCCCCAAAGCATTTCTTAACTGAAAGAAACCTAAAAGTCCCTCAAAAGTAGACAGCTAAATGTCTATAGCCATTCTGTGCAATGGGCTACAATATGGTCATTAAAAATGCGTGAATCTGCAGCGACCTTCATTCATTCCACAAGTACGTGCGGGGTTCCCACCGCCATGTGCCAGACACAGGCTCTGGGGCTACACGTGGGAGCAAGACGGAGGTCCAGTCTCAAGGAACCCACGATCTAGAAGAAAGACTATAAATACACCGCGCAAACTAACAAGCTCGATTACTCCTGAAGGCGGTAAGTGCTTTGATGACAAGATGACGGTTAAACGTAAGGAGAGGGAAAGGGGAGGATGTTTATGACTGGTGTTTGAGAAAGGCCTCTTGGGAGAGGAGACATCTGAACTGAAATCTGAAAGAGACAGAGGGTGGTGACAGGGGAGGGCAGGCCCTACAGGGGTGAGAGCAAGTCCCAAGGCCCGGGGGAAACAAGGCTGGCATCACAGGGAGAGGCCAGTGAGGCGCAGTGGGGCCAGAGACCTGCGAGGCCAGCCTCACCTAATAGTGGGTGGGCATTAGTCTAACCCACTTTGGAATGTTTCAAGCACAGGAGTGACAAAAACTGACTTAAGTTTTTAAAAGGCCACTTTGTTTTTGGAGGGGAATGGACTCTTGGCGAACAAGAACAGAGGAGGGAGACCAATCGGAAAGAGATCTGTCAAGAGATGGTGGGGCTTTGCACAGGATAGAGGTGGGGAGGTGACCAGATTTAGGATATAAAACATGGTTGAAATAAGCTATCTGGTTAAAACAAAACTTTCAAATGGTTTATCAAAATGGTTAAAATGAGTTAGAGATGAGCAAGTTGTTCAACAAGCTGTCTCCCTTTTCAACTTGGACCCACAACTAGACTACATTTCCCAGCATTCCTTGCAATTAGGTAGTCATGTGGCCAGGTTTGGGCCAATAGAACTTGGACAGAAATGATGTCAGCATTTCCCAGAGGTGCGGGGGAGGGGCATACCCCTCCCACTCACCATCCTGGATTCTCTCCCCATCCTCCTGTTCAATGAAAAAGATCTTGAAGGCCAAGAAGGGAGAGACTCCATGACAGGAGCCAGTGGACCAGAGCTCCCCCCTCCCCCATCACCCACTGACCCTGCCCAGACAGTGAGCCGGAAATAGACTTGTCCTGTTTATTCGCACTAAACACTGAAGCTTATCATATATAATGTGATCTCATTTTTAAATAAATACCAATTATACACACAGGAAAAGATCTAGAAAGGATGTTAATGGTGATTACCTGTGGATTGTGGATAACTTCTTTTTGCTTATCTGCTTTTTTCCTTTTGAAACATTATTTTTGTTCGGAACTATATTTTTGTTCGAAACTATATTTTTGTAGAAACTTCAGAAAACACAGAAGAAAACAAAGAACACTTTATAATCACAGGTTTAGAAATTCAGGCTTTTGTATTTCTAACATGAATACGACTTTTCATAAGAAAAAACACATCTACAAGTTATATAATAGTCAACTCGCAAAGGTAGAAAGCTGTATATTTGGAAGATGTGACGAGGATTCTTATGTAATATGTAGCAATAGCTGGGAGATGAATGGAAGACAGAGACTTTATTGAGCACTTACTGTGTACAAGCAGCTATGGCAGGAAATTTACCTCTCTTTGAAGTTAAGGGCAGGGAGCTGGAAAGAGAATGCTACTCTATAAAAATAGTTTTTACACATGGGGTTCGGACATACAGCAGAAACTTATCTTTGTTTCCTCCAAATGACAACCTCGCACACAGAGCGGCCACCGTCACTCTGTACGGGGACACATGACCAGGTGTGTGTCTAACTGGTGTGTGCCCCAAGCCCAGCAATTGCACTTTCTGAAGCGTTTTATTACTTTCATAAAATGGATGCATGACATTTTGGTCCCTGGTTATGGCTCCAGGAAAATTAAATATTTAACTAAGGTGGCCTATGGCACTGAAACCTTTGTTCGGAGAGAGAATGTCCAATGCAGAGAAAGCACAGGCACCCAAGAGGTGAGGCCAGACAGCCACAGGTCTTCTCCGGGTCTCAGTGTCTCCTCCTGCTCCTGTTCATCTGCTCTGCATTGTCACCAAGTAACAGCGACAGTCCTACGCACCTAACATGTGTTTTTCTTTCCCGCTGAGTTTCCCAATTCTTCATCAAGACACAAAACAAGGCAAGGTGGCCGGCCAAGCCACAAATGAGGGGCACAGAGGAAGTCCCAACTTATCAATAGGTGGTATTCTGAAGGCTTATTTGTAAGACAGCCTGCTCATACAATATAAACTGTGTATAAGTGGTTACCAGGCTCCCGTGTCCACCCGCAAAGCCTATTACATAATCTATCAAACTTGTTCCTACGGGAAAATAAAGCTCAGGTTCCGATGCAAAACAAGATACTAGAATTTACCTTTTCTCTGATGAATCTGCCTTGAGAAGGTAGCTTTTTATAACTGATCCCTTATTCTTCACTATGGCAGCTGATCTCCTCCCCCACCCCAAAAAGGTGCCATCTGGGCTGGGAAGTAGTGTTCTTTCCATGCAGGGATCCACTGTGACCCCAGGTGTCACAAACACCAGCTGTTCACGTGGACAAGGAAGTCCTGAGCCAGGGATTTGCACATCTTGATCATTCTCCCCTAAATCAATTTATGTGTTTACTTTCCATGTTCTACCTCGTATTTGTACTTCTAGCTATGACCTGTAACACTTGCCAGCTCGCAGGAAACACTCCCCGGATTTAAGGAGGTGATCACTATGTTTTATACCACTGAAATATCTGAGTTGTATATACATCAATTGACTTCAGTGGCTTTGGAAAACAAATAAGCTTACATACATGGAAAGTGTTCGCACTGCGCCTGCCACACAGCAGATGTTAATCTTCCCGTTCCTCCCTGCTCTTGCCCCAATTTGGAGACAAGATCCTGTTGTATATATACATTCGTAAAAATCTCCTCCACTATCCTATCCTCCCCCTGACCGCTACCCAGATTCTAGTCATTGCCAACTCTTCTTTTTTAAGATTTTATTTTTAGAGAGAGAAGAAGGGAGGGACCAAGAGGAGAAGAGAAACATCAATTTATCGGTTGCCTCCCCCAAGTGGGGACCTGGCTCACAACTGAGGCCGGGAATCGAATCTGTGACCCTTTGGTTTGCAGGATGATGCCCAGCCCACTAACCCACACCCATCAGGGCGCCAACCCTTGCTACACCCTGTCCTCTTCACCTTCTGCCTTTCCACCCCAATTCCTACACTCTGGGATGTCCAACCCTTTGGTGCCTCTGAGCCACACGGGAAGTAGAAGAGTTGTCTTGGGCCACACATTAAATATACAAACACTAACAAAAACAAAAACAATCTCATAAAGTTTAAAGTAAATTTACGATTTGGTGTTGGGCCGTATTCATAGCCGTCCTGGGTTGCATGCGGCCCATGGGCCACCGTATGGACACCCCTGCCGGAACCTTACCCCTCTTCACTCTCTTGATAGGCTCCCTGACTTTACCTTGCTGATCCCTTGCCTACCTTCTCTCTCTCTTACTTCTCCTTGTGGCTTCTAATTACACATTCAACAAAAATGTGCTGAGTGACTGTGACATTCAAGACACGGTGCTAGCAGAAAGGAGGGGCACCAAACTGAACAGGGCACATTCTCCTCTGCCCCTGAGGGGCCCCCACATACCTAAAATATACCTACGGCACAGGGGTGGGACAGGGACGTAGATGTGTGTGCTGAGAACAAAAGATACAAGATGGGAAACACACCCAGCTCAGGCTCAGCTAATACTGATGACAGCAAACAGCCCCACCCACAGAACCCTCCACGGCGGCCGTTCACCACTGCCAGACCAACACATGCCCCCAAACAAGGAAGTCCTGAGGATAATTGTTCCAGAAACAATCCCGGAAACATGGGATTCTGCACAATCTACACTTCTCTACCTTGACTACATCATGGCTAGTATTATGCCAAATGGAAAAGTTGGAAGAAGTAAAAGATGACCCCCAAGAAAAGAATCATACTTTTAATGGTCAAGGGGACTCAGCTTCAGAAATTATATTGTGTGGTTTTAAAATATGTCTACAAATGGACACTCCTCTCTTAGAAAGGTGGAGCTTAACTTTCCTCACTCACCTGGGACTTAGGGACTTCTTTCTAATAAACACAATATGGAGGAGGTGAGCGGGTGGGACTTTGAAGATTAGGTCATAAAAGGCCTTCTGGTTCTCTCTCTTGCTCCCGTATGCGCTCGCTCTCCCCAACTTCTCGCTCGCTCTCTCTCTGATCACTCCCTCCAGGGTATGTAGTGAGGACCCTTAAGCTGCCCTATGAGAGGAGAGGTGGATGCTGGGAGGAACTGAAGCCTCCCACCAACAGCCATGTGGGTGAACCCTCTTGGCAGTGGGTCCTCCACACCCAGTCAGGCCTGGGATGACGGCAGCCCTTCATCGGAAGGCTGGAGTCTTAACTGCAGCCTCATGAGAGACCCTTTCCTGCTCGCTCCCGGTAACAACGCGAGGCACGCGTCAGAACCACTCAGCTAAGCCATTTTTGCAATAATGCATACTTGTTGTTTTAAGCTGCGAAGTGTGGGAATAATTTGTTTGCAGCAGTGGATAACTAATGCATACGGAGAATCCAAGGCAAGAACTGTGATCTAAGTTCTCTCTTTGCTGAGTTGAGATGCCCCCATGTGTTAGGGACAATGGTTCAATACGAGGAAAAGACGCCGGCGAGTCATAGACTCTGGCCTGTCATATCGTGTACGAAGCACGGCATTTTAAAGGCAGAATTAAAAGAATGTGGTAACTTGCTCAATATAAGGGCAGGGGCTGTATTATTTTTAAGAAATTTGGCATCTGATGCTCTGTAAGTACAGTCAACATTTGAAACTGAAGCAATTCCAGCAAATTTAGGATACATGACCTTAAGTCTAAATTTTTAAATTCCAGAAACAATGGCGATAACGTTAGAGAGTAGCTGTGAAACTTACATTTCCCTTAAAGCAACTTTAATTCACCCCTTCGTCATTCCCCAGCCTCATTCCTGTTACCACTAACAGAGGACGGTCCCACACCGCTGAGTGTAACCTGCACTGCGCCTTCTTTCAGGAGCTCCTGAGCACCTGTCGTGTGCCCCACCCTGCAGCAGCCATGCCTGGGTGGCAGCCTCTCTTCCTACTCCTTCATCTGCCACCTCACCTGTCCAACCTTTCCAAAATGTCTCTTCTCCACAGCTCCAGTGGGACCTCCCCATGGACCAATGGATCAGACTGGAACTCCTCAGCCTGGCATTCATGGCTCACCGCAACCTGCTTTATTCCCAACTACATGTGCTCTTCACGGTAACACAAGTCCCCTCTTCCCTGTACTTTCCCATCCAGCACCTATTCACTCCAATGGGCCACTCCGGTTCATGCAGTACAGCAGAGTCCGAGCCCACAGTTCTTTTCTGTGTCCCAGGAGAACACGCACGCGCAGACACACACACACACACACACACACACACACACGTTAATAACAGCAATGGGTGGATTCTGCAGGAACTCAGACGTGGAAGACATCAATGTACCTGCGAGAGGCGTGTGGAGAGGGGAAACAGACCAGAGAGTGGAGTAAAGCCCCAGAGGAGTGAGCATTGGAGCCAGGCCCGGAAGAATGAGGAAAAGGGGGAGACGAAGGAAGGAGCATGGGGGCACATGGCGAGGGGACGGAGCCAGGGAGCTCGCAGGTGGGGGAGGGGAAGAGCTGCCCAGGCCGGGCCTCATCCTGTGCTGTGCAGGTGAGTAACGAGCTGCCTGCATGACAAGCGCAGAGAGTAGACTGGAGGGAGTCAAGTCCAGACAGAGGAGGGCAGGGACACTGATTACGTGGTCTGCTCCCCGTCTGGCAGATGGAGGCCACGGGCCTGGTTCCAAAGCCATTCCTGAGGGAACAGCATGGCTCAGTGACAGGCTGGCTCTGCCCTGCGAGGCACAAAGGAGCAGACATCAACTCAGGTTTCCAGTTTCGGTGTTAGTGGGGGCTGATGCTAGTAGACGATGGAAAATAAAGGAAGGAGAGTGGGTCTGAGGAGGAGGGAAATCAAAGGACTTGGCTTTCTTGATCAGAGGTTATCTTCCCCCTGTGCAGGGAGAGATGACCAAGGGCAGCTGGAAGTCAGAAACCAGAGCTCGGTACACAGGTCAGAAATGGACACTCAGCACGGGAGGCCTGGCGCCTTCCTCTGGGCCTCCCTGCAGACCGACCGTTACTCTGGCACTCAAGTGGTAAATCACTGTAGCCTTCTTTCCTTATAGGGAAGTCTTATCTGCTCAGCTGAACTTGGTGCCTGCACTGTCCAATACAGTAGCCACTAGCTCCATGAGGCGAAGTTAAATGGAATTTAAACATTTAAAATCAAAACTCAGTTCCTAGGAAACTAGCCACATTTCCAGTGCTCAACAGCCACCTGTGTCCGGTGGCTACCGTATGGGTCAGTGCAGATACAGAACATTACCAGAAAGTTCTGCTGGAGTGTGCTGATCCAAGGCCACTAACTAGATGCAAGAATGCAGCCGGATTTGAATAACCTCTTGTGAAAGGAAGGGGGGAGGGAGGACAGGACTCCTATTCTTGCCCCAGTGATAACTCAGAAGAGGTAAACTATGGAAGTCAGCTCCCTGGCAATGAGAACGGTTTTCCTGTAACACAGGTTCCAGAGTCAAGGTTTCCTCTGAAACAGTAAAGACTGGCAGGCATACAAATGAAGTGCCTATAAATCCATATTTTGCTGTGTATAATGCACTTTTTTGCCGAAATTTTTGAGGGAAAAATAAGAATGCGCGTTATACATGGGCAGTGCTAATTCTGCATCTACATAAATGTTTTTAATTATGTTTATGTGTTAAAAGTGTAACTCTAGAAAGCAATAACAATATCCACGTGCAAAATAATACTCTGGAATATGATTATGTTTTTTCTCTAAATATAAATAAATAAAAAATTGAATTAAGAAATTGAAACACAAAGTTTTTTTTCCTGAAAGTTTGGGCCAAAAACGTGGGTGTGCATTATACACGGTAAAATACAGTAACAGCTGTAAAACCTAATTAAGCACATACTGCCCAGTGTAGTACAGTCTTCCTGCACTGAGGCATTTTCAAATGCATCACACAGACAAAGGAAGGGGGTGAGGGTGGCCGGATAGAGGGTGACGAAGATCAGGGAGTTGCGGCTAAGCCCAGCACAGGCCAACGGCATGACAAGGGGGCTGAATCATGACAAGGGGGCTGAATCTTGCACAGTATACACAGAAAAAGTATTCAGGAGGCAAGAAAAGAGGCAAAATCCCAACCAGCTTTGGTTTTGGTCCCTTTGAAAGAACTACTGACAAAACAGGGCACCGTGTGGAGGGGAAGGGCTGGCAGGGAAGGGAACTAAACTCGGAAAACTGAGAACAGTTGAGAAATGGGAGTGGCCAGCCATCTAGAAACCTACCTAGTGGGAGCCCTGCGAAGACAGACCAGGCCCAAAGGATGATTGAAGGCCAATGTGAGGAAGCTCCTCTGACCATGACATCGGGGCAGACCAGCCACAGCCACCTCTCCCCGGGGCACGTTAAATAAACGCCAACAGGATCGCAGCCGAGCCCCCATAAGAGCTCTGTCGATTCTCACACGGCAGGGCCTCGAATAAGGCCGTTTCACAGGAACGTTGACGGCATGCCCTAGGGACTTAGCTCTTGGTTCCAACAGTTAGCCTACAGCAACACTGGCTTTGTTAGGGTTCGTTTTGCGGCTGTTCGGGGAACCTGCGGATGACTTCAGTGAGGACTTGCGGTGCCCAACCACGTGGCTGGCGTGGAACCATGCGAGTGTCCACCGTGCCCCCTGCTCCACCCCTAGGATGAAATACTGTTTGGACCACGCCTTACAAGTGCTAGCCGCACCTCTCCTCCTTTCAGTGGCAACATGAGAGGTCTTCGTTGCCGAATTTGAATACAGGAGAGTCACGGCATCCCAGGTGGCGGTCCTGAGCACTTCGCAGGTGTCACCACCATTCCAAGTTATTTCGTCCAGAAAAGTACCTCTGAAGGAGAAACGGGGGTTCGGGTGGGCTCAATCAAGGGTGGGTGGGGCCTACGGTCACTCATGTGCTACATGACATGATAACCCCATAGGCCTCACAGCTAACATGCGAGAATGCAGATTCTTACCCATGTGGATAGATTTTTAGAGTGGCTCTCAATTAAAAACGTTAAATCTTCAAATGCCAAGAATGCGGAGGGGCGGGGGGAGGGGTTAGCAGTGCCACTGAACGGTGCCCATGGAATGAATGAGCTGGCAAGAGCCCAGCTCAGAGGACACAGTCACTCTCTTCCACTAATTAAAAACTCTCTTTTTACCAGGAGAGTTGGTAAAACTCCATGTAAAAGGTCTTCAAAGAATCCATTTATCAAGGGTTCTTTTGTTTCAAACCTTAATCATAAGACAGGGAACATTTTTAAATTCCTCTAAGATCACTAAGACAGGAATTATCCTGCATTCATAGTTCTAAAAACGATCATAATAAACAATGGCACTTTGTTGGAAGCCAAAAATCGTAGCTCAAGATCTAAAATTTTATATTTTTCATGGCGCTCATAACTTTGACCTCTTACAATAAACTCGAGCCCGGGTTTCTGGGTCAAATGTGTTGTCGTTGGACTAGAAGGAACTGGAGGAGAGCTGTGTTTCAGGAGGCAGGGGGGGCCAAGCATCCTCGGGAAGATGTTCCCCGGGGGCCCGGGTCTGGAGGCCCGGGTCTGGGGTCCCACATCTGAATCTCACCAGGTGGGACCAGAAGCACACACGGCTCATGTCAGTGGGCCTTGCAAGGGCTCCCAGCATCTTAGAGAAGACACACGGGAACAAAGCTGAGAACTCGTTCCGTGTCGAGCTTTAGATTTTACAATGAGAAAATGCCTTATACGTGGCTCCAAGGCTCAGGACCAAAAAGTAGCACCTTTTCTTGAAGGGCAGGTTGAACACCTGCAAATTACTGTCAGTGGGAAGGCTGCCTGGGGAGCGCACACTTGGAGCAGGGGCTTTGTTTGCTGCTTTGAGCAAGGGCTGTGCCCATCTCTGCAACAGGATCACTGCTACCACTGCTACCCCTGCTTCCCAAGTTCAAGGAGCAGCACCACACAGAAAGCTCACTAGGTGTCTATTCCCCGCTTCAGCCCGCCCGACCCCCTTCCATCCCCAGGCTCTGACCTAACAGCGCACCACAACAGACAGGTTTCCCTCCATAGACTGCACCCAAATCCCAACCCTGCCTCTTGGACATCACCCCCAAGCCCGCCCGCATTGGAACTGGGCGTGTTCCCGAACTCTTCAGCCACCCAGCTACAGATGATTTCCTGGTGTGCTCCCACAAATTCCCTATTCACTACTAACTTCATCCTTAGAAGGTAACTGTTTCTAATTCCTGTATAGGTCTGAAGATCTTGTGAAAAAACTACCCATTTTTGGACTACAGCTCTGAGCCTTCCAGCACCACCGACAACACAGATGATGAGAACCAAGCCCCGAAACACAGGAGAGGGAAGGAGCCGGGGACAGCCAGGTTCCACAACTTGTTCGACCAAATCACGCCCCTCAGGGGCTCAGAGCCCCTGCCAGGGAACTCAAAGGGATTGAAGGCACAGCAGATGGGCAAATGTCCGAACTCCGAAAGAAAAGAAGTTACGTATCATAATATAAAGTATGCATGTCAGCCTAATGGCAATTTTTCCCTCTACGAAAACCAGTTGGCTCATTTTTTTTTTTTTTGCTCAAATCCCCTACTTGTCCTTTAGGGGTTAAACTTAAACATCTCGTAAGTCGTCTTTCCAGGCTGCCCAGACTAGTCACGTCCTCTGGCAATAAGCCCCCACAGTACCCTACATTTCTCCGCCTGCCCTGCATTGTTGCTTTTCAACTTGGCTCCAAGGCCCCAGGAGGAAGCTGTCAGAGGGCAGGGACAGGACGGATCCCAGGCAGTGACAAGATTAATGGTCCACGTGCAACCACTCCAGGCTGAGAACCACAGAGCAATCTCTTCTGTCCTCAGCACCATTTCCCCAGCCTCTAGCAAAAGCAGGGCTCCAACATTCCCGGGGGAGTGGAAGTCTGAATGCCTAAATGACATCAATCCAAAGCGACACTTCAGAGCAAATTACGAAACATTTGGTAAGCATTTAGAAACGGAGAACAATGTACAGCGAAGGCTTGCTGAAGAGGAAGGCATGTAAACTGACTTCCTTTTCTGATAACTCCAGGGCATGCTGCACATTAGTGTATACAGCCTTTGGCCAAACCACAATTTATTCTTCTAGACGCGTGATTTTTTCAACCTTTTTCATCTCGTGCCGCACATATGCTTATTGCTAAAATTCTGCGGCCCACCAAAACATCTATTTTTGCCAATCTGTCAAAAAAATAGGTATAATTTTGGTTCATTCACACTGGAACAGCTATTGTTGTGTTGGCTGTTGTCATTTTTTATTTGGCAATCTAAGGGGAAAGAGGTCAGTGCCCCTGACTAAATACAGTTGGGGGTTGCAGGTTTTAAAATATTTTGCAGCGCACCAGGTGAAAGCCACTGTTCTAGACAGAACAATGACGTGGGGGTGAGTTGATACTAAAGTTAGACAGGACTCAGTTTTGTACCCGCTTGCCAACTCCAAGCTGAAGTACAATCTCCAGGGAGGTCTTGGGGGGGGCTGTGCAGGTCAGGGGGCTCTGCTGCTAGCTCCATCCAGGGCAGCAGTGCGAGCCAGGAAAACTTGGATGGAGATATGGATGGCAGACTAGTCCAGTTGGTCGTCAATACTCTCAGCTGGACAAAAATGTCTCACGACTGGAACAGAATCCAAAAAGATTTCATCATAATGGGTGATGGGGCCAAATCTCACAAGATGGCCTTTTCTAGCGGGGGCGCACCCTCAGCGGCTGGGGTCCCTGCAGAAGACAGGGATGGGGAAGCATCAGAAGGCGGGCGGGGGGTGGATGGGCTTTGGGGTTGTATTTTATCTCAAGCTCAATATGACTCAACACATTAAACCACTGGCACCATTCAAAGTCCAGGGCAGGGATGACGTCATGCTGTGCCCTGGGCCAGCACTGTGTTCAAACCCAAGTGGTGTGACTTAGGAGGGAGGTGGTTGTTTTGCTTTGCCAATAGGACAAAATCCAAACCATAGAACACTAAGCAACCATCAGAAAAAACGAGGATGTTCTCTAAGTGCAGGTTTGAAAATCCAAGCCGTACAATCCCATGAGAAGGCCAGGTGGAGAAGGTTTCTCAGGGTATGCCCCCATCCTCTGTCCACAAAGGACAGGAAGGAGATGTGTGTATGTGCACACAGGAATACTTGTTTGCATGTGTGTAAAGGAAACCTTATCATGGCTGACGGGGCACAGGGACTAGTGGGCTCGGGTCAGAGGTGTGAGAGAGACAGGTAGACACACACACACGCACGCACACTCACTGAGATGCCTCACCGCACAGCCTTCTTTGGGCTTTTAATTTAAAACCATTGAAATGTATTAACTCAAAACACTTGTTTTTAAGTAACAGGATAGTTAATAAACAAACTGACATCACATGAAGACTGAGGCATGTGTGACCTGGTTTGTGTTTAAAACAACAACAAAAGAGACCGGATTCTTTCTGTAGGAGGGGCAGTGGGGCAGCTGGAGCAAAGTCATTTTCTGGTACGAGGCTGCAGAGGGCAAGCCTCGACCCAAGGAGTGAAAGCTCCAGGGAGGCACATGGGCCTTCCTGAGGGGAAGAAACTTCCAGTTGTTCATCCTGGTTGAACACAAAGCAGGTGGCCTCCTGGGGCGGAGAGCTGGCCTGTTAGAACCAGAGTGAGAGCAAGAGCCTGCCACCTGCCAGAAGTATCACCAGGGGCAGGAAAATGAACCAGATGGTCCCTGATGTCCTTCCCAACTCGGAGATGCTGTGATTTCAGAAGACGCTGCACAGGAGGAGCCAAGAACTCAGTCTAGGATGATCTGTGCAAGATCACACACTCTCACCACGTCTAGTACGTGACTTCTCTAAGACAGAACCCAGGATAGAAAGGGCAATCCCTATTCACCTCACTGGGAGGCACGAAAGACTATTCACAAGTCAGAATGCTTCCCTATTGGCGGCCAGTTTTAAACAACATGAATGAAGTAACCAAGAGAAATGAAATAAAAGTATTTGTAAACAGTATCGGGGTGGGGGGAAGTCTGTTTGTTATTATTCTTATCCCACATCTCATCCCATGAAGGATTTATGGTCACTAACTGGCTCCATGAGAGGCTTAAATTCCCTCTTATGAAGACAGCAACACTTCCTCCACAAGGGGCTGGTCCTTAGAACCATTCTAAGAAACAGCACAAGGGAAGGGTTACATAAGAAAGTACAAGTGGTCGCTGGTTCAAGGAGCGGCTGCAGTTAGCTTGAGTGCTGCACAAAAGCTCAACGGAAACAAAGAAAAGCAAAACCACCAGCTGGACCCAGAGAATGAAGACAAACCTCCCCAGGGAACAATGGCAAACAGAATAGAAACTTCAAGAAGCCACAGCGCCCAGTGCCACAAACCCAGGAAAGCGGCCGACTTCAACCCCTGGACAGCAGATCTTCGGGGAGACAAGGGTAATGAGACTGGTGCACCCGTTCACGGGCAGGGGCCCACAGAGCAACCACCTCTTACCCAGAACCTCTTCCTAATTCCTCCCTCCCCTGCTATCATCCCCGCTGAGTGCCAGCGGCAAAGCCGGAGTGGGGTCCATCTCTAACTTATCTGCCAGGTGTCGGGGCAGATCATGTTCATGGCTCCACACTGGAAAAGAGACAAGTGTGCTAGATGTATTGATCTTGGACAGAATCGCTGCTCCTATAACTTTACTTCCTTAAAATGTGCAAATGTGCATTACCAGCTTCAACATTTCAGCCAGGCCTCATTATCCAGCAATGCCGTTTTATTACAAAGCCATAACTCATCAACAACTCATTAACGACACAGCGACTCTGAAAAACTCTGTTTCCTAGCTTATTGGAATTTTGCCTTGTGTTTTGAATGGTGAGTTTTTTAAAAAAGCAAAATAGAAACTGGTTAAATTATTTTTCAGTTTCCTCTTTGAAGACACACATGCAAATTAAGGATTTAATTTTTTTATTTAAAACTATCAAAGTCAAGTTTTCTAGCTTTTTTTGAAACTGCAAAATAATCTCAATTACTATGTGGGTGTGCGCAGCTTCAAAGGATATTTATAACTAAGTAGTACCACAAGCAAAATTACAAAGGGTGTGTTACTTCCAATGGAATATTTTCGGAGGGGAAAAAGAATAACAAAGGAGAATGTTATGCTATTCTTTTTTAGAATAGCATAAGACAGCTGCAGGATGCCAGATAGCATCAGTGTGCTAGTTCCCTGAAAGACCACCTGAGATACATTTTTCACTATTCCTTCCACAGTAAGATTATTTTTGAATCGTCATACTATGGATTCATGTGATGTGGGAGGGGAGAGAGTCCATAATGAAGTAAACCCTTGAGAACGGCTTTTGTTTTTCTACCGACACCTGCACGCAGTTTTTGCAGACCCCAAGAGCATCTGAAACATCGGCGGCCCTCATAAATATTCGATGAATGACTGGATTTTGTGAATCATATTTGGGGTTCACTGATCCTGCCCTGGGAAGCAGCTTGTGGGCCGTTGGGAGAAACCGTATACAGCTTCCAGACAGGGGTTGGGACTGAGCAGTGTCACTCCAGGCTGTGACTGTCTCCTCGGTCTGCCCCTCCACACAGCTCCCCCTGTCTGAAACACAGGTCCACCCCAGAGCCGTAGAAAGTTCAAGGTGGTCCAGGACACACACATACAGGCAGTCCCACTTTGCATGGACCCAAGTTCAGCTGGCATGGAACTGTGCAGAGCAGGGGGGCTGCCTGTGCTGCATGGTGCCCGTGGAGGAACTTCAGCTTGGACTTACAGCCTTTTTTAAGGCCCACATCCCATGTCTATTTTTTACTTTATTTTTAAGAGGTTTTTATAGACTACTTGTTTTTCTTTCATTGATCAACCCCCATCGAATGCTATTTCTTTCCATGACTTGAAATTCTGCTTGACTCCAATGTCAAGCACTTTGCACTTGGTTTTCACAGTCATGTAACCGAGTGTAGTGACTTGCGTTTCCTTGGGCTCTCCCAACATGAATCCTAGGAGACACAAATGTCAAACTCTGCCCACTTCTCATTGCAATCTCTTCAGTCACAGGCCCTGGGGCACATTCTGTACCTTTCACAAAACCTCTGTGATTCTGAAGGTCCATCTATAAAGTTGCATTTATGAGGGTAATGTTTAAAAAATTATTATCAAATGAGAGATGACAGAAAGACGGGAACCAACGATTCATCCACAGGATGATGAAGCTCGCGAAATCACCAGCCAACCCCACAGGGCACTGGACAGACCTCTTCTGCCCCTGGACCTGCTCATTTCGGCTCCATGCCCCCCTTCCAGTGGCCGTTCCCAGTCACGGAACATCGCTACCTGTCCTGCAATCTGTGCATTTCCCACCCTGGACAGGTGCCAGTTTTCTGCGAGGTTCTATGCAGGAAGATGCGCTAGGAAGCCGCTGGACCAGCATGGAGCATCTTGGAGTACCGATGTTTCTGGAAGTCTTGATGGGACAGTGGCTCTCCAAGCGTGGACCCCTGGCCACAGGCACCTGCAGCATCTGGCAACTTGGAAGAAATGCTGATTCTCAGGGCCCGCCCCCACAGAATCAGAATCTCTGGTGTAGCAGTCCAGAGAGCTGTGTTTACCAGGTCCCAGGTGATTCTGAAGCACCATAAAGTTTGAGAAACAATGTTACACTAAAAGAAACGAGAGGGTATCATGGAGTAAACTGGCCATTGCACCAGCGTTTTTAGATTTCCCACTTCCAGACCCATCTGCAGGGACCACCTCTGTCCCCTCTCCCCAGGGAACAACACTTGGATGGAAATGTGTGAGGAGCGCCAACATCTCCACCTGCATCTGCAACCCTAACGCCCTTCCTCTAGGGGTCCCAGTCCTGAGTCTCAATCTCTCACTCTCTCTCTCCACTCCCTCTCTCCCCTACCGCCTCCTCTAGGAAGAGGGGGTAGAACACACAGCAAAACCTGCACAGACCTCACTGTTCATCTCAATCCCTCCAGAGCCTCGCAGCGTCCCGGTGACTCCCATCAGGAGTCACCCTGTGGGAAAGAACATACATTAGTGGAGTAGGGAATAGCTCCACTTTGAGTATAATTTTCTACTGTGTCTGGGTTGTCGTTTTACTTATCCTTTTTTAGTTTTCCAAAGAGCGTGTATTATACTTTCATAAGGAGAAATTCTTCTTCCGAGAAGTTGGAACCACTTCACGCCGCAGCAGATTCCCTTTCTGTCTCCCACGGACGGCCTCTCTGCGCTGCGGTACCTCCCGGCCGTCTGACACAGTGGGGGCAAACGCAGGTGTGGGTGCTGCCCTCGAGTCAGCGCCCTGCCTGCTGGAGTAGCCCCCTTCTCTGCCTGTGCTGACCCACGGGCTCCGGCCGCCCTGGTCGCCCCAGTCTATGGCTTTCCCATGAGCAGCGCCCCGACCCCCCACCCCCTAACACAGCCTCCTCTTTGCTTCCTAATCCCACAGATTATTTCAAAATCCAGCCAATTGAATTACTGTTAACACCTGAGCCTATGTGCCCGTTCTACCTAAAACACCAGAAAGCTTTGTCCGGGCCGCTCCCCCCCACCACCGCAACGCCCCCAACACATTCCCGAGAGCCCGTCACCGGGGGGTACAGACTGGGCTTTCACAGCCCCCCGTAAGTTCCCGGGCTGCGGTGACATCCGTGTTTTCACACTGGTTCTGGTCTGGACCCCTGTACTTAGCAGCCAATACTTCCACACTGAGCACGCACCAGGAATTTAAATGCTGAATTGCCACGACTCATCCCTGACCTCCGGAAGCAAACCATAAGGCAGGAAACATCAAGTGTAAGGAGTAAACTTTCAGGGGCCTGGACAAGCTCCCGGGGAAAGAAACAGGAGAAAACCAGGTGGGCGTGGCTGACCTGAACCCTGGAGGGCAGGCCTCAGTTTCTCCCCCTGCTCCTTCCTCCAGAGCAGAAGCGGTCATTTCTGCCCCCCTGCCCCCGGGTCTGTAGGTTTGGGCCTAATTTGCAGAGTCACCCCAGGAGAGCACGTTTGGCACGTCTGGCATTCCTCACGTGCTCTCCGAAAATGATCCTTAAAAGGAAAGACTTCACAAAGTCAAGGTTGTTTGTCACTACAAAAATGACACTCAAGGCAAATTATGAAATCCCCTGTAGAGGTTTTTAAAGAGTAGATTAGATTCCAATCTCCCCACCTGGGTGGGGCAGGGACTGAATCCCTAACAAAGGTCAAAGTTCTTTTGTAGCCAGAGGCATAGGGGATGGACATGACTTACCTGGGGCAGGGGAGGGGAGTGAGCAAGATCCCAGCAGACAGGGCCACCCCCCCTCCACCACTGCACTAAGGCCCCCAGCCTGGAAACCAGTGCCCTGGCCTCTGTGCGGCCAGCCCCCCGGCCATCACACAGTGACAGCCAGGGGGTGCGGCCAGCCTGCTCACACACGGGCCACTCACCTGCAGGAATACCCTCCCCCTCTAACTCCTCAGAAATTTTCAAGGCAATCTAGCAACATAAGGTCTAAAATGCATTTTGTCGGCCCAAATAATTGGTGCTTTTCATTTTCTCCCTTTCAGGACTGGAAACAAAGGTTTCAAACCAGTAGTTGAAATATATCGGAACCATGCAGGTTCGTGACACGGGCCAGCAGGGTAAACGGCAGCTGAGTGGAGGTATCGATCCCAGAACTAAAAGGTAACACTGCTCACAAAGAATGCTGTGTTATTCCGCTGCTTACATGTAAACCTTCATCAAATCCCTCTAACAGGCAAACAGTGGAACAATGTAAAACCTAAAAGAAAATCCACCTTTCTTTCAAAACATAAGCTAAGGATTCTACTCAATATTTAACACTTAGGAAAAGCCTTACTCAGATAAGCTGCGTAGAAATAAATTACTTTCCAGCAAAGCTTCCTTTCTCACTATACAATTTAAGAAAAACAGTCACAGATGTCATTTCTTCTTCCTTTGAGAAAACAAATTCACAGCTTTCAGCGCATTCGTATATTTTTAACCATTCATTCATTTCCCCCCCCAAAGCAACATCTCCACTGAGGACAACCAATCAGGCCCATGCAGACTTGCTTATAAATAAAAGTTCACACCCCGGAGGTTTGAACTTTATCCTTCCAGAAGGAAGGTCAACTATGTTAGAGAGGAATTAATTACTAGCTCAAGAAATCCTGAGGTGAATCAGTAAAACGACTATGGATGATTTAGCAGTTTTTAAATGCCCCAGGAAAGTAAAACCTCCCCCACACCCCCAGGAAAAGCCTTACCGAGTGGCATTAACTCCTTAACTGCAGGGCGTGGCACTTAGGAGACTATACCCTACTTGTGAAAGGGGAGATAAAGCTGGAAACCCCAAGGGCATTTCTGGAAAGCATGCGGAAGTCCTGGCTGCCACCAGTGGTAACTTTCCACTGGCAGGTGAGGAAGGGAAAGGCAAGCACTTTACCTGGACTCCCTGGACATTGCAACTCAGGTGTTCTCTCAGCTGACTTCACACCAAAGGTGCCTAAGAGGCCTGCCACCTGGACCCCACCGCTCAGGTTCCGAGAGCCCTGCAGGTGCGTCTTCAGGAAAGGGAGTGAGTCAGGCCCAGGAAACTCCACCTGAGGTCACCTCGGTTGTCAGCGTCCCTCCGCCCTCGGTAAATGTTTAGAGGTGCACCCTGGGTTCAAGGAGCCCTTTAAATAGTTCAGTTTGTCCCTGAGCAAATGCTTCCTCTTCCGCCACTTTAGGTCGATGCAATTCTACGACTGGCTGTAAGGTTTCTCAGAAAGAATTCGCATTGTTTCACTCAATCAAAACAAATCCGTTAAGCTCGGATCTGCCAGGCCATTTATAGTGTATCATTGAGTCAAGAGACATCTGATTTCTCAACAACTTCTTTCAGCAATCAAGTAATAAAGTCTGTTTTAATTTTTTAATTACAGTTTACATTCAAGATTACTTTGTGTCCGTTTCAGGTGGACAGCATGGCGGTTAGATGACACATACTTCACGAAGCACGCCTCCGGGTGTTTCCCGTGCCCACCTGGCACCACGCACAGGTCGATGGTACTGACTGTACTCCCCACGCTGCACCTCACATCCCCGTGACTGTTTCATAACCACCAGTCTGTGCTTCGTAGTCCCTTTTTCACCCAGTCCCCCAACACCCCCTCCCCTCTGGCAATGATCAAATAATGAAATCTTAAAACACCAAAAATATGGATTCACCTTTCTTCCAAGAAAGACCCCAAAACCCAATGCACATTCCATCTGTGCTCACAAAGGGCACAAAATCAACTCGGTGTTATGGGCTAAACTGTGTGAGCCCTAAGCCCGTGCACCTCAGGTGGTGGGTGCAGTATATATGGAGACAAGGTCAGCAAAGGGGTGATCAAGTTAAAATGAGGCTGTTGGGGTGGCCCCTGACCCAATCTGACTGGTCTCTTGATAATCCATAAACACCTGAGATTAAGGGTCTTCTTAAACAGAGATAACATAATTAGAAACAGAGAGTGAAAGGTGAGGTTTGTAATTTCAAACTGCTTTTTTGCTGCACAGGAGATGCAAAAGGAAATTCTCATTTCAAGAGTCTCCATTATCTGGGTCTCAATGTTCCTTAAATATCCGGCATCAAAATGGTAAGTGGAAAAACCTTTTCCCGAGCCCATGGGCTTGGTTAAGCCAGTAACGAGAACTATATTAAATGCAGTTGGTTCTACAAAAGGCAGTACGAGGTATGATTCCCAAAACTCCTTTAGTAGAGCTTGAGCTTAAACTCCGCCCCTCAGAAATCCTCCCAGGTGTGTGACACGTCTGAGCCCATTTGCCAGGCTGTCACATGTCGGACAGGGGAGCCGGTCCACATCAGCTCCCTGAACACCCCAACAGGAAGACACGAAATATTCCTTCTGAAAACGGAACGAAATGGCAGACATGAAATCAGCATCAGGATTTAATGGAGGGTGGTTCAAATTCAATTAGGAATTTGGTAGAGGGCAGAGACAACAACACAAGCCTCCTGCTAGCATTCCATTTGTCTGAACTTGGCCATGACCAACACCTCAGACCTGCTTTCACAAAATAGGGCAGTGCTGTTTTCACGGCCCCCGCGTGCTCTGTCAGAGGGCAGCCTGGAATGCAAGAGCCCGGCTAGGTTTACTGACCGCAGGCACAGGTTCTAAGCATATTTCAGGGTTTTTTTAATTTTTTATTTTTTGAAATTTAGAAGTTGGGAACAGGTGAGGGAAACTTTTCCAATATTCATATTAGCTACACTCAATCTAAATGAAATGAATATATATACAAACACATATATGTATTCATTATCTCTGCCACATGACACGTTTATAACACTAGTCCAGATAGAAGGAAAAACAGAACTTCTTCATATGAACTACAATTATTTGCACACACAATCAGGAACCCAGAGTAAAAACTATCATCAAAGGAAGGGATATAACACTTAAAGGTAAAAAAAATAAAATAAAAAAATAAAAAACAAAAAACTGTAGCTCACTTCTTTCAAATAAAGAGGCACTATTTTGCCTTATTTCTATCCCACCCCTGATGCATTAGAGAAATTTTATTTTACTTTTATCCTGTAACTCTGAATCACTTATCTCAAACCATCCCGTCAAACCGTACCTGTCTCTCTGTGATAATGCTGTACATGAGTTCATCTCTTCTCTAATCTGAATAATGTATGTTGTTCTCTCCCATAGCTTCATGGTGGAGAGACCATAAAAAGTGCTTTTAAAACACACTGCCCTGTTGACATCACCAGCAGGAGGGAGAGAAACCCCGAATCTGCTGACGGCCCCTCCTGCTGCTAATGACCACTAACCGAAGCACCAGGATGCCTGTGACATGGCCCGGCCACGGCCATCTCCCCAGCTGGCCTATCAGAAAAGTCTCATAGTTCTCCTCCTACTCAGGAGACAGAGGCCCGAAGTAGAGAAACCACACACCCAAGGACCGGGGCCAGAAACCTTCCTCTCTCTGCCCATAAAACCCATGTTATCCCCTGTGGTGCTCCCACCAGAACCAGGTATCGCCAGTTAGATGGTCATGGGGAGAATGATGACATCCTCAACCCTCCTTCTAAGGCTTCCCCTGATCTCAGGAAAATAAACGAGGGACTCAGAGCAAAGGCACCTCCACCTGCTCTATCTCCAGCACAGACGTGTGAGGGGCTGAGGGCTGCACAAAAGGTTCATTCACAGGCAGAACTTGGCTGCAAAAAGGGGAATGGATGGGTTACACAGGAAGGCATGCCTCTGAGAAAGGCACTTAAAATACACCACTGAAATTGGACAGGAATTCTTTGCTCAGAAATGGACAAAAGAATCCATTGATTACTATACAAGGAAGCCAATCTGATTGGAATTTTTACAGCACAAAGCACCAATCTACATTTTTGTAACATGACAAGGGAACACACTGTCTATTTCCTCATCCTGGTGACCCTTTGTGGGACAAACAATGGGCTTTTATTAGCTTTGGGAATTATGATTTTAATCAAGTAAAAAAATTCACTGAAACTTGAGACATTCCTTGGTCTCTGCAACCAAACCTCCCCGTTGCCCTCCCCGCTCCATCTGCGCAGTTGCTGCTGGCTCTCTATCCTTCATTGACGACAGCCCTCTGAGGCCAGGTGTAGGCAGCACCTGGCACTCCATCCACCTCTGGATGTTTCCATCCTAGTCCAAGCCACCAACATCTCTCACCTGAAGGCCCTGGACAGCTCCTCACTTGTGTCCAGGCCTCTGCTCTTGACCTCTTTCAGTACAATGAAGACCGAACCAGGGCAATGGAACCAAAGTAACAACCTGATGTCAACACCCCACGGGGAACTCCAGCTGCAGGGGCCCTAACAAGCTACAGAGCCCCAACCTCCACTTGTGTAACTCACCAACCTCGGCCCTCTCTCCATTCCTTTCCACCCTACACTCTACTCTTGTGGGGAGGGGAATTCTGCAATTGTTTCGTGAGCTTCCCCCTCTGGAGGTTAGCAAGGAAGCAGATGTGTGAACACAGCTGTTAGACACAGCTGTCTCGACTCAGCCGGATCCACATAGCTCCACCGGGATGTAGAGTGACTTCACTTATTATCAAGTAATGTACTCAAAAGACATCCCTGACCCTTACTCTGCTCCTAACCACCACCAGATTTGAGGGTTTTTCACTTTCTACTGTTTTTAAATTTGATTTTTAAAAACAAACATGCATTAAATATGCACAATATGACCCATAAACCACACAAGATGCATTTCTGTCAACAGGATGAGCCCAGCCTGAAGGAACCGCACACCCATCAGGGTGGAACTTTCACGGGAGTCTCTCTGCTTTTCCGAAAACACTAACTGTTGTTCGATCACACTTAAAATAATTACGTTTCTGCCAGATCCAGTATCATACAACCCTTGAACTCAATGTAAACACACAATAGTGAATATCAAGCATTTCAGAAAAGTACACAGGAGAAACTTTTTAATTTTTTTAATCTCATCATTTCTTGATTTTTTTTTTCCTTCTGTGAATTAAGGAAGTCAGGCTATTGTTCCATTTAAGTGGCCAAATCTGTCAGCCAGGGCACATGGCGCTGGCTGGACTCCGTGGGGAGTAACATGTTCAGTTTTGGGACGTGCACTTTGAGGAGGTCAACTAAACATAAAAATGGGTTCAAAGGAAAATAGCAGAATGGTGCTGGGTCTGGAAGAACCTCTTCTCACAACCCCAATGCATCACTGTCTCATTTCCTTGGCTTCTCTGGGTCCTTCTGGAATATTCTTGATCCTGCACTTTCCATGTACCTTAAACCTGAAAAGTTTACCTAAACCCCTCTTATTCCATAAACCTTTCCCTTACCTCTTAAAAACACACTAACGGCCTCCCTTTTGTGAACGTCCATTGTATTCGCTGGCGGGAGCTCCCAGGTTCCTACCCATTCCTTCTCCTGCAAACACACTGGCCTGAAGACATCCTTGCCTCCTCCCAAACCCATCTTAGCTGTGCGGAGAGGGGGTACTTAGTAAATAAGTAAGTTTGGGCCAGGCCGCCAGCAAGCAGACAATTTACTGTGAAAACCACTTTTCAGTAGCTTAGCCACCAAGAGATCCACTGTGCCCACAACAGGAGAAGGACAAGGAGAAAATTCTGAGATATTCTAAGTTCAATCACAGTGCCAAGAGAATACAGTGAGAGGAAGGACTCATCGGTCAGTCTATTACTGGCTGCGGGTCAGCTAACAAAGACTGCTCACCTGCCTTCTACGTCTGCTGGAACTTCGGATTCATTTTCAGGCGGCTCTTTCTGCAGATTATTTCAGCCGGGCACCACGGGACTCCAGCAGCCTCTGCTTCTTGTTACATGTGGGCTTCCCCAACTGCTGCCCGGGGCCACTCCACAGGAGCGGACACTTGCTTTTGTGGACTCTGCACCTATTCCCAGAGGGGCCAGGGGCGCCTTCTCCCACCCTCTGTCTATTGCTCATGTCAATTCTTTCTGACGACTTATATCTTTTCTCCCCCGCCCTGCTACTTGACGTACAAAAACCTTTGCAAACTCCAAGACCATGGGCTCGCTGTCTTTCCCACCTGGTGCCTCAGACTCCATGCCCCAAATCCAGACTTTTTTCCCCTCTCTCTCTCTCACCAGCAACAGCCTAACAAACCCTTTCTTTTAAAAAGATTCTCAGCCTGGAAGTTAAAATTCTTGTTTAACAACATGGGGTAAGGTTCTCACGTGAAACCCCACTTTCTCTGCTCACGTAGAACAAACATCCCTGAAGTACTTTCTTTGCCAACTGATTAAACATAGGAAACCGCTTCCCACAGAGAGCCAAAATTGTTACTAACTCCCCAATAAAAACACATGAAACACCCTCAGCAGGTGAGTGGTTTGCTTCACCATTTACTTGCTTTACTGCGAAGACACAAAAAAGTTTCAAACTGAGTTTACATTTGTAATCTCCCTTTGACTGGCTCCCCAGTGGGTGTGTAAGTGACCCCTGGGTTTGCTGGCCCAGCCACCTGCATTTAGTCACAGGAGGGAATAAGCGTTCAGGAACCCGGCCAACCACTCTAGGGGGTATTTACCTCAACGAGCAAAATGAAAATCGCAAGTCTTCTTCAAGAAACTTGGGCAACCACTGCCTGAATAAGATGGGGTCTCCCTACAAGAGGCACGCTTCCATCCTTCCCACACTCGAGCTGGCTTCTCTCTCACTAAGTGAGACCCAGAGACAACAAAACAAATCCACACATCAAGAGCGGAAGGACATTCCAGGCTGCGCACCAGGAATACCAATAAGAAAACTTTGTCAATGTGCTAATTCCACAAGAAAAGCCAAGAGCCAGTGGGAAATTTACTAGAAAGAGGCTGGCGGCCGCCAAGTGGGCCAAAGGTTAGTTTTTGCAGAATGCCGGAGACCAGAGCTTGGAATTTCCCAGTCTGCACTAACACAGCTTCTGGAAAAGAAGAAAGTGATTTTTATCTCTCACGTCAAGGTCAGATGGCCTCCCTCTCAATGTTAATCGACAGTCAGATACAAGGGCAAACAAGAAAGAAAGCACGACCCAGCACCGCCGACCCTGGCTCTCAGAAGACGCGGAACATTCACAGGGACAACGCACGCACTGCAGCTGCAAGAGCACACTGCTGGAGTGTGGGAGAGAGAGCGTCATTAAACACAGCACGGGCCGGGCTCACTCCAGTGCTCCAGGTGTTGAGTCACCTGTCACTTCCCGTCAGCATCCCTTCCCTCCTCCTTCCAGAAGGCTCGACACTGACTTCTTCCCTCATTCATTCATTCACTCATTTGCCTGCATTCATTCATCACATATGGTCTGAGGATTCCCGCTGTGCAGGGGTCAGGGCCAGGGCTAGTATTAGACAACTAAGGCCAGCCGTTGCCTGCAAGGGAAGGAAATAAAGCATGAAGGCCCGGATTTGAGGACACAAAGCGCGTGGCCCCATCATGGCAAAGCCTCATTCAGAAAGAAAAGGTAATTCTGAAATTTCACTTGAGAAATGGAATTGCTTTGGCTGATTTGGGTGACACGTGACAATGAAATTAAGAATGGGAAGCTTGGAAAAAAAAAAAAAAGAAAGAACATGAAGCTTGATTCTCTATACCTCACACTCTCATCCCCAAACCCGGGATACAATGAATCCCTGTCTCCTGTCAAATGAGCTCATACCTGCTTGTAAACTGCTTAGGACATGGAGGAGCACAGGGTGCTTAGTACACTGGCTTTTAATCGTCATCATGATTAATGCACAGGAGACGGTGTAGTGTGCTTGGAAGAAAAACAATACTTTTGCTTCATATGAGTAGTAGTGTATTAAGAAAAAAATCAACTCACTGGTCAGGAGTTTAGCCTCTCATTTACATGTATACACTTTTTTTCCATACAATATGTATACATATACTCATTAATGCTAAAAAACACATGATCTAAAGTAAAAAGATTTGAGTTTAAGTCCTGACCCAGCCACTTGACCTGGCACATCAGCTGTGAAGGAGCTTCTTTAGATTCCTCTGAGCCCAGTCCTCACCTACAAAAGGGCAATGAAATCTTCCTCCCAAAGGCAAGATCTGAGGGGGGCTCTAGAAGGTCCTTTGTAAGCCCTGGAGCTGGGCAAACACAGAGAAAGGAAAACAATAGGCATAGCAATTGTAGGACCTGTTCTCCTAATCATCCCTTCCCTTGAAGTTTCAGAATGTTGACAGTAAGTTTTAAGCACATAAAACCTAAGAATTCCATTAGGGTCAAAAGCACAGGATCTCCCAAATAAAGCAGAAAAGACATCCAACTCTCAGCTGTTACTCATTTTCTGTGCCAGACACATAGGGGAGGAAGCCACTTAATACCACCGCAAATAACCAAGGTCTGCAGAGAAAAGCAGACCCTCTCTCTGGTTTTGAAATGCATGCTACATTTTTTTTTAAATCCTCACTGGAGGATATGCTTATTGATTTGGTTTGAGAGAGAGAGGAAGGGGGCGGGGGAGAGAGAGAGAGAAACATCTATCGGTTGCCTCCTGCATGCACCCCAACTGGGGATCAAACCTGCAACCTAGGTATGTGCCCTGACTAGGGATGAAACCCGCAACCTTTTGGTGTATGGGGAGGATGCTCCTACCAACTGAGCCCCCAGCCAGGGAGCACACTACAGTTTTAAAGCCAGTATTAACCTCCTAAATATGAATTACCCAACATTTGCTACTTGAGTTTAATGGCTACCACATCCATTAAAATCACTTGTCATAGACTGCCCTTCAACTTTGACTTTTTCACAGAAGTTTTAGTACTTATGAGTTCAAATCACAGATACTCTAATCACCTTCAAGGAACAAATCAAATCAAAACAAAATTTAAAAAACAAACAACCACAGCAAAGAAAAAAAAAGCAGAATAATGCTGACGGCTCACACAGCTGCAAAATAACCGCGTAACAACAGCACCCTTGGCCTGCCGTCGTCCTAGGAGGCCGCCCCACATTTACTTCATCTGATCCATAGACCTTCTAATTCCCTTGCCAGTGGATGGGAAAAGAAAAGAAAAGAGCAAAAGCATTGTAAGGGGTAAGATAATGCCAGCCAGGATACAGCTAAAAGGCTTCAGAAGGCCCAGCAGGGGAGAGGTCTGCACAGTGGAGACAGCGCAGACCCAGTCGGTCAGCCATGGCTCTGGGGTTTCCACCTCTGCAGGTGGACCTGGTGCTTCGTGAGTTCCTTAGGCTTCATTCCTCTGCTCCAGAAATGAGGGGAGGAAGCTGCAAACAGGCCCAGGGCCGAGGCAGGGCGCTGCTGGCAGAGGGAAGGAAGGAGGCCCGTTTTAGGACAGAATGTGGCTGTTTTCTCCCAACTTCTCAGACTACATTTACACAAGAACATCTCAAATGATAATCAAGTTTGTTGAGAAACTGGTTCAACTTCTAAATTGCTCTTCCCACACCTGCCCAAGTGTACAGCAACACCAGAGCCCGAGAAGCGTCTGTGTGTAAAATGACCCAAAACAAGGGTCCATGGAGCACAGCGGGTGAAAAGCATCAGATACGCTGGGTGCTCTCCACAGTTCTGCTCCCCACCAACCAACCAAAATGCAATGAAGCCACAAGTACGGAAATGAATCCGATGTACTGGGGTTGCAAGATTCCTATCTGGGTCTGTCTGTGGTAAATCTTCCAAGAGTTATATTAACAACACACATCCGCAGGTCTATTTGTTTTTATTCCAGAGAGAGAGGGAGACGGAGAGAGAGAAAGGAGGAGGGGTGAGAGGAATAGGCGCAGGGGTAAGGGGGAAATATTGATTGGTTGCCTCCTGCACACACCCCAACCAGGTTCCAAATCTGCAACCTAAGCATGTGTCCTGACCGAGAATCGAACCTGTGACCCTTCAATTCATGGGACAGCACTGCAACCAACTGAGCCACACCCGTCGGGGCCCCATACACAGTTGTAATAAATTCATTTGTTGATCCCATCCCACCAGCAGCAAGAGTTTTGAAACTATAATACTTAATTCCTCCAACCAGATGGGCCAGAAAGAACATAGACACTAAGTGGGGCGCTCTATTTTAGTGGAGAAGCTTCCGGAACAGAGGAGAAGATGACCAAGCAGAACGGTGAGCTAGATGAACTCCCTATGTGCTTCTATTCTGTCACCTGATCCCAGGACATGATGCAGGAGGCTGTCCCCCAATTTCAGACAAGCACACACGTTGAAGCCAAATGGAGACGACTCTGTTGTTCTTTCTGAATCAACTGCTCTGTTTCACTCTTACTGTTGAGAACTGAGAAATGACAATACCCCAGAAGGTGGAGCAGCCGAGGCTGGTCCCAAACTCCTCAGCTGGACTTCGTGTCACGAAGCACAAGCGACTAGCCAGACCACTTTCCGGGCCATTCTCTATCAGCAATCTGGGCTGAACCAACGACCTGTATGTGCGCTCAAGAAAACGATAAAGCACGAGGCTATTTTCTTTTTAAAATCTCACGTGGTATAATCTAGATTCCGGTTTGATTTTCTTTACTATTTTGAAAACAAATGCTAGAAAACCTAACCCCCTGCCAAGCCCACTCTTTTAATAAGAGAAACCTTGAACACGCATGACAGGCGCTTCATAGCTCGGAACTAACTGCACAGCGTTGGGCGTGCGCAGCAAGGCGGGTTACTGTGGGTGGGAACTTGGGAACTGAGCACAGTGAGATGGCTCTCAGTAATCCGAAGGCCACACTCAGCCGGGAGAAACAAAGGCATCACCCCCGCGGACATCGGCATGCTCCAGGCATTTCAATGGGCTGTTCCGTCACACTGCGTGGAGCAGGGAAGGGTGTAATCTCTGAAGCCCAACATTACATAAGGGTCACAGCAAGTACTGTCCAGGCACACCTGCCTGAAAAACCTAGACAGGGGACGCCCGGTCTCTTGCGCCAATCCGTGGGTCAGTGGTCACCGGAGAGAACAAAATTAGGGGTGTCCAAGAGCCAGGGGAGACTGCACATAGTTGAGGTTGCATTTTGTTGTTTATATTATGGAAACTATCATTTTCAGGCTCAAAGATTCAAGATGCCGAGACCTCTGTCAGGGTTATTTACTCAGAGGCCACTAGGCCAATCAGCTCTCGTTCACCCCCATGGGAAACCATTCCAGAGAGAGGGTCTTTCACCCATGAAGTCTCCTAGGATAAGGAGAATTTTACACAGGCTTGTCGAAATGAATCACTGAATCAGGGGAGAAGGTGCAGCCGAGTACCCGTCTGTAATTAACCGGCACTGCCGGCAGAACTCTGCAACGACGGGGCTGTCCCGCGCTGGGAGCTACCAGCCACACGCAGCGACTGAGCACCCGAAGTCGGGCTAACACAATTGAGGACCTGAATTTTAACTTCTGTTTTGTTTTCTTAACTTGGCTAGCCTTGTGTGGCCAGTGCTTCCTGATGGCAGGCGCAGTCCTAATCCCCGGGAGATGGTGGAGGAGGCCAGGACACTTGCTCTGTCATCAGAGAAAAGCACAGCAGCATCAGAAGGTGAGCAAAGAAACAGGTCACCTGGGCACCGAGAAGTGGTCACCCGGGGCTCAGCCACCCCGGAAGGCAAGCTGACAAATGCTCAGATATATAGGACAGGGCTGCACGGCAGGCACCACCCTAAGGTGCTGGGGCTGTGTGTGGCAGGGGGGGGGGGCCCACATTCCTGCAGGGGATGGTGACACAGACAGGGAAATATGCTACTTTCAGGCTGGGTAAGCATGACACGGAAACCTCCAGAGGGCGGAGGCCCAGGTGAGAGAGCTACCGTGCGCAGGCAGAGGACCTTCTCAAGGCTAACGGGAGACAGCCTTGTGCAAAAGCACAGCAGATGCCAAGTTCCTGGCTGGACTCGCTGGGGTGCCTGGGGACAGAGGGTGCCGGGTGGCAAGCCCTGTGCTGGGCGGTGGGGTGGCTCCTCCCCACCGCTGAGCATCTGTGCCAACCAGGGCTGGCCCCAACTGAGATGGCTCTAAGTGTCAGACACCCCCTGGACTACAAACACCTGGTCTAGAAGGAAAACAATGTGACAGATTCCACTCATGTGTTTGTGAATATCGATTACTATATTCACTAGTTGAAATACTATTTTTGGTACAATGGGTCAACTAAAACATTAAAAATCACTGCACCTGTTGTGTACTTTTTACCGAGACTCCTAGAAAAGTTAGAGGGCATGCGTGGCTGCATTCCTGGTTCACGTTATCTGTTACTGGCAGACCTAGGGCAGAGCGCAGAGGAGAGCAGAGAGGCTGGGCTGGGGACGCAGAGTCATGGCTGTGCCTGGGCTTTTGACGGCGGTGTGATGGGCCCTTGGGGAAGGGATGTGATCTCATTTCTGCTACAGAGAGATCACTTTGGCTGCTCCATGGAGAAGGATGAGAAGTGGAAAGGGAGGGAGGCCGGGAGAGCAGGCTGGAGCTGATGGCTCAGCTCACAGCCTTTCCCACAGGGAGGACAGCGGTCTCATTAAGAACCCAGGCTTGGAATCACATGGCTTAGATTTGCATCTCGGTTCCAACACTAGGGAAATTGTGACTATGCACAAACCACTGAACCGCTCGTCAGTAAAAGAGGATGCTAACAGCCTTCCTCTACAGTTTAATACTTTTTCAAAATCTTACATAGTACCTGGCACACAGTAAGCACTCAATAAATGCTTCGTGATTATTACTACTGGATGTGGAATATGAAGATGGTGAACTAAGATTTTAACTGAAACACTGGGTATGACACTGGATCATTTAATAATGGTTGGCAATTTAGCAAGGAATAGAAGTAGCCTTACCTTGGCCATGATAAATCTGAGATTCTCATTGGACATCAAGAGGAAAGGTCGACAGACAGCTCTCTTAAGTGAGAGTTCAAAGGGCAGGAGTCCAGCCAGAAATACAAATTTGAGAGTCACTAGTTTACAGGGAGTACATAAAGCATTGGGCTGGATAAGCCATAGTGAGACAGAGTACAGAAAGGAAAAAGAGGATGCGGCAGACCCCTGGAACCTGCAGACATTCGGAGACCTGGAAGCAAAGGGGGAACCAGGTGGAGACACAGAAGGAATGATCAGTGAGGCAGGGCAGAACAGCCCAATGGGCAAGATGGGGGAACAGAAAGAGCTTGAAGAAGGAGCAAGTCAACTGTCTGAAATGCACCCCAGGTTTGAGGATGACAAGGGTGGACCACATGGGACGGGCCAGACATGAGTCAGCAGCAGGCTTGCCCAGGACGGTGCAGGTGGGTGATGATGTCTGGTGTCCCATTGGGATAACGTCCTCTGACACTTCCAGAAGTGAGAACTGGTCACCTTAGTCATTGGAGCAGGAACAGACATGATCACAAGCTCGGGAAGGGAAAGTAAGAAAGTAGATGGGAGACAGCAGGATCTCTTCTCTAAAGATCACTTTCTGTGAAGTGAGGCACAGAAGGGGTGGGATGGCTAAGAGGGACACAGAACTTTTAAGAAAATTTAAAAGAAAAATGTCATAAGGCCTGTTTTTATGCCATTTAGAATGACCCAGAAGAAAGGAAGACATGTATAATCCAGGAGAAAGAATGAACTGCAGGAGAGTCATCCTTGAGAAGGTGAGAGAAGGTGCCTTGGAGAGGGAGGCATGGCCATGCACAAGAACCAGCTGGTGCTTCAGCTGCTGCAGGGGCTGGGCAGAGGTCAGGAGGTAGAAGTGATGATAAGAAGAGGCTGTGTAGCCAAATGGCTCCTTTTCCTCAATGAAACAAGCAGCAAAATCATCAGCTAAGAAAAGGGGAAGGAGGTGTGGGAGAGTTGATGAAGTCAGAGGGTGTAAAACAGTGTTCTTGCAAATGGTGAAATTACTCAAATCATGCAATAAGATGTCTGAGAGATGCCCACCTGAGTCAAGTGGTCACAGATGTCGGCACAGGTTTGGAATAGTCAGAATGACTAGTGTAACTGTGGGGAGGGTCTAACGGAGGTTGGCTGGAGTTTCATCAGAGGGAGCAAGGGGGGTTGGCTGTTCACCAGAAGAGACCAAAAGTCTAGACTGCAAAGAGACATCACCTCAGGGCGCAAGGAGGGTGATGGGTGGTGAAAAGGTGGCGGGGCCCACATATCTGCACACTCTGAGTTCTGAAGAGACAATCTCAGGTAGGAAAGATGGGAAGGAAAGACTGTGGAGTGAGATGCTTCCCTCACGATCCTGGAGGTTAATCAGGACGAGACATAAAGAGGGGGTCGCCAGGATGAGGTGGAGACAGGTAGTTGGAGCTGGGGAGGTCGAGAACTGGGGGTCCAGGATGCTCAGTGGGTAGATCAGCGAAGTGCACATTGAGTTTCCACGAAGGATGAGCAGAAGCTGGGGAGCAGGGGAGGAAGTCATCTGTGGCTGCAGGCCAGCGACCAGAGACAATGACAGAAGAACAGGGTGAAGGGTAGCTGCCATTGACGGCGTAAGCTTCAGTGGAAGAGGAGGTTTAAAACAGGAGCAGAGACAGGTTAGGTGAAAATGGCGCTAGGGGAAAATTAACTTTTGAGGAGACTGGAAGGAAAGCAGTACTCTCTGGGGACAGCCTGTCAGGTTTCATCAGCGCAGAGGCGATGGGACATTCAGGAGACAGAGGACACGGGACTCTGCTGGTGACAGGCAGAGGACCCCAAGGGAACAGGGGGAAGGATGGTTCAGCCCATGCCTGGGTCAGTGTCATGGATGGCCACCACTTTAAAGTTGGTTTGGTGGTAAACAATCAATCGTTCAGGTACAGCTTAATTCCTCGTGAATGAGGAATTCCTCAAATGAGGCCACGCGTGCCTCATTTGAAAAGCTACCGCAAATTTTGTGTCTCTAAGAAAGGGCAAGCTGGAGGTATAAGGGCGACAGCAACTCCAGAGCTCCCTTATCAACTGAATACAGCCAACCCTGTCCATCAGCTTGTGGGGTCGACTCCATCCCCAGGACTCCCGCCCTGACTCCCGCCCTGCAGCGGGCCCGCAGCGTTAAAAAGCAGAGCCAGCCACCGCTAGAGGGCGACACAGCCCCAAGGCTTCCGCAACTGCCAGGCACACTAATCTTAACAAAACAAAGCTCCAAGCAGGAGCAGACACACTGGTTGGAATTTCTCGCAAATTCAAAGTTCACTTACTTCATTTCTGAAGGTGGAATATTACAAAAGCCACAGAAAAGCCACATGGTATGGATATGACATAAAACGGTCTGGTTAACACAGACTCAACTCTGGCAGAAGCTAAGATGGGAGGGGGTGGGGCAACACGCCCCGCGGCACACTTTCAAATTCCACTCTGTATGCTGTTGAGTGTTCCTCGAGGATGCATCCACATGTTGTCTGCATAACTTTAAAGTGCGTTACAAGTCAGAAGAGACACTATGTAGGTGGAAAATGTGTCACAATGAACAGAACTTTACAAAGGACACACTGACACAAGACACCACTCACTGGATGGACTCCGAACAGACTGTTCAGATGGGACCTAATTCCACCTCACCGAAGTCTGTTTTGTCTCGAAGGGAAATAAGGCCACAAAAGATGAAGTCATTTGCTCAAGTAACAGGGGCAAAATTAAAATGACACCCACCTGTCTCCCAGAACCCTGATATACACATGGAAGTCTTTCGTTCCATCCTGTTAGAACATCAGCACTTAGTGTCCCGTCATCAGTTCTCTGCTTCTCCAGTAGCAATCTCACCTCTGTTCTGTCGACATTCTAACCCCCGCCCCGCAAAGGGGAAAAACTGGGAGATCGTGTGCCGGAAATAGAATGTCTTCAGGAGGTTAAATTTAATTTTAAGAAATATTGGTTGAGCCCTGGCTGATGTGGCTCAGTTGATTGGAATATCATCCCATAGACGGAAAGGTTGTGGGTTCAATTCCCAGTCTGGGCACATACCAAGGTTGCAGGTTTGATCCCTGGTTGGGGGGGGGGGACACCCCTACAAGAAGGCAAGCAATTGATGTTTCTCTCTATCTTTCTCTCTCTCTCTCCCTGCCCCCTTCCTCTCTTACTAAAAGCAATAAAATAATGTCCTTGGATGAGGATAAAAAAAAGAAATATTGGTTGATATTTCCATCTCTTGAAGGAAAAGATCATAACCATTCCATCAGGGATCATAAACACTAAAAACCTACCTAGTTCCTCATTTTCAAATTACTGGGTTGGTCAAAAAGTTCGTTTGATTTTTTTCCATAATACGACTCTGGTAATGCTTAGTAGTCTTTAACTTCATTTGAAATAATTGTGTTAGATTGTACTGTAACAACTGTCCTATCAGCATGCATTTAAAAACAAATTCATCAATTGATGAATTTTTATGCAGCCATTTTAATATTGAAGATGGAAGAAAATGCACAACATTTTCAGTGTATTATGCTACACTATTTCAAGGAAGGTAAAAACACAAATGAAACACACAAAAAATGATTTGTGCGGTGTGTGGAGAAGATGGTGTGACTAAGCAAATGTGTCAAACGTGGTTTTCAAAGCTTCATGCTGGAAATTTCTCACTGGATGATGCTCCGTGGTTGGGTAAGCCAATTGAAGTTGATAGGGATCAAAATTAGACATTAATTGAGAAGAATCAATGTTATACCATGTGGCAGATAGCCAACATACTCAAAATATCCAAATCAATAAAGTTATTGATGGAAATGAAAAATGTCTTTTATTTTTATGGAAAAAACTAAACAGATTTTTTGGCCAACCCAATACCTGCAGTTTATTAAGACAGCGCAAGTGGAATAGAGTAATAACCATTCAAGTACAACAGATTCAACAGGGGCGAAACTATTGTATCTGTTGGACTAAGGAACATTTTCCTGAATTTGAAGACAACAAGGTCCTTTCTAAGGGGCAAACACTTGCTGAGCACTTGCCATGGGCTGGGCATTGTGCTAACGGCAGTTGATGCTGTTATGAATGCCGCCTCACAAGATCTGACACAGTAACTGATGAACTTCCTCGTGGAAGGGAAGCCCAGCTGGCCTGGGAGTGGCACAGCAGCGGTCTAACCCGCCCACACCTGCTCGAACCACAGCCATTGGCACGCAGGTCAGATGACACTCTTTGTGGCATGGGCGGCGCCTCATTCCATCGCCTGCCTCTCTCCATGCTTGTCTGCCTTTCACAAGATTCTGACACTTTCGTTTGGGTTGTCCAATGTGGCCAGCATCAGAGAGATGGATCATGGGCCCAGGTGCTGAAGCGAGCAGGTGAAGGAGCAATCCAGAAATAAGAGGGGGTTGCACCTTGGCAAGAAGAGTCTCTCTTCCTCGATTAGTAGGTAGGTAGAGGGAAGACCTGCAAAGGCGCTTAAGAAAGATTGCCAGATGCCCTGTTCCGTGATGCGATAGCGGACGCTGAGACTGAGGGCTGACTGGGGAGCAGAACAGACCTCGGTTCTCCAATCTGGCTGCTGCTTCCAATAACTTGTGCAGCTTAGAAACACTCCCGTCAACGCCCGGGCCTGCCTGGCCCAGACCAGTGCAATCAGGAGGTCTGGGCATGACCCCTGGGCATCGGTCAAGTTTCAAACCTCCCCCAGGTGATGCTACTGTGCGGCCAGAATAGAGAACCACTGGACAGACCAACAGCCAGGAGGACTGGAATCAGGCAGTCACAAAGCATGGGGGGCAGGACCGCAAACTCTTGGGGGAATCGTCCAGCTGAAGTTGGCAGCATGCGCTTCATGCAAAGCCACACAGCTAAGTGTGGGGATGTTGAGTGGCAATTTTCTAAAGCCGGGAGCAGAGAGAACAACACAGCAGGTCAGTGGGTCAGTGGTGCACAAAGGTGCAGTGGCAGTGGCCGACAAAGGAGTCCAGGGTGAATATGGAGGTGAAGGAGGTCAGAATACAACCGCCCGACAGAGGAGCCAGGCTGGGGGCCAGCAGGAGCGTCAGAGCGGCCTGGATACCTGTCACCACATGGAAGCATACGAGTGACATGCCATCCCTCTGCATTACCCATTATTCTGGTCCTTGGGCAGGCCTCCCAGGTGTTCTGGCACCCATGCCCCACTGAGGCCACTGGCAGAGGGGGCGTGGATGACCGAAAGGTAACGCAGAGAGGCAAGACCACAGAAGTGAAGAGCTTGGAGGTAAAGCAGAACATTTTCAATGGAGGGGGGTGGCTTGGATTGGAGGGATATGCATACTGTTGGATTTATTTCCATTAGAAATGATGAGGTCAGTGTATTAAACACCCATCCACAGGGACACGGGAGCATGGCTAAGGATGGAACTGGAGGCGGGTACAGAGATGCAGCCTTGGAAGAGTGGGCATCAGGTGGGGGAAGCCAAGGTCCGGATCTTCAAAAGAAACCCCAGCTCAGTTTCGGGGTCAAACGTGACCTACAATCAGCCTGGGAAAACAAGAAACTCAGTGTGCTGAGCGTGGGAAGAGGAAGAGAGAGGGAGAGAGCCACGCCCTGGGGTGACAGTTCCACTAGGTGGACCGGGCAGTAGCTTCCTCATCTGGGAAATGAAGAAACCAGACAGGCTCCCCAAGCAGCCCTGATGGTCCCAGCGGCTCAGAAGTACTTCAGGACATTTTGAAGGAGGTGGTGCAAAAGGTTATTTGGCCAAGAAATGACAATGACATAACAAAACAGAAGAAGGCCCCCAAGTTGCTAGAATGGTAACCAAGCCTGGAAAGAACTGCCCTTGTTTTTGTTTTTTTAATCAAAGGGTGAGAAGATTTAAAATTAATCTGTCATAACAAGAAAAAGCCACTTTCTAATTATAAACTGTTTTAGCACAATCACTGACTTCTAATTACACCAGTAGACAGGATGAGAAAACAAGGGTAGCCCCATGGCAGCTTCACCCGCTGGGTTTAAGCTGTGCACCCCTCCTCACACGGCAACACCCCAGGCCTCAGGCTGCACGCACCACGGGCACCTGGAAACCCAGTGACCCCGCCTGCGGCGTCCAATGCGCCACGCAGACTACAAAAGAGGAAGTGCACACAGAAGACAGGATGTTCACGAACGAATCTCTGTCCACAGAGGAGCAGATGTGAATTATGAGTCATTATCCAGATTCAGGTTTACTGGAACTTTCTGTAATCCTGACGGGCATCAGGGAATATTTCATGAGTGACTGGGGAAAGATCCAAAGGGGGTGCAGGGTCGCGCACCCTCGAGCACCGAGGACGTAATTTCTGCTAGGCTGTAGTGACTAAGTTTGCAGCAGCTGCTCTAAAACAAATGAGAAAAACAGCCAAGAAGAGGCAGCCCCCCTCCATAGGTTAGAAAGGAAAGGCTCGTACTGAGCACAGCAATGAAAAAGAGGGGACGTTCTGTGTATGTAACCGGAACCACATTGCATCGTTTCAAACACATGCGAAGCTAACTGTAAAGCAACGAGAATGATTTTTCATACTTATAGACCCGATCTCATTAGCTGACAATTTCAGCATCTCCACTCGACATGACTCCCCAATAAAGAGCCACAAATGGCTGACTGCCTCCCCATAAATAAAGACTCATGCGGCGGACATCCAAACCCAAAACTGTGCATAAGTCAAATTTGATCACGATAAAAAATAAACTGATTGCACATTATCTCGAACACAATTTATTCTAGATGGTAACAAAGATAGACTGTTTTTCCTCCTCGAAAGCAAAATGGGCTGGATATATTCCTCCATCCTTAGTACTAATATATGTGCTGATTTAAATTAGCATCTGAACCCATGACTGTAAGTGTATCTGGGAAAAAACACAGCACTCCAAGAAGGACAAGGCGGTTCTGCAAACATCCTGGACTAGGAAAATCTACCTATTTTAATTCTTGGTTCATTCCTCAAACATTTACTAGGCACTTGACCTCTCGTAGGCACTGGGGACTGGACAGTGCCTCCTTCCTGCCCCTGGAACTTCCTCCTCGATCCGGGGTGTCAAACTCATTTTCACGGGGGGGGGGGGGGGGGGGGGGGGGGGGGCGGCGCACATCAGCCTCGCGGTTGCCTTCAAAGGGCCGAGTGTAATTTTAGGACTTTATAAATGTAACTACTCCTTAACTAGGGGCAAGGAGCCCGGTACTGTCGCCAGGTAGAAACAAGGGGCGGGGCGGGATAAAACAAGGTGGAGGCCAGATTCAGCTCCAAGGCTGTCACCCACAGTCAAGGGAGGCACACTGCGGAGGGTGCTGTCCCCGCACACCCACGGAGACCAGGCAGAGGGACACCTGAAACTCACGAGGTCTAAACATGTCCCACCTGCAGCAGCGCCAGCTCCCAACCTCATGGGAAGGAAGGTAACAGGTGCAGAGTGCTGCCCGGGGCCTGCCAAACAGACACGCTGCTGGGACGCTTCCACCCTCGTAGCTAGCGGGGGACAAGGAATCCTCCTCCAGGGTCTATACTGTCCAGACTGCACAAAGGGCGACGTTAAAGCAAAACTCACTGGCTCTGTATAAACAGCAGTCTCGGCCATGCTCCCATCCATCAGCGTTTGGCTCAGGTCCGCACACCATGTCCCGGACACGCGCTCCACTCAGGGAGCTGCTGAGCAGAGTCAGCGACGGAGGTGTCGGTGGTTCTTTCGAAGGTCCTGAACGCAGATTCCTCCTCCTCCATTAGGGCTGTGTCCAAGCCCCTCCCCCACCCAAGCACTGGAAATTAGAGTCCGACTATTACTCAAGAACTGCCACAATTAGGACAAACCTTTAAATTAATCTTCAGAAAGTTCCTGGGCTCCCCATGTAGTATTGTAATATCCCACATTAATGAGAAAAAAACACAAGGGAACCCTTTATATTTCCTAAATAAACTAGTCTTCATGAAAAAAATGCACCTAAGCAGGTAATTAATTCCATCTCCCTAAGACTGCTTTAAGACCGTCTACCACTCGGACCAGCCTGGCTCAGCTGGTTGGGCGCTGTCCCACAAAGTGAAAGGTCGCTGGTTCGATTCCCAGTCAGGGCTCATGCCTGGGTTGCAGGCCTGGTCCCTGTTTGGGTGTGTGCAAGAGGCAGCTGATCGATGTTTCTCTCTCACACAGATGTTTCTCTTCCTCTCTCCCTCCCTCCCTTGCCCTCTCTCTAAAAGAAGAAAAAAGAAAAAACCCAACCCTTCAATGATATCTCACAGCATCTTTTTTTTAATAGTTAATTTGTACCCTTTTATTGAGATATAATTGACATGTATTAGTGTCAGGTACACAACATGATGATTTGATACGTGTGTTTACTGTGAAGTAATCACCACAAAACAATAAATCAAGTTAACATCCGTCACCTCGTACACTCTCTCACCACATCTTGAAAACATTCAAAGTATTGGGGTGGCTGAAAAGTCCATATGGTTTTTTTCCATAAAATAAAGGACATGTTTTTCATTTTCACCAATAACTTTGTTGATTTGGATATTTTGAGTATGTCAGCTATCTGCCACGTGGTATTACATTGATTGTTCTCAATTAATGTCTTGACTTGATCACTATCAACTTCAGTGGTCCACCCAACCGCTGAGCATCATCCAGTGGGAAACCTCCAGCACAAAACTTCGCAAACCACTTCTGACACATTCGATCAGTCACAGCACCTTCTCCACACACTGCACAAATCTTTTCTGACATTTCAGTTGTGTTTTTGCCTTTCTTGAAATAATAAAGAGTAATATGTCGAAAATGTTGCATATTTTCTTCTACTTCAATATTAAAATGGCTACACAAAAATTCACCAACTTTGGTAAGTTTTTTTAAATGCACGTGGATATGACAGCTGTCACAATACAATCTAATAAAATTGTTTTGAATGAAGTTAAGGACAACTAAGCACTACTAGAACCATCTTATAGAAAAAAAAAAAACCTAACTAAAAAACTGTTTGACCAACCCAATACTAGCATGTCCACAAGGCCCTGCCCAGTCTGGCCTTGACCTTGGCCTCCTGTCCTCCCAGAGTCCCCACACTCCAACCACACTGACTTATTTCAATTCCTCTAATCTGCCAGAGCTTCCTTCCCCCAGAAACCCCCTCCCACTGTCGCAGTGTCCCCTCCCCCTCCCCAGCAAGCCCTTCCCCTTCCTTTGGGTCTCAGCTGAAATGCCACTTCCTCACAGAGGCTTTTCCTGACACATGCCCCCACCGAAAGGAAGTAAAACTTGGGAGCCCCCATCCTTCCCAGGAGAGAACCTGTGATGTTCGCAGCCCTGTTACAGCTTGTAACTCCATATGCCCTTGTTCCTTTAAGGTCTGTTCCCCAAGCAGGGACCCAGCTGAACACCAATCACAGCCTGGTCCCTCCGTAAGGTGTGTTGACTGACTAAATGAACTCCAGAGGGCGCCCATCTTTTGAATCACACCCATCTTTATAAACCGTGTGGATTCACCACATGAATATGCAAGCCTACACACTAAAAATACATCGGATTTTACCCACCACAAACCGAAGGAAGAATAAAGACAAACAGGAACCTCCCCCAACGTTCCTCAGTTAAGTGAAGTGATAGGATGTGGTTTTTGTGCTAAAGCATGATTAATTCTCATTTCAGTTTAAGCTCCCAAGTTTTTTCAAACAAAAGCCATTGGACCTGCCAGTTGATGAAGCTGAAGAAGCTAACACTGAACAAAGTATCACACTTTAAACTGAGAATGTGAGTCTGGTAATGGAAGGTAAGCATTTCCCTACAAAATATACATGTCGACGTAGACCATCCCTCGTGAGCAGCCACAGCACCGATTAAGTCTATACAAAGCAATAAAAGCATGAGCTGCAAGTGAAACAAAGCTCAAGTAGAAAGACAAGAAAGCAGAACTACGATATCTAAGTTTCATGATAAATGACATAAGGCAACATGTGTCACCCACTAGTATGGCTACAATCAAAGGCAGACAATCACAAGTGTTGGAGAGGACATGGAGAAGTTGGAACCCTCACACACTGCTGGTGGGAGTAGAACGTGGTGTGGCTGCTTTGCCTAGGAGTCTGACAGTCCTTCCAACAGTCAAACGTGGAGTTAGGAGATGACCCAGCAGTTCCACTCCTGGGTATAAAGAGAAATGAACTGTGTTCACAGAGTAACTTGAATCAGACTGTGAGGAAGGTACGTGGATGTTCATAGCAGCATTATTCGTGATAGTGAAAACAGTGGAGACAACCCAACACCCATCAACTGATGGTGAACACGTGATTCTAGAGGGGTGTGCACTGCTTCCACCTTCAGAAATCGTGCGGTTTTACTTTAGGAACCACACAGAATACACCGTGTTCCAGACAATGGGATGTTAGTGAACACACAGAAACAAGGAGCTGACACTTGCAACACCACTAATGGCCCTTACAAACACTGTGCTCAGTGGCCTCGACGCCGGTCCCAGAGGGCCGCATGCTGCATGGTCAATTGAGATGAAACGCCCAGGACAGACACAGGAAGTAGATCAGAAGTTGCCTATGGCTACAGAGGGGGTGTGGGGCAGGACTGGGGAGTGGGGCTTCTTTCGGGGGTAATGAAATGTTTTGTGGTGGTGGACTGTGCCAGTGGTCGTGCAAATCTATGGGTGCACTAACAGCCACTGAGTTGTGCACTTTAAGTGGGCGAAGTGTACGGTTTGGCAATTATAGCTCCATAAAAGCTGTTTTTTAAAAAAAAAAAGAGCGCGCGAGTTTCTGACACTTAAAAATACCTGTGAGGAAAGGATAACAGTGACAAAGATGTTTTCAGTTGCAGCTACATTTCTCTACCTGCGCACGCACTCGCCCACACGCATGGGTACAAAGTAGTTCAGAACTGACTTGTAGTTCAGAAAAGGAAAATTAGAACTGAGTTGTAGTTTAGAAAGGGAAAATCAGCAAGGTTCAGCCTCCTGAAGGATCACTTCAGTCAGGAGGGGCTAAGCAATGATGGAAAACTGCTACTAACATTTCAACATCACTGTAAAAGCCAAAAACCAAAGGCTGCTCTCTCAGTGCAGATCCATCATGGGTTCACTGGCCCCTGGTCCGTGCTGACACTGAGCTCAGTCGGGGACACCCAGGCCCACGGCACAGCTGAGCTGCCTCTGGAACGGCTGAGAGTGCTCAGATGATGTCTTGCATTAGCTCAGAATCAACAGGAGTCTCACCTCTTCACTTTCTAATTAATTACAGGTGGTCACATGAAACACCTGGGCTCAGTGGGGCAGGGAGAGCTAATTCCAAGAAGAGAGGTCCAAACATTTGTGAGTAATCTGAACTACTATCCCAGAACCAAATCTTGAGCTCTAGGGTGCTCAGGGCCAAGCCTCTAGAGAGAGATGCTTGCATTAACTGTCCTTTCCAAAGGACGCGGACTGTCCCCAGACACAACCAATCTAAGATCACAGCATCTGCTAGCCTCCAGTCCTCCCCTGGCCTCTGTATGAATGACTCCATTATGCACCAGAGTCAAGCCAGAAACTCAGAGCGATCCCCACCCCAGCCACATCCGTCCTGACCCAAAGCATCATCAACAGTTCTGCAATCAGTCCTCCTCTCCGGGCTCTGCAAGCCCAAGTTCAGGACCTCAGTCTCATCTGGATCATCCCTTTCTAAAACTCTTCCTTGTCTCTACTCTGCCCGTCTCCAAATCCTCCTCCACGGCACTATTGGTCTAGTCATCCACTGGTTGCAAATATCATCATGTCACTTCCCAACTTCAAATCTCTCGGCGGCTCCTCACTGCCCATGTGAGCTGCCCCCCTTTTATGTCTAGTCTCGTCTTTCTCCACTCACCACCCCCACCGATGTCATACGAATCCCCAAACTGCTATTTCCAACATGCCATGCACCCATCCAATACTGCTAGACTTCTGCACCCGTGGTTACCCCTGTCTGAAACAACTTTTCCACCCTTCTCTGGGTGACGACTCTTCCCAGGGGCTCAGATTTTAATGCGAGGGTTCGCTCCCCTTGAAACTCTTCCTGCCCAAAGCGCCCTCTCCTAAAGCAGCCCTCGCTCACACCTGCCTGGCAACGTGGGCAACCTGGTGGCCAGCACGCATCACCGCCTCCCTCCTGGTCTTCCCCACATGGCCCCTTGCGGAGCGCTGGGGTCTGGACTTGATGATCTCTAGTGATCTACCACTGGCTGGTTCTCTCCTGTTGCTCTTCAAAGAAAGAATGAATCCAAAGGTCGTTGCTATTTCTTTGCCTTTAGTTTTTTAAAAAATATTTTTAAAAGGCCCCTAATTGGCCAAACTACATCATCTTTCAACACCCCACCTTCTGGGATTTTATCAGGAGTGCCCACCATGGGAAAGACACACAGCCAGATTGGATATGTTACCACACGCACACTCTCCACCAACCCGAGGACGTGTGTCCCAGGGCTTTGCAGGGATGAGAAAATTGAAGCTCTGCTAATTCATGTCATATGATAAATCTGACAGGGCTAGTAAGTGACAAGGCCAACATTTAAACTAAGATAATATTACCTCTAAATTTGATTTCTACTTCACAGTTTGGTGATTAACGGAGTAACATTTGTTAGTAATAAAATTAAAGCAGACTTAAAATATTTAACTTGAGAAAATTTACATAATCTGCTTCTCTGCAACCACAGTCGAAACCAATTCTGGAGTCAGAAGCTACTTTCGGGGCTCTTATGTGAGACCCAAATTCTCTCTCCCTGACAAGAACTACACTGCAATCCGGTGCCCGGTACGTTAGGTGCTCCGTAATATCTGCTCAGTAAATGACTCCAATGCCTATCAAAACAAAATATGGATTTCACAGGCTAACAGGCATCACCCAGTATTCACTATTTCTTCTAGTTCACCCAAGCTCTAACCAAACAAATGTGCCAGCTGGCCCCACAATGGATCTGCTAATCACGGGTTGTGGCATTCTGGTGACGCTCTTCCCACCACACAGAAAGTCCCTTTCTCTTTACGCTTTTCCCCACGACTGACTCCTCTGGAAACCACATCTGAAATCAAAAGTCACCTAGGCCTAGATAGACCAGGGTCTGCCTCCACCGGTTCCACTGCTCCCTGATGCTGCCAGCACTCTGGTTCTTGAGCGCCCCCTGTGGCCACTGCGGGACAAGCCAGCACAGCCCCACCCTCACCAGGAGCAGCTTCAGCCTCTCTCATTCCCTAGGACCTTAGGCAGCTGCTTCTGCTGATCCTGAGCTGCTTCAGAGCGCGCAGACGAGGCAGAGCAGCCTGGGACACACCAACTGCCTTAATGAAAGGATGAAACTTTCAATATCATAGCTGCATGTGACATATTCTACTTTACATTACATATTTTTTATTTTTTATTTATTTCCTATTTTGATTTCTATTTTTTTAATCCTCACCCAATGATAAATGTTTACTGATTTTGGAGGGGGCAGAGGAAGAGAGAGAGAGAAACATCGATTGGTGATCAGCTGCCTTCCATATGCACCCCAACTGGGGATTGAACCCACAACCTAGGTACGTGCCCTGACCGGAAATGGAACCCACAACCTTTCTAAGTGTATGGGACAATGCTGCAACCAACTGAGCCACCCGGCCAGGGCAACATTCCACATTTTAGAAGGAAAACAAAATGGTGTCAAATCAGGCCTAAGAGAGGACCCTGCATGAGACTTTTCTAAGAGAAAAGTGGGTAATATTTACTGTACAGAATCTCTGTCATATGCTTTCAAGGACCAATTTTGTTTCCTTTCTGGTTCTGATCATGCCTTCAACATGTGGGTCACAAAACAGTACATGTCTGGGAGGCGAGCTGTGACCGTGGCTGGATTTTTCTTCCTTCAGTCAGACACCTAGGACCTACGCCTCTGCAGACGTGGGGGACGGTCCCAGGTGCTCGGGCCCCTGGGTGTCAATGCCGCGGCTCACAGCCCCGGGACGGAATGTTAGTAAGGTGGTGGCAGTGACGGAGGGGGAAAGGGACCCAGATACCAGACCTCATTTCAAAATGAATTATTGGAAGCTTGGGGGGAAGAAAACCAGAGAAAAGGATAAAATTAGGCTTGGAATTGAGTCGATATATAAAAACCAACCCACCAAGGAACACGAAACATAGGCTCTGACGGGTCTAAAGCTCCCTGGCAGCCAGAGCAACACGAGCAGCGTAATAAACGGGCCGTCAAGCACTGGCGTCTACACTGATTTAAAATAATACCCCCATTCATTTCATCATGAATAATTAATTCACCCACTTTGCAAGAGGCACCCGACACAATAGAATTAAACAAAATACAAAAGTCTTCTCTACCGCCTTCCCTTTCTCTCGGTTTACCATTGACGCCTGCTACAAAGTAACTGGCCAGGGCAGAACCAGGCACTGAAGATTAAAAAGGCGCCTTGTCCTAGAGCTAAAATGCATATCAGAGGGGCAGAATTTCCATTTGCGAACAGTCTTCTCCTTCACATCGTTCTGTGATCTCCTGATTCCGGGATGTGCAAACATCTCATGGGCAAGGGGAAGCTCGCAGGACCTCTGTGAGACGAGCACCACAGTCACTTGTGACTCAAGTGTCACTTGACATGGGGTAAACCGGGCAACATGGATGTGCCACCCTAGCCCTCATCGCCCCAAACAAAGCCTCGGCTCTTTCCACAACCAGGCACTCCAGACACCAAATGCAAATGAGGCCGACAGAACAAAACCCAGATTCAGAAGGCGCAGCCTGCAAGAGCCTTGTTCTCTGTTCAGCCATTCACACACCCGAAGGAGGACGTGGCCCAGGACAGGCCACTCGGAGCCACACTCCGCACACTGCTTTCACCACCAGCGATGTTCGATCCACTTGTCTTTCTCCGCAATATTGTCCCTCCTCCTGGTGGGCTCTGTCACGTTGGAAATTGAAATTTCCCCTCTGGGAATTCAGATATGCTCTCCCTGCTGGCAGTTTCGGAAGCTACCACTAAACTTGCTGTATCTAAAACCAAATAGTTTCTTTGTTGCACCCCAAAGGAGCTTCATACTCCAACATCCACTTCTATAAAATCCTGGATCAGCAACGTGAAGAGGAGGGAGGTACTCTCCCCAGGTTTTCACAAGAAAAGTAAGCCAGAAAAAACGTTCTCGTTTTAGGCCTTTCCCACCACCAGGGAGAGTCTAGTTTACAAGAGTCGAAATCTCAGTCCCAGTGGGGAGCTGTGGAATATTTTAGCCAAGCTGCCATGGGCCTGGGCAGGGAATCAGGGGGCGAATGCTTACCAGACAACATTCTCATTATGGGAAGGGTTACCCTACCCATCAACCCGGAGGTTAGGATCACGGGCTGGGGGTGCAAAGGGCACAGGAACTGTCCCCTTCCCGTAAAGCAGAAGATACCCCCTTGGGAAAGTCCCTTAACCACCAGTTCTCTCCCCCAAGCAGGTGCTAGGCCATTTTCGCTACACTGAGTCACTCCTCTGGCCTCAGGAGGCCACAGTCTAACTTCACAATCCTCAGCTTTCCAGTCAACTGGGATGCGAAGGGGGCTTAACATCACGCCGCCAGCCCAAGGAAGTGGCCCTCTCCACCCTGCCCCCACCAGATGCCCCCATCCCAGGCTGGTGACACACCCCAGGGTCTACTCCCAGGAATCCACAGCAGCTGCAGGAAGAGGAGGGCGTTTCCTTCCTTCACCTGCCCTGAGAATTTATCACCCCAGTAAGCTGCTCTCTCTGTCCTGGCTGCCAGGAGACTCAAAGGTACCTGAAATCCATTTTTTATCCCTTCCTTCCTGGTTCTGTCAATCATTCCCATTTTATTGGGCCAGCAGGTTGACTATAAACTGCCTCCGATTATTTTCTATAGCAGGCAGCTTATCAAGCAACAGAAATGGAATATGACTCTTCTTGCCTGGGCCGGGTTATCCTTGAAACCTTTTCTGCATTGTATGTGGGCACTAATGTGACCCCTCAAACCAGTCCTAAATCTCAGGCCTCGAAAGGGCCCCCTCACACCTCTTAGGGTCGACTTCAAATGCCCGGGTCAGACTCCCCAACCCTTCAGCGCACCAAGTAACCGATTAGGCAGGCCTCCGGACCGCGGTGTGGAGAGCGCCCCGGCGGTGTGCCATGAGGCAGCCTCGTTTAATGCATAAACAAGTTTCCTGTAACATGGGGCTGCCCTGAATGGCCACACGGGGACCTGAAATACCACTGCTCCTCTCCTACAGAGAATAGCACAGCATGGAGAAAGCGTTGCTTGTCTGCTTTGACCTGGCACCAGGTGTCTGTCACGTGCATGAGAACCCAAGCATGCTAGTTTTTCCATAAAAAAACAGCTTAATATTTATTACTGAGTAATAATAAATGCACTCAGAAAACATGTGCCAAATGCCTAGGAAAAGCAATGCACTGTGCTAGGCGCTAGCAGGGACGTAAAGATGACAAAGACAACACAGGCGCTGGCCCCGAGGAAGCCTCCTTATAAGCCACTGGGGCAGAATGAAGTACAAAGTCTCTGGAATCTGGACAAAAATAGGGCCCAGGTAGTCCCAAACAATGCCGATGCAATATCCGCAAAGGAGCTCACCTGACTCCATCATAGCTTATCCCAGTGTAGGAGTGGGACAGAGATCACCGTGAGGGCAAGTTACCCAACAGCAGCTTGCTCAGGACACCTGCTTACGCTGCGGCTGGGCACTAAGGAGACCCTGCCAGGTGGGGAAGGTGTCACCATTCCTCTTGCACGTGTGGGGGACCGAGGTTACGGGCTGTACCTTGGTAGGTTCCCAAACGTGGGGGCTGTGAATCATCATCTTCTGACCCTCTCCCTCGGGTCTTTATGCTCCAGATAAAGACCTGAGGGATTCTGCTGTTGTGCTGGAAACAGCCTTTTATTTCCAACACCCTTCACCAATTAAACGTAGAGCACTTGGCCTTGGGGCTGCACTAGTTCAACTGAACAGTTTGCTTTGGATTCTCTGTTTACTTACCGTGGGAATAGAGTGCTTCCCCCACTTGGAATGGGCCCGGCGTACAACAGCCTGTTTTTGCAGGCTGCAAACTGTGACCTGGGCCGGGCGTCAGCGGCAATCTCTGCAGCCTAAACGGCAGTTACTGCCGGCCGACACCAAACTATTATTTCAGACAGTGGTTACAATGGTCTCATTTCCTTCCCATCAAAATAAAATGCCACAGAGATGTCCTAAGTCTTGGGAATAAAACAGTCATCATGCATTCGCTTCCTCTTTCGTTTTCTTTCTTTTTTTCAATTTAAGTAAGAATCCGGAGATGCTGTGGTTTGCTTAGAGAGAGGGGAAGGAAAGGAGAAAGAGAAGGAGTGAAACATCAGTATGTGGTTGCCTCTCACGAGCTCCCATCTGGGGACCTGGCTTGCATCCCAGGCATGTGCCCTGACTGGGAATTGAACTGACGACCCTTTGGTTCGCAGGCCTGCACCCAATCCACTGAGCTACACCATCCAGGGCTGATGCCTCCAATTTCAACCTGCTTTAGGTCTTGTATGTATATCATCACTCTTCCATAAAACTCAGACTTATTTTCTATGTGTCAAAGAAGTTTTTATGTTTGGAGAGTGGAGGGGAAAATTTCTTTCAGTAAAAGTTGGGCAATGTTTGATCTCTGCGTTACAGTGTCAGACAGCACAGAAGCACATGCCAGAGGAGGGCAGGGCCACCAATCATGTCACACTTTTTCACATGAGAACGTTTCTTCAGGTGGATGTACACACGCCGCAGTGACTTGAGGGTCCTGGCTTCCTTGCGGGTGGGGTGGTATGGTATTTTTTCCCAGCCTACAGATAACTCAACTTTGCTATTCCTGCTTTTCAGGAAAAACCTGCTCAGCTGCCATACTGATGAATATAAGGAACAAGAATAATTATGAGATGTCATTATTAACCGATATGACAGATCGGAAAGCTGAGTGAGAACAAGTACATGGTGTATGTACTTCTTACTGAACGTCTTGCTGTGATTGAAGATCACCGTGAAATGAACGCTTCTTGAAACACCATGTGAAAGCAGCATGCTAGATATGATGGAATTTAAAAATCACTATATTCAGCAAAATCTGTGTTCCCAAGAGATCACAACCTATAAATATAAAGCAGGGGTGTCAAACTCATTTTCACCAGGGGCCACATCAGCCTCACGGTTGCCTTCTAAGGGCCGAAATAATTTTAGGACCGTATAAATATAACTGCTGCTTAACTGTTAAGGAGTTGAAATTATATCTGACCCTTTGAAGGCAACCACGAGACTGATGTGGCCCCCGGTGAAAATGAGTTTGACGCTCCTGCTAAAAAGGAACCTACGGCCATCTCCATGTCCTTGAAACGTCCTTTTGTCTAAGCAACACTCCTAATGTGAACACCTGGCCATTTAGCTTAACAAAGAGTCTGCCCACAGGTTACTGAAACTGCGTCAAAAAGAGGGAATATGTGGGTCTTTTTCCTTTGTTACCAGGGAGAGAATTTTTAAAAACCTGTGAATTCTTAAATTCCACCTCAATTGAAATCCCTGGCTCCTCCTTTTACTAGCTACCTGAGCATGGGCAAGTTACATAGCCCCTTGGAGACTCAGATGCCTCTTCTGCAAAATGGGGATAAACAATGCTTGCACTCTTGGCCCGAGTAAAGAGAAAATGAGTACATTGGTGTCGAGCCCGGGCAAGCGTGGCCGGTGCAGGTGAGCAATCAATGACAGGAGCAGGTGTTAGTGGTCTGCCATTCTCCAATGGGCACCGAGCGCACACCTGTCCCCATCAGGTAACAGACACAAACCGTACCATCTTCACTTCCGTTATCATCTTCATTTTAAAAATCAGGAAGTGGAGGTCCAAGAAGGTTCAATAATTTGCTTAAGGATAAAGATATGCAAAGGAACTCAAAATCGAAGACACTCTAAAGCCCAAGCTCTGTCCACTGTGCTGTACTCGGAGGCTCTGGAACCTTCCCTCACTGTGCCCAAACCAGTAATTCCTATTGGTTACATGTTCTCCTGCCTTTCCCCCGCTATGAACAAACTATGGAATTATGGAATAAAACATGACTAGACAAGAAGGCAAAATATGTGAATTAGGCTTTCTCTGAGGCCAAATCTTTCCCAGCCTGGAGCAAAGGTTAATGCATTTCTTATTACTACGCATCATCTTATTACTTATTACTGTCTCATCGGCACCCCTCTGTATCCACAGCACGGGGAACAGAGTCCAGCAAATGTATAATCTATTAATAGTTGTCACATGCAAGAGTACCTGGCTTTTATCCCCACAAATAAGCTGGAGCACCTCATAGCAAAATATCCAAAAGAACAGAAATGCGGAGGTTGGTAGCTCACCGCAACTGTGGCCCTGGAACGAACTTCACTTTCAGCTTCCTCACGGCCAGGGCAGCAATGGGAACCGAGCATTCACTTACACTTTCTGGGAAAAACACTCCTCTTCTAAGAAATTATAAAATGAACGCTTAGTAACAAGCAATGTTGCTAGTGCATTTATACAAAAAGGCAACAATGAAGTTCACACGGTTCTTTCAAGTGGCAACCATAAATAAAAGTAGGGAAATAGGAGTATCGTTAAACCGCAGTATCACTAAATAGGAGTGTCATAAAACAGAATGTTTAAGAATCAGAGTTTCTATTGAAATCTGAAAGCTTAGGAAGAAGAATCAGTGGGAGGTTGGACAGAGAACGCCCAGTGGTTGCCGTGGCACACTGAGCTGGGTGGGTTTTTCGTGCACTTTCTGCAAACTGTATTTCACACTAAAAAGGCCCCAAAGGCTTTCAGGTACGCTCCCTGAAGGCAAGAATCATCACATTTCCCACACGCTTTGCACACACTACTACTACTAAATAATTATTACATACACCGAATTGGCGCTTACTATGTACACTATGCTAACACATTGCTGACCAACTCCTAACCTGTGACAGATCACCACCACTGTGAAGGGCTTGCAGACATGGGCCTCAATCCCAGGCTCTATGAAACCCCCACCAGGTATTTCCCAAAGCTCAGCTCTTCCATCTACAGTTCAGCTCGCACTACCAACTCCTGGAAAAGCCCTCCGTCCCCCAAATGACATGCCACCAGGTACCAGAAGACACGTGACCCAGAAAGTGCCGAAAGCAGAATGTGCAGGAACAAGAGCAAACAATGGAATGTGCCATACCAAGATAAGGAAGGAAATCAATAAATCATGAGTGCAGTGGACTTCCTGTGCTAAAGTGAAAACCATTCTTCAAAGCCCAGATAATAGCCGGGATTTCAAGTTCATCCTGAGTCCTGGGCTGCGACCACTTTCCCAGGCATCCCTTTTGAAAACGACAGCCATGTGCTATTTCCCTCTGAAGTCGCAAGAGCCTGTCACGCCCTGGGACAGATTAGTAGACGAGGTAGCTGCCGCGAACTCTAAGAAGGTGGCATTGGGGGAGGTAGACAATCGGAATTTGATGCAAAACACAGTGGCTGGGGAGAAGCTGTCTGGAAGTCGCAGAAGTTCTTCTCCACTACGGGAGGCAAGTCCTCTGAGGCGGGTGCCGGGGGTCAGTCTGTGCCGCACGGGCCTGTAGTCAGAGCGGGAGAGCGGAAATGGACAAAGCTGGCGGTTCCCATTAGGGTAGAGGAAGGCAGGATGGTTCTTTTGTGTTTTGTTTTGACTCAGTTCATTCCAGCATCCAGGTTTCCACGTGTTTTCACACATCCTTTTGTACAAATGACAATAAATCCCCTGCTTAAAAATATGACTTGCGTTCCCATGTTTCCTGTGTAGTGACGTATCCGAAAGTTGGCCTCCAGCTCCTCGCACACCGGGACTTCCCAAAGCTGGTCCACACCTCCTGTCTAACTCCCCGTGTAGCTGAAACCCCACGAGGTTTTCACTCCCACAGAGCAGCTGAGAGCACGGCCTGGTGATACGGATTCTCACATCGTAGCTGGAAAGGCCCAGACGACTTTTTATTCCTGGAGTTCTGATGCCTAGGACTTTAGTTGCTCACCTTTGTCTGACAAGGGCTCCCCCACTCTCACCCCCACCTCTCCTCACCCCCAGGGACACTTTTATTTTCTTTAAAAACTTGGGTGACTGACTCCTCTGTGGGACTGTTACTCTCTCTTCCCGGCAGAGTGGGGCAGGGGCAGGAAAAAACAGCTGCCTCTGGCCTCCACCCACAGGGCCGGCCAGCCCGCCGGCCACCAGCACGACTTTCTGTTACACCTGACACAGGTTCGCCAGCCCGGGGCAGCCCCGAGCTCCAGCGCTCCCTCCGTCCGTTAGGGAATGGCTGTTTTCTTTTTCCTCTTCTTACTTTATACTTGGTGTTTCAAAAAAAACCAATCACACAATTTTTTTTAAATCCTCTCTATTTATAGCATCCAAGTGTAGCCCCTCCTATCAGCCTGTGGGGACACTTTCTAAATAGACAATGGCTTTGGGAACAAAGACCACCTCTGACAAATGGTCACCCCGTAATAGGTTTTCTCCCACAAATTACCCATGACGTGGGTTAAACTAATGAACACATAGCTTCTCACCTTTCTAGACCAAAATGTCTCTAGGGGAATAGGGATACTAACAGAAATAACCCCAGGTTACTCCCCACATCAAACCCTTAAACTTCAGTCCATCCAACAGAGCAAGAAGCAGAAACCTCAAAGGTCACGTGTGAAACCCAAAGCTTTTACAGGAACTCTGAAATGGGAGTGAGGTACCTGAACCGGCAGTGCCAGATGGATGCCCCATCTAAAGGGACCCCACCCCTCCCACCGCCCCAGGGCCCACCTCACTGCCCCCCGCTCTGCCTCTTCACTGACACATCTCTCAGTATTTGTACACTCACACCTCAGCCAGTTTAAAGCAGAAAAAACAGTAACGTCCATAACCCCACCCACAGCAAAATGGCTCCTCCCACCAACCCTCACGTCCCATCAACCCTCCGCCCAGCAGCTCACCAGGGTCCCCAACTCCACAGCCCCGGGGGGCCCACTGCAGCCTTCTCAAGGACCTCAGGCAGGGGAGGTGGCCAAGCGAGGAAGATCCCAGAGGACGACTGCCTGCATCGTTCGTACCAAGGTCGGCCACTTCCCAGCTGGGACTGGGGGCACACCCCGAATTTCTCAGGGCCTCAGTTTCCTAGCCTCTATAGTGGGGTGACAGAGCGGTGCCTGTATCATAGGGTGTCACGGAAATTAAGAAGGCTTATTTTTAAAGTCAGGCCAGGGCCTGGGACCCCGTAAGTGCCCCATGGAGGTGAAATCAATGACAAAGTGTGCTCACACTGCCTTTATCACCACCCTTATCATTATTACTGCCACTCCATTCCCAGAAGCCTTTCTGTTGCTTCCAGGAAGCCCGACACCAGAAGAATGCTAAAGATGAATGGCCCTTAGCTTAGGATCATGAAGGAAATGAAGATGACAGACATTAAGTAACTTGCCCAAGGACACATTATAATTAAACCCAAGAGCTGAGCCAAGACTCCCATGGAGATGACTTCATCAGCATTACCTGCAGCATAGCCGGCAGGTCCTTCGTCCCACCACGCACAGGCACACCTCGAGTACAGCAGCCGTGGCACACTGCGAGCCCAGCACCAACTGCCCCTCCCCCCAGAAGTAACAAGAACACCTTCTAGCCCTGGGGACGGCACAGTTTATCAACCCCTCCCCAGGCACGGTCTCACCGAATCTTCCGATATCTCAACGATACTCATAGAGGGTATCGTTCTTCCTCCTCGGGAGATGCGAAGTGGTGAAACGAACTGACCCACCCAGAGACCAAGGCCAGCCTCGCCCACTCCTACCCAGCCACCCTTGTATTCCCACCACATGGTCTCCGGTCCCTGGAAGCAGCTGAGCCAGAAGCGATCTGACCTATTCGTGCTTTTCCCCCTTTGTCTCCCTCCTGCTCTGCAGGGGCACTGCAAGCCCCCGTCTCCCACCTGCCCCCACTGTTCTCTCCTCAAAAAAAGATCCCCCACCCTCCCGCTCCTGTTTTAGCTTTCTGTTCCACTGTACATTTTGTTTCCTTAAAGATCAGTAAGACACAGCTACGTAGTCAGGGCAATACCAGAAATGCATCTCTCTCAAGAGCCAGGAAAGCCATTCGTTGTGGAGTCAAACTGAACTTGGTGAAGCACAGCAGGCCCATCGACCTCTAACGCAGATGCCCTCCCTGCTCCCAGCCTTCCTTCACCCCCTCACCCCATCCCTGTCCACCTGCAGGACAGGCCTGGAACACAGCTACTTGCAGGACAGTCTTGCTTTGCATCAATTACTGCAACCCCAAAGCACTGTTTTCTATTTTTCTCTGCTACAAAGTATCTTTAATACATTAAAAAAAGAAAAAAAAGAACTAAAAGGCCACAGGCAACACTACTTCTGTCCAATTCAAAGTTTCAAATAACTGACCTTTTAACAAGCTTTTGGAAATCAGCTTATTTTAAATTAGGAATTTTCGGAAGCATAAATCTGTATTTGGCAGAGACCAGGCCGACACTGAGACAATAGGATAAAATCTCCAATGGTCCCACCCAACTGTGAAAATACATTTTGTGGTTTAATGTCTTTTTTAGGATAAAAGAAGTATCTTAACCTCGGCACTGCTGAGATTTTGGTCCATATAACTCCTTAACCGAGACACTGCTGTGTGTACAACAGCGTGTGTGACAGCCTCCCTGGCCTCCGCCCAACGAGACGCCAGTGCCCCCCCCCCCCCCCCCGTCCGGCGCCCCCACGTGACAACCAAACGCCCCCAGTGGAGAACCTCTGTTTTCAGCATAAGAGCCCAGGAAAGCCAAAGATGGAGCTCTGCCATCAGGTCAGGATGAGGGCAATAAACTGGTATCGTGTTTCAGACCAGCGTGAGCCATGAGTAACTGTGAAGCCCCCTCCCAGGAGCCGAGGCCCCCACACCTGCGTCACCAGAAGCACCTGAGAACTCTGCCAAGTGCAGGTTCCTGGCCGGCCCCCACCTTTCTAAATCAGAAGCTCTACAATGGGTCCTGGGAAATTAATCTTCAAAAGAGTTGCGGGCAGCAATCCATAAGCAAATGCTGGGCTGTATAGATGACCCGCACCCCCGGTGTGTAGGACTGAAGCGTCCTGATGTCTGTCCCGTCCTCTGAAATAGACCCAAAAGTAGCTGGACGGACGGAGGGGGTCAGTCAGTCATAAAGCAAGCACAGTAAAATGTCCACTGCGGAATAGACGGAGTAGGTATCCAGGTGTTCACCGTACACTCACCCGACTCCTCCACGGACTTGAAGTTTTTCATAATAAAACGCTGGAGCCCTTCGGATGATGGGCAGGATTAGAAGACCTGCTGAGACCGAACAGATCCAGCTCCTCTCCTGGCCGAAGGGCGGGCAGGGCTTTATCTCACCTCTCACTTGCCCGTTATGCAGTAAGCCCAGGAAACTCAAGAAAGTCAAGAAAACAAATCCAAACCTCAAACAGGACTAAAAAATAATAATAACAAGTCAACTGGCCTTTTCCCTCCATGGCCCTGCAACCTGTGCCCCATATCTTATCATTCCATGAAAATAAAACAAAATGTACCACCTTGCCTAATTTTATCTTACTTTTTCCTGTTAATAGTCCCAAGACTGGGGCAGAGTTATTTTCACAGGCTACTAAAGGTTTTTTTTATCCTTTACTGTGTCTAATTTTAGAAAGGAGCGTGCCCTATTAAGAATGAAAGTTAAGGGTTTTTTCACGAGACACCAGCCACCAGCTCGGCCTCTGAACATTGCAGTTTATACAACTCAAATTACTAACACCCCGCCAGTCTGGCTTCCTCCCAAAGTACACCTTCAGCTCGCATACTTGTGGGCTTCTTGGCTTATTAAAAAATCCTGACCACAAAAAGTGGACCGGTAACGTTTCAAGGGAAGTGCCCTTTAGTAACTGAAGGCGCTGTCTATCAGACGGCGTGATTGAGTCTCGATGTCAGCGGTGGTGACTTTCCACAGGGCTTGTGCCAACCCGGCGATCACTTTGCACAGCAAGGCCAAGGAAAACCAGTAACAAAAGACAGGATCTCCAGCTGCCTCCGAAAAATGAAAAAGTTCTTAAACCCAACTCCCAGAATCTCGTATCTTTTGCACTTCCCTTTTGCTCTCTAGGATAGGAAGTCCCTGCTACTACGATGCTCTCTGGTCCTGAAACCGCATCACAGATGATCTGTGCAAGGCACATTCCTTCCTAAGAGAAGGACAGGGTAAGACGAGTCCAAAATAGAAAGCATTTGAAATGTAAAAAACAGGTTGATTATTTTGTCTTAACAACTGCTTGTCAGTCCAACTCTTTGTCTATGGAGAGGACTCCCTCTCTCTCTGCCCTCCTCCCCTTCGGTCTTTCCAGCATCCTCTGGCTGTGAGCCAGTCATCTGTTACATTTGTTACATATTGAAACGTGTACAGCCAACACTGGCGGGATGTCTGAGCATCCTCTCGTCTCTTTGCTTGTCATTTGGGCTTCGTTTCCTTGTCTTAACAGGCAGCCCCATTTCTTCCGTTGAGTTAACAGCACAGGATGAGCAGCTGTTTTGTTCTTTACAACAAATCAGCCTTGCTGCCTTTGTAAGCACTTGCTCGGCTCGGCCTTGATGTCTCATGCCACTTCCCTCGGGCAGGTGAGTTTTGAGAGCCTCAAATTGCCCAAGATCATCTCTACGCCTTTTTTCTTCATTGTGCTACTTCCACAAAAGTTTCTTTCTTAGCATGGTTTTAGGAGGAGGAGAGCAAAATGACAAGGTACAGGAAGTGAGAATGGAGAGAAACGCTGTTCCACCCAGCAGTGGTGGAAGCTTAGTCTCTAGCATCAGGCAGAAGTGTCCCCGTGGCCCCGTGGCCCCTCCCACCCTCCCGAGTCGTGGAGGCACACGCTGAGCTGCTGCTCCTCACTCCAGTGACCTGGGGGCAGACCCACCCGTGGCAGCAGGGCGGATAAAGAAAACGAAGTGCAGACTTAAGAAGTCTACACGAGGAACAAAATGCCCAAAGTCTGTCCAGCTAGACTCAAGCCTACTTACTGCACATCTTCCTCACTCCTTAGTTACGTCTGGACTGCTCTTGCCCGTATATTATTGTTACACCACAGCTTTCCTGAGATTTAATTCACATGCAATGAAGTCCATCCTTTTAAGGGATACAATTCATTAATTTTTAATATATTCACTAGACGGTGCCCTTATCACCATTAGATAATCCCAGAAATTTTCCATCACCTGAAAGGAAACCCCACACCCATTAAAGTCACACCCTCTTCTTCCCTCCCACCAGCCTTCAGCAAACACCGACCTGCCTTCTGTGCCTAAGAATTTACATACACTGGACATTTCAAATGAATGGGTGACCCTTTGTGCCTGGCTTCATGCATCTACTATAATGTTTTCAATGTTCAACCATGTTGTACAATGTATCTGACTTGTATTCTTCAACGGCTACATAATATTCCATTGTAATGGATAGACCACATTTTGTTTTTCACGTCCTTGCATCCTTATTGAAGAAACAACTGATCATAAATGTCAGGGTTTATTTTTGGACTCGCTAGTCTATTGATTGACATGGCTGTACTGTAGCTTCACATTAAGTGTTTAAATTGAGAATTGTGAGTCCTCCAAATGTGTTCTTTTTCAAGACTGCTTTTACTCAGAGACCCTTGCATTTGCAGGTGAATCTTCGGGGGCGGGGAACCAGACAGGATTTTCTAGGTATTGTATTGAATATATAGCTTCAGTTGGGGGGTGCTGCCATTTTAACAAGTCTTCCAACCCATGCACATGGGATGTCTTTCCAATCTGAAACCTTGCTGAACTCACTAGTTCAAGTTGTTTTATTTGTAGACGCTTTATGGTTTTCTGTATACAAATTCACATCATCTATGACTAGAGATAGTCTTACTTCTTCCTTTCCAACCTCAATGTTTTATTGCTAACTGTCCTGACTAGGAATCTCTAATACAATGTTGAACAGAAGTGATGAGAATGGCCATCCTTGTCTTGCTCATGATCTTAGAAGAAAACTTTCAGGTTTTCACCATTAAGTATGCGGTTACGTGATGGTTTTTCATAGCTAGACTTCAGCAAATTATGGAAGCTTCCTTCTATTCCTAGTTTGTTGATTGTTCTTACCATGAAAGCATATTCAACTCTGTCAAATATTTTTTCTGGATCTATTGAGATGACTGTGTGGTTTTTGCCTTTTTTTTAAATTAATGTAGTATATTACATTTTTGTATGGTAAACTAAGATGTTCACTCCTGGGAAAAATTACACTTGGTCATGGTGTACAATCCTTTTTATATGTTGCTGGATTCGATTTGCTAGTATTACATTGAGGATTGGTTTGTATATTCATAAAGGACATTGGTTGGCAGATTTCTTGTGCTATCTTTGGTTTTTGTATCAGGTTAGTATTGGCTTTACAAAATAAATTGGTGTTACCTCCTTTTCTGTACTTTTTTGAAGTGTTTATAACGATAATTTGTATTAATTCTTCCTATGTGGTAGAGTTCACCCAGGAAATCTACTCAGGAAGCCATTTGGGCCTGGGATTTTCTTTGTGGGAGGATTTCTTATTACTAATTTAATCTTTTATTATTGGCCTATTCAAATTTTTAAATTCTTCTTGAGTTAATTATAGTAATGTGTTTTTATAAAAATGTGTCCACTTCATCTAGGTTATCTGATTTGTTGGCACATAACTGTTCATAGCATAATTTCTTCCTTCCCCATTATGCCTTTTCATTTTCTGGGACTACCATTACGGGTATGTTGATATAGTTGATAGTGCCCCACAGATCTTTAAAGTCCTATTTCTATTTCTATTCTTTTCTTTTTGTTCCTCAGACTGAATAACCTTAATTGACATGCCTTCAAGTTTGCGAATTCATTGTGTCAGTTCAAATCAGCTGTTGAGTCCCTCTAGTGAATTTTTCTATCAATTACTGTACTTTTCAACTCCAGGATTTTTATTTGGTTCTTGTAAAAATAAATCCCTACATTTATATTCACATTCTCTATTTGGTGGCACACAATCCCATACTTTAACTCTTGAGATGTGGTTCTCTACAGTTCTCTGAACATCTCTTCCAGAGTTGATTTAAAATGTGTAGTCCACCCAACCCCTGGGCTTCCTCAAGGACAATTTCTATTGACTGCTTTTATTTTCTTCTGTATTGGCCACATTTTCCAAATTATTTGAATGTATTGTACTTTTCTGTTGAAAACTGGAAATTTTAAATAATATGTATCAATTCTGGAAATCAGAATTGTGGACTCCAGGGTTTGTTGTTGTTTATTTTTATTGATTTTGGACTAAATCTGTAAAGTCTTTTTTTTTTTTGGCCCTATGTGGCCACTGAAGTCTATGCTTAGTTTACTCAATGGTTCCTTAATGGCTGGCTAGAGACTGCCTTAAATGCCTTGAACCAATATGTCCTCCAGCCTTTTCTAAGGGCTTATGTGTGTGTGTTGGGGGCGGGCAGGTGGGGAGGAGGCATGCCTTGCCCTGCCAGACAGCTTGTAACGCCACCTCAGTCTTCACTTCTGTGTGCAGAAGGCCTCAGAGTCAGCCAGAGGTGAGAACTTAGGGCCTTCTCAGCTCTTTCCTGGGCACGCACAGAGCCTTGTAAATTCCCAGGAATGTGTGGGAGCTTTTCACCACCACCCCCCACCACTGCCCAAAAGAAAAACTGTCTCAGAATTACTCCCAAATCAATAAAGATAAATAAGCCCCTGCTGGACGTATCATCCCCAGTTTTTCCTTTTAGTACATTTTGGCTCCAATCAGGCCGCTGTGATTAAACAATTGCAACTGATTTTTTCAACAAATGCTCAGTGAGCGGAGCCCTTTACCAAAGTGAGCTCCAGGTGAGGTCAAATGAAGACACTCCTCGTGAATGGAGCTTTTCAGCAAGCTGCCAGCCTAGTCAAATGGTGATGTCTCTCTGCAGTGGGCATCTGGGGAAGCCCCACTTCTGTGCTGCCCCATCCAGTGGCTACTAGACTGCTGGGCTTCACAGCTCCCGTATTTGCAGGGCTGTGGGCGTTCAAGGCCACTGTGGAGTTGGGGCAAAGAAGGGGAGTGGGATGAGCCCAAGTTGAAAGACCATGGGTTCACTGTTCCTATTGAGATCATGCTGTTTTCTTGACCAAATATTCCTCAGGTCGTTGCAAGTCTTCAGCTACTTTCCAGAGTTCTGACAAAATTAACACTGACAGGTGTTTCCAGTGTTCTCCGTGCTTCTACGGAGCAAGCCTTCAGGGGCCTCTGCTCTGCCGTTCAGGAAGCCTAGAGCCCCTCCCTGTATTTTCACATGACATTTTAGTGGGGCCATTTACATGAAATTACTTTAAGACTCAGTATGCCTGTGTCATTCAGCGTCACCGCATCGACACTCCCTATCACGTTCTGGGACACTGTTGCTTCTCCAACAACGTGCCCAAGAAAGATCTGGAAAGTTCACAACCGCTGCCCTCTGTGCAACCAGACTTTTCTTCCAGGGGAATTCCTAGGACCGCTTCCCCAAACCGAGCTCACCAGAGACAACAGTGATTAGAATCTGGGGTACTTTTAGCAATAAGTTTCCCACATCACTGAACGCACACGCACTGCGACATCTGAAAGCTGCTTGCTGGTGAGATGGCCCCGGTTTCGACTCTAAGGTTGCTGGAGCTCAGTTACTTGAAAAGCCGTGGAAACGGAAGGGTCACGACTGTGCTCACCCTGCTGTTAATGCTTGCTGAGGAAGGGCATGAGGAGACATATTTCCTAAGAAACCATTCAAGAGGAAAGTTTCTAACAAGGCGCCACAGGGGAACACATCCTTTTCAAAAGGAGAATGAAAGAACCCAGTGCTCTCAGGCCCCACTCTTCTCCTACAACAGTGTGTGTGCCCATCACCGCAGGGCCAGGCCTGGTCCACGGCTGGCTCCTCCTGAGTAACGGTGGGGGGCGGGGGAGAGGAAGTAGTAAGGCAGGGAACTTTGACATTTCCCCCCTTGTGAGTCTCCTATCAGTCTCTTGAAGAGGAATTCTAGGGCAATGCATAAGACCAAGCACAAGACAATAATTAAAAGAATTTGCTCACACTTATCTTTTATCACTTCCTGACTTGGCAGGCAACAATTTTTCTGTCTGCCGAGACGAAGAACAAATGAGGACTGAGAAGGGTGGCAGAGATGCTTCTGTTCTTTGCGTCCAAGAAGTCTGCCGCTCTGTTAACACAGGGTGCAGCCCCCTTTGCCTTCAGAAAGTGCGGCCCCCAAGGTCAATTTCCCACCTTGACGCAGACCACCTGCATTCCTCTGCTGCCACCCCCCCCCACCCCCCGCCCCCTGTATCATCTGGGATCCTTGCGTTTCCAGGCAGGCTAAGAGGTGCCAACTTCCCAGATCACCTCACCTCACCTCACCTCCAATCTGCCTCACGCTACAGGACTTTTCTCTCTCCTGCCCCCTCTACGCGGCAGCTCCACTGGGACGCTAATTACACCAAGACAGAACAATAGAGTGGGCAGCCGCCAAAGCACTGGGCTGTGGCGAAGTCCCCACAGAACCACTTCTGTAGTTCCCAGCTCAGACTTTCATCTCTTGGCTAAGAGACCCTACTCTGTGGGAACTTTACGTGTGCCAGTAAAGCCAGGTATCCCCCCACAGGCCTCCCTGGTCAGGTGTGCTAGGAGTACCAGGTAAGCCAGTTAGACCCTCCTAGGCCTCCCTAGACAGATGTGCTAGGTATATACCATGTGAACTAGGTATGCCTTCGCAGACCCCCAGCCAGGTGTGGTAGGTGTACCAGATAAGCCAGGCGTACCCTCACAGGCCCCCCTAGTCAGTACACTAGGTATGCCAGAGAAGTCAGGCATGCCCCCACAAGTGCGTGTATGGTTCGCTCCACCTCCTGCTAGCCATTCCTTTAACCAGAAAATGTCGTGTTTGGTCATTCCCTGATAACCCCCCAAATAGCAGAAGGGCATCAGAGAGCTAAGCAGTGGTATTAAGACACTCCACCATCTCCATTTACTGTCACTCTTCAAAGCCTGAGGTCACCAAGGTATTAGATACATATGTGAGTATACGTTCTCAAAATTGGGTTCAAATCCTTGCAAGGAAGATCCATGAATTTGGACTTTTATCCAGACTTGTTTTAAATGAGGATTACACACTGCTTGATCAAAACCATAAACCAGCAACATAATTCTCCTTGTCAGTTTGCTTCTGGGGAGCTAAGTTTGTTATGCCAAATTCTCACTTGCTTTTTCTTGATAAAAGCTGCAATGCATTTAAGTTCACTTTAAAGGAATGGGCCTCAAATTAAGAATATTTAAAATATATATCTAAAGATGACAAATTCTGAAATACATTGTAGGTATGTATGGGGGATCTAAGTTTATAAACCCCACAAAAATAAGCCCATTCCCAAACAAGTCGCAGCATTCAAATGAGAAAAATCTCTCTCGGCCAGGTATTTAATTCCCTAATGCCTAGAAAACAATGTCAAAAGTCAAAATCAGAGCCACCTAACTTCTGTGAAAATGGAGGCCTCAAAAAAGGACTTACAGCCCTGGCCGGTGTGGCTCAGTTGGTTGGAGCATCATCCTGTAAACCAAAGGGTTGCAGGTTCGGTCCATGGTCAGGGCGCGGATTGATCGATGTTTCTCTCTCACATTGATGTGTGCGCGCTCTCTCTCTCTCTCTCTCTCTCCCCCCACCCTCCCCAACCAACCTTCCTGCTCTCTTAAAAAAAAAACAAAATCAATAAGCATGTCCTTGGGTGAGGATTAAAAATAAACAGAAAAAAATTGTAAAGGATTTACAAAGGGCTTCAACAAATGTGAGATGTAACAGAAAATAGGCAAGCACCTGAACGGACGATGAAGAAATGAGAAAATGTGTGTATATTCCTACTGTCTGAAAAACCCACCAGTAATTTCTGCCCTTTTACTTTTGTTAGAGTAAAATTTACTACGTTTCTTTCTTGATACTAACTCTACAAAATAGGAATATTAAAAAAAGAAAGCAACAGATTCTTTTTCACGCTAACACTAAGAACTTCGGCATTCCCTTATACCCACCCCGTGGCCCTAAACACTTACCGCAACAGCAAGTCACCCTCCAACACCTCCTCAGCCCCTCTGCACAGGAGGAGCTGCCATTGAAGCCCATTACACCCGACACCCTGGGCGGTGGGCGAGTGTACTTTCCCAGGGGATAAAGTCCACTCCTAGGAACAGCTTCAAAGACAACCACGGTGATTAAGACGAACGTTCAGCACAGTTAAGACTGTTTTAATGAGATGTTATTGGAAGGTAATGAGGCTAATACAGTTAGTACCCTCACAAACAAGGCGGTTTTGCCAGAGGAAGGAAGGGTTACCAAGAAATTCACTGACCCACGGTTACCCCATTAAGAAACCACTGTGAAAGGCAAAGCTCATTGAGTTGGGCAACACCCAGCACATCTGCTATTAAAAAATAAAAAACCCAAGATATTTTATTGTCATCCCTGGCTAAAAGAAGGGAAAGGAGAAAGGAACTTTTTAAAGGCCACAAGACAAAAGCTACACGGGAAACCAGTGCAACAGGAGTGTGAGGCCGGGGCACCAGCTCGGCACGGGCTGCACCTCGCCAGGGCCCCCAGAACCAGTAAGAAATGACTTTTGTTCACCTCGAGACAGATACCACAGAAGCATTTACTGTACTTGGAAAATCAGCAAGGCCATCTGAAGATGACAACAATGGAAAGGGGTTGCTAAGGAGTGGAAAGAGGAGAAACTAAATGAATTGTGTTATTTCACCAGGGAAATGTGCACACCAAACTGTCATTAAAAGCAAAGTCAAGGTCTGTGCGGAATCAAATAGCAACCAATGCACAATATATGTGAGATCGAATTGACAATGTCAACGGAGCTCACTCCTGGGGCCAGGTGAGAGTCACCCACACGCTGACACATCACAGCTGTGTAATGACAGGCAAACCAGATCAGCTTTCCAGAGAGGCCCCGCCACCCATCACAGGAATTCCCTTCCTGCTGGGTGTGACTCAAGAGCACGCGTCACATCTGGCACAGGAAGCCTCAGGTTATGACGATCTTGATATATTAATAGAAGCACAGTCTAGTCTTCTACGTGGCCACCTTACATAACCGTGTACTCCCCGTGATTTCCGGAGCTTCCATCAGCCCTTGCATTCACGATCGAGACGGCGACAGGAGCCCTACGGTGCTTCCAGCTACCATGACTTTGGGTCAGTGAGGTCTTCCTGCTCCAGCATGCAGCACCACTGACGTCTGAATGATGGAATAAAGGATGACAGAGTGAGTGGCCAGTGCTGGGTACATGGGAGGTCAGGGAAGGAAAACTAGTACGTCCTGAGCACAGGAGATCAATGTAGTTCTAACAGAGCAGCGTCACCGGCCACCTCGAAATCATAGTTAATTTGAATTACACTGTGTTAGGAATTAGATTTGTAATCACTTGCATGTCGGTTACAGTGCAGTTATGGTGACATATGCACTATCAATGTGTTTATCGCTTTCACGTCTGGATATATTTTAAAAAACATTGTAATAAAAACAATGTACGGCAACCTGTGGAGTCCTCACTGATGCGCTGTCTCCAAGAGATCTGCTTTACTGAAGCTTAAAAAACACATTGTATTATGTCGCCTGCTATCTTCCCACTGTAGAAAAGAAACACATGACTACTTGTTCTTTCTAAGGCAGGCGATATTAGAATAAGGTATTCCTCATCAGGGAATCTTGGAACAGAAAGGAAAAAAACCTAAGCCAGATCAGTTAAGCGCTAATGTAATATTAGCACTAATACAGTGAATAGAACGTTTGTCGTTTTTAAATTTACTCTTCAATATTGGGCTGAATTTAGAGGTGTTCTTGTAATTGACACCACCCCTCAATTGCTCCGTCAAAACCTCCTGTCACTACTTTCAGGTCATACACGTGACTCCCCACCAGAAATGAAAAGAGGACGTCATGCGGAGTTCAATGTGTGCTCTGTAATCCAGGCCAATGACCATTACATTCAGCTGACAGCAGCAAACAGCGGAGTATTAGGTCTTCCTTCTTGCCCATTTTCCTCGGATTTTGTATTAATCTGTGCCATATGAAAGAATCAATTCACCCAACAGAAAGGCCCCACCATTTGCTTACCGAACTCCACAATGGGAGCCCCTTTGGTAGCCTCCCCCAAACTTCTACTTTCTAGCAGAATTGGCATTGGATTGGAAGGTGCAGCCAACAGGATTCCCCCAGAGACCATGCCAGGACTCCGGAGTCCCCTCCCTCTCAGGACAACAGTCTGGTAGGGGAAGCACAGAAACTTTGCATTTGCTGGACAATCCCAGAAACCCAAGCACCAGCCCAAGCCCGGTGTGGCCAGCAAAAAAAAAAAATAAATAAGACTTGACCAAAAAACACAGAGACAGCACGCCCGCCAAAGCACCTATCTCGGTCTCGGCAGGGCAGCCCCTTTCTGCCCAGAATCCATCACCGCGAAAATACCCACAACCAAAAATGTCTCCAGGCACTTGCAAATGTTGGGGGGGGGGGTGTAAAAGAGACATCCATTTAGAACCAAAGCACTAGGTATTTAATAAATGTACATTTCCCCCCTTCCTCCCACCCATTTCTCTAAAAGAAGAAACCTGGGGAATTATTCTAGACTCTTCCCTTTTCCTCACCTAATCAACCAGCGACCAAATCCAGTGTCCACTGCCTCCTCCATACCTCCTGCATTCATCCCCCTTGCAACAAGTCATCACCTCTGCCTGGCCGGCTATGGGACCTCCTCCTGTCGTGCACCTCCCACCCATTCTCCCCCCACTGCACAGTGAGCATTACAGTAGCACAGATGGAAACAGTTTTTCAAAGTGCCTCAGAGGAAAAAGTCCTGGTTCCTTGGCAAGGTCCACCCAGCTGTTCACAGACAGCCACTTCCTCCTGTGACTTCCAGTTTCTTAAAAGGGCAAGAACCAGCCACTGCCTATTCCAGGGCATCGGCTAGAAACCGTCACGATGCAGACTCCAGGGGCAGGGCCACCTGGCGAAGAAGGGCAAAGTCCCTGTGGCCCAGGTGTTATAAATCACCACCAAACTGGCAAACTGAGAAGTCACTCCTCCCCGAGCGACAGGGACATCATGAAATCTGGGACTTGCCAACCCACCACCATCCTATCCATAAAATTGCACATTACTAGGCACTGCGACCCTTCCCGCAATGATGCATCTTCTTTATTTTTGTTTGTTAAGAACAGCCTCACGCTAACACACAGGTGGCAAACACAAGGCCCGCGGGCTGAGTCCAGCCCTCCACCCTGTTTCTACCCAGCAGCAGCGCCAAGCTCTCGGTTAACTGTTAAGGAGTAGTTACATTTCTACAGTCCTAAAATTACATTCGGCCCTTTGAAGGCAACCTCCAGGCTGATGTGGCCCCTGGTGAACATGGGTTTGACACCCCTGCGCCTAACAAGACTGAGGTTGCTTGAGGGAATGTATGGACTATAAGACTATAAAAGGGTTTCCACGCGGGTGAAGGGAGAGGTAAGGTCGGATGACACCAGACAGTGGACTCTGGTTATTAACGTCTAATTAGAACAGCACTCCTCAAGCTAGAACATTCTGTTTAAAAAATTCTCCCAAATCTCTGTGCTGACTTAAATACTTTGGCTATTTCACTTACAGAAACATAAAACTGGGTCTCCATCCTATGGCGCTCACTGCCACCCAGCCGGTTCCCTGGGGTCGGTATAGCAATGCCACCATGGTCATGGTCTGATACCAGCTCAATTCTCCTCCTTCAGTGGGCGGAGGACACCGTTGCCATCTTAAGTCCATGTCTGCCTCGTCTCCTTAGCATGGCCCCACTGAAGGACCACTTATGCCAACACAATCAAAGATGATGCCAAACCACCCAGGAGCTAGTCACCGGGCATCTGCACCAACCTGACGGCATGAGCAGATCCCGTTGTGGCACCAATCTCTCCCTCTCTACCACATACACACACACACATTCTGGTAGCTCCCAACTTGAGAAAACCCTTCCTCCAGGACCCACATCCCTGCTTAGCTGCAGCCACATTTCTCGGATCCCCTTCACAGCAAAGCTCCTTTGAAGGGTCCCCTCGGTGTCTCCCATTTCTTTCCTCTCCCCCACAGAGCACCCCTTCCCACCCTCCCGGCACAGCTTTCGCCCAGATCACCAAGGCATACACTTTGCCAAATCCAAGCACACTTACTGTCCTCCACAACACTGAGGCGTCTCAGCAGTTCCACTTCCTTGTCCCCTTTCCTGAGACCACGCTGGATTAGAGGCTAGAGAACAGCCTGCCTCGGTGGCCAACCCTCCAGAAGTGGGCAGGCCCAGGTCCTGCTCTTGCCCTCTCCCTAGTCCTCACCATTTCCCCTGGTCTCAAGGCCTCACATGCCAACCACAGGCTGAGCACCCCAATGCCCCATCCCTGGCCCCGACAGCTCTGGAGGGTCCCAGACGCTTGTATCTCTGCCTGCTGCCATCCCATGGATGCTTAGTAGGTGTATCGTTCTTAACCTAACCTAACAGACCTTCTGACTTCCCCATTTCCCCCAGTCTTGTTCCTCCTGCAGTCTTCCCCTCAGCAACTGACATTGCACCTGATTATTCACACCAGAATCCTACATGACATCTCCGTGTCTGTCCTAGCAAGTCCCAGCCAATTCCTCCAACAAATACGCCAAATCCACTCCACTGCGCCCCTCCTCGAATCCCGGCTGACCACCACCTCCTGACCAACTCCAACTAGAGTTTCTTGACTGGTCTGCGTTTTCATTCTTATCCTTCCCCCAACAATCCTTTCTTTGCAGAGTCACTTCGAGTCACACACCAGGTGCTGTTACTCCTCTGCTGGAAACCCTCCAAGGGTTTCCCAAAGCGCTGAGAAAGCCGCAGCCCTCCACTGTGGCTGTCAAGGTCCTTGCCATCTGTCCTGTTTCCATCACTGCCTGCGGGTCCCCCATCTCTACCTGCCACATTCCAGCCAGGTCGGTTTTCTTCCTGCTCCTCAAGCTTGTTCCTATCTCAGGGCCTCTGTGTTTGCTATTCCCCTCTGGCATGTTCTGTCCCCGAGCCTGGAGTAGCTGGCAACACCTCAAGCAGCCTCCGCTGAACTGCTGCACCCCGTCACACTGCAGGTTCCTGGAGAGCACCTGCACCTCCACAGCACCTGGGGTGCACGCTGCCTTGCCCCCAACCAGGACACAAAATTTGCAAACACATGTCCTAGCCTCTCCCTGACTCAGGGATGGCAAATGCTCAACACACACACCACCTAGGCTCACCACAACCATTCACTCCCCATTTATGTTGGGCCTGATTCCCGCTTAGAGGGGTTTTCTTGGGGGACAGAAGGATGCTGTGCTGCCTAGCATGGGAAACCACTTCCTATGTTTGGGAAGTCCCCACAGTGAGCATTTTGATGGGAGGCTGAGCCCACCTCCCACCACAGAAACCAAAAGTTTAAACAGAGAGGAAACGAGCCCCTCACACCCCTCCCCCAGCAGCAAGGGCTGTGAGCACATGATTGTGGCTGGCCAATCAGAGGCTCCTGCCTGAGTCTTCCCACCAGGGACTCAAAGAGGAAGAAGGGCAGGAAAGAATGTGCAATAATTTGCAAGAATTTGCATAGCAGGCTGGGACTGCCAGCCTTAGAAAGGCCTGCTTGCTGGGTTGACTGTGTGGCTGGCTTCTGAAAACCTGAATGGTAAACAGCTCCCTGTGCTGACATATCGAAAAACATTCTCCTAAGTGATAAGCGCGCCCAGACTGTGTGCGAACCATGTGGCTGCGGCTGAACACCTGCCTTCCTTCTGGGAGTCTGGAATCTTAGCACGTGCCAGGCCATATAACAGAAGCCCCGGGCGCTGAGACTCTATAATGAGATTCCCTCTAGACATTTCATCCGTGCTGTCACGACTGTCACTAGGGGAGGCCAGTGTACCCTGCGAGACGCCTCTGGGAGAGGACTCGGGGAACCTTGAGCCTGGTTTCCTCCGAATTCCCTTTTGCTCTTGCTGATTTACTGTTTTCCCTTCTCTGTAATAAACACAGCTGGGCGTCCAACACCGTCTGGCTCTCTGAGCCCTTCTAGGTAGCCACTGTGCCTGAGCGGGGTTGAAGGCCCCTGAACAGGTGGGAGAGGGGAGCTGATTCGGCTCCAGCAGCAGGAGCACAGGCTCGCAGCCTCGGGTCAGACGGGCGGCGTGTGGGAGCCCCATGGGCCCTCGCTGGATGATTCCTGGGGCTTCTCTGGTGTCCAGTCTGCCTGTCCGCTGTCGAGGCCCAGCTCTCCAGCTTCATAGGTCCTTCTGTGCTACACAAAACACCTTTGTTAACTCCCTTTCTGCTCTGGTTTGGCAGAAAGAGTCACTGTCGTTTGTAATCAAGTATCCCAAACTGTCACCAATTTTGTACAAAAAAAGTGCTACCAATAAAATTGCAATGGCTGGGCTGGGGTGCAGGATTGGGGGAGGGTCCTGTCAGTCCACCACAATCCCACTCTGAAAATGACGGGGGAAAATTTTAGTTTAAGGTAGTAGTTAATAAGCCTAGTAGTTAATGCATTTAAAAAGCTATTGTTTCAGGCCCTGACTGGTGTTGCTCAGTGGGTTGAGCGTGGGCTACAAACGAAAGGGTTGCCAGTTCGGTTCCCAGTCAGGGCACACACCTGGGTTGCAGGCCAGGTCCCAGTACAGGGCACTCAAGAGGCAACCACACACTGATATTTCTCTCCCTCTCTTTCTCCTTCTCTTCCCCTCTGTCTAAAAATGAATAAACAAAATCTAAACAAAACAAAACAAAACTATTGTTTCAGGAACTGCCTTGACTCCAGGAGACCACAAGTGATTGACCCGTGTGCCCCAGAAGAGACCATCGAGGTAGTGTCCGAGCCATTGTGTTCCAGGGAGAGACAGTCCACTGCCCAGGACACAGATAAAGAAAATCGCCCAGGACACAGGACATACCAGGACGCAGGACACAGATAAAGAAAAGCACCGGGCAACCGATGAAAGGATGTTAGGGTAAACTGCCAGAATGCAGCTTTTATCTGATTAACCTCTTTCCTGAATTCCAAACCCCTTACCTATTAAAAAGGATCAGTTTAAAATGGAATGTAAGACGGTCTGTGAGGGTACAAACCCGCCTTCTGCTCAGATCGCCCGCCATCTGAGTAAGGCGCCCATACAGATTCAGTCCCTGTCTCTGCTTATTGGTTCTGGTAGTGACAGGCAGCAGGAACACTGACTTTTCTGGTTTCAAAAGGCAGAGCAAAGGCAGCATGGGTTCGAGTACCCCTGTTATGTATGTCTTGGACCCAAACTGTGTGCCTCGTCATTCGAGGCTATTTTTAAATTGCCTCAAGGCAGAAGCAATGGGAATGAGCAGGGCAGAGGGACCTGTGGCTAAGACACAGAACGTCCCATTACCAGAGACTTCATCTAGATAAGAGCACCAGTCCCTGGAACTGACTGGAAGCAAACCAACAAGGGTCCCAAGTTTGCATGGGCACAGTGCTGCCAAGTACCCTGCTCAGCGGACTCCAGCCTACGCCTGGTCAACCCCAGGCAAACAATCCTGAGCCCCACGCAGGACCAACAAGAGGCACTCTGCCAGTTCCTGTCCCATCCAGGTGCAGCTGCAGAGGACAAGGACCAGGGAGAGTCCCACACTGGACATAATCCAGTGCAGCGGGAAGCTGCCCAACTGGCTGAGCAAGGCGAGGACTCCCTGCTACTCCTGTTCTGCCAGCTCCCTCACTGAGTTTTCTTCCCTCTCCCCGAAATGGGAGGTTTATTGCAACATCCCATTCCCTCTTCATTCACCTTTGGAGGCTGGATGTTTTGGAGCGTGGAAGGCATAACTTATTTAGCTGTAAGTCACCATAACACTAAACAAATTTTTAAAAACCTCCTTTCAGGTGTAAGAGAAGGAACAGTGTACCTACCCCCAGAGACCCTTGGGATGCTTAGATGAATACTCAGCACCTCCTGGGGGGAAGGGACCACGTGCCTTGCTGAAGCCGTGGGCATCTCTGAAGCGGTAGCGATCTGAAAGTAGATGATCCGGGGGGTGGGCTGAGGGCCCCCATGGACTTCAGCCCAGCTCTGGGGGTAGACCATTAAGGCAGGAGAAGTAATTCCACGCCCTCCTTCTCACTGGCTGGAGGAGGGGTGACAGGGCTAAGCCTCTGTGGGCCAAGGAGCACAACAAGAAGTTTCCTGGGTGATTCTGGAAGTCAGATTTGCTTTAACTTAAGAGAAAGCCACAGGGAGTCATTCTCTTTCCTCCGCAAGTGGAAAGAAAGAACAGAGCTCCAAGCGCCACTGACAGCCACGTGGAGACCAAGAGGGCCCTGAGAAGGGCCAGATGGCTGCTGGCAGGGGAGAGAAAGAACTGGATTCCTTGATGACATCACTGAGCTGGCACAGGTCCCCATTGTCCTGTGGGCACTTAAGAGATGCATCATAACTGAACAAAATAGATAAGGGTAGAGTCTCCATGGCAACTATGGATAATCTACCACAAATACGGTGGCCATAACATGCAAACTGATACTGGCCACTCAAATGCCCCAACTTTAAGATCCCGTCACCTGTAATCTGTAACTTTGGAGGGATGGGGGAAGTCGGGGAGTACAGAGTGAGAGCAAGGAACCCAATGGTAAGATGCACCCTTATTTCAGAAATACTAAAAGGCTCAGGGAGTAGTAGCACACGGTGGGTGGGAATGCAGACCGGTGCAACACTCAGGTAAACAAACTGGAGGTTCCTCAAAAAATTAGAAGTGGAACTGCTCTATGACCCAGCGATTCCACTGCTGGGAAAATGCCTGAAGAAACCCAAAACGCTGATTCAAAAGAATACGTGCACCCCAACGGAAGTGACCCAAGTGCCCATCATCAGACAAGTGGATGCAAAAGCTGCGGTGCATGCACACGACGGGATACTACTCAGGCGTTAAAAAAAGAATAAAATCTTACCATTTGCAACAGCATGAATGGGCCTGGAGTATTACACTTAACTGAAATGCCTCAGAGAGAGAAAGACAAATACCATGTGATTGCACTTAAATGTGGCATCTAAGGAACAAAATAAACAAACAAAATAGAAACAGACTCAAGGACACAGAGAGAGACACTCACGGTTGACAGAGGGAAGGGGGATTGGGGAGCTGGGTGAAAGGGGGAAGGGACGAAGAAGGACAAATTAGTAGTTACAAAATAGTCACGGGGATGTGAGGTACAGCATCGGGAGTACAGTCAGTCATACTGTAAGAACTACCTACGGAGCCACGCGGGTACGGGAGCTACGGGGTGGGGACACTCTGTAAAGTCTATGACCGTCTACCCGCTGTGCTGTCCACCTGAAACTGATACAAGATAATACTGAAAGTAAACTGTAATAGAAAATTAAAAAAGTTTTAAAGGCTTGGGGGGCAGATAAAGACAAGTCTCGGATTAGACATAACATGGTATTTGCTATCTGCTCTCTTCTGTTCGGGAAGGGAGCACCATGAAACACACACTGGGAAACAGGGATACTTGGATGGACGTTATGAGTCACCTGGAAGGCAAAACAAAGAACTGCTTCTGCTCACCTGGACACCTGTGCCCATGACTATAGCTGTGCATGGCTATCATTTTGACATCTAAAACCATTCAGAGCTAGAAGAGGGTAGTAATAAGACCTCGAACTCAAAACCCAAGAAAACAAAAAGAGAAACAGGTTTAGGCTCGATCACAGGCCATACTTTTCAGAGTATGCACAAAAAAAGTTTGGAACACTACTAAAGAATTAAGTGATTTTGATGCAACTGTAGTGCAGAGAAGGGTGAAAATACAAATCGTCAGTGTCCGTGGTGGAGAAAAGGAAGCATGTATTTCGCAAGCGGCAAGAGAAAACAAGAATCTGGCTCGCCAGCCACTTGTTCTGAAAAATATGCACCCCTTGACCCTTTCCCCCATTTCCCACCTAGATGGTGAGCTCCCAAAAGGCAGAGACAATGCAGTGACCTTGACATCCTCGACACAAAGCCGGCCCGTGAGAACCGTGTGTTCAACGGAACTATTAATATTTGTTCTCAACAACTGCTCTAAGTTTTACCCAAAGCTTGAAATATATGCATTTGGGGGGTTTCTTTCCGCCTCACTTTTAAACTTTTATCTTAAGGGGGGGAAAAGTTCACCATAGACATACAGAAAATGTAAGTAAACAAAAGATAATGAAAACTACCTGTAATCCGTCTATTCAAACAGAACTACCAGCCCTGGATGGTGTGGCTCAATGGATTGAGCACTGGCCTGTGACCCAAAGGGTTGCTGGTTCGATCCCCAGTCAGGGCACATTCCTGAGTTGTGGTCCAGATCCCCAGTAGGGAGTGTGCAAGAGGCAACTGATTGCACATCAATGTTCCTCTCCCTCTCATTCTCCCTCCCTTGCCATCTCTCTAAAAATAAATAATTAAATAAGGAAAGCGCACAGTTAAAAAACAAAAACTACCATTAATATCTTAGGATAGATTCCTAGTCATTTTTTGTGTGTGTAAACACTTTTAACCACCAAAGGATTTTACCGTTTTGTAGAAACAGGGCACTCACTGTTTTGCACCTACATTTTCCACTAAATATCATGCTGCTGACATCTCCATGTTATTAAATATTCTTCCATATCTCCCCACCCAGCCCACCACCCCCAGGGCTGCACAATAAATACTCTTCACTTCTCGAAGGAAAGGAGGAAGCTCTTGCCCCAACTTCAAGTGTTCTCTTTCCCTAATAACATTCCCTGAAAACTAAGACACTATGCCAAAGACAGGCAGCGTGGTACACACCAGTTTCTTAATAATCAGCACCACCATACTCAAGAGCTCAAAATCAACACACGGAGTCCGATTCCCTCCAGACACAGCTTAATTCAAGGGCCACACACATTTACTCTCTGCTGTTAACAAGCAGGGGGGAAATACAGCCAGTTCAAAGTTTAAAACCTCACTCCCTGGTCAGGGGGCCTAGGGTTGCGTCCAATTATCATCCACAATACATGAAATACAAAAGGAACAAGAAACAATGAAAGGAAGCAAACTGGTTTTCAGTTTGTTTTTTTCTTGAAACCTTACACTCTTTCCCCTTTGCAAACCAAGCTGGTAAAGGTGAAGTCAGCACTATGGCGATACCCGAAGACACATCAATTATTAGCTGAGAGAGAGAAAACGCATAGACTTAGGAAAGGAAGCACAAGCGGTCAAGTCACAGGGGTGTGAAGTACAGCCCGGGGAATATATGAACGTCTAACCACCCTGCTGTACACCTGAAACTAATAGAAAACAACACGGAATGCCAACTGCAATTGAAAATCTTTTAAAGAAAAAATAAAAAGTGAACAAATAGAAAAGTGAACACAAGATTTTCAACTTTTCCCATCCTGCAGATTCTGAAGGTATTTGGAAGATCCGTGAGTAAGTAGGTACGTGGAGCTTTTAATTTAGAGGAATAAATAGACGACTTTTTTCTTCATTAATAGTTAATGCTGAGTGCTTACTAAATAAAGCAATTCTCTAAATAGCTGAGGCTTGCTTCCATTTCCTGAAAAAGTGACTTCCAGCACACAGGTAAAGAAAACCCATTTAACACAAACACCTTCAGTGAAACGACAAGAAAAATCAGTAGAGAACCTTCACCTTCTCTGTTACCTGAGACCCAAGCCTGCCCGCATGAGAGTCCTCAAGCTGGGCTGTCTAACACAGGTGCCAAAATGTACATAGAAAACATGAAATCGCGATCACTGAAAAAAGACTGTTTCACTTTGTACTTTCAAACATTTAAACAGATGTTCAGCCACATGTAAACAGTGTGGCCTCCCACCAGGTGTGAACGCACTGGCTCTCTCCCCAACTGTGGTTCTCCCTCTACCACAGGACCCCACAAGGGAAGTCCAGCATCTCAAAGGGTTCTGGAAGACACATCCCAAAATGTGATCCAGAACTGTACCCGAGGAGACCAAGAAAATCCAGGCCTCGGACAAGTCTGAAAATCAGAAATATAATGAAAATTGTGCTAAAGGCAAGACCAAGAATTGCAGTCACAACACAAACCCTTGTCCCCTCCCTCACCCAGAGGTGCCCACCCCATCACAAACAGAGGAACACAGAGCACAGAGTCTCTGCTTGGAAGACCAGAGGTGGACGCATGCCTGAGCCCCCCAAGTGATCTACCAAAACTTCACTTCAAATGCTTGGGAAGCCACCAGGGAGGGACACCGCCCTAACCAGCAATGGGACAGTTCTCGGGCTTGTCCATCTCCTTCTTGGGACCACTGTCCCTGTAAGTCCTTCCAAGTCCCATCTTCGCTGGGTGGATCTCACATCACAGCACTTGACACTAAAAGAAAACCCACTCTTGAATGGCCTTTTTTTCCTTCAAGAACAGGAGGTATAAGAAGAGTACAGAATCTCTTGGTGGATGCTTGCCTGCCAAGAAGTCACCAAACAGTGAATGTGATGACAGCGAGGAAATCTGATACCCTCGCCATTAAACTTGGCCAGTTCTCAATACAGGACTCTGGAGCCAGGGACAAAAAGTCAACTAAAGTGTCCATTTAAGCTGGTTACTGCAGACACACTTATGTAATATGGCTTTGGTCACCTAACGTATTGCAGAATAGCTGGCATCCAGGCCACTCGGGCTCAGAACCAAACATTACAACTATAAGGAGATCCTATGTATTCATGAAATGAGGTCCTGGATAGTTACATTTTTCTCTCTGCTGGAACTTGAGCCACGGTCTTGCCTGAGGAATCGAGGATCTCTCCAGCCATCAAATACCCAAGAGCAGTGATAATTATTACTTCCTTCTCCAAGTCAACGGCAGCGATCATGGAATGGTATGCACAGCAGCACTGGAATTATTCACAAGTCCATACCCACTCGACAAGAAAGGCTATGACAGAGGTTCTTCAAGGACTTTATGTATTTTTATGTTGTGGGGGCTTCTCCCCCCAAATCCAAATGCCTCTCCTTCCAAATTTTAAGAAGCCCTGGATAAAGGGAACCTTGAAAAACATAGAAAACCAATGATTCCAGATATTACCCACAGTGAGAAATATTACTTTAAGGGTTCTTAATAAATGATTTTTTTTAGTTTGTGGGAAAATACTGTTTTCTAAGTCTAGTTTCTTTATCCTTGACCCTCAATTACACTCTCATTTCCATATTCCACCAGCAAGCCACTCCCCAGCCAACAGTAACAATGCGGAACAGTAAACAGTACAAACATTGCCACCTATAGTCAGAAAGGGAAATGCATCTGTTTATACTGTGACCTGGAAGAGAAACAATGTAAAAACAGAAAGTAACATTTTGTCACGCTTCTCACACCCATCATTAAGCCTACCACCCTAATACTTATCAACATTGTTACTTGTTATGTTATTTTAATTCTCTTTAACATGGATTGACAAAAGATCAATATGTAGTTTGCTTTATTACCAAGTTAACAACTAGATTAATAAGACAAAAACACTTACTCAAAGACCTACATTGTCAAAAAGCTTAAAAACTCTTAACGTTTGGGGGGTTTTTGGGTTTTTGTTTTTTTTTTTTTACTGTTACTTAAAGTCTCTTTTTACTGTTGCTGCTTGTCTAGGACCCAAAATTCAGAGGCAGCAATAAAATTTATCTAAACAGATCTTTTAACTCAAAATAAATATTTTAACATAGTCTCGGTCTACCAAAGAGAAATTAGCTTCTTCCACCAGTCCCTTATACCATGTGTTTATGACGTTATTTAAATACTTGGACATTACACAAAGGTTATTAAATTAGCAATGAGCATAGAGGTCCTTCCCCTCACAGTGAACACAAAAGCAATTTAGTGGGAACTCCTAAGTACTGCGATGACGTCACCTTTTAAAAGCCTTTCTTCCTTGAGATTATTCATATTTACCCTGAATATACAGCAAGCATATTGATGTTCCCAGAATCCAAAAACAACTTTCCAAGAAGTTTCCTGGGGCCGTGGGCACTCAGTTCACTGAGGAGGCAGCCACTCAGTGCCTTCAGTCGCTTCCCTTCATCCTCTGCGTCTCCATGAAACTGCAGCCACCCCAGGAGTCCCATTTTGCCACTGTCCCCACCCCTCTGAGCAAAATTACTTCTATTCTCTCAATTAAGGAAACTACTTCTCAGTAGTGAGATAATTCAAGCACTCTAATAAACAGAATACAGATGAAAATGCCGATTTCTACAAATTCCACAGAATCCTTTAAGAAAATAAAAATCTAAAGCAAGTAGAACATAAAAATAATACATCATATCTGCTGATGTTAAAACTTGCTGTTAAGTGCCACAGTAAAACCTGGACCCCTTTAAGGTTTAGTTCTCAATGTAAGTGATCGCGGCTTGGACGGTAACGGGGGTCGCCCACGGGCTGAGTGGGCAGCTCACCCAACAGCAGTGCCAGGCTTGACTCAGGGCCTTTGGAACTGGAATGAATGGGCAAGTCTTACGTTCTTCCAGAAACCTGACTCTCAGCACTCACCTCTAGACCCAACTGCACCGTAATTTCTGACAGCCATCCTGCAACCATCTTCCATAGCTGCAAAGATGGCGCACAGGGTTTCTCAACTAACCTCTCAAAAACACACACACGAACCACTTTCTACACACTAACGACCTACCCAGACTCCCTGTTTCTTCTCTGCCAATGCCCATGTGAGAGCACTTAATCTAGGCATCTTCCGAGACAGCAAAGCAGACATCTGAGAGCAGGTGGCCGAAACGTGCTGCCTGATGGGGGGGGGGGGGCATGGAAACTGAAGGCCCAGCCAGGGTTGGCCCAGGTTTCTAATCAGAGCAGTTCGTGAATTCTGAAACACCCTTGTTTTCATAGTTTAACATCTCTGAGACAAAGGTGCTGCATAAAATCAATGGTATATTATAGCGTCACAGCATTTTTTTCATAGTGGTACATAATGGTGCATCTTAAAACTGACAGCACCTTAAAGTAAAGAGAACACGATACAATGACAAATGTTTGTTATAGAGCGTTTGTTACAGGCACGTGAGCAGAGACCCCCTAGGACAACAGGGAGCAGTGGCTCATGGCAACTGCAGCACAGCTGCCCCATGCAGGGGCCCCAACTCAGGCCCACCACTAACCGCTGCCAGTGAGAAACAAGCCCCAATGAAGCCAGATTTTTACCACTTTCCAGGAAAATGTCCAAGCGTTAAAACACTATGGAGACCACACAAAGCAAGGCTCCTGATTAATTCTGGCCTAGAAGCCGTCCGTTCACAACCCCTGACATACAGATAAAATATCTACACCTTATTGATCTAGCCGTGAAGACCTTTCATGACACTTGGAAGGGAGGGAGCACCTTAAAGACTAGGTCTGTGGAATCAACAGAACTGGGTTCAAATCCTGCCTCCACGACTGACTTGCTATGTGTCCCTATCTGAGCGCTCACCTGTAAATAAGAGCACACCTCACAGGGCTCTTATCAGAACTAAATGAGAGAGCAAGTGCATAAAGGCTTAGTACAGCGCTGGGTGCAGAGAAGACAAGACATTCGCCAGCTATCCTTATTTGTATAAAATTACAGGGGAGAGTGGCAAAGAACCATCCCCGGTCAGCCTGGCCTTCACTTCTACGCCATTTGCCTCATTCTAACCACCAAAAAACGTTTAAATGCCACATCTACTAAGAAAGTTGTCATTCAAACTTTCACCCACCAGAAAATCTTTTCAATAAAGGATACCCCCAATGTTGTAATAAAACCTTTCAGAAGGTTAACAGTAACATTCACGAGTAAACAGGGCCAAAATGCGCTACAGACTGCCAAAAAAATACATAAAAACAAAAACCCAAACAAAAAAACCACCAAGGAACCAAGCCAGATGCAGAAATGAGTCCAAACTGTTCTGATTCCAACCCAAATCTGATCCTAGGCCCTGAATCAGAGGTTTTGTTAGTTTGCTAATCCCTCCAGCACCAAAGACACTTCATCGGATGCAATTTCAAATTTGGCTACCCAAACTGCCCTGGTTTAAATCAGGGTGAAGATGAACTACACCTCACCAGAGGAACCTTGTCCAGAAAGGCACCGCAAAAACTAAACAGCACATGCATGTACACAAGCAAAGCCCACACGCGATCCCTTTCATTCTACCGACCGCCGGACAGACCCAGCAGCAATGGCCTCTGTCTTGGCTTCCGTTACTCTCTAGGTTAAAGCAATGCTTCCCCACCAGGAGTGCTTAGAGCTAGTCTTCCGGAGCCGGGTTTAACTAAGTGCACTCCAAACATACACTGCTTTTCATCAACCTCCAATGAAAACATACAGTCTGCTAGGTATGGATGTCTACTTCGCTAAGAGGTTTGTAAGGTGACTCTCCTCTATAGCAACCCAAGTATCTTCGGGTGTGACAGTCTGCAGCACACCCAGGGCGTGAGCTGACGTGCACCCGTATTTCACACGCTTTGGAAAAACAACCCTGCCTGTTGGTTTCATCGGGCAGTCTACTTGAAGAGCCTGTTAAAACCTTCCACTTGTTTTCTTTCACAGGCTAATTCAGGGAGACAAAACAAAATACAAAAGTCAACAATTTGTTGTTAATATTCTACAAAGGCATTCCCTGATTTTTCCGAAGGGCAACCTAACAGCCTGAAACCTCCCATAAAAAGCAACCACCACAGATATGTGAAATCATCCAAACAGCCCTGCCTGATTTTTCACTGGGAGAAGCTGAAAAAGGAAGACAGATGCCACTTGTCTTTAGTAATACAATGTGTGTGAGCTACAGAGGACCAGCAACATGGCCATCAAGTAATGAACTGTCTCCATCATCCCTTGTTATTCCCCATCCAGCCCCAAATAACCCTCCAGCAATGAATGTGCAGGAGTGAACCCAGTCATATTCTCTCTCTCTCTCTCTCTCTCTCACACACACACACACACACACACACAACACACACACACACACATTCTCCTTATATTCCATCCTGTACTTTCACACTAGACACAAGATCTTTGGTATTAACTTATCTAGACAAAAGTGGCCAGATGCACTCTGGGTAGGTTCTGACCCTGGCTGTACATGGAAACAAAGTCCAAACAACAGTGATGGGCAGGATTTATTTATCCAGTTGCATTTCCCAAAACACTGGTAAATTTGTTTTTCAGGGAACTGTTAAAAATAATCATGTAATTTTTTTTAAAGACCTAAGATGAAATGCAACTCTCTTCATCCTCCACTAATACCTCAAGCTCTTGGTTTAGAAATGTCTGCACCTCAGCACCTCTCAAAAAGCTCAGTGCATGCTCTCTACGACTCCTAATTAAATGGAGAAGTATAGAATGAAAGAGAAAGCTACTCAAAGTGCAAAAGAGCGGGGGAGAGAAGTGCCTGGGCCATTGAAACAATGCTGTACTTTCCACCAATCCCCAGGCACCTGCACAAACACGCTAAGTTATTTTACACAAGCACAGCATGGACAAAATAATCAAAAATGCAAATCACACATTATCTGCATTGTGATCATTCTTTGATAAAATACCACAGCAAGCTTTCCCTAGTACCATCGAGGGGGTGGTCACACCCTCCCCCTCCAGGTCGCCTATTCCATTACACACTTCCATAGCACACACACACACCGTACCAGAGTACAAAAGCTGGTGGTGAGGGAGAAGCCATAACGTGGGTCATGTCCCAGATAATGGCCTCTTCATTAACCCCGCCCCCATCTCCAGAGACAGGGGGGACCTCAGAAAAGAAACAACGGAGAGGAAGAAAGAGAAATACAGAAATCCTTGAATATCCAGGCATCAGCTCTTCATGAAATGCACAACTAGGATAGGAAATACCTCCCCGCTGAGTAATGCTTTGTGAGTTGTAAATTCACCTCTCGAAAGGGGCGCCAGACCTGAGCGCGTACCCCGCCAGATGGCAAACCCCTCCTACCTGCTCCATCCATCCAGCCTGCCTGTCACGCTGCGCCAGCGACAGGCCTCCCACCCCCCTTTTTGGCAGAGCAGGACGCCAATGAGAGCCGAGCGTGGCTGAGCGAGAGAGGGCTAAGCAGTGATTTAGCAGGAACGGTTCAAAAAAGGGGAGTGGGAAACCGCGAGGAGAGGGTGAGGGTGAAAACAAAGCCCTTTCCCGGGAAACCGACAGCCTTCGCGGCGTGGCTTATTTAATTTGCCTTATTAATAAAAAGGATTGATTGAGCTTTCATCTCTCCACCCATCCCAAAGGTGCGAGGCTTTGATCCTTGCGAGGAAAAAAATGGCAGGGCTTGCAAGCTCCCTCCAAGTTTCCAGGAGCACCTGCCGCCATCCCAGACCCCCTTCCTCCACCCAAAAGACCCCAAAATCCACTCTCCAGGCTCTAGACCCTGCAAGAAAAAGACACACGCCAGCTCCACACGTTCACCCAGTCCCCCGTGACAAGCACACACACGCATCAGACCACTTGCTGACATAATCGTTGTAAAGAAAGTTCAAGGGAGAGACAATTCAGTTTCCTCGGGGTGCGGGTCTGCAGCCCCCACCCCAACGTGACCCACATCATGGACTCCCAGGCTGCAGGAGCGAAAGGCGGAAAGTTGCCCAACAGCCTGGGGAGACGCGGCTCCCAGAGCAGGAACTCGCAGGCAGAGGCGCACGCGCTTCCTCCCACCTAAAGGTGGAAAGCGGCGAGTGAACCCGGGCTCCAAGGGCATCGCACTGCTTTATTTACAAACAATGCGCTCGGCTGGGGGAGGGGGCGCAGGCGCCCAGCCGAAGGCCCCGAGCACCCCCCCCACCCCCCCACACACCGGACTCAGCTCGGGGAAGCTCCGGCGTTTGGGGTTCCCTTGCAGGCACAGGAAAGCGCACCCCCGGGGTCGCCCCAGTCCCCACCCCCTGGCGGCGCCAGGCAGGAACTCCCCAGGGAGTCCCGGGAGGGAAGGGAGAGCCGCTAACCTCGTCTTCCGAAAGTCCGTAGACGGGCTCCCCGAGCCCGGTCGCCATGGAGCCGGCGCCCCGCTCGGGTCGAGGCACTCCTAGGCAGCTGGGCTGCGGCGCGAACGGCCGAGTCTGCGCCCCTCCTCCGGGTCTGGCCGGCCCGTGCCCGGCCCTGCGCCCCGCGGCAGGTGAGGTAGCCTGATCCGGCGCCCCGCTGTTGCGGGCGCTGCTTCCTCCCGGAAGGCTGCGGGTGCAGATTGGCGGTCCGGAGCGCGCAGTGGACGGCGGCAGCGGCGCGGCGCGGAGCCGAGCCTGCCGGGCTTTCCCTCCCCGCGGCCCACGCCTCGCGCCTCCCTCGCTGCCCTGCCGCTCTCCGCCCGGCGCGGAGCCCGCTCTCAGCTCCCGGGAACCCGGCTGCCCGCCCCCTCGCTCGCTATCACCCGGCCCGCTCTCCCCGCCCCCTCCCCGCCTCCGCCCTCCCAGCGCCGGGAGGGGACCCTCCCCGCCTCGCCGGGGCGGGCACATGCGCCCCCCAAGCCAATCACTGGCCGGGCTGGGCGGCAGGCCGCAGGCTGCGGAGGTGGAGGAGTTCTGCCCCCACGCCCACCCCACCCCGGGCCTCCGGAGTCGCTCCCCTGGGCTCGCGGGGCTCACCCTGCAGAGGGGCGGGTCTGCTGGGGAGTGTCCACGCGTGCAGAGCCCTCCGGCCCTCCGAGCTGCCCCACCCTCTTCTCTCGCTTTCCCTCTGCTTTGGGGAGGGGGCGGGCTGTGCATTTGGGGACGCAGAAGGCATTTTCCACAAGAAACACGCAACACTCAGTCTGAGCCTGTTCCCCATGGTCTTCTATCGGGAGCCTTGAGCTCGCTGTAACTGTTCAAGGGGGATACGTGGCATTTCTAGACCCCTTTAAATTGCGGGCAACCTCAGCGAGCGAGACTTGGCGGCGGCGGCTCCCCGGAGTGGGGCCGCCTGGCCCAGCCGCGATCCGGGAAGAGGCTGCCCCGGTGTGGCCGGGAGTCGCCACTGCCTGTGTCAACCTTCCAGCGAACAAAACCAACACAGCGCCCGCGCCGAGTGCACGCCCACCCACTCGAAAAAGGCAGCGTGGTTCTCTGAATAAAAGGCAGCTTATCTGTGAGCCGCAAGGGGAAGTAGCAAGCTCAAGTTTAGGGTTAATCTCCGCATACACAAAGCATGAACACATCTTATTTGCCACCGTAGGCTTCACTCCACATCCTAACTGGCGTTTCTCTAGCGAGCAGTGAGTTCATTTAATCCTTCAGATTTATGGGGATGCCAGAGACCACTTTAAACACGTGAAAGAAATTCGTCACTCGACTGGTTCAGGAAGTCTTTCTTCCACTAAGATGTGAAGTGCAGTTTTGAGCACAAGAACACAAGCCGAACATGTCATTTGACTTGGAGAAGAGAACATCGAAGTGCCTACTTGGGTATTAACAGGATGCGTTTGGGATTTTCACTCAAGTCAGTTTCTTAAGAAAGGAGAACTCACGTGATGTAAAGAATCCTCGTGGCGGACCCCAGCTACTTTGCACAAGATCTGCGCTATGCCCTCCTGGGTTGTCTGCCAACGAAGAGGGGCACGCCCGTCCTAATTTAAGCTCTGCTTGGCTTTCCTACAACGTTACTGCGGCTTAAAACATGTGCCATGTAAGAGGTTTCCTTTCAAGACTCAGTCCCATGCAGTCAACACCCTACTCAGAAACCTTCTGCAAATCATGAGCCGGTAAATCAACAGTACTTAGATGCCACAAAAGCCCAACTGAGAAAAAAAACCATCTTTACTGAGAGCATTTCAAAGGACTGGCCTGTGTTCCTTCTTCCTGGCCAAAAAGAAATCACTGCTTCTAAACCCTGCACAGCCAGGCCTTTGTCAAGCTTTGTACAATTTATAATGTGGGGAGAAAGCAATCGCTCTTTAAATTTCTCTAAAAGAAAATTACAGTTTCTCATTACACAGGATACTGCTCCTACACCTGGAGGTGCAGAGTTCCAGGCTTTCCTTTGGGGGGAGGCCATGTGACCTGGGGACTGTAGAGGGGTGTGGGCTTCCTCTCTCTCTCCCTCTGCATCATTACTGCTCCCACACGCCTACCACAGCAGTCTGCACCTGCCTGCACTTGGGGGGCATGTCCTTGGCTTTCCGGGAGGGATGATTATGAGAAACAACGCTGTGAAACTTGGCATCTCTCATTTATTGTAGGGGTGTTTGTATCATTTGCGACCCATGACATCATTTACAGGCCCCTGTTAAGGAGACTCACAGAAGACATGTATTTCAGACCTGTGAGAAAAGCTCGCTTGCTTCCAAGGAACTGATAAGCTTTTGCATAGGGATGACAAGAATTATTTCAATGGATTGTGTTTTTCTGTTTATTCTGGTCCAGGAAACTCAGGACCAATTTTATGGCCTTAAGCCATACAAGAACCCACACACACAAAAACATCCCATGTGGAATTATGTGCCAGCTTTCTCCCAGTGCAATGTTCTCTACCCCGGATGCACATTGTTATCATCTGGGGAGCTTTACAGTGACCAAGGGCCTGCTTGCTAGCATAAGAGACTACGATTTCATTGGTTCAGGGCAGGGACGCATGCGTCAGTAATTTCAGGGGCTTCCCCGGTGACACGGACATGCACGTGAAGCTGAGATGGCAGCCTTGGCCAGCGGTCCCCAAACTTTGCTGCACGTAGGAAAACCTGGGGATCTTTAAAACTGCTGCTCTCTGCCCGCCACCCCCCTCCATACACTCTGCTTTAATTGGCACAAGGGTTCCACGTGGGCATCAGGAGTTTTACAAGCTCTACAGGTAATTCTAATGCACGGCAACATTAAGGGGTCTCTGGTCAAGACTTATATTCTTACTCTTTACATATTTTCCATGATCCTGATTTTTTTCTTAATGTTTTTTAACTTAGAGGAAGTTACAGATGATACACATACTCAAATCCTTTGTGGAATGAGGTAGGATGTAAACAAATACACTTAATACAACGATGACTGTGGATGAGTTTACCCACCCTCTCCCACTCTGCAGTCTCAGATCCGTAATCCAGGCTCTTGGGGGAGGGCAGTGAGGACAACGCCTTGAGAGCAACCATTCAGCAGTCTTACCCAAGGCAAAGTCCTTCTATCCTCCACTCAGTTTCGCATCCACCCAACGATTAAGCGGAGCCTAGTTTGTAGATCCTTCTCTAGAATTCGCTCTGTTTGTTCCCTTTGGAGGCCGCTCCTAACATCTTAGATTTGATACTGTGGGTGTTTGGTAAATGCTCTTCACTGGGACCATCAAAAATGAAAAATTAGCAAGAACAATTTTAAAGTCCAAGGGGTAATCACAAATGGGCAACATTTTAATGCTAAGCCTCTTTGCAAAGGATGGAGTTGGCTCAGCAAGCCATATTTTAGTCAAGCCAGAGAAGTACCCAAAGATCAATAATCCAGATTTTGTCACATATTTGCCTGTTTCATATAGATAACACTTGACTTTTCTCTTCAATTTTTGGTAATTTGTGTCCTTTAAAACAGCGGTTCCCAGCCTTTTTGGCATCAGGGACTGGTTTTATGGAAGACAATTTTTCCATGGATGGGGGTGGGGGATGAGAGGGGATGATTTAGGAATAATTCAAGTGCATTACCTTCAAGCTCACCTCCCGGTTATACGGCCCGGTTCCTAACAGGCCACGGACCAGTACCGGTCTGAGGCCCAGAGGTTGGAGACCTCTGCTTTGAAAAGAAAGCTTGAGAAACAGACATTCTGAAGATGGCCATGTATCTGTTAAAACTGGTGTCATCTTGAAACTTAGCAGCATCCACTGTCATATAGAGAAATCTCACAAATTGAAGGCGTTTGTGATTATATAAGGAAATAAACCATACTTCAAACTTTTGACAAGTATAGAGGTGGGTAGCAAAGAACGACTTGTAAATAGCTCATCTTTTTGTATTAAAATAGCTGAGCTCTTTAAGAAGCACATTTGGAACACAAATGTCATTGTAGCACACTCTAAATATTGTCTGAGAGGGAGGTACATGATTCCTATTTTTTTAGTTTTTATTTATTCATTGTTTAGAGAGAGGGGAAGGTTGGGAGAAAGAGGGAGAGAAACATCAGTGTGAAAGAGAAACATTGATCGGTTGCTTCTGGGAGGCACCCTGACCAGGGGACCAAACCTGCAACCCAGGCATGTGCCCTGACCAGGAATCGCACTGGCGACCTTATGCTTTGCAGGAAGACGCCCAACCAACTGAGCCACACCACTCAGGGCTATGATTCCTTTTTTTTTCCAATCGGACAAATTCCCTGCCTTTTAACTGGCTTCATTAGCTATTTACTTCTAAAAGAAAAGTCATTAGTATTTCTAGAACACCTGGATTTGCTTCCACGTGTTTACTGTATGTTTTTTTCTTTTTATTGGGTTGTGCTGCTGTTGTTCTTTGTTTTCTTGCAGAATTTGTTCCTCTCTCCTGGTTGGGGTGTCCATCACTGCACATCTCTTCTTTCACTGTGTACCTTTGATGCTCTACATCTATGCCAAACTAAACAGATCAGAAGTTAGTATCGTAACCCCCCGTCGGAACAGTACAGGAGGTTTAAAACACTGTTCCTGATCAACTGTTTCCATGGCATTATTTCCACGACATTCTAGTTTCATTCTGTCCTCTTTTACACCACCAAATTAGATATTACTTTTATAGTATACGATTTTTTTTAGCTTCACATTATGATTCGTGGTCTTGTTTCTAAGGATTCCTTGTTGCTTCCCAGACATTCCTTCAGATCACGTTTCTGCTTCCTGAGGGACAGCCTCTTGAATTCCCTTAGTAAAGGTCCATTGGTGATAAACTCTCCATGTTTGTTTATCAGAAGATATCTACCCCATCCATGCAAGAGGGTGAAAATTATATATTACAGGCAGGCTCAGATCTGTTGTGGAATGTGGAAAGACGTCAATAAATGTTCTTAATGTGAGTAGTGTCACTGATTTTCCCTCCCCTTGCCATCCGAAGTCTTAGGTTTGTAAAATCCATTTATTTGGGGGTTTTAGGGGGACAAGACAACCCTTAGGAAAGACTGTGCAATAGTCTTATCTAAGATAAAATGGTTGGCTTGTTCTCAGCACTTGGAAGATGCAACGCCTCTGATTTCTGGCTGCTGTTGTTGATGATGAGTGGGCAGTCTTTGCCTGAGGGTTGTTCCTTTGGAGCTCATTTGCCTTCTCTCTAATTGCGTTTTGTCCTGGGTATTCCAGACTTTCTGCAGTTTGTCTACATGTGGCTTTCTTTTGACTTATCCTGTCTAATGTACTTTGTGCTTTCTCTACGTGTGGATTTTAATCTTTGATTATTTATGAAAAATGTTCAGCTCTCATCTCTCAAAAAACTGCCCTTTCTCCATTCCCTATATGTATATATTAATCATATGGAGACCTTCTCCTTCTATTATCAGTATCTCTTAACCTCTTTACCATATCCCACCTCCTTGTCTGTCTGTGCTGCATTGTGGGTGATCTCTTCCGGGCTGTCTTCTGCTCTGCTGAAGAACTATTTCATCGAGTCTAATCATCTATGTAAGCCATCAATTGAGTTTTTATTCAACAGTATTTTTCATATCTAAAAGTTCCATTTCACTTTTTTTACATCAGCCTCATCATTGTTCTTTAAAAAATTAGGGTTGATTACAGTTGACATTCAATATTACAATAATTTCCGGCATATAGCATAGTGGTTAGCCATTTATATAATATACAAAGTAAGTCTAGTGCCCACCTGGCACCACAAATAGCCGTTACGGTATTATTGACTGTATTCCCTGTGCTGTGCTTCACATCCCTGTGACTACTTTGTAACTGCCCATTCATATGCACTTCTTAGTTCCTTTCCCACCCTGCCCATCTGACAATCATCGGTTTGTCCTCTGTGTCCAGCCTTATCATTCCTGCTAGTTTCTTATTTTGTGTTTCCAAATTTTGTTTCTTTAAGCATTTTATAATGAACAATTTTATAGTTTGCTAATTCTAGTATCTAAAAGTTTGGAATGTGTCTTCCATTGTTTCTGCTGAGTGTTGCTTATAGGGACTTCATTCCGTGTGTTTGTTATGAATTCATTTGGTTGTGATTTAATTTGGTTCATCTTAGCCTAGGAAAATCCCAAGTGGATTTGTATTTGCTTCTGCTAAGAACGAGCCACTACCACCCAGGAACCATGTCAGCCCTATTCGAGAGTCCAGGTTTTGTCAAATTAACTAAAGAGTCTGGTGGCTTTGGCTAGAAATAAATGATAAAAATTTATTCAAGGGTCTTAGAGTTTTCAAACTGAGAACACAGCTAGACAAAAACCCGGAAGTGTTCCAAAGAAGAAAGAAAAGTTAAGAGTTCTTATAGTACACAAACTACATTCCTAAGAAGTTTTAGTCCTGCATTCTGAGCCCTAGGATTGGTCTAAGATAGTTATCAGTCCGGTGCCAGCAGTCTAGGGGGGGAGTGGCAGGTGGTCTGGATGCTGGAGTCCTTGGGGGAGCCTGGGGGGATGGGGGCGGGAGGCTGTGACCAGAGAGTTCTCCGGAGGGCTGGTAGACGTCCAGATGCACACCCAGCCATTGACACGGGGCTGCAAACCTCAAAACGTTTATTTCCGGACTAGTTAGAACAAGAATAGAGCCTTTCCTCATGCCCCAACTTTCATACGGTTTTAGCAGCTCGGTTAAAATGTCTGAATTTTACATATTCCCTCTCTTCATTCTTTCCTCTGTTTGATACAGAGTCTCAAGGTCACCACTAGCCCCAAAATTAGTCTCCCCTCACTTTTAGTGCGGATACAGCACTTACTGGCTGCTTACTGCATTGTTCTCTGGCTTCGCTTTTTCGGGGTACGGTCCTGCAAAAGCTGAAACCAGGGGGGTGTGGAGGGGTACGCTCCACTGTCTTATTATTCAGCAAATATTCACTTCCTCACCTCCGCGAGGAGTGAATGCTCCTGCCCAGTGGTGTGGTGTGACTTTGTCAGAGGGCGCACGAGCAGAAGCGGCAGGGTGGCCAGTTCAAAACAGACCCTAAGAGGCTTTGCAAGTCTTTGCCCCCTCGTTTGTGCTCCTGCTTTCTGCTAAGAGAACCTTACACCACAGGTCCCATAATGACATACAAGAAACAGACCTGAACTTGACCTACAACCTGGAGCAGGGTCACCTCACTTACAGTTGCCAACATGCTGTGTGAATGAGAGATAAATACTTATTGTTGTAGCCACTGTGGTTTAGAGATTTGGGCTGCACTTCACAGCCACGGCTGACTACTCCATGGAACCTCTGGGGGTTGATTTCCATTCCTTACTGGAGGCCTAGCAATACATTTAGAAAGTTATGATAGTTCTTAACAGGGAGACCCTTCCAAGTAGCTGGACCACCACTTGCTAGCAGAGAAAGCTCTATGGACCTTATTTACAAAGGAAGCACTTGAAATTGAATATAGTTGGTTTTTTGCCTAAAAGAGGCAGTTGTGTTCTTTTAAATAATGCCTTTACATTCTTATCAATTCCCATTAACTCATTTAGTCAACTTAAAAATCAAACACTAAATTCTTATTTCCTTGAAGTAGACAAGTGTATTATTAATTAGCTTCCTATAGACACTGTAACAAATCACCGCACACTAGGTAGCATAAGACAACAGCAATGTCTTCTCTTACAGTTCTGGAAGCCAGAAGTCTGAAGTCAGCATCACTGGGCTGAAGCCACGGTGTCTCCCTCTAGGCCTCGCCCCAGGCTGCAGAGCAGAGTGGACTCCTGGCCTTTCCAGAATCCAGAGCAGCATTCCCTGCATTCCTCTGCTCAGGACCTCTCCCTCCATCTTCAAAACTGCCCCTCTCTTTGTTGAAGTCCTCATATCACCTTCTTTCTTTCCAGCTGCAGTGGAATCTCCCCCTGCCTCCCTCTTATGAAGACCCTTGTAATTACATTTAGGGCCCACCCCAACCATCCAGGATAATCTCCCCATCTCAAGAGCCTGCATTTATCCACCTGCAAGAACTTCTTGCCATATAAAGCAACGTCCACAGGTTCCAGGGATTGGGACCTGGGTATTTTGCAGGCCATTGTTCAGCCAACCACAAGAAGGACGCTGGTAAACGTCAGTCTATACATTTCTGGATATCACACATGCTTGATTATTTGAGTCCAATTTTCTGGTAGAAAGGGGATTGATTGTTTTTTTCCTCCTCATGTTCCATTTTCGTTTGCTAAAAGCAAAATAAATATGTCCTTCAACTCTATGGTAGAAGTTAAAACATCTGCTTTAATTGATGATTTTGACAAGTTCATCGATCATTTAAAAGTAATAACCATCTAAGTGACCCCAAAAAATCTCTACTTCATTTATTTAGTTTCCAAAAGATCTGCTTCCCCAAAGGTTGGAAAAAGGAACAATGGTTTCACATCCTGGAAATCCTCCTTAATTACCAGTGGCTTCACATTTTATGAGTTAAGCACTTGGCGTAAACCAAACAAACTCACAGCCATAGCAAGGAACAGACACCTATGTTTTTCTCTACAATTTGTACAGTCTCTCACCCTCAGATGGAACCCCCACTGTGACCGCTGCCACCCCTCCCCCCACCTCCACAACTACCTCTTTCTGGTGTTATGAGCTATCCTTTCAGTCTCACTGGTCATGTCATTATTTGAGCCCCAAAACAGGTGTCTCCACCTACTGCTGATTCTGCTCACCAGCATCTCGGGACCATAACCCCGGTGAATGCCCCACAGACTGATCAAGTTGATACTGTGGGTGAGGGTTAGCAGAGGCTCTGCTTTTCCAAGGAGGGCAAGACTTGAGAGAGCAAGACTCAAATACAGGAAGGAAAAAAGCCCATGATTTGACATCATGTTTTGTTGGCAAGATTGTGGAGAAACAAGACTTCCACACCTTGCTGGGGAGAGTGCAAAACGATGCCTATGGAGAAGAATTTGTCCACGTCTAGCAAAGATTACACTGGTACAGTAATCCAGTAATTCCACTTCTAAAACAGCATTGGCAAAATATGAAGTAACATGTGTTATAAATATCAGAAGATTGGAAACGACCTCAGATGTCCATCAATAGAGAAGGGATTAAATCAATTATTAATAAATCCACACAATGAAGTACTAGGTAGTTGTAAAACTGAGGACACTATATGGAGTAATCTCAAGGATATATTGTTCAACTAAAGTTGAAAAATTGCAGAGCCATGTTTACCCTGGGCTACCATTTATATGCAAACAGGAAAACATGCCTGAGTCCAGAAGTACAGATAATATCATCTGGGCTCTGTCTCCTGGCCCTGCTTATCTGGGCTTGGCTTTATTCTGCAGTCTGGTCCTTTTGAGGCAGGATAGTAAAACATTAGGAAAATTCCTTGGCAGGTGGGATGGGGAAACCAGAGACAGATAGCTAAACAAGTCTAATGAATTGCAAGGTCTTATCTTCCCTATCCAAAGACAATTAGGAACAAATGCTTTACACATTCCAGACCATGCTGTGGCAGACCCACCTTGGTCCCGGTTCCTCTTCCTCTTGGTGACATTCTTTGAAGGGGAAGCTGACCAGAGAATGACCCTGACCTTATATGCTCATTTTGATGAATAAGTATATTAAAGGACACATCTGGAAAGCTGATAAATATTCTATTGTGCTCCTCCCCTGAGACCTCCCCTAAAATTCTCGCCTTTAGAAAACAGATAAAAACCCTTAAGACAAAGGACCCAGTGCATGCTCTCCCTGGTGCCTTCCCCACCCCCTTTCCTCAGGTGTGTATCTTCTCATAAATTCTAAAGCACAGGTGGCAAACACAAGACCCACAGGCCGAATCCAGCCCTCCACCTTGTTTTATCCCGCCTAGCACCTTGTTTCTACCCAGCAGTAGTGCCAAGCTCCTTGCCCCTGGTTAAGGAGTAGTTACATGTGTACAGTCCTAAAATTACACTCAGTCCTTTGCAGGCAGCCGCAAGGCGGATGTGGCCCTCAGTGAAAATGAGTTTGACACCCCTGCTCTAAAGTTTCCCAGGAGACTTGCAACCTGGGGAGCAGTAGGCAGCAGCAGCTCATCGTGGGATAACCCCCTAAACCTATCTCCAAGAGCCTCTTTTTGCCTCTGTAACTTGTTTCCTTAGTCCACACAGCCCAGCTGTCTCACTTCTTCTGCCTCCGTGACTCTTTCTAAAGGGCCAAGGCAGCTCTGCCTAGGCTCAGTCCTGTTGCTATGCTCTGGCCTCTTCTACCCTAAGGCCTTCCTTTGTTTCCCTGTCCCCAGCTTTAATAAACATACTCTCAAAATCCCCTGGGCTTGTGTTGTGAAATCTGTCCAGTGGCACTTTGCATATAATGAATGAGACAACTGCTCGCAGCCCAAGCTATTCTGACAAACCAGGGAAGGCCCAGCCCAGCTCACAGGTCTAAGCCTGAGCAAGGGGGAGGAGAGGACAGAGTGGAGCAGTGGGCAGCCCCACCAGGACCATATGGCATGAAGATGGGGAAGTGAAATGTTCCACTAAACACGTAAGGGTAACACATGCCCTGGATAGGCTCAGACCTCTAAGAATGAGATGATGGGAAGAGATGATCTCAAAGTTTGTCCAGATTTCAAAATTCCATGAAACACATGAGACAGAAGGCATTGTGAGATGCCTTCTCTGCAGATATCAGATGGGAGCAACTGTAAGCATCTCTTAAAACTTCATAGAACTCATAGCAATTTATTTCATTAATGTTGAAACTGCACTGTAATTTGCTTCTCGTTTGTCCACTTCACCTACTAGATTGTTCAGGGAATCTGCAGCCTGTTACCTGGAAACAAATCATGAGTTTAGAGAGCGAATTCTGAGCTGTAACAATGAAATGAAAACCCCAGGTCAGCTTTTGGTGTTTTGTTCCACACCCAGAGAACTCTTCCTTTGTTTCCAGGCGGCCATTCGGATGCCTCTGGAATTCTCTGGGGCCAGCCTTACTGGAGATCTGAGAGGAAAGGGTGTGTGTTGCTTATTGGAAGGAGACTAATGACCTCAGAAGCACTTTGGGACAAGCAGAGGGCTTCCACGAGCCATGCACGCCCCGGCTGCCTGCCCAGTCGGAGCGTTCGTTGGCAGAGACGGGCAAAGCATCCATGTGAAAGCAAGGTTTCTGGGCATCCGAAGGCTGTGATGGCTAAGAAGCCCCGATGATCTGAATCTCCCCACCCATTTCATCAGGGAGACTTCAAAGGCCATTCTTACTCTTACAAATTTTTACCAAAAAAAAAAACCCACACAATTTCTCCTTTCTTATTTGTTCTCCTTAAGCCAAACAGCTTTGCACCATGGCTTAGGAAATCTTCTGCTTCCTGTGGTTGAAACTGAGCCTGGGGAACTGGCCTTGTTACCTTTTGATAAATAATTCCAGCAAGCCCTGTGAGCTAATGGGCACTCACTTGGCATGGTCCCCAGGATCTGCTTGGTGAGGCCTCCACTTCAATTAACATAAAACAAACAACACTCCTATGCTTTTATAATAACAGAAATTTCTCATAATCATGTAAACTCACTGTCTTTATAAAGAATCAGAAATGTCTTATAGCATTGACCACCCCATGTTAAAACCACAGCACGTTAAAATAGATCCCACTACATTTTCTCATTTATCATGGAAGTTTGAGTTTAATGCTGTAAAACACCTCTTTGGGGTCTATGTCATTGTTCCCCTTTTCTTCGTTTTAAATTTTTACTTATTGATTTTAGACAGAGAGGAAGGGAGAGGGTAGGGAGAGAGAGAGAGAGAGAGAGAGAGAGAGAGAGAGAGGGAGAGGGAGAGAGGGAGAGAGAGGGAGAGGGAGAGAGAGATCTATTTGTTGACAACTTATGGATGCGTTCATTGGGTGATTCCTATGTGTGCCCTGATTGGGCCTTGAACCTTGGCATAGCAAGACAACATTCTAACCAACTTAGCCACCTGGCCAGGGCTCCCCTTTTCTTGTTGCTGCCACCCACAGCTCCTCCCTCCCTCCACATAGCTACATGGAGTGAAGGCCGGTGCCTGACACCATTATTCTATATATCGCAACTCCTGGGCTAGAATGCACATACGCAAACCTGTCCCATCCAACCTCCTGGGTTCCCTGGTTCTCGTCCTCCTCCTTTCTAATGGCCTTCTCCTCTTCTCCTCAACATCCCAGACCTTGCCAAGTCTCCAAACTGCTCCCCCTCAAAAATCAGTATTTAAACACCAACCCCCTGATCACAGACTCCTCATACCCCAATTTAAAGTCTCATACCACGTTCTTTGACATCATCAAGCCCATTATCCCCTCCACTCCTTTCTAATTCCGAGACGTCTTGATCTTAATATCACCATCCTCCAGGTTTAGCTTAAATTCCAGTCTGTCACTTCAGTCCCTCTCTTGCAATTACTCTCAAACTATTTCTCCCGCTAGTCCTTGCTGCTTCGGCTTTATCCTAGCCTGCATCTGGGCAACTGAGAATCATCAAAGAAAATGAAGAAGCGCAGGAGTTTCCAGCCCCTGTGGATTCAGTTGCCGGTCTCAGCCGTGCTCTCGTACTGCTGACATCCCTTTCGCTCCCTCACTCTCTGTGGATGGCTTTGCATCCTGGTTCTAGGAGAAAACAGAAGCCATCAAAGAGGCCTCCCACCACCAGCACACCTAGAAACATCTCATCCACATCCTCGTCCTGCTCTACCTTCCTTGGCCATTCTCCTGTTATACATCAATCATCCCAAAGGGCCCTGGGTCCCATTTCCTCCCAGTTACCCCCTCTTTTGCCCACTGGGTCCTTTCCTTCAGCATTTAAATCCTCTCCCAACCTTAAAATAATAATAATAATAATAATAATAATAATAATAATAATAATAATAAAGAACAAGCTTTCTCTGGACTTCACATGTCCTCCCAATTATCTCCTTATCTTGGTCCCTCCCGTCACATTAAAGGTCTGCACTTGCTCACACGTTCATTTCCTCACTCCTCCAGGCTAGTTCTCACCCTCACACACCCACTGAAATGTCTTTCATCAACAGCAACAAGGACCTTCTTGCCACTTAAGCCAGAGGATGCCTTTTCGGCTGCATCTGTTCTCTTGTTAGTGTCCCCCACAGAGGTCTCTTTCTGTCCCTGGAAATGTTCCGTCGTGTGTCCTGGGCTCACCAAAACCACAGTCACCTTGTTCCTTTCCACCTTTCTGGCTTCTCCTCTTTAGTTTCCACCATGAGCTCTGTCTCGTCTGTCCAATGAGCTGCCCAGGGCCTCACTGCTGGTCTTTTGTATCTTGCCTTTTATTTTGTCTTCTTTTCTCCTCTGCTTTTAATTACCATCTCTTCCCTGAAGGCTCTGAAATATACGTCTCCATCCCAGGCCTCTCTTCTGAGCTCTAAACCTCGGGGTATGTATACACCCAACTGACCCCATAACCGCCCCTGGTTGTCTCAAATTCAGTGTGTCCTAAGTTGAACCTATCACCTCCCTCCTACTTACCTACTCCCAAAATAAACTCCAGACAGAACAAGTGGTGTGAGCAGAGACACAGCAGTCAGAGTGAGAAAGCTGGATCTAGAAGCTATAAGGGAATCTATGAAGGTGGGTGTGTTGGGAAATGGAAGAGAAAGTGAAGTAAAAGACTTTAAGCAACTACTTCAATAGATATAAGCCCAACCTTTCCTGCCTCCTAATGAGGTTTTGTGAATAAATTAGACGGTATTTCTGAAGACTGAACTGTATTTATAAATTCCAAATACTCAGTAACTTGAGGATGTGATTATTATAATACGTGTCCAACCACATTCCCCCAATGTGATAACGACTTTGTGTAAAAGCTTGACATAGTTGTGTGTCCACGTGAGACTAACTCTTGAAAATGGAGAGTCTCCATCTAGCCTGGAAACAGGAGGGATCAGGTTAAAATGAAGAAAATCTGTAAAATCATGGACACACATCAGAGACAAGCTCAGTCTGTTCATGAAATCCCAGAACACCCAGGTTATAGAACACCCCCTGAAGCTTTGAAGAGGTCATTTTAGACCTTATACCATGGGCAGTAAGCATATGAAATGTAAGCCCAGAAGTGATACAGCCTTAGAATGAAAGTAAACTCAAGAGACTGTTTAGCTAAGTCAGTGGACAACAGATTTAGAGAGGTCTCGTATCATGTATCATCATAGCTAACACTTACTGAGTGCCACCACCTATTGGGGACCTCACTTGGCCATTTAAATTTTTGAAGTGTAAACCACGAGGGCAACAACAATGTCCCACAACATGGCCCCCACCTGCCATTATTACCAACGTGGCCTAGCACGATAATGACCTATTTGTTCTTGACCTTCAGCTCCAGCGTTGTAAAGCTCATTAAATGAATGATTTACCATGTAAGTTATGAATGCTGCAAGTTTAGACAAATCCTCCCTGTCTGTCTCTTAAAGAATAAACATAACCTCCCCATATTTTGCTCCAGGCTCTCCAAGTTCCAAGGTGTGCCTGCAGGTAAATAAATCTTTCCTTCCCACACAAATCCTGTGACTATGTAAGTGGCAGCCTGATTACGTCCTAGATTCATGGCCTCAATAGCCAGTTTTGCTTACCCTACTGAACAGCATCCAGTTCTCTGATGGTTGTGAAAATCTCAAAACAAAATTCATTTCTCGTTTTCTCCAGTTCTGCACAAAGATTCATGGCACTGGAGCTCAGGAGCTGGGAGGAACACCATATCCGAACGAAACGGAACAACACGGATCCAGGCACAGATTCAGACGACACCTTGCATCTCCCTCTTTTTCTTCATTAGGATAGAAGACGATCCTGCCCTGAGCTGAGTCTCATCACTGCTCTTGCTGTACTGTGTTTAAACAAATTTGTGGAACGTGATGCATCGTTTCTATATCGGGACAAATGGGGAGAGTGTTTTTGTTGTGAGTATAAAATCACACCCTGGTAGGTGCCCCAGCCAAAGCGAAATGAATGACTGCATCAGTTAGTGAAACTATTTGATCAAAAAGCACGCAGCTCCCTGAACTACCTGGAAAACAGCACCGATTCCCATTGTTGGGGGGAAGTAGTCGCTGAGAGATGCTGTGGCATTTCTAGGAAACAGAACTTCATTTTTATTTAGTCGACCAAAATAAAGTAAGACTTCCGCATGGAAAACAGTAACAGATGTAATGTATGGGGTCTAGGAGGCGGGAGTAGTCTGAGCCATTTAGGATAAGAGTGCAGGTGGTGGAGCACAGCTAAGCCTGGACGAGCTCTTTTATCTGCTCCCATCCTGGAAATGGACTTGGGAAAACCTTGGAATGAGCCTGTTACCAGCCTTACTTCCACCATAAAAGACTTTGCTGGACCTCTGCCTGTTTAGGACCCATTCAGAGGCAGGCAATTGGAGGACATAGGGAACTGAAATATTTCCATGACAACAGTTTTTTATTAAGACAAGAAAATGCTAGCATTCTTTTTTAAGGCCAGAATGTTCTGAAATAAATAACTGGTCAAAAAGGTTATTCAAGAGTTTTTACCTAAATAATGTTCCAATGATTAGTTATAATTGAAGAGTAATATCCAAGATTCCTGGTTCCTAATTAAATATATAATTTACTCATACTCTATCTTCCATTCTCCCAGCAGGGAGATTGGAATAGCGATTATAATATTAGTAACGACATGTTGGGGTAGTTTTAAGATTAATTAGCTCATGATTGTAAAGTGCATTTTGAAATAGTAAAATAAAAACTATTATAAAATTTTATAATGTCATTATCAGTTTTATAATACACATAAATAAAATCAAATGTACTTTGGCCCACTGTGTCTACAATTTATGGACTGTAGCTCTCATTTGTAAAATTTTTTTGTTTTGGTGGCTCTAAAGTGATTCTGAAGTAATTTTATTAGTATCTCCTGAATCCTGGTTTAAGGAACACACACAGACGCACGCAGTGGGTCGCAAAGTCACAGCACGCAAGCTTCCTGACCTTCCTCGGAGATGACCAGTATCCCTGCTCCGAGTCCTCTTCTTGCCTCTACGCTCATTTTTCGCTGAGTTAGAGCATGCAGCCATATTGGGGACTATGAAGTCTTCAGCACAGCTCCTGAATTTGACTTTCAGATTAGTTCAATATTCAAATAAGCAGGAAGACATCATGTGACATACTTGGATTATTCATTTTCCAAAAGTGAGAATCCAGTAGGACTATAACAAGTTGTAAACTATACTAAATACAGCATTGACCTTTATTACAACAATTCCAAAGGTACTCTCAGGAGTCATGATTAATATTAATTATCTTCCCGTGCTGTTATGGATTTCCAGATAATAGGACGCACAGAAAAGGAAGTCCACTTTGTCTTGTTTTGTGTGCCTCTGCTACATATCTCAGTGCCAAACACAAAAATCTGTACCTGGGGAATTTGGTGAGTGGTTTTTAAATAAAATCATAGTCACAACAACAACTGTACACAGTAGGTAGTATTTTACAGAAAGGGAAACTGAGACCCAGGGAAATTAAGGAGCTAGTTCAAGGTCACTCAGCCAGGAACAGAACCTAGGCCAGCCTGACCCAATGCCACCTCTACGCGGTCTATGCCACTCAGGTCTCTGTCTCCAGGTCTGTACAGTGGAGCGACTGCATTCAGAGATGCCCACTTCCCCTGTAACTCACTGAGCTTCTAGCCCAGCACCAAGGCACGCCTGCCCTCAGGAATTTTGTGCTGGAGAGTGAGGAACACACTATACAGCCCCTGAACGGCATCTCAGTGTTGAGCGGTCTCCAGCTCTCCAAGACTGGGTTTGTCAGCTTGGGACAGGACTCACTTTCCTTTAGGTTCTTCTGTAACTGGTTGTGGTATCATCACCCCGTGCGCTGCCTCACCTAAGATCCTATACTCAGTACCAGCAACGGAATGTTCCAACTCCTGCTGTTGCATTCCCAAACCCCAGGCAGCACCTCGCCACTCTGCACAGCCCACTCTTGCCACAGCCTGGGGACCAGAGACCCCCAGGTTAGTGCAGTCACAAAGCCCAGGCCCAGTGAGTCTCCCACCACCCTCCAACTCGCCCATCCTGGGGGATAAACTGTGTGCAACAACAGGGGTGCCTAAGACCGAGTCAGAGCCCCAAGGGTGTGAATGAGTGGGTGTTGCCTACAACAGGGCGGGGAGAAAGGAGCAAAGGGTGGAAAGCTGGAGAGAAATACAAGGCCTGCACCTGAGAAAGTCCCTACGGTATTTTTCCTACACTTCCAAAAAGTAACATTACGGAAGCTGATGGGGAACCACAACTTAGTAACAAATACTTCTGTTCTGTAAATAGCTACTACATTTTTGAAATAAAAAACATCATTACATGCTTGAAAATGAAACAACTGTACTTTGGGGAGAAGGAGAGAAACCCTTTAAAGCCTGGTCTCACCCATACAACGCAGGAGGTGTGGTCCCTGGAGTCCAGGGATGTGTAGCCGTCAGCTGGGGAAGCAGGTGAGGCTCACCCAGTGATCGGAGGCCAGGTGGGGGCTGTGTGACCTTAGCCACCTCGTTTCATCTGATTTATCAAATGTTTGTTCAGTGCGTGGTGCTAGGGAGAGCGGGAAACATCGAGATTCACGAGATAAGCGCTCCTTCGCTGGTCTCCAGTTTCCTCATTTCACAGGAAGTCTACCCCTCTTCTGAAAATTGGTGATTCAAGGGTCCTTCGTTTAAGGCCAAGGAAAAGTTAAGGAGGCGTGTTCTCCTCAAAGGCATTTATTGCGTTCTGATACTTGAGCAGTGGTTAAGCTAAACCTTGAATAAACCTTTAAATAATTCGGACCTTGGTTTCCCCCTCTGTAAATTGGGGATAATAACGTCTCTCCTACCACCAACTGGGAAAATACTCGTCAGGCATAAGCATTATTAGGATTTACTGCACAACAGATGGAGACTAGCTCAGCAATTCTCAACCCTGGCAGCCAGTTACGATAACCTAGGGAGACTTACAGAGCACCAACCTCGAGGCCCAACCTCCAGACTTCGGAATTAATTCCATCATCGGTGAGGTCTGGGCACTGAAACATTTAAAAATGCCCTGGGTGATTCTGATGTGCAGCTCAGGCGAGAAGCACCGCTGCCAGTTAATTTTAAGGACAGGTCCTTGTCATTCGGTTTGGATATGGCAATACTTCCGTTTAAATTGAAATTCTTAAAGAAGTTCTGCAAATAACCACAAGAGTGCTGCGCCTTCCCTTGGGGCAGTGAGTGACAGCAGCTGGCAGTTAGGATCGTGGCCGCAGGCGGCTGACACAGTGCAAAGAAAGGGGCATTATTCCAGGAGGAACGAAGCATGTTTTCATCAATTTTCTTTGGCTTTATTACAGCTTATTTCAACTCAAATAGCCACTGCACTGCAGCCTCCATGCAGGAGAATATTACCCATTTTATGACATTACTTCTCCTTTTTTCTTTAGACCACAAAATACGAAAAGCTGGCGTGAAATACACCTAAGGACCAAACTCACTTCCATCACATCCCGGAAGCAGACACTGTGACGTGTAAACCTCAGTGGGCAGTGGGAGTATACAAGGGTAGAGATGGCGACGTTTAAAGTGGTGATGGATAAGGTTCGCACAGATCCAAATCAACAAAACCCGAGCCCCGGCGGTTTGTAAGACCTGTCTGAATGCTGGTACACTAACAACCAGTTTCCAGCTGGCACGTAGAGGGGCTCGGTTTCTGTGTTTTATTTCCCCACAGGCCCAGAGGCACGCATTCCGAACCTAAGCCATGGATCCCCCTCCCGCGCTTCCCCAGGGCACACCGTTTCTTCGCTCTGGTGACTTTTATAAACATTTATACTCCATTTCACCAAATGTAAATCACGTGGTGAATGCGGATGGGGTCCAAGGAGCCCTGAGCTCTTTCTATAAATGCGTGTACATTTTCTCTAGGTAAGTGCTACAGCCACACCCCCGAGAGCGAGAGGAGTAACAGCACAGGTGCAGTGAGAAGCCCTTTTCTGCTTTTCATCAAAACACCGTGTCACACACATTTTCAGAAACAAGAAGAGCTAAAATATCACTGTACTCTACCCTTTCAGAGGTTCCTGAGCCCCTATTTTTATAGCGTAGGCTTTCTGAAAGTGAACTGTTTTCACGAGTGATACCTCTCTCCCCACCAAAAGAAAAATTAAAGACAGCAGAAATCATTATAGCTAGCATTTATTGGGTTCTTACCACATGCTGGGCTCCTACTAAGTGCTTCATGTAACCTACAAGGTAGGCACAATTTATTCTCATTTCACAGAAAAGTGAAAGACACAAAAGGTGAATATCTTCACACCTGGCTCGATTCCAAAGCTTATGTGCTTAATCAGAGATAGGAATTATCCATTAAGTCCTCTCCACCTAGAGAGTGTCCACATTTTGTTTGTGCTGTCTTCAAAATGTGGAAGTACATATCCATCATTCCACAAATGTTTGGTGAGTGCCCAATACATGTCATGTCATACATGTGCTAGAAACTGGGGCTACGGAGTTGAGCGAAAGAGACATGGGCCTTGATTCCTAGAGACCCGTCTAACTGGGAGACAGATGTTACGTAATAGGTGCAGAAATCATCACTTAAGTTCCACTGTGACCGAAAGCCAAGAAGGTATGTGGAGTGAGGAGTGGGAGAAGCGGGCAAGGGGCTGGGGCCTCTTAAAGGCCGGGAGCGCTGGCCCAACATGCACTGCGTGCTCACCAAGTGCCAGGCACTGTTCTAAGCACTCCGTAGACGAGTTCTGTCCAGAAGGCGCCCAGCCCTGTAATACGAAAAACAGCGACATTTGCTGAAGAAGATACACGATACAAAGAACATTGTACACAGGACAATGATGCCCCAGTCCCCTTCACAGCAGGCATCTTGGCGCCTCACACAGTTCTCCCAATCGCCATCAGCTGCCCCATCCTATTTTCCTGAATCTCGTTGATGATCTGAAATCTCTTACCTTTTAAAGGTGATTTTAATTTTGGGAATATGCAGAAGTCCCAGGGCTCCAAATCTGGGCTGTAGCGGGGCTGAGTTACGTGGGTGATTTGATGTTTCCCCAAAAAACTCTGCACAAGACATGATGCATGAGCGGGCACGTTGTGGTGATGAAGCTGCCAATCACCACTTGCCCATGGCTGCGGCCTTCTGAATGAATCATCCGAATAGTTTCCACAGAGGAATGTTGAAGCTTAATGCAAAATCTGACAGATTCATTGCTCTACTCAGTCATTTGAACATAATGGCCACACAGTACACGTGCTCACTCAATGCTGTCTACCACCCCCACTGACTGGTACAGTGAAGTCATCATTGTTCACACATGTGCATTCCAGTCCACTCTCCTTGGCTGCCAGGTTACATGGATGTCGTGCAAACCGTTCTCATTACATTAACAATGGCTGGACTTTTTCTGGACAGACCTCGTATGTTTGCTGTTTTATGTATGTTCCAGTACAGTTCTTTGAGCTAGGCTCTACTACTGTCTCCACTTTTCAGAGGAGCAAACCGAGCACAGGTAAGTTGGGTAACCTGCCCAAGGCTGTGCACAAAGATGAGACTTACGTTGTCAGTGCTCAGGGTGACAAGAGGTTCTGATGGGCTTTCCCAGAGAAAACACTTAAAAATAGCCAGAATAAATGTATACATTTTAAAAACTTCTTGAAAATATTTAACAGTTGACATGATGATGAAGAATTAACAGGCTAAAATCTAAGTAAAGGCAGAAGCCCAGATAAATAAGCAGAACACTGAAGATTCTCTTTCACTGAGGATGTTTTCTGAACTTGAACTTCAGTTGTCAAGGCCTCTTGGATAGAGAACCACAAAGGACAAAGCCCAGGAGTCTAGTAGAAGACCTTTCATGCATAACCTTGGGACCTACAAGGGCTGTACCCTTAATGTCTAATAATGAACCAGAAATAACCTAATCCTCCCACCCTCATCCCCAGGGAAATTCTTCTTGGACCACAGCGTATCTGGAGGACTTAAACCTCTGGCCAGAGAAACTGTAATAGGAAACAAGTCTTCCCATGGATTTGTGGCCTAAATTCTCATTATCTGGATAGTCCAGTAAAGCTCAAGCTATGACTTTACCTTAACGTTTTCCCAGACTGTTAGTGTCTTCAGGAACCTGACAGGAGCGAATGTAAATCTCAGAGAACCACACTTCCATCCCAGGCGCCAAATCATCCCTTTAAATAAATTCCTAAGGAAAGTGCATAACTTATAGTAATAAATGAATGAATTAATCACACATTCAAGTAAACTAGATACCATCAGCAAGAACCAGTACTGAAAACGGAGGGCAGGACAGGCCTATAAAATTTCAGATGTTAAAATTATCCAAAAGAAGTTATTTTTAAAAATCCCAAACTTACTACATCAAAATCAAATAGGCAAGCTTGAGTATATTCTCAAGGAACAGAAAACAACACCCGAAAATGACATAGCAGATTTTTTAAAAAATTGAGATATAATTGATATAACATTGTGTAGATTTAAGTTGTATAACACATTGATTCAATGCATTTATGTTACAATATGATTGCCATTGTTGTGCTAACACTATCTACCATATCACATAAATTTTATAATTTCTCCTGGTGGTGGGAACAATTAACATAGCAGATTTTAAAACTAAAACTTATACAAATAAAACATTCAATGATTGCAATACAAACTCCATGGACTCTTAAGCATTGTATTAGGCATGTCTAAAGAGAGAATTCGTGGACTGGAAGACAAATCTGGAGAAATTAGGCAGAATGTAGCACAGAGAGATGGAAAATAGAAATGAGAAATTGAAAGGTACATAGGACAGACTTAAAAGGTCTCATAGAGTTTCAGGAGTGGGGAGCAAGACTGGGGCTACAGTATAGAACCTGGATTTTATCTTGACAGCAATGACAAACCACTGAAAAATGTTAATAGAGCATTGAGTACGGTTGTTAGGGAACATGATGCTGACTCATTGCTCAAAGTCACCTGGCTATGGGGCCAAGGGGCTGAAATGTGGCTTCTGTTCTATTTACCAGGACACGGGCCTGGGGAGGGGTTGCAGCTGCCTACGAAAAGGGGAGCATTTTTCTGATTCCCACAGAGCCACTGTCTAGCTAGTCACAGCCGTGGCTCTGGCATAGTGGGTTCTGGCTTTTCTCTTTGGATGGAGTGGAGAAAATGGCTTTCTCAAAGAAAAGTGGTATCAGATCAGTTTTCCCATCCTTTCTGCAAAGGTCGGATTTCCAGACTTTTCTTCCCCGTATGCAGCCAAAGGTCACATTATTAAGAAATAATTAGCACACATCCATATTATTTGTTTCATGCGAAATTGATTAAAGCCCATTTTTGTCCTTAATGAGACTCCACCTGATGCAGAGTTCTGCGATTGTTTCTTCCACACCCGTTTGCTTTCTCTTCTCATCCCGCCTGTATAGACTTTGGAGTGGAAAAGGCAATTCATCTCGTTTGGCGTCTTGGTGGAGTATGTGAGGCAATGTGGGCCTTGCTTTGCACTCGGAAGCTTGTGTGCTATCTTCTCTAACTACGATATCCAAAGGACTGTCAATGTCCCTGACCCTGAGTGTTATCTGAAATTCCTGCTACAAGAGCAGTTGGGTATCTCGTCAGCTCTCACATCATATTTCATGCGTTTTGGTGAATGAGAGATGGTGGTTCATGGCTCAACCTGAAATAAGATGAAAGAGGGATTATTGGGGAGGAAATAGTTTCTAACCTCACAGTAGGAATTGGTGGTAGAAAATAAAGACATGGATGTGGTGCTCATCGTACTGAAGGAAAGAAAAGCAGGGAGTTGAAGTTCATTCTGCTGTCTGTTAGGAGAGAGAAGCTGAGATCTGGGTAAGGAGGAGGTCCCTCGGTAGTTGGACTGTGAGTCAGCAGGAACGGCGTTAAACCTGACAGTCTTGGGTCTTGCAGAAGGAGTTGAAGAAACACCTGCTGAGCTAGGCCAACTAGAGGGAACCAATACTACCCCAAGCATCCAAATCATCTGGGCCACCTTCCTAGTAAAAATCTGGTGCGGGATGGCGGGGGTGGGGAGCATCTGATCATAAGATCAGAAAGACAACAAGCATTTGCATGTCAGGAAAGGAAAATGTCTTATTTGCAGCAAATCAGGAGAAATTTATAGCGTCTTCTGGGAACTGCAGGGAAGAGAGATGTTTCGACTGAAAAAGGGATGGTAAATTGAATTAATTACACAGCACCCATTAGTACTAATTAAAGATGTGTAATGCATCATTGGTATTTTCTTATTTCAAATGTCTCAGCTGTTTGTTTTCTTTCTGTGAACACAGAAAATATTAATCAAGGCTTCCACAGAATCACTTTAAATTTTGGAATCCAATTCTCCTACTATATAGCTGAAAGTGCTTAACGGCCTAATTTCCCATTTATGGGGCAATCCTGACTCTTACTCTTTTAGTTGAGGTCTCATTGTATTTATGATTTTAAAGCAAAGCTTGTTGAATCCATCGCTAAGATATTTGTAAGTAAGGTTATCCATTCCCATCTGCCATCCCACTTCCCCAGAAACAACAAAAGGATAAGCCAAACCTACAACCATTGGGTTCTGTACCAAGAGACGGAGAAACAATGCTGAGCAAGACACAAACTCTTTCTTTAAAAAGATACAGCTCTGAAAGGGAAATAGACAAATAAGTCTCATAATTCAACATGGTAACTTTCAAATAGATGATCATATAAAATATAGATGAAGCACAGTGGAAAGAGTAATTCATTCACTTTTCAAGTATTTACTTGCACACAGATATTTATAGCAGCTTTATTCATCTTTGCCAAAATTTGGAAGTAACCAAGATGTCCCTTCAGTAGGTGAATGGATAAAATGTGGTACGTTCAATGGAATATCATTCAGCACTAAAAAGAAATAAGTGAGTAATCTTTGAAAAGACCCAGAGGAAACTTGAATGCATAGTACTAGGTGCAAGAAGCCAATCTGAAAAGCTACACGTTGTATGGTTCCGAACACGTGACACTCTAGGAAAGCGAGACCACGGAGACAGGACAAGGATTAGTGCTTACCAGGGGGCGGGAGGGATGAACAGGCGGAGCACAGAGGGTTTTTAGGGCAGTAAAACTACTCCGTAGGATAATGTAGAAATGGATACATGTCATTATAAACTTGTCCAAACCCATAGAGAGTTCAACACCAAGAGTGAACCTAATATAAACTATGGACTTTGGGTGACAATTATGTGTCACTGTAGGTTCACAGGCCATAACACATGTACCACTTTTATGGGGGATGTTGGTGAATGCCGGAGTCTGTGTGTTTGTGGGGAAGGGTATATGGAAAATTTCTGTACCTTCCTCTCAATTTTGCTGTGAACCTAAAACCGCTCTAAATGTTTTTTTAATTAAATTTTTAAAAGTGTATTTATTAAGTATGCATGGTATCTAAAACACTATGTTAAGCATTGAGGAATAAGAAAAAAAATGCTTGTGCCCTTTCTTTGGGTGGAGGTAGGAGCAAACTTGGGACAAAAAGAATGTTGAGGATCTTCGGAAGGGTTAACAGCCATGTGACTATCACTATGTAAAATCTCCCAGCAAAGATCCCACTATCTGGGCCCCAAAAGAACTGAGGAAGGCACGCCCACTGCCAGCCCGGTCAGTCCAGAGAAGCCTCTGGCCCCAGGGGCTCGGATGTGTTGGGCCAGCCAGTTATTTTTCTCCTGAAGTCCCAGAACACTCTGCAAGAACACAAATTAGGTTCACTTTCATCAGAGGTCACTGGCAGGGTTTTCAGCAAATGTTTAACCAGCAGGTTTACATTTTAGCAGCAGTACAGTTGCCATAGCCTCTCCCTGCTGTCAGATTTGCTGATCGGAGGTCAATAGTAGTTTGAGAATAGTTATTGATTGATGGGGTCAAATACTCCTTGATCCTGGCCAAACACAGATTCCATTCCTCACCCAGAGTAACTGCTATGATGTAGTTACTACCTGGAGACAGGAATTCTTATCAGAATCCTTATATAATAGAATTGTTAAGATAGTGTGTATGTTGCTGACTTCTGATTTCATTCAACACCCAGATTAGTCACCTTTCAAAGAACATGTTGACTTTGCCACCATCCTAGTCAGTGTTTACTTTGGGATCCACAATGCCTCAAAACTGTCAAGGTGGAGCTGAAAGCCTGCAGATTAAAGACGCTTCAGACGGGGAGGAGCTGAAGCAATGTAATGAGGAAACAGTAAAGTCACATGCTGACTTCTAACGGCAACCCTTTGGCTTGGGAAACCTGACTCAGGATTCCTGGTGAAGCCCATACTGGCCTGACTCTCAGGATTTTTTCAGAAGGAGAATGAGACTTCGGCTGCTCCATTCAGTGAATTGTGCACTGCACACAGTTTCTTCCCGGAGATGAGGAGTAGAGAGAGTAAGATGTGTGATTCGCATTTTTATTAATAGCATTCACTGAGCACACCAAATGTGTGATATGCATGTCACTCAAATCTCATCACCCAAACTATCCTACAAAATTTAGATGGAAAAAAAGCTTTCTGCCAGAAGCTCATTACAACCAAAGCCTTAGTTTTTACTAGAGGAAGCTGATCCTCAGAAAGGTTAGGTTTTCTGCAAGGGCCTCCCTTGCGACAGTAGAACCCTGAGCTGCAAGACCTCCCAGCTGGTCCACCCACCCCGTAGCCCTTGCTGCCGCTGCCCAATGCGAGTCCGTGAATGGAGAACCGCAGACTGCTGCTTCTCAAACTGCATCTGCATGCACGTCCCCTGGGGGTCTTGCGAAAATGAAGATTTGATTCAGCAAGACCGGGACAGAGCGAGATTTGCATTTCTGACAAGCTGGAGGAAGTCCCAAGCTGTCGTGTGTGTGTGGCTGCGTTGAGGAATCAGGCTGTGGATGGTTATGCGGTCTGTCCCTTGCCCTGCCCAGCTTGTTACCATCATCATAGTGATGATGGTCTCATTTTTCTATCTCCTTGTGTATGGATTCTGAACGGGCTGTACTATTATACCCGGTGTTGAACCTGCTGCACGCTGGCGTTCTGAGATAATTAAAGTAACGTCAGGCCATTTCTCCTTTAGTGTCCTTCCTGCCCAGTGTTGAGACATGTCACCATGCTCCAGGACTAAGGACCAAACAAAATATGGCAGCCAGAGGCAGAACGCTGTCCTGGCGTAGACACAAAGTTTAGGGACAGAAGTCTTCAATATGCTCTGGGTCAACACTGAGATGAGTTTTTTAGAGAGGCAGCAGAGCGGAAGTGGTTGTGAACTGGGCCTCAGAAATTCCTGGACTCCAGTGTTCTCTGCCCCTCCCCTGCAGCCAGATTTTGAAAGGGAGTGGTTGATCCGGGAGATCTCTAAAGTTCTAAAGTTTTATGGTTGGTTGGCTGGTGATGAGTAGCATTTTTTTTTTCTAGATTGCTTACCAAAAAATATGATGGAAATTTTTACCAAAGAAATAGCCAAGCTTCCATTTGTATAACTAGGAAGATCTTCACAAAAAGGACTGCAATATAAACCAAGTAGTGGCTTCTCTCAGCTTGCTTGTTGCTATAGCAGAGAGGGTTGTGGATTAGGAGACAAGAGACAGGCTGTGTGATATTGTGCAAGTTACTTCATCTCTCTGAGTCTCAGTGGCATTGTCTGCAGAATGATGGTATCAACACTCTCAGTTCATTTTGGTGCTAATCCAAGGAATAAATGGAAACCGTTGCAAAATTCCATCTTCACCCATCATGAAGGAAGCGGGTTCCTGACCACACCCTCTCTCCCTATGGATGGAGCAAAAACAAACTCCTGAAGAACATGACTTTTCCTCTACCCTTCCCTCCGCTCTCCTTTGAATAGTTGGTGCAATGAATGAATGAATGAATACGTGAATGAATGAGGGAACGGATGATTGTTACCACATGACAATAGAAAATAACCAGACACACTGAAGTCAGTGCTATCATTGAGATTCTCCAGGCTCTGCGAGCTGGGGCTCCAGGGGATGGCACAGGAGCTGTTGACCAGAGGGGAAGTAAAAGGCAGTTTCAGTCCCTGAACTCTTTTTTTTTTTAGTTTTTTAAATTAATTTTAGAGAGAAAAAAACATCAATTTGTTGTTCCACTTATCTATGCATTCCTGACCCAGAATCAAACCTGCAACCTTGGCGTATCAGGCTGATGTTCCAACCAGCTGAGCTATCTGGCCAGGGCTGGTTCATGGACTCTCAAAGTGTTCAGTTTACTCTGGATGCAGGATGAGGCAGGAAAGGGTGCTATTAGTAATACTGCAATAATGTTAAGGGCCCCAAGAGGGAAGAAAAATTAGCAAATTTGGGATCGTCTTTAGTTTTTATTTCAATCCCTAATTTTAACTTGAATTGGGAGTTGGATTTAATCAAAAGTGTTTCCACAGGGAACTGAACCTGTGAAATTAGAACACATACGGCTGCCAACCTTGGTTTCAAAACAAAAATCCAATCTTGCAAGGAGGCTATGAACATTCGGGAATTGTGGGCAGATATAAGTAATAGCATCATAGAGGTTAGAGCAGGAAAGATCCTTATCAGTTTGTCCTACCCACTGTTTGTGGAGAAAGGAAGAGAAAATTCGCAGGGGCAGCATGGGATGCTGATGCTGGGCCCCTCGGGGGCCTGTTCTCATTCAGGGGCCTAGGTGGGGCCAGGGACCTGCGACTTACCCAGCTGCCTGGGCGATTCTTAGACATTGTCAAATAGGCTTAGCTTTGAGCAATTACCAGTCGTTCACACATTCATGCGAATAGATTTCTATTTATTTTCTTACCATCAATTGTATTTGTTTAAGAGGAAGAAGCAGAACTTGTGGCTAAATACCAGAGCGTATTTTGTAATGGTTCTGGTGAGAAATATGTTTAGAAAAAAGATGCACAAATGGGACGGTGGAATGCATTGGGGAAAACCTCTTTATTACAGCTTTGTTAAAAATTAGCTTTGATCTAAAATTTTTTTTAAAAAGCGCAGAGTGAAAACATCCTTTTAGAGATGTTTCCCGAGAATAAGGAAATGGAAATGCTCTTTAGGCCACCTCACCAGTTCAACTGCTCAAACTAGAAATGGCTTCCCCTAGGGACTGGGAGGGAGGAGGGAGACCCCTGAAGACAAATTGCAAAGCCGAACCTTCCACAGAGCCATCCGCCCATCTGTGAGCACAGCCGACTCCCTCAGCATGTCTCTCTTTCCATTTTCCTCCCGCTCCTGGGGGTGGGGGGCAGTCCTACAAGGAAGAAATGCATTGGGCATCCGGCCACCTTCTCAGAATCACACTGTGTTTCCTGATGCAAAAGATGATTGCGATCATGGGGTTGACACATAGACACCTTTTCACGGTAGACGTCCCTAGAACTGGCTGGCAGTAGCTCATACACAGGGTCCTTGGGAGAACTGAAGAATTCATGCATTTAGTAGGAATGAGCCGAGTCCCTCCCTTGGGACAAGCACTGCTCAAGGCATAGAGCAGACATGAAATGCAATGTCTCTGTTCGCTAAAAGTTTATAGTCTTGTCAGCGAGATAAAACAGACACACAGAAAACTAAAGGGAATATCATTCATTTAACAAGCTCCTACGCAGCACTAACCACGTCCAACTTCCAAATTCAGCTCCAATGAAAAGTCCCGTTGGAAAAGTTTTTACCAGATTATGTTCATAATTTTTTTTCCACTTGGCCCTTAATGTGCAGCAGCCCTCTCTGATGCCATATCCTGGCAAGCAAATGGAAGACAAAGGGAGAGGAAATAAGTGTATTTTGCACGTGGGAGGCATGGGAATTGTTGTGGCCAGAGGGCAAACAACAACAGACTGTATCTTATGAAGACAGCCCCCCAACAGCTATGCATACCTGCATACTTTTCTCACAGTGTGAACATTACTCCTTCCTCTGAGGAGCGGGCTTGGCATTCTTCCCCGTGAACCTGGGCAGGAGCTGACGCTGGCCTCCAGCTGACAATCTGCCAGAAGCCAGGCCTATCAGTCTCATAGCGCAAGCGCGTGAATTCTGCCAAGTAGTTGACTAGCTTACAAGCTTATTTCCCCCAAGCTGAGTCACCAAATGAGAGTGAGTACAGCCCAGCCAACACCGTAATTGCAGCCTTGTGAGAGCTTGAGTGGAGGCCCCAGTGAAACCGTGTCCAGACTCCTGGCCACCAGGATCTGAGACAAAGGTAAGCTGCTGAAGTCACTGACTTTGAGGTAATTTGCTGTGCAGCAACAGGAAGCCAACGCACCTGGGTACACTGAAGTTGCTGCCCTGGAGAGACCACACAGAAAGGCCACAGAGAGAGAGACACAGCCCAAGGAGCCCTAGCTACCCCTGCCCCCAGCCCTTTGAGTGTTTGCCAGCATCCACCATCAGGTATGTAAAGGGGCCCTTGGATGATCCTAGCGCCCAGACTTCGAGCCCCCTCGGATGATGTTGAGTAGAGCACAGACAAGCTGTCCCCCCTACGCCATATCTAAACTGTAGATTCATGAACAAAATTAAAAACTGTTGTTGTTTAAACCCAGTAAATTCGGGGGCCATTTTTAATATATCCATAGTAACCAGAACAGGTAGAGGCAATTTCCCAGATTGACTCCCCGCTTACCTTCCCCTCCCTTTTCTGGTATGTTCCCCTGACCTTCTATACCTGCTGATGGTGGCTTCTAGCCTCTTGGTATTGAGTACCCATCACATTCTTGCTTTCTTGCTCCCAAACCTCGGCCACGAGTCCGGCAGACTTCCCAGTGTGGCCCGCGTCTGGGACGCTGTTCCCACTTTGATCCGTCTTGGAGCACAGGTTGGATGGAGACAGGCCTGCAGCCCACAGCCTTCCCTCTTTTGTGTATTTATCGTAACGTGTTTACCTGGTTCCATATCTAGTCGCCCCATCAGACCACGAGCTTCTCTGGGTCAACCTTTGTAATTCTGTGCCTAACTCAGGCTATAGATGTTCCATCTGTTGAGTGAATGAATGAATGAATGGATCTGCTATTTTGCAGTATGAAAATTAAAGGCCTGTATGATAAGCCCTTTGCCCTTTAAGGACTTACCTAGTACTAAAAAACATGGCCCAAATTATAAATGCTGTGAATGGAAAGAAAATATTGGGTTGGCCAAAAATCTGTTCGGTTTTTTCCATATGATGGCTCTAGTAGTGCTTGGTTGTCTTTAACTTCATTCAAAACCATTTCGTTAGATTGCATTGTGACAGCTGTCACATCAGCGTGCATAAAAAAAACTTAACCAAAATCAGTGAATTTTTGTGTAGCCATTTTAATATTGAAGATGGAAGAAAATGTTCAACATTTTTGACATTTTATGCTTTATTATTTCAAGATGCAACTGAAATGCAAAAGAAGATTTTTGTGGTATATGGGGAAGGTGCTGTGAGTGATCAAATGTGTCAAAAGTGGTTTGTGAAGTTTCATACTGGAGATTCCTTGCTGGTAGACCAGTTGAAGTTGATAGGGATTAAATTGAGACATAAATTGAGAACAATCAACATTATACAACACAGGAGATATCCAACATACTTAAAATATCCAAATCAGTGAAGTTATTGGTAAAAAGGAAAAATGTGTCTTTTATTTTACGGAGAAAGCTAAGCACTTTTTGGCCCACCCACTAGTATTGGCTTGGAAGACTTCATGGAAGAGGAGGAACTTGAACTTGACATCAGGAAGGAACTTGTTGGGTTTGGCTGAGAGCAGAGGAGACCGAGAGGCATTGCAAACTAGGAGAACAGCATGACAAAATTTCATAGGGGTGGGGAGGAGGGGACAACTGGCGTTTCAAGGACTTTAAAAAGAGTCTCCTGACAGAGATCTTTCCTGGGGAGAATTAGAAGGAATAGCCTGTTGCTTCTGCCATATTTTCATGGCTACTGGATTTCACAAGCACTTGCTTATCTGCTTTGCCCAATTCTATAATGTAGATATATTGCACATTGAGTACCCAGATTTTTCAGTAGTTGAAAAAATGTTAACTATTGTGTGGATTATTTATTAATCTACATTGTTATGGTGCCGTGAATTCATTCCATATCAATCCATACTGGGTGAAACTCCTATTCATCTATACATAGATTAATTTGACGTATGAAGTAAGGTTTACGAATTGTAGAACTGAATCACTTAGATTTCTTAAGTATTGAGACTTGTGAATGAAGGTGGATACCATGACTAAAGGCTTCCCACACCTCTTGGGATTTAAAGTTCATATAATCCTAGGTATGACAATGTTAATAATTCTGACCCCACCAGAGCTGCTCGACGTATAATGAGAATAGCAAGTCTGTGTGTTAACCTGGAAAAATCTGAGTTGCATGGTTGTTATGGCAACACATTCTAAACAACTTATGTCAGAGGTTTGCCACGACATAAAAAGGGAAACAAGTCCATCATTATGGAATCTAGATATGTTTAGCTCAGGAACAAAGCAAACACTCAATATAGCACGAGTGATCCAGCCTCAGGGGATGAGGCAGGAAACCATTCACCTGGGTAGGAGCCCAGGAACTGGGTAGAAAGTCCTGAGTCAGGTCCCCTGAGACAGGGAGACATGCACTTATATTAGGATAGCAACGACGAGTCAGGGGAATCAGTCACTCAATCAATTCCCCAAATTAATCTTAAAATCCCAACAGAGATCACTCTCCCATCTGGAACTCGACAAGCCAACTCTAACATTTACTTGAAAGAGCAAAGGGCCGAACAAAATGAGACAAATTTAGAAGAACAAGGGGGAGGAACTTGCCCTGTCTGGTAATGAAGACATTTAAAAGCCAAAGTGATAAATAGAGTGATGGCAGGCACAGGCAAACGGACCAAGGGGACGGAATCAAAGGCACAGAAACTGACACAGAAGGGACAGAGGTGATGCATCAAGGCAATGGGAAAATATTTTTTTAATTAATAAATGTTACTGAAATGTTGGGTTTATTCATATATAGGAGATGATGGGAGTAGCTACAAAATGGGGAGAGATGCTGTTTCCAGTTGGAAGATCAAGAAATAGAGGTTTAATTCCATTACTGAAAGTAATTAACTTCTGAGAGACTGAATATATGAATGAACAATGGCCAAACCATATAAAAAAACAGACAGCTGATCCACAACCGACAGCAACCTGCCCAGGAAACCAACCTCTTATCTACAATAAACAACCCAGAAAGCGGGGCTGCGGTAAGCCAGATTCGCAGGAAGTCAGACTGTTATCTCTAGCAACAACCCAGGATGCTACACAATAAATTCTGTAACAAACAGCCCCAAATGGCCAGGACTTGATTTAATAATGCACAGCTTCCCTAATCTCTGCTCCTACTTAAGACCAACCAAAAGTAAGCCAACTTAAGACCAACCAAAAGTAAGCCAAATGCTTACCCAATCACATAAAACCCCTTAGCCAGTTGCATAGGATGCCTGTTTCTAGTTGGCCTCCCTACAGCTTCCCAGGCCAACAGCTCCCAATCAGAGCACATCAAAGCCTTCCCTTTTTCCACTATAAAGCTTTCCTACTCCTCCATCTGCCTTTGAGTTTCTGCCAAAATGCAAGTGATGGTGCTGACTCCCTTTCTATAGTAAGCTCAGAATAAATAGCCTTTGCTTTTCTCATTTGGTCGGTCTTCATTTATTTCCACGGTGACTCAAAGAAGGATGAAAAGATAAAAATACAATAAAAATTTGGTGGTGAAGGAGGGAAAGGGGAGAAGACAAAGCAAATTTCTCATTTTCATGGTGAGGCATCAAAAGAAACTATGTGAAGTGATAAGTCGAAAAAAGAGATAAGCCAAGAAATGGGGGCACATAATATCTAGAGTTATGGAGGTACAAGAGCAACTAGTCAAAAGTTGTCCTCCTGAGGAGTGGGGGAGGGGGGAAGGGAGAATGATCTTTTCTTTTCACTCCTGAGCCTTTTCAACATTTTAACTTTTGTTTTCATATTGATTCATTACTGTTATAATTCAATGCATTTCTGGATTGTTGCCTTTTGCTCCTCTGGATAAGAATCCTACTTTTAAGAGGTAGGTGCACTTGAGGAAGTCAAAATCCTTGGCACTGAGCTTGGCAGGGAAGACCCAGGCAATGGGAAAGACAGGCAGAGAGATGGAGGGCAGTCCCGGGGGCTGACCATGGGGGTGCTGGGAAGCTGTGGGGTGTTGCAGGCTGGGTGTGGTGTTGGGCAGCCATGGCAGACATGGCGGTCATGGTCATGGTTGAGGGATAGCAAGACATTTAAAGTTTCCTAGTCCACACTTTCCCTGGGGACGTTTGTTATCTAGTCCAGTAAACAGACACACAGGGCCCACGGCAGTGGCTGTGATTGGAGAAGAAGGGGTGAATCTGCAGACACAGGTTTGAAAGAAGCAGGATTCGATACCAGGGGGCAAACCAGGGATTGATCTGAAATTCTCAAATGAACATTTTCTAAGCAAAACGTTAATCCACTTTCACTTACAATCTAAAATAAAACTGTCTGTTCTACTTTATGTTTTTTGAAATTGTAATTATTTAAGTGTCTGGTTATTTTCCTTTTATATAATTCGTGGGAGTGGGGGGGATGATGAGTACTTGAGTAACGTCTGAAATGTTCCTTGCAGCTCTAAGTTAATAATTGAGTTGGTGTCAAGAGCCGGCTGAGAAGGGGGAGGTCATAAAAGGCTGCTGTATTATTTAAGAAGCCATACAGCTTGCTCCTACCCGTGAACAGTAAAGAAAGGACAGAGTGTGGGTACACTGTTGTCTTTAAACACCCACTGAGTGGATGCTTGGTACAGCCCCGGTGAGGGGGTGCTGAAAACCCCATGCAAATATTCACCCTGAGGGAAGGCTCCCGCATACCAATGCAGCAAACTGTTGGCACCACCTCAAAACTAAGACTTTATTTTTAGCATTAGGTATAAGAGCTGTGAAGGACCAATGCTTCCAGCCTATGTGATCTTCAATGAAGATTCGTGCAAATGTGCATTCATCCCTGGCACCATCACCCATCAGGATGCAGCTCACTGCCCCTTTCTGCCTCCCGTGTCTCTACTGATGCTCTGGTGTCCATTTTCCCATCTGACTGGAAGAATCCTGGCAGGATGCCGTGAGGCTTGCCCTGGCTCTGGGGGTGCCTGCTACAGCTGTTGTCAACTCCTACCAAGAAGTTTATTGAGAACACAGCTATCTCATAAGGTGCGTGGTAGAAAGAGAATTGGTTTGGTTACCAGCTCACTGGGAGCTTCAGCAAGCCCCTCCCTTTGCCTCCCCGGTAAAACTCTACCAGGACTTTCTACTCCCTCCTCACCATCCCGCCCACAGGCGCTTCCCTGGTGCACTTGATGGTTTAGTGCGACATCGCAGATGTCATTGAAGCATAGAATCCTGGAGGTGGAGAGAAACAGAATCAAAATTATACAAATAAGAGTTAAGGCTGAGTGCTACATGGAAGCTTAGATTCTTGCCTCTTTGGTGAGATTTGGGGGTTCAGGGAACATTTGTTGACTTCGCTGCCTAGCAAGAATCCTTCCTTTTGACAATATTGTCTTTTGGTGTTCTATTTTTCATTCTCTTCACAACAACTAGAATCTGTGCCAAATTTAAAAGAATGTCTAAAGATAAAAGTGAAACACAGGCAATGCCTGCTGTCTTTGAAAAGGCAGGTGAGAAAGTCATAGTTAACAGGTGAAGTGGGATGGGGACTGATTTTGATTCTTAAAGGTTGTCGGCAACCTTTAAGAGAACGATTTCTTAAAGTTGTTCTTTCATCCCCCTGACAAATATGTGTGGACTACACACTATATAGACCCATCTGGGTCAGGGAATGGCTGTCAACATATAAAAACCAAGGTCCACTCCAGCAAAATGAATGCCCCGCCTCTTGTCTTTTGGAAACCATACCTCGGTCTGGTATCGGAATCCCACATGGTTACAGTTGATTGACAGGGCCTAGCTTAATCATGGAAAGCTAGCTTTGAATGTCTTTTCCTGCCTTTTGGTCTCTGCCATACAGAAGACATGCTGAGGAGGGCTGAGACAGCCTTAAGCAAAGCAGCCCACACAGTCTCTGTCATGTCCTCTCTGGGCTAGGAACTCAGAGATGAATATGACATTAACCTGCCACCAAGGAGCTCCCAGCCCAGCTCAAGTGACTGTCCTATAAATATGCAATCATGCTTCTGTGTGAGATATGCTGTCCATATGCCCGATGCCATGGGAACGCACAGCAGGGGATGGCTGGCCGCCATGGGGTGTCGCAGGAGGCTCTACACACCAGGAGGTGCCATCAGCAGTCCGAGTCGTGAATGTGAGATGAAAGCTCAGAGGTGGCACAAAGGACGTGAGGCCCAAGGGACTTCAGCAACCACTGCTGTGGGTGAGGGAGGTAGCGGGGAGATGCAGCAGGAGGCACGCCTGGTTGGACCCTGACCGAGCCCAGGGTCCCAACACAGGAAGGCATTACGGTCGACAGGGCAAACCTTGCCCTTGGGTTACCCAGCTGCAGGGTGCCTGAGTGGGAGCAGAGTGGTGGTTAAGAGCTAAGGGTTCAAAGCCCAGCTCTGCCACTTACTGACTAAGGCCAAGTTATTTAAACTCTCTAAGCTTCCATCTTTTCTTTTGCAAAATGTTGATATTATTGGTATAAGGTAAGCGTGAGGATTAAAAATGGTAATAATGCGAAGCATTTGGTCTGGTGCCTGGTGCTGGATGTCAGTCCGTGTTAGCTGCTGTGTGGTCCTCATTATAAGGGTCAGCACTCAGACCAATGGAGGATGAAGGGACAATGGGAGGGACCTAGACTAAGGACAGTCTATCCATGGGAGGCTACAGGTTTGAGGTGAAGGACTCTGCCACCCAGAAGAGACGGTTAGCAGGAGCAGGGTGTCTAGGGTCCCAGGGCTCACAGCTTTTTCTTGCCCATTTATAGAGATAAAGCTGGTACTTCTGCAAAGGCAACAATTGAAACTAAGTTTCACAGAAAATATACAGGAGCCACCCCTTATCCACAGTTTTGCTTTCCTCAACTTAAGTTACCCATAGTCAACCAGGGTCCAAAAACTTTAAATGGAAAATTCCAGAAGTAAACAATTCATACATTTTCCATCATGCGCCTTCTTGGTACTGGGGATGAAAACTCGCGAGGCCCCCACAGGATTCGACCCTTTGTTTGGCGTCTCCAGGCTGCAGATGCTCCTCACCCATTAGTCACGAAGCAGTTGCCCCAGTTGTCAGGTCTGCTGCAGCAGCGTCACAGTGCTTGTGTTCCAGTCACTCTTATTTTGCTTCGTATCAGCCCCGAAGCACACGAGCAGGGGTGCCAAAATTCGGCCACGCCACAGAGACAGAAGGACAATAGGAGCCCGACTTTACATCACCAGGTCTGCGTCACTCCTCTTACTTCTTGTCCCATAGAAACGTTGTCGTCTCACAGGATCACAAGAAGGGTGAGTACAGTACAATAAGATATTTTTATTTTATTTTATTTATTTATTTTTAGAGAGGGGAAGGGAGGGAGACAGAGAGGGAAGAGAAACATCAATGTGTGGTTGCCTTTCACGCGCCCCCGCCCCCCAACTGGGGACACAGCCCGCAACCCAGGCATGTGCCCTGACCGGGAATCAAACTGGTGACACTTTGGTTTGCAGGCTGGCCCTCAGTCCACACCAACCAGGGCATAAGATATTTTGAGAGAGAGACCACACTCACATAACTTTCATTACAGTATATTGTTATAATTGTTCTATTTTATTATTAGTCACTGTTGTTAATCTCTTACTATGTTTAATTTATAAATTCAACTTTATCATAGGTATGCATTTTTAGGAAAAACATAGTACTTATAGATAGGGCTCCGTACCCTCCATGGTTTTAGGCATTTAGTGGGGTCTTGGAGCATATCCCCTGTGGACAAACGGGGACTACTGTGCACTGAGATGCTCAGATAAAACGTGAGGTCTTCCTCAAGAGCCCTGCTCACTGGGTAGCTAAAAAAAAAAGAACTTTCAGTATAATGTGGTCATCTAAATACGATGCAATAACATTAACATCTTCTTTACGTAAAAGTGGTGAGAGTCTGAGATGTACGCCCCTCTCCCTCCCTTCTGAAATGGCACATCTGGGTTTGGATTAGAGACCCTTGAGGCACCGGGGGAAAGAGGGTAGATCTGCGTGGAGCCTTCTCTCTCCCCTGGTCTCTGCAGCCATGTTCCTGGTCTGCCTGGTTGCTGCTTCCTCTGTCAGCCATGGTAGGACCAACTCGGTCTAGTATCAAGCTTGACCTCAACACGCCAGCCCAGCCCAACTTCTGCATTTACTGTTAACAGTGGAACAGGCCGAATTACTGCTGTATTCCCACCTCGTCCCTCCTAGCCCAGCTGGCCTGCTTCGTCCTTCTAACCCCAGCTTTCGCTTAGGCCACATCGTTGCCTGGTCTTTGCTGTACTGTCTGTTTCCTGACCATCTGCCCTCTGTGAGCTCCTTTTTATTTTTTAAAGACTTTAAAGATTTGAAACAAATATCGAGTATAATATAATGAATGCTTATGTACTCATTGCCAACTTCAACAATGATTAGGTCTTGGCCAATCTTGTTTCAACTGCACCCCCATCTTCTCATCCCCCCTCCCCCCTACCCCCCAGATTACTTGGAAGGAAATCCCAGACGTCATCTTTTTTGGAGGCTTTTTTGTATCACCTCTGGCAACTTGCCATCTCACCTAAAATGCAGGAGCCCCTCACTCAGTACCTAGACTGGGCTCATAAACAGTTGTGTGTAACTCAGACTTTGTAACTCCGATTCCAGTCACACAATGTGTCCCTCTAGGAATTCGGCATGGTAGTAATCCCATAATGTATCGGTTTCAATGAACAAAGAAAATCAGTGCACCGATGACTTTAAAAGAACTAGATGCTTCTAAACACTTTAAAGTCTGCTTCTATTTAGTAGTTAAAATCCCTGCCCTCCTCTTCCGCCTTCCTTCCCCTGTGTTCTTTACCCAATTAGCTTCCTCGGCAAAGCCTGCCCGTATGGACAAGTTGATTAATTTCTACCCAGTTACCCAGTTTTGATCTGAGTGAATGAGGTTATATTTTATAATAATAAAATAATTATTATAAATCTTTTAATAATGTTTTTATTTTATTATTATTATTTTATCCTCACCTGAGGACATTTTTTTCACTTCTTTTAATGATAGAGGAAGGGAGAGGGAGAAACATTGGTGTGAGAGAGAAGCATTAATTAGTTGCCTCCCACATGCACTTGGATCAGGGGCTATATGTGCCTGGGCCGGTGATTGAACCCCTAGCCCAGGCATGTGCTCTGACTGGGAATCAAACCCGCAACCTTTTGGTAACAGGAAAACACTCCAATCAACTGAGCCACTGGCCAGGGTTGTAAAGACTTTTGTTTTGTTTTTGTTTTTGTTTTGGCAGAGAGAAAGTACATAGAACTCAAACCAATTTTTTTTAAGCTCTAATTTATTGGGAAGCCTAGGACTGCAGGAAAAATCAGAGAATGACAGCTTCATTTCACAGATGGACTTGAACTTACTCCTGCACAGGGACAAATTTTACTCAGATAAAATTATACTCTCTGCTCTTTCTAAATGGCTTCTCCAACAGAGATTATAACATGAGAGTCAGTAATAAAAGCCTGGACTCTCATTTCCCATAATGATAGAAGTGGCTAAAGCTCCCCCCTCACTCAAGCTGTTTTAGCATAAGAACTGCAGAGGCTTGCTTTTTGCTGAAACACGCCAATGTTCCTAGGGTGCTGAGCATATTAGCTTTGTAGTAACGGAGATCAGAACATGCTACGCCAACATATGGCAGCTGGCATACTGCATATTTTAAGCTGAAGGAATTCGAGAACCGGCAGGCGCAGGAAGGACTCTCTGTCCTTCTCCCGAGGCAGGTCCTGGTACCCCCAGGTGAGCGTGCCCGCCCTATACCCAGAGGAAGGAGCATCCTTATCTCCAAGAAGGCAGTACCCCCAGAGAAATCCAAATGAAACAGGAAAGGAGAGAATTCCTGGCAGAGCTGAGGTTTCCAGCAGGGGTTTTGGGGTGTTTTGTTTGTTTGTTTGTTTTCATTTTTTAGGATATGAGGAAACTCATAAAAATTCTCTACAAGTTTAAACATTCCTCATGTTGACAAAATGATTTTGGTTGTTTTGAAACCTTGAGTAAATAAGTATCAGGAATGAGTATGAAGATTTTTAAGGTCTTTTTATTTATATCACTGAACATTTCATAATGTGATAAGATATATTTGGCAAGTATTTTCTATGAAAAGCAAAAATCGTAAATGTTTGAGAAAGCTGTTAATTAACACTTTCAAAATTAAACAATAACCAGTTAAGGATTATGAGCTGTTCTTAGATATTCTACATGCTTCGACTTTGAAATGGAAATTTCCTATAACTTTACTCTCAAACTTCTAGAGGACTTTACTTAAGTATATCCCGAGATTACAAGACAAGCTATTCAATTATTACTATTTGCAAGGACTTCACTGAATCTGACTTTTCTTGATACTAAACAACAGTGAAAAAGCCAGAAATAAGTAATATACTGACTCAGACTATATTCATTGTTTTCAGAAACAAAATCAAGGTTGGCTATCTTATGCAAAAGGAATAAAAGATATTTTTTACAAGAACACAGAGGCTCAGAAATTTAGCAGGTAAGTGATGAAGCATCTTGGGAAATGGTCAAATCCAAGGGGATTCAGGAGGGTGAGACCACTGCACGCCATTGCCGGTGGGAGACCTCCTCCTACCCACATGCCTGTGATACTTGCTCAAGATTTAAATTCCCAGGGGCAGGCATCTGATTGGCTGAAGCTCCATCATGTGGCTCTGTTGGAATAAAGAGGAACATATTGTTCCTTTTGTTTCCATAGTGATATACACAACAGAGACACCCCATGGAAGGTGAGTTACTATTAGAAGGAAGAGAAGGTGGAATGCTGGACTGCCCAAAATGACAATTGTCCACTACAGAGGGTGAGTCTGATAAAAGACCAAAACCATTAACCATAACTCCCAAGTTCAAAGTTGTGTGTTTACTGAGGTCAGCTAACTAGGACCTAGATCTTGGTCTCTGATACCACAAAACTGTCTCCACGGAGAAAAAACTGACTCCAGGGCTTCAGCAAGATAAGTACAACATGGGCCAGGACCAGGGCTGCTCCTAGGACTGTGGGACACCCAGCAAATCACTTCTGCAAGCTCTCTGTGTTAAATTTCTTACTAGAAAATGTATTACAAAATTCATGAGACCATGTAAGGTCCAGGGTTTACCCATGAACATTCAGACAAACTGACGAGAAGAGGTTGTTACATTTGTGTTAATTATTCAAATGATACACAGGAAGGCGATTCCCTGCATCCAGGCATCATCCTTCCCTGCTCTTCATCGTCAAAAGCCCTATCCTCGGCTAAATCTGTATTTCTCACCATGAGATAAAAGGTAGCTACACGGGCTCTTCAGAACCTGTTCTTGCTGAATAATACAGATTTTCCTTTTTTCAAAAAAACTGATTTGAAAGAGAGAGAGACATTGATTTGTTGCTACACTTATTTATGCATTCATGAGTTGATTCTTGTATGTGCCCTGACTGGGGATCAAATCCACAAACTTGGTGCACCTGGACGGTGCTCTAACCAGCTGAACCCCCAGCCAGGGAACATAGATTTCCTGGCCTCTGCAGTTCTCTGACAGCATCCTCTCATCATGCTGCAGCATCCACCGAGCAGCCCGTGAATGCTGATTTCCGATGACTCGGTGGGCAATCGCCGCTGGGCTTTGTTGATGATGTTCACGATTCCTAAAGTGTGCAGGAAAATGTAAACTGTTCATTGTTTTCTGGATGCGTTAAATTTCCTATTCTAAGTTTTATAGCCTGAACGTGGAATAACATTTCTTCCACCTGTGTCATCTCTTCATCGCCCCAGATCCTTAATCACTGCATTTCTGGAATTTGCTCTCTGCCCATGTTGCCCACACCCCCGCCCTCCACACCCCACCAGCAGGAGGGAGGACATGTGAGGGCCTCCTGGGAGGAGTGAGAAGAGTAGAACCACTTTTGCAGAGCTGTCTGTCCCCCCGGAGCCCAGGTTAAGACGCGGCTGGAAGGCAGGAAGTGGCACAGAAAGGAAGGCTCGCTGACACTGCAGAGTGTGTAGTGAAGAAACAACTTACCCAAGAGAGGCCTGGCCTTTGCTCTCGGCTACTGAAAGGTGATCTCCCAGCCTCTGGAATGTTCTGCCTGGAGGCAGTGTCTTTGTTTGCCTGTGAGCCTTGGCCTCAGACAGCCTCATAATGGGATCTGTGGCAGAGACTTTGGCCACACAGTCCTATCATTTCTGACCTGAACTGGAGAGGAGAGGTATTAGCCCAGTCTCTGGGAAGGACTAGAGACTAAAAGTCATTCACGTGGACAGTATTTGATTGTGTTCCTATAAGAACTCTGGGTACCAAAGGCTCAGGGGCGCTTGCCTGGTTGGCAGTCTCCAGGTACATTGTCACACGTCACGGCCGGATGGAGGTCCTGCTGTCCATGACTCCACAGGGAGAGAATGTCCAGAGCGCTGCATGCAGGCCCCTCCTGGGCCCCGTCCTGCATACTCTTCTCTTCACTGACGTTAATGTGGTTCTTTTCCCTGTAATAAACTGTAACCGTGGATATGATAGTTTTCAGTGAATTCTATGAGCCTTCCTAGTGAAGTATCAAACCTGAGGGGACCTCCTCGTACTTGCATTTGGTTGGGACTATTCCCTCAGCCCTTGCAGTGCGGCTAAGTCTGGTTGCAGAGCCAGGGGCCCAGCCACACTCAGCAGGGAGAGGCAAGGCCTGTGTGCTGTGGATCAGAACATGGGTGGCTGGGAGCTGACACTCAGGCCTACGTGGGACTCCAGTCCAAGGGCACCTGTGGACCTGGACCCCTTAGCTCATTCTGTATCCAAGTGAGAACCAGTCATCCCAAATCAGCACATCAGCACCATGCTGGGTGGCTGACCTTGAGTGATTCCGTGAAGGAAATAAGGGGAAGGGAGACTGAGGTCAGGCAAGTGCCTCAAAGGGAAGAAATGAGATATGAGATAAGGTGCCCCGCCCAAGCAGTCCTGCTGGCCCGGGCAGATCCCAGGAGCCAGAGGAGGGCTTAGAAAATTTCTAGGAGGGCAGTCTTAAAGCACATGGCCTCATGGGGCACTAGCCCAGGGCTTGCTGGGGACTGCAGGTGCTGCTGCCCTGGAATATTTCTTTATGCCAGAACATTAGGAAGTGCTCCAAACAGTGTTGGGCGCAGCACAAGGGCACTGGAGACAGCCTGAAGGGGCTCCCACAGTCTGAGCACCAAGATGGGTAAGCACTGTAACAATTCACAGACCATTGGAAAAAATAGGAATTCATGAATCCACGCAGCTGTTAGTAGATAGACAGATGTAGATAGACAGACAGACCGACAGAAGAGGAGGAGGGAGGGCCCTTTTCTTCACCAGGGCTCAGGACAACTGGCCAATGTGAAGCGACTTGAACACATCTTCCAAAAATCATCATTTTGGGCACACTGAGGTAAAGACTGGAAGAGCCAAGAATTATGAATGAATGGTAAGCCTAGGGGGACATTCTGATGAGGAGCAGAGTATCTGCATCCTCTTAAAAGTGCTTCCCCAGAGACAGTGTCTTTGTTACAAAGGAGGAAACGAGAAGTTATTACACAGTGGAAACATCAGGCAACACCTAGACCGAGTGGTCAAAATTACCGTCACTGATGAGGACCAGATGGGCACAGCGCAGCTCCAAGCGTGACGCTCGGAGGACCCACATCGTCGCACAGCGTTCCAGCCAAGGGTACCTGACCTCGCTCCAGTTCCAAAGAGACGTCAGACAGACTCCAAATGAGGAATGTCCTGTTCAAAAGAGGTGGGGGAGTGCAGGGGGGCCACTGTTTGTGTGTTTGTGATGTTAATGGTAAAAAAGACAAAGAAAATGCAAATGCTCTAGACTGAAGAGACCACAAAAACTAAATGGAATCACTGACCCTAGACTGGATCCTGCAGTAGAAGGGGAAACTGCCATGAAGGACACTATCAGGTTATCGGACAAAATTGAGCAGGGAGTACTCCCGGATCAATGTAAAATTATCCAAGGTCCGCATGGCGGGCGCTAAAAGGGGCTGGGAAAATACCTGACTGCCTCCCAATATCTGACTAACTTTGGGCTCCATCTTCTTGCCGTTCACTTCTTCTTTGGTTAAAGGTTTTGCAGATAGCTCTAAAAATGAACATGTGATCGGAGCAGGACTCTAAAGTATGGTAGTAATCATTTTGGTGCAGCTGGTGAATAATACTAACCTTTGTAGTGAGTGGGACTCCAGGGTGGGAGGCAATGAGGCTAAAAGAGGTGTGTTAAGAGGCATGGAGAGAAGAGGCCTGGAGAAGGGGAGAAAAATTATATTCCCTGCCACTTTGCATGAAAAGAACTTGGTGGCGGGGTAGGGGTGGGGGGTGGGTGGGTGGAGGGAATCCTTGCAGGCACAGTGGAAGCTGTGTGTACATAGGGATGACAGAGAAGAGAGTATGGAGAAAGAGAAGTAGTTTTAAAAATTGATTCACTTTTCTATTCTGTCTCAAGCCATCCTGATTAGTTAGTCTCTCATTGATTCAATAAATAATTTTGAGCTTCTGTTTCGCAGTGTTTTAAGTGCAGAGAATAAACATGAACAAGACACTTTCTTTTCCTTGAGTCATTTGCTGTTCAGTGTCAGAGACACGTGGGCTGGTGATGTGAGCCTCAAATATTGGAAAACCCAACTCAAGTGTCTTCAGGAATGAGGGGGTTTGCTCTCTCTCTCTCTGTCTAGCCACAGAACCTGGCCTGGCCACTCTGTAGTTGGTTAACTCATCAGCTCCACAATGCCATTAAAGGCCAGATTTTTTCCATCTTTCTCTTCTGTCATCTTCAGTGTCTTCATTTCAAGGTCACTCTACGCTCACCCCTAATATGGCTGTCAGAGCTCCAGGCATCACTGAGAGACCCCAAAATCTCCAAGACTGCTACTTTCATGTATATCTTTTTTTTTTTTTTTTTAAGAATAAAGAAGCTTTCCCAGAACACACAGCAGACATTACCTCATGGTTTGTGAGCTGTGATTGCCTCAAACCATGATTTCCTGAGACATGGGGAGAATATGGATATTAGAACAAAATCAAAGATTTGATAAGTATGAAATGGTAGGTTATTGTGATTTTCATTTGCCTTTCCCTGTTGACTGGGGGTGGGGCACCACTTCATACGCTATGGACTATTCCCACTTCCCCCTTCTGTACAAATGACAAAGGAAGATTCGGGATGATTCAGTGAAAGGGAATAGCCTGCCTGGCTGATGCCCTGAAGAGCTAGTTTTAAGGGGAAAAAATTGAACAAAGTAAAAAATCTTGTATAAAATCTTATTTTAAAAATATAAATAGGAAAAAAATAATTTTTAGCTTTGCTTTAGGTCATCCATTCTTTTGAGAAGCTGTAGAAAGATCTTTACCGTGAAAAAGCCTAAAGGCAGAGAAACATGAAATTTTGTATAATTTCAAAAGGTCCATGGAATCTTTGAAACCAAATCTTTAAATTCTTAGCCCTATTAATTCCCAGGGCTCTATGAGCTTCAGGTTAGGAGCCCCTGACTGGGAGTCAATGAGAAACGAAAGGATGGAGTTTATTTGGGTAGCATCATAAACACTTTTCAAGACCAAACGCACACAAAGGACACCAGGAGAGACTGTGGCGAGTTGACAGGACAAAGCAGCTAACCCCCAAACAATGCTGTTTTCCAGTGTTCCCCAGGGATACTCGTCTTCCGTAGTGAGAGACCAGTAGCTACCTTGATGAAGTATACCCTGTTCGCTGCCTTCTCTTCTCTACCTCGCTTCCCCACCTCCCCACTTGTGTGTCCTTGGTTCGTCTCCCAAGTAGATCATTGCCCTCAAACTCTTCTCTCAGAATTTGGTTCTGGGGAACCAAGGCAAAGACAGGAATCTCAAACTTAACACGTGCAGGAAAATTCTTGACTCCTCCATGGCCCTCTGTTTTCCACGCACACATACTCACGCCCACACGATTTCCCAGTCTTCCCCTGTCTGATGCCCCAAACCTCTCCCCGCTTGGGTAAGCTACTAACCCAGGCATCACTTTTAGTTCTGTTTTCCCGTCACATCCTATGTTCGACCGATCAGCAAGACCTAATACAGGAAAGGGGTATGAGAACTATACAAATTAACTTAGGTCAAACAAAGTTAAGCCTTGGCCAGGTAGCTCAGTTGTTTAGAGCATCAGCCGATACTCCAAGGTTGAGAGTTCAATCCCTGGTCACGTACAAGAATCAACAAATGAATACAAATTGATCTCTCTATCTCCCCCTCGCCCCCATTTCTCTCGCTCTTTCTAAAAATCAACAAATACAAATTTAAAAAAAAAAGGTAAGTCAGTGTCCTGCTATGTGCTGCCTGGCACAGAACTCTGCTGACTAGAGATGCCAGCAGACCAGGAAGAGACTCTGGAACAAAGAAAATTCCTGCAAAGATTGATTAATAGCTACTCACTCATACCTTATTGTTTACTCATACCATAAGAGGAAAACACAAGGCCAGAAAATATAGCTTGTAAATGATACAGTTAATGCCAAACTTTATTTCCCCATACTGGCATTTCCCATAGAAACTACAAACAGATTTAAGCTCAACCTCTAGACATGGTCGGAGTCCCTCTTCCTTCTGTAAGGAGGGTCAGCCACCTCTGTCCTCGCAGTGGATTTTCCTGTTTGTTCTCTCTGCTCAATAAAACCTGCTTTTCCACTTTAACCTCTTGTCTGACTCACGTCTTAAATTCTTTCCTGAGCAACCCCAAGAATCCTCTTGGCTTGGGGCTTGAGAGCCCATTGGCTCTATCCCCAAGATAAATCCCAGATTTGACCCCTTCCCCTCAGGTTTGCTGCTGGAACATTAACCCAAGCTGCTATCATCTCACCCCACCTGCTGCAGCCGCTCCTTACTGTGCTCTGCGCCCATTCTTAGGCCTGCAGCCACTTCCACCTGGAAGCCAGAGTGACCTTTAAAAGTACTCTCCTGCTCACAACACTCCGATGGCTCCCGTTGCTGCCAGCACAATTATAAAACTCATGGCCCATAAGCTCCTCTCTGCCTCCCACTCCATCTTCTACCACATTCTCTTTAATGCATTTATATTCCTTCTTCCCACTGCTTTCACACACCCAGCAAACCGATGTCTTAGGACTTTTGCATTTGCTGTTTCTTCTACCTGAAATGCTCTTCCTCCACATGTTTGTACTCATTGTTGTGGATGTTGTGTCACCGAGGTCCCTCTTCAGAAATGAAGGAGTTTCTGCCCTGCTGCCGAAAGTGTTGTCAGCAGACAGCCCCCAGCTGTCAG